>NC_081786.1:9019718-10219718 GCF_963082965.1 Carassius carassius
GGTTGTATCAAAAATATTACACAGCACAACTGCTTTCAATATTGATAATAATAATCAATGTTTCTTAACCATTTACCATTAAACACTCTTAATTGCAATCTACAGTGAATTACAAAATAAATTTCCATTTTTCATACTGTATAATATTGTGACATCTAAATTCATTTGAGCATTGAAAATGACTGATTGTAGTTTTATTGCATTTAATATTTGTATTGAATTTCTAAGACAAACCTGTTTAAAACAACCGCTGTATAACGCCGTTCCACAAAGATGATTCCACAGAGGATGTTGGTGAAAGGCGACGGAAAATTAGCTTCGGGCTTCTCCTTTGCCTCCGCCTCTTCGTCCTCATCTTCGTCCTCAGAATCGCTCCAAGAAACATAATTGTCCTGATTGCGATTATTGTACCACTCCACACTCTCAAACTGCTGCCGTTCGAAAGGCTTGTACTCGTGGAGAATCTCCAGAAGTTTGATGACCTTGGGAGTAACAAACTTCAAATCTAAGGAAGCTGGAGAGAAATGCTCCTCACATAAGGCGTGGATTTTTCTCAGAATGGTGTCTGTGAACAACAGGAACTTGCGGTTCAGCTCTTCCTGTTCATGTTTGATATATTTCTGCAGCTCCCGGACCATGATTCCTGCAGCTTTATCGGCACACCAAGGGCCCAGCACAGTTAACACGGCACGACAGTCATTCAGCACCTAGGGATAAACAATCACACAATCAAACCACAGTGATCTGAAATCACTGCAGGAGGTTCCTTTGAAGAGTACCTATGCGTATAATACAAGATCCTAAAGGAGAACCTGTTTGGAGATGAATGTGGGATCTCGATCTTCTCGATGAGCAGGTAAGTTGCAGTCATTAAGAAAATTAAGGGCTTCATCCAGCTCACTCAAAAGCCTCTCAGAGAGCCCACTCTTATCCTGATATAGCCCACAGTCCAAAACAACCTCACGAGGCTGGGACGCATACCTGGAAGTAAACACACATGCAAAAAAAACCTCTAAAATAAATGATACTTAAAGGACAGATAAACATTGTTTCAGTCCTACTGTGTCAATTAGATACAGACATTTTTACAAGGAAACAATTCTGTTCTACAAGCTGCAATAAAAGCAAAATTGACCAGAGGTAAAATCAGAAACATACCGATCAAGAACCACAAGATCAGTGGCAGTTTCTGCACTGCTCTGCAGAATCTTCTCCAGGTTCTGAATCTTCTCCTCCAGATCACAAGGGTCACATTTGCCATTTAAAATGGAAGCAGTCAGACCCAAAATGCGAGGACAACCTGGACAACCCTCACAAATCTGTAAAGAAGACTGACTCTGATTATTAAGGCATTATAACTAGGTTTTATCATCACCAACTACCTACAATATGATAGCCATATTGAATTACAGTTGGACTCAAAATTGACAGCAGTGATCAATCATGAAAACAACTGTGTAATCTGATTAATATTTCCACCAAATATGTATTAATATCATGAGAAAAAAACATTAATCTCAATGCATTATTGCATTGTTTCAACACAGCTCTAATTATAACTAATGTGTTATATGAACGTATCTTCCATAGTGATGGCCTGCATTTTTTAAACTGGCTGGTTTTATGACTAAAATATTATATTCTCCTAAGAAAAGAGAAGTCAAAGCATCTGCATTCAGCCAGTCTTCAAAGTTAAAGGGACTAATCGCCCAAAAAATTCTGTCATCGTTTACTCATCTGCATGTTATTACGAACCTGTATGACTTTCTTTTCTCTGCACAAAATAAGATATTTTGAATAATGTTGGGAACCAACACTGAAGCCAATTGACTTTCATTGCATGGATACATGTCTCAAAAATATCTTCTTTTATGTTCCACGGTCAAAAGTCATTCATTCAGATTTGGAGCGAGGGTTGAGTAAATGATGACAATTTTTTTTTCTTTTGGGTGGACTATCTGTCTTACTCTGAACTTAGGATGTGCCACTAAGTGTTAGCCTTCAAAATAAAAACATCCAGTTTTAATGGGTTTCAGATGAGCAACAATATCTCATCCGTGCCTATGATCAATCTCCAAGACTAAATACATGCCCATTAATACTATAATAATGGATCAACATCTTTTTAGCATCTCTGTGGAGTGACAGTTAGATGAGACCTCTCTTTACACTGATAGATGTGATTTCATAGCACCCGTTCAATGCTGTGAAAGACTGCAATTTCACCTTCATTATTTCCCGATAAGGATGGTCTGTGATTGCAAGGTGGCATTCGTCAAAAACCAGCAGGTTGATTTTTGATAGTGGCAAGACTCCATTTTTTAACACGTGCAGGAAGATGTGGCACGTCATGACCAGCACCTGAAAGAACAGACATTATGAAAAAAAGAGGGATGAGGACGGAAGAACATGACAGCTCATCAAATCGTTCAATAATTATATGAATAAATTCATAGGCTTATTAAATGGAACATGTACAATCACACCTGATTCTCTATCATCTCTCTGTTCCACATCTCCTCGGGCCATGATGTCATGTAGTCGCCCACATGGAGATCAGAGTGGGTTCTTACAGTAGAAGCTTGCTGAACCACAGATGATGCTGCAGTCAGGAAAAATGAACAAAGTATGTTTATGAAAAAACATACAGAAAGAGTTTGATCATGTTTTAATGTTTTTATGTGACTTGACCATTCCTCACCTGCATTCACCAGGAAAACTGTTCTCTTTCCGTTCTCTCCACGGATTTGGTGGGAGAGTTCTTTGATTAGGAGTACTGCGATAAAGGTCTTCCCTGAGCCAGTATTTAAGCAGACTATAGTATTGTGTTCAAGAGCTGCTTCAAGAAGTTCAACCTGGTGGGAAAGTACAATTAGGTGAAACTATTCAGAATCAGCAAGAAGTTTTAAAAGTCTGGGGTCAGAAAGATTTTCATCAAAGCTGCTATTTGATCAAAAGTGACTGTAAATACATTTTTTAATGTAACCTTTCAATTAAAAGCTGTTCTTTGGAACTTTTTTATTCATCAAAGATTCTTGAAATAAAATATAGAATGGATTCCACAAATATATTACGCACAACTGCTTTCAGCATTGATAATAAAAAATGCTTCTTGTGATTTCTCTGCCAATTCGGCATAAAAGAATGATTTATGAAAGATCATGTGACACTGAAAAAAGAAATATTGGCTACTGAGAAAAATCAGCAGCGCCAGGACAGGAAAAATTTACATTTGGAAATATATTAAAACTGTAATAAAATCAAAATCATATTTCACAGTCTTACAGATTTAATTGTATTTTTGATCAAATAAATGCAACCTGGTAAACAGAAAAAAAATATTTTAAATTATTTAAAAAAATAATAAATAACATAAATAATATGAATTGTAATACAAATGAATTGTGATTACTTTGATGCGTGATTTTCATTTCATTTTCAATGAAACCTAAATAGGACATGAGCTGTACAGAGTATTTTAATGGAGTGAAAAGCACTCAGACTAGCTTAAATATCAGAGTCCAACCATTTCACAGGACTCGCCTGATATTTCCTCGGTGTGTATATGTTGTCATGTATAGCTTCCTGCTGCCACGGGAGACCGAAGAAGGGCCCCATGGGTGAGGAGGCAGGGGTCACCAGCTGTAGGCCAGCCATGCTTAGAGACTGTTAAGCAGGGGACCTCCAGTCATCCAGTGTTTATCTCATTGCAGCATGGCCTTCTAATGCTCACTGCAAGAGACAGACCACATAACATCAGATCAGTAGGATGTCAGGAACAACAGCGCTAAAATCAACTATGTCACGTTGCTGTTATGTCTGGTGGTATTTTGAGCGACATGTTATTTAGTTCTTGTTAGAGGCCATCTGGATCAGGTGGGTTACTGATTATAGATGAGAGTGTTTACTCACAGCGTGTACATTTCCCACCTTGCTGTGTGACCGGGCCGCACTTATTCTGGGCATCATTATCAGAGCTCTTAAAATCAGCTCATTCTTTTCCCCCTCGAGTCACTCTGCTAGGAAAAACAGACATACATTTACAATCTGCACAACTGTAAAACAAAATAAATGTGTTTTACATATAGAGCAAACAGGTCTGAAATTATACTGTATTTACCAAATTATGGAATTAAGCACCTTATTAGAATGATACAACAAAAAAAAATAGCTGTAAGTAAATTTTACTTTTGGCATGAGGTTGGGTAAACATTTTATTCTGGTCGAAAACCATCCAAAAAACTAACTGTTTGACATGTAAAATGACCAACAGTTTTGTTTTTACAAGTTATGTAAGGCTAAATTGACATTCAGATCTTGATTAAACAAACTTTGCCATATCTAATGATTACTTCTTCCTCAAAGCACTATTCATACTAATCATAATTTATATATGTGGAAGCAAAGTTCACCTAAAACTTAATTTAAACATTTAACAATGTAATTTAAAACAAAAAAATACTACTTTTCAAGTGTGGGATGAGTAAGATTTTAAGAAAATGCTTAAGAAAATTCTTAACTGAAAAAAATAAAGCAGCATAACTGGATTTTTCAGAAATCATTCTAATACGGTTATTTGGTGCTGAAGAAATATATTTCAACTGCTTAATATTTTAGTAGAAAGAAATTTATTTTGAGAATACTTTAGTGAGTAGAAATTTTAAGTAACAGCACTTATTTAAAATACAAATCTTTGTAACATTATAAATGTCATCCTGAGTGAAAGTACTATTATTTTATTTTTATTACAAAAATTAAATTAAATAAAAACACTTACTGGTCCCAAATGTTTGAACAGTAGTGTATCTTCTAATAAATTCTCATTAATTTCTTACTTGCACTATAGTTTTTTAAGCATACATGTATATTTTCCGTTGCTTTGACCAAATAACAGTGGACTAAACATACTGATCATAAAGAGAGCAGAGAGATCACAGTACCTTAATGCTGGAGATGGGGGAGGGGCCAGAGACTATATTCTTTTAATAATCTGAAAATGGAGAGAGAGGAAACATAGCTTGTGATAACGGACATATCTCTGGCAAGGAGAGGACAGCTGAATTTGGATGACAACTGGCTTGTCAACAGATTTTTGCCACTCAGGATCGACTCTCCTCCTGACCACCGCTGTTCGACACAGCTGCAACAAATCACCACAAGTCGTTTCAGCTCAAGTAACACAAGGCTTCATTTTCAGTGAGCGAAAAACATTTGCTCTTGGTTAAAAATCTGCTCTTAGACTCCATGTTCGGGTTCATGAATGTCTAATTCAACCACATAGGTTATTTATTTCAGATTTTAAAAACGCTGACATACATCTGTTTCGGTGAACGAAACATTCAATGTTAAATGCTTGACTGCAAAACAGCTGGCCAGGTCACAGCTGCCCGATTCGACTACGCTCAGGAGATTTCCAGTGTTGAAAATCAAGGCTCAAGACAACTTGTTACTGGTACTTTATCTTAATTAGTGAGATCAATACATCACAAAAATGTTCCCACAGTAATTAAATCATCATAGAGCCATACAAAATAAAATCAATGAGATATCATTCAAATAGTGTAGGAGCTTCCAGAAACTGTCTTTTTAAGCTTCACTTACTGTTCAATTAAATGAAAATCAACAATAAAAATCGTCCACAAAAATATAAATAACTTGTGCACAAAATTGGAATATCTCATAAAATATTTGTGAATAAAGCATCGTTTTAATCCAGAGAGATAAAGAGAGAACAAAACCCTTACTTCCTGATTAATTTGCGGTAAATATCATCAAGAAAATTCTATATAATATTTAAAAAATGTATATAATATTTTTTGTATATAATAAAATTACGAGCTTCAGAGCGCACAGACAAAACACGGTCATGTCATCTTATTTTCGGAGCCTGCTATTTAGGAACACAGGTCTGGGTAGTGCTGCACGATTATGACAAAAATCATAATTGTCAATTATTCCTTTGAAATTGTGATTATTAATTACGAATATCATGATTTACCATTGTTTGATGCAACTGCATGCCATATATTTTATATGAAAATAAATAAGCTGAACTTGAAAATATTTAATGCTTTTCTATAGTCTATATGTCAAATATACATCGGATTGATTTTTTCTTTAAATTATAAAAAAAAGTTAAAATATAAATGTTATTAAATTGTTATACTAAATCAATGGAGACCCATAAAAAAACATGTAGAAAGAAAAAAACATATCTTCTTGATCGTGCAGAATAACATATGTAAACTTTGAACGATTAATTGCCACTTTGAACGATTATGTAATTGTGGCATCCATAATTGTAAATGCGATTAGAGACATTGCTTAAGCATTTTAGAATTGCAAAACTAGCATTTCTGAAATGAGATCGGTCCATTGATGTCCCATCACACAGTCAGACGTCTTTTTTGATGCGCATTAAGGAATTTATGTTTCCATCATAGTTTATGCTCATATTTTCATGAAATTAAGAAATGTATCCTACTTAGTTGAGCGCACACGCTTTTTTATGTGCATTTTTAGAATTTATGCGCATCTTGGTGTATCCATCCAGTGTTTTTTTATGCAATATCCCAAACTAATTAAGAAACAGGGAAGGGAATCCATTACCGTATAAAATTAAATGTTGCATTACATATCTAAATTTCACAATTAAAGATTGAATTAATCATCATAATAATCTATTATCAAAATACCTCATAGTTGCTGGTGTAATTTACTTCTTTTTTTTAGATATCAGTTGTGGCCAATTAATAACAAATTAGCAGAGTTCTGCAGAATTACAATTAGTATAGTAGGACTACATAGACACACACACACACACACACACATACATACATATTAGGGGTATAACGGTACGTGTATTCGTACAGGACCGTTTCGGTACAGGGCTTTCGGTACGGTGCACGTGTGCACTGAATGACCGAATGCAATATTTTGTGTGCGGAACATAGGTACATTTTCGTGTTTCCACACGAACATATTAAGTGGCGGAAGTCTCCGCGTTCAGCACAAATCCCGCCCTGCAGCTGATTTTAAAGTTTTCAAAAGGCATCACGAGAGCGTGAACATCACTACAACTAGGGAAAAAAAACGACCGTGATTCAAATGCAGCTCCCGTCGGCATTTAAACAGACCTTTGCTCTTAATTCCAATCGGGCCAACGCTATAACAAAATCTGAGCAGGCCTAAAAACTGAAACTGTGGTTGCTGCACTCTACACTTTGGAAAAGTTAAAAAAATATTTTTTTAAATATGAGCAGGCCTACAAGCTGGGATTGGTAATGCTGCACTGTAATCATAGTTATGTATTTATATTTTTAATTATATTTTATTATGTGATATTGGTTTGAGACAGAGTATTTTATTTAGTGGAGAAAATAAAATAAAAAACCTGCAGTTTAATGTTTGCATTTCTTTCCCTTACTGTACCGAAAATGAACGAACCGTGACTTTAAAACCGAGGTACGTACCAAACCGTGATTTTCACATACCGTTACACCCCTAATACATATATGTGTGTGTGTGTGTGTGGTTTTCTGTATCAGAACATAAAAAATTATTTGGTCATTGGCAGGTCTTCAAATTTGGAAAATAAAACCTCAGATTAACAGCATCACATTGCATATCACACTGTGTTATTATTTAATTAACAAAAATTAAGCCAAAATGGAAAAACCATGTGTGGCAAACATAGGACACCCTATGATTCAATTGCCTGTAGATCCTCTTTTAGCAGCAATAACTTGAATTAACCATTTTCTGTATGACTTAACTTAATTTCTCACACCGTTCTGGAGGAAATTCGTCCCAATCTTCTTACAACGTTGCTCCACTTTATTAAGGTTTGAGGGCATTTGTTTATGAACAGCTCTCACCACTGACTCTCATTTCAGTCAGGATGAGCTCTGGACTTTGACTGGACTACTGCAACCCCTTGATTCTTTTATTTTCAGCCGTTCTGCTGTAGATTTGCTTGTGTGCTTTGCTTGGGTTCATTATGCAGCTGCATGACCCAATCTTGACCAAGCTTTAGCTGTCGAACAGAAGTCCTAACATTTGCCTCTAGAATACTTTGGGATACAGAGGAGTTAATGGTCAGCTCAGCGAGCGTGAGGTGCCCAGGTCCTGTGGTTACAACCCAAGCCCAAAATCATCAGCTCATGTGTATCTTTTGGGATGAGGTGTTTGTGCTGATATGCTCTTTAGGTTTTCACCAAACGTGGTGTTGTGCATTACAGCCAAACATCTCTACCTTGGTCTTATCTTATCTGTAAGTCTAACGTTTGTTTAGATGCAACTTTGCAAGCCTAAACTGCGCTAGTATACTATTTATTTATATGTATACTATTTATATATTATATATATATATATATATAGGGAAGTCGTGGCCTGGTGGTTAGAGAGTCGGACTCCCAATCGAAGGGTTGTGAGTTCGAGTCCCGGGCCGGCAGGAATTGTGGGTGGGGGGAGTGCATGTACAGTTCTCTCACCACCTTCAATACCAAGACTTAGGTGCCCTTGAGCAAGGCATCGAACCCCCAACTGCTCCCCGGGCGCCGCAGCATAAATGGCTGCCCACTGCTCCGGGTGTGTGTTCACAGTGTGTGTGTGTGTGTGTTCACTGCTCTGTGTGTGTGCATTTCGGATGGGTTAAATGCAGAGCACAAATTCTGAGTATGGGTCACCATACTTGGCTGAATGTCACTTCACTTCACTTCACTATATATATATATACACACACACACACACACAGAACATTATAGACAATGGTTAATTTTGGTAAAGCCAGCTATTCTAAATTCAACTTAGGATCATTGACTATTTTCAATGTTGATTTACTGCCAAGAAGACTAGTTAAATTAATAGCTGTTATTTCATCTTAGCAGAACTACATCCACTTGGTCAAAATGGCATAGACATCTAGACTTTCTGTTAACCTCTAGCTACACTGTAGGCAAAACACCAGGCCAGACTGGCTGCATACCACTGACCCAGTTGAGTTTCAGAAAAAAAGGACTAGGCATGACCTGTACTGCCATGTGAATGACTCTGAATATAGCAGCAGCTATGATCCTGTGAGTACTGACTGTTTACTAGTAACATTCAGTCCAAGATAAAACTAAAATCTTTCAAAATACATAGTGATAACTGATTACTACAGCATAAACATACAGACAAAAAATGTGAAAGTGCGCAATGGAACAAAAAAAGAAGCAAAATGAGCTAAACTTAAATATATCCAATCAGAGAAAAATCTATATATGAACTATCAATTTAGGAGACTTCATTACCAATAGGAATATATTCACCGACAAACATGACAAAAACTAGTTTAAATGTAATTTCACATGCAGGAGTACCAACATAAATGTGCCCAACACCGTCACATGAAAGGACCCCTTGGGCCAACTTATTCAGCAGGGCACCTGATTTGACCCTGAAAATAAAGGGCAGGTCTCTGTAACCCCATCTCACATGCGCTCATAAATTCTCATCAATTATTCATTCTGCTTACATTACTGTCACTTTATTTTGAAGAATGCCACTAGTTGATTCAGCGGGAAATTGCATTTGCAGTGCATGTGTTTGCAAGTGTGAAATATTCTAATGAGATGCTGCAGTGAGCAATTTATGAACTTGGCGAACGGGTACACAACTTTGCTATTCATATGTCAGCATAAACCTGATGGTTAAGATTCAACTTCAGAATAAACAGGTTATGGAATAAACACATATCAAATGGCATCAAACTTTATTTCGAGTTTGAAGACTTTGACATATAACATAGTATGTTCTATTCTAATGGTTCTATCCACATTAAAAATAAATAAATAAATAAAAGATTACAAAGTTACAAAAATGCTCATACTGCTATGCGGAAGACAATTTATGACTCTTTTTTAATATTTAATTTTTCCAATCTAAAACAAATTGCAGCTTTTGATGACAAAGCATTTTTAAATCAATATTAATAACTGGTTAAAAAAGGAAGTGTGTATGTATGAATGCAGCATGCATGTAGATATTTATGTGTCATATATATATATATATATATATATATATATATATATATATATATATATATATATATATACACACACACACACACACACACACACACACACGTAGCTCAATTGGTAGAGCATTGCGCTAGTAAGCAACAAATCATCAAGAAATCGACCTCACAACAAATATTAGTCAGTTTACATGTTAAAATAAAGTAAACCATATTATCAAGGTTTATCCTGCACATTATACTCAATCTGTTCCAGGACCATGATTTACATCAAAGTACTACAGTACCACCTAACTGTACCAGGGTACAGCCACAGTACTTTTCTAAAATTTAGCATTTAAAAAAAATGGCATTATAGTTTTGGGACATATAATCTGGAGTTCCATGTCAACATTTAGTTCTACAATACATTTTGAAGTATCAGGGTCATAATACAACCACAGTACTTTTTGTTAAGCGATATCATAATCACATTCATTTGCCATAGTAATTAAAAGAATTACCATGGTATGTCAGAAAAAAATATAATCATAGATAATTGAAATGATAATTAATAAAGGATCTTAATGCAACACCACATCCACTATATTCTAAAATTTGAAAAGGCATAAAACCCTTTTAATAATCCTTTGTGGCACACAAGAAAAAAAAAATCACCCACGTTTCAGACGCCAATCAGATGAGAACCTGTGCCCTCCAGCAACATATTTACTGCACTACACCAGAGACAATTTGACTACACCCATCATAACAATCACAGATGCATACTAAAAATTATTATTCATTCATATCAGTTAGGCCTACTTGCGACCTTGGCCTTGAAACCAGCAACACACCCGAGCCCCCCAAAAATCATGCATCTGTCTCTTTGCCAATCACAAACGTGAATCTTGCACTGTGCTACTATTTGAGTACATATGGAACACATCACCCTATCTGATACTGTCCTAATATTCAATACTAATCAGTCCATGTGAATCAGTCTCTCAGGGGCTAATAGACGCGTGTAGCTAAAAAGGCACCGTCATGCAATCAGAAATCACATTATGCATTGATTTACCTCACTTAAAACCTCTTATAATAAACCCCGTGTTGCATTTACACCGCCAGGGATTGAATGCACGAACCGTTTTCAACTAATGTACCTCTGACAGCTCGGTTTTTGGGGTGATAGTGGTTAGCACGCGAGCTCGCGTTAGCTTCGGTTGTTTTTTATTGATTATTTCAAAATCACGAGAGGAAAAACACAAGCGATCAGCGCGCGAGGAATTTGTAGATTCGAGGCGTGTGCTCACCGATGGTGTATTGTTTTATTGGTCGTGTTGTGTTGAAGAGTGTTTCATTAAACGGTGCGGTACCCCTCTCTCCCCATTCCCTCCTGCTGCTGCTGCTGTTGTCAGGCTACTGCACGCGCGTGAAGCCTGCGACGACGAGGAACGCCAAAACGCGAGACCAGCAACTATGACACCACAACTAGTCCATAGCATTGATATTACTTTAAAATAAAAGTCTCCAGCGTCCGTTGACAGAAAGGGTACTTTTGGCCCCGTAAACCTTTGAGAAAAAGAAGCGCATTTCCTACACTCGTATGGAGGACCAAACCTGCAGAAATTCGAAAGAAAGAAAGAAACAAATGTACAAATAAATAGATAGACAAATAAATAAATGTAATAAGAAGAAATAAAGTATTCTGATTAATATCATTTATATTATATAATTATATATAATATATAATAATAAAACAAATATAATGCATTTTACAGTACATTTAATTGTACATTTTTTTTTATAAATTTCCTTTCATTTATCATGTTCTGCATTTAGTTTTTCATATGTATTTTATTTACCTTTACATTTAGACATTTAGCAGATGCTTTTATCCAAAGCAACTTACAAATGAGGACAATGGAAGCAATCAAAATCAGAAAAGAGCAATGCTATGCAAGTGCTATAACAAGTCTCAGTTAGCCTAACATAGTACATGTAGCAAGGTTTTATTTTTTATTATAGAATAAATCAAAAGAAAACAGACAGAATAGAAAAGGAATAGAGCAAGCTAGTGTTAGAGGCCTTTTTTGATTTTGTCGATTGTAAAATAAATAAAAAAGAGAAGAAACCGACAGAATACAAAAATAATTAGGAAGTTGTTAAAAAAAATTTTTTTAAAAGAAAACAAGCATTTAGTAAATGAATAGTGCAAGTCTAAATAGGGCATTTTTTTAAACAATAGAGTTAGAATAGAGAGTGCTAGAATTAGAGGGTCAAATAAAGATGGAAGAGATCGTGTTTTTAGCTGATTCTTGAAGATGGCTAAGGATTCAGATGCTTGGATTGAGTTGAGCAGGAGTTTTAAATTTAATTTATTTTTCCACTTATTTTTATATTTATTTACACTCACACTAGTGTATTTAATTGTCTGCTCACATTGTCTTTTTTCATATCCTATTTGATATACAATCATAAGAAAAAGTCTGTAATTAGTGTCATTCTTTCATCACAATTCCACAACAGGTTTTTTATTGTTTTTTAAACTAATCAAATAATATTTAATTTTCTTTGATTTCTTCTTTGGTTCACATAACACCTCAAGCATGTTTTTAAATGACACCGCTTGTCTTCACTTTTAAACAAGTACACTAACTTTTGTCACAACAGTAAGGCAGTTGTAATGTTTGAAACATTTAGTTTGAACATAATAGACACTGAATAGTTTTTAAACATCTACTTATGTTTATGTAAACTATGTTTTTAATATTTAATTTAATGTCTGGGTCTAATACAAGGCAATAACACAGTAACATATTTACACAAATGGCATTTAATAGCAAAAATAAATTATATTAACATGATAACAAGTTGAAATTTGTCTTTCTTTTTTTTAATCAAACCCTGTGTCATAAGTGCTCAAGCTAGTACAAAGTTAACAATCACGAAACAAAAAATAAAGAAATTCTGCAACTAAGAATAAGAAGTACTGATATAAGAATGATAGACAATTACATTATGATATGTGATGATCATGAATACATTTACAAAGGGTATTTCTGAAGAAGGATATTTCCTTAAAATAAAATTGGTGTGAATAAACAAATCTTCATGCAGTTGATTAATAGATGACAAAGTTACAATTAATCATGCAAGACTACGACTAGAAAAGTGCCTGAATATATTTATACAAATATGTATTTCTACTGTATGATCTGGTCTGCAGTCCAAGTATGATTAAAATAGTACCAGTTGGTAAATGAAGACCTAAAATGCCTAGCTCTGTTTACTAGAACACAAGTGAGTCACGGTTTCTTACCGCCATCTACTGGTCATTATAGGAACTTCAGTCGTTTCAAGCAAAAGGCGGTGTCAGAAAAACAAACGTTATTTGAATCTCGATCAAAGTTACTGCTTTGTTGTAATGAGAAGTGCAGTGAAGTAGGAAAATTATTTTAGAGCATATTAAAATGTGACAAAAAGAGAGACGTAAAACACCACATTTTAAAGCCATCATAATAAACATAGTACATTCGTCTAACAAAAAAAGCCATTAACTATTTATTAAATAAATATGAATTGGTAATGACTTGTTGAAATTAAATGTGAAATGTTCATTATTTATCTGATTTTTTATTTATGCCTTGTACATTTCCATTTAAAAATGCAGAATTATTACGCCAGCTTTATTTGAAAAATAAATGTAGTACTGTTAAAAGCTATTTATTAATTAAACGTAATTTAGTTTATTAATTCAATCTAACTCTCGTCGTCTAGTACTATTTTAAAAACACTGCACTTTCCCGAGATGCATCCCTTCTAGCTCGTCTCCTTTAGACCAATCAGAAGCATGGTGAAAAAACCCTCTTCTCTGATTGGCTTAAAGCTACAGATGCGCAATTTTCAAAGTCAGCAACTGCATCGCTGGGAGAGAGACTCGTCAGAGCGTACAGCTAATATAGTGCGTTCCAATAATCTGCGTTATTGGTGGGATTTTAAACGACTTTGGCATCTTATTTGATCTGCTTTTAAAGGAGATCAGGTGAACGGTACGTGCGTTTGATAATTTTGTTCTTATTAGTTTGATTTTGTGATTTATTTTGGCTAGGCGCCATTTAGGCTAGACAATGCCATACTAATGTATCTGCGGGTGTTTGCAGTATATTTGTGTACGTTAATATCTTTTAAATGGCTCGATATTTATATAAAATGATTTACGGTGTGACTCATTTACCCTTTTAAAACTTAATTTTATTTAAAGGTTACATTTAAAGGGCATTTTCAGACCTGGAGCACAGAAGACGCTCCTTCAGCATGGCTTCATCACAGTTACCAGCAGTTAAAAAAGATGAAAAAGGCAGAAATATACAAGTGGTTGTACGATGCAGGTAAATGATACAGGTTTTATGTGTAACCGTTTTTTATATTGTTTGTAAGTAGTGTAAGAATGCCTAAATTGCGAATTTTGTATGTTGTGCTGTTTGTATGACCAATAACCAACTTGCATATGTATGGTTTTTATACTCCTAATTTAAAATCCTCTTTATTTAACGTATTTTTTTTAAGTTCTACCCTGCAAACAGAAGTTTTAATATTGTGTTTATTAGTGTTCTATAGAGTTTTATAATTGACAGTTTGCCCCACACGACACGATTTAAATACCGATTTATGTAAGTTAATTGTCTGCTGGCTAAAACCATGGTTTGATCATTTGTATGTTATGTTTCAGTTGCCTTTTCAATAATGATTTTTTTTATAGTTGCTGATGTTTAAACCGAAAAGCCTAGAATGGGATGTTTATTATTTTATTTTTTAGTGTAATGGTAACTGGCTGTTTTTTTTTTTTTTTATAAAATTGTGTATTTATGAGATGGAAATTAATATCGATACCATTCTCATATCTAATGTGCGATTTACAGACCCTTCAACACAGTGGAGCGGAAGTCTGCTTCTCATACAGTTGTTGAATGTGACCAGAACCGAAAAGAGGTGTTAGTCCGTACTGGAGGCGCCACAGACAAAGCAGCAAGAAAAGCATACACTTTTGACATGGTGAGTGTTTGGCTTGTTTTCCACGCACATCCTGAGTATTAATGCCATTGAAATTTTTTTCAGTGTGTAGTAATGCTCATTAAATATGTCACATTTCAATTGGTTTAGGTTTTTGGTCCTTCTGCCAAACAAATTGACGTTTATAGGAGTGTGGTTTGCCCCATATTAGATGAAGTTATCATGGGCTATAACTGTACTGTCTTTGCGTGAGTATCTGCATTTAAATGTCAAACCATTCAACTTTTTTATTCCGAGTTTTTGGACGTTTTTATTTGGTGTCAATTCTACATTTTAACTAAAGTTAGATTTCTGCCATTAGAATGGTTTAAAAGCTGACATGGTATAAAAAAAATCTTATGTATTAATATAATGGATTATTTCTTATTGGTTTAAGATATGGACAAACTGGAACAGGGAAAACCTTCACAATGGAGGGCGAAAGATCACCCAATGAGGAGTTTACTTGGGAAGAGGTAATATTTGAGTCCGTGTTTGGCAGTTCTGCAGCAGTGGACCATGTGTCAAACCAATGTTGATTAAAGAGGACTTGTATGTTCATTCAATACTTGAATTATTTTCTAAAAGACTCTAATGATAACATTTCTTGCACCAGTAACAATTTTAAGTCCTAATTTTTGACTCCCTCTGAATTAACTGCTTGTGTTTACAACTTTACTTTTGAGGCTAATGATAATGTGGTATGCTCTTGCATAGATTGCATTTGAAATGAAGAAATAACTACTTGTTTGAGGTTTTGCTCTAGGGCCACTATATAAATGCCATTATTTGCATGATATCATTTGTTCAGGAATTGATCAGGGGTATTCCCTCCTTCCTCATTTCTTTGATGGTTTTCTTACAGGACCCTCTGGCTGGAATCATTCCCAGAACTCTTCATCAGATCTTCGAGAAACTGTCCAGTAATGGCACAGAGTTCTCAGTGAAGGTTTCTCTGCTGGAAATCTATAATGAGGAACTGTTTGACCTTCTCAGCCCTGCTCCGGATGTCACGGAGAGGCTACAACTGTTTGATGATCCCAGAAATAAAGTATGCTTTTTGTTTTGTTTCTGTAATGTATTATACCTACAATATCCATATATGATTACTTTGAAAATTGCCATGTGTTTGTAAGAAAAAAAGACATTCTGTATATCTGTCAGAGGGGTGTAACCATTAAAGGTCTGGAGGAGATCACTGTACACAATAAGAACGAGGTTTATCAGATCCTGGAGAGAGGAGCTGCAAAGAGAAAGACCGCCTCCACGCTCATGAATGCTTACTCCAGGTAACCTATGCTTCCCAGTTTAAATGGACAGAAGACTAAATGTATGTCTTTGTGGTGTTTTAAGGTTTATAACTTCTCTTCTTTTTTTCCACCAGTCGATCTCATTCAGTGTTCTCTGTGACTATTCACATGAAAGAGATCACGCTGGATGGAGAAGAGCTGGTTAAGATCGGAAAACTGAACTTGGTGAGTTTACTTTATTCAGACACTGTGTTTTAATCTAAAACTGGTTCAAAAAAGTTTTCAAAGTTCAGTTAAGTTTTTTTAAACCAGCAACTCATGTTTTACTGTTTAGGTGGATCTTGCGGGTAGTGAGAACATTGGGCGATCTGGTGCTGTGGACAAGCGTGCACGTGAAGCTGGCAACATAAACCAGTCTCTGCTGACTCTGGGTCGTGTAATCAAGGCTCTTGTGGAGAGAGGGCCTCATGTACCCTACAGAGAGTCCAAACTCACTCGTATTCTGCAAGACTCACTGGGAGGACGTACCAAAACCTCCATTATCGCCACTGTGTCTCCTGCCTCCATCAATCTGGAGGTGTGTCTTGTGCTGCTAGACTTTGTGCTGTTTCTTGCTTATTTTGTCCTTGTTTTTAGGAATATTGATTTAGAATTTAATTGTAGGAAACTCTGAGCACTCTGGACTACGCTAACAGGGCCAAGAGTATCATGAATAAGCCAGAGGTCAACCAAAAACTCACCAAGAGAACTCTGATCAAGGCAAGTTTCTTTTTATTGTTTGTACGTTTATACATTTTCATAAGATTTCCTGAACTATATTCCCAATTTCTACTTGTTCATGCAGCATTGACCAAACGATTGATGTTTCTGAAATGTTGTAGGAATACACAGAGGAGATTGAGCGACTGAAAAGAGATTTGGCTGCCACCCGTGACAAACACGGAGTGTACATCTCTGTTGATAACTATGAGTGAGTTCTGCATGTATCTTTTTATTTTTTTTATTCTCACCATGGCTGCATTTGTCTGATCAAAAAATAGTTAAATATTATTAGAATTTAATGACATTGTTCTATTTTTGTAAATTTTAAAATGTAGTTTATTCCTGTAATGGTAAAGCTGATTTTTTTTTAAACTGCCATTATCTCAGTCAATAACATCATGTGAATTGTACACTCCTTGAATTGACTTATTTTTTTTAGTTTGATTGGAGGTGATAATTCAGAATTCTATTTACAGGAATATGAACAGTAAACTGATGTCTCAGGAAGAGCAGATTACGGAGTACACAGAGCGGATCGCTGCTGTGGAAGAGGAGCTCAAAAAGGTCAGCGTCTTTCGAATCCGTTCTACTTTTCTGTGTACAAGTCCTGCCAACTTCCACTTTTGAATGTGTGTATGTTTGTGTGTGATGCATCTGATTAATTGTGCTTGTGTTGGCAGATTATGGACTTGTTTACAGACAGTAAGCAGAAATTGGACCAGTGCACTGAGGACCTGCAGGACAAGAACCAGAGATTGGAGGAGACTCACAAGGACCTAACAAAGACCAGGCACCGCCTCACTCAAGAGGAGTACATCTCTTCACAGCTCCAAAGCAATGGGTGTCAACTTTACAACACTGCTGACCAGGTCTGTGTATCAGATGTGGTGGTTGATGCAATGATAGGATAGTATGCACAAATCTGAACTCTATCTCTCTCATCCAGCTGTTGAACACTGCTGAAGTCACCACTCAGGATGTTAGTGGTCTCCATGCCAAGCTGCAGAGGAAGACGGATGTGGAGCTTCATAACGGGGAGGTCCAGCAGAGCTTTGCCCAGCGCATGGAGAACTGCTACAACAGCATGCAGACCTCGCTGCAGGAGCAGAGCCACAAACATGCTGCTATGATTGACTATTACCGCTCTTCTGTGGGTAAGATGTGTTACGTGGCTTCACTCTCAAATTATAATATGCTCTTTGGGGGGGGGGTTTAAAATCATTTCCAGCTAGAAAGTATCTCCAGGAAATGTTAATGTCCATTTATATGTCTCTGTGTAGGTGAGCTGCTGAATACAAATGGAACGGTGTTTAAGGAGACGTTAGGTGCTGTCTGTGAGTCTTACAGCAGTATTAAAGGGGCTGTGGGAGAAGGTGTGGAGCGCTGCAAGGAACGAGTGTTACACCAGGAGAAACTCTCTCAGGAGGCTCAGAATAGCATGCTGGAAATACTGGTAAGAACTCCATGATTACAAATTGTGAATGATTTGTTTGACAACCTTTTGATTTTGGTAAATGCTTTGTTTTTTTCCTCATGCAGTCTTGAAACCATCAATGGTCTTTTCAAGGGTGTTAGATATGAGTAGTGGTTCTCAGTCTTTTTTATTCCAAGGCCCTCCATTATTTTCAAAAATATTCAAAGACCCCATAAACTTGGCTTTGTTTTCTAAACTATGGTCCTACTTCCTACTCCTACTTCCACAAATAAATTGATTAATAGTTTAAAGGGATAGTTCACTTAAAAAAGGAAAATTTACCAAATGATTTACTCACCCTCAAACCATCCTTGGTGTATATGACTTTTGTATTATCATCTGAATGAATATAATCTAAGTATTGTGAAAAGAAAAATAACAAATTCCCCTGGTTTTTCCAGCTTTATGGTGATTGAGATTTTGAAGCCCAAAAAGGTGCATCCATTAAAAAGTACTCCACATGGCTCTAGGGGGTTAATAACATTTAGGTTTTTTTTTTATTCATTTAATTTTCTTCTCCAGGATGAACACAGACATCATTTAGAGGAGATTTTGGTTGCCCAGGCGGTGCCAGGTATCAGATCTGTCATGGCCATGAATGACAATCTGAAGCAAACCCTTCACAGATACAACTCTCTGGCTGAGCAGGTAGGTTTCAGAAGAATTTACATGTTCTTATGCCAGTTTGAGTATTTTGAGATTTGTAATCGGTCAAATTAAAATGTCTCTTACAGATGCAGGGTCTGAAAGCAGAGATGATGTCGTTTTTTGACTCCTACGTTGAATCGTTGGCCAGTATGCGAGAGTGCGCTGAGCAAGGCTTCAACACTCTGCGTGCAGAGCACGACAAGCTCAAGCAACAGATCAGCCAAGCTGGAAACAACCATCAGACGGTAAGTCTACTCCCACTGACAGTTTCTTGAATAGGAGGTTTGTGTTTAAACCAAGTGATCACATTTCTTTATACTGATGCCTTTATACTGATGTTCACAAGCTTTGTGGGTGCTGTAAATGTCACCTATTGGCCACAGGGAGGTTGGTTCTGTATATGCCGAAATGCTCAGGAGGCCTCAGTTTTAAAAAGATTTTATAAGCACTCGTTTTCCAAACTAGACCAAGAAAAACACTTTAAACATGAGAACATTTGGTCCCCTAACTTGCCTAAATCACTTTGACCACTAGAAGGCTCTAAAACTGCTTAATCGTTCCTTTCTACAGCGTGTGGTGGAGCTGGTTCAGTGTTTGCAGAACCAAATGAATCTCTTGGCGGTGGACACTCAGACTGACTTTGAGGGTCTTGCACAGGCAGCATCTGCCCAGATTGTTCCACTAGAAACGCTACAGAGATCCATACAGAGGTGAGAGGGCATTCACAACAAATACCTTAACGTTTTCTATAACAAAACTCTAACAAACTTCATCATTATTGCAGTAAATGCACTGTCTCTGAGGAGCACACTGTGTCTGTCCGTGCCCGGCTGGGTTCCTCTGTGGATGGAGTTATAAGTGAGATGAATGGGGTGACTGAAGAGGGAGAGAGGACCCTGGAAGAATGTGCTGGTTACTGCAGACACCTACAGACATCAGTGGACTCATTGGCTGAATCGGGACTCAAGTGGTGTCACGATGCCAGAGGTTCAACTGAAAATAAAGCCCGGGAACAGTTCAAACTCATCAGGGAGACAGACGCAGCTGTGCAAGACCTGCTAAAGGTTAGTTTGGGCTTGTCCCAAAAATGCCCACATCTGCGGTCTTTTCACTTGACTACTTGTCTATTTGCATGGCAAATTTTCTGTGTTTGACAAGTGTTCAAGTGGGTGTGTAGACCTCAAGTGTCTTGCAATTTTGGGACTTTGTGATGGAATATGCTTAGCCTTAATGGTGTGCATTAAATAAAGTGAGTGTTTTTGTTTTGTTTTTAATATTTGCTAAATCTTTTTTTTTTTACTGTTTATGTCCATGCAGTCTGTTGAAGAAAAGGGTGAGAAAGCTGTTCAAGACTGTGAAGCTCATTTGAGTCACATGCAGCAGGAAGTAGAAGGAATCCTGGGTCGTGTGGAATTGCAGACAGGCAAAGATGATGCTACCTTGCAGGAGCACAAAGAGATCCTCTCCTCCATCAACACTCAGGCACTGGACACAGTACACAACTTCATCAGCTCAGAGCTGCGGCAAGATTTCCCAACAGGTACACGAGAAGCTGTGAGGGAAATGTGGCATTTTGAATGGAGACACGCCTCAAGATCAAGTAATGTCCATGTGTACTGGGCACTGATGTGATTTTGTATTTTCGCAGGAACGACTCCTCAACGTAAGGAGTATGTGTATCCACGTGTGCTGAACAAGCCAAGGAGTCGAGAGGAGCTAGAAGATGAGTTCAGAGCTCAGCAGGAGCATCCTCATTGTGCACTGAGCCAGTGTGAGACTGTCATCGAGACGGAAGAGGAGAAACTTCTCGACCAGGTATTACTATCATAAGTTTTAACCATCCATGTTCCAGAGCTAGTCAGTGGAAACACTATGTCTGCTTTTAAATGTTAAGAAGCTGTAGATGCTCTTATGTGGACTGGTGTAACCTCAGTTCTTTTTTTAGGACTCTCTGGAGGATGAAGTCAGTGTTTCTAGCGATGGAAATATCACTGAACAGTCATGCGCTGATGAGAACCTGATGTGTTACGAAAACGGAAGGGTTCCCTTTTTCAAGGTGAGGCAATTTGGACCCATTTATTGTCATGCACAGGCTTGGTATATTTTCAATAATGTAGCAATGTGTGATGCACACCTCACACAAGTCATTAGAACGAAGCAGCTTTCTGTTGGTCAACGTGAAAAACACTGAACCCATTGCAAAATCTGTTGGGAAATGTTTTTCCCTCAAGCAAAATTGCCAATTATTGACAATACTTTGTTCTTTTTTGTCTCCCTTTTTGTTTTTTGTTTTTTTTTTTGGTCTGATCAGAAGAAAAGCAAGAAGGAAAACTGCAATAAGTCACTGAACCGTTCAAAGGTGGAGAATGAAAGCACGTCTACGCCACCACGTTCTAAACTACCACTCAGGTGTCAGAACTAACAAATGATATTCAGGTTTTTATTCTTTCTATGTATGTCTTAAAGAGCATTGTTTTAACTATCCGTGTATGTCTTTTTAAATCTGACTTGTCTATGTATTTAGCTTTCATATATCTGTTTCCTCAGTCACAGTTCAATAATAAATGTTTTAACCTCAGGGTGTTTTTTTTCTTCCCTTTCCTGTTGTTGTTGTTACTTTTTTGTTAATTTCACGAGTTTAGAGCTTGTTTTTGTTTAAAAGCTAAAAGAAAATGATCCACTCCATTAATGAACCAATATAAATATTTTAAAAGTATTGTTTTAAAATGTTTGTATAAAGTTTATTCTTTCCATTAAATTAAGTTTGTGGACTGCGACATTAGTGCTCTTAATAGATGTATGTTTTCCTCAAATTTAAGAGACAGAAGGTTCTTATTACAAGAAAATCATGTTTGTGGATTGTTGCATTTAATAAAGAAATTAAAACTCAAGAATTGTTGTAACCTTATTTTAGCAAACTTTATATATGGTGTAAGATAAATGCGTAATTCAAAGTTTTTAAAATTCAGGTGTTTAATCTGAGAAGCCAAGCATAAAAACACTAAATCCTATTGATTTATTTTACATTAATCATTTAGCAGACGCTTTTGTACAACGCAAATTACAAATGTTATTTTAAATGTAAAAAATTACGATTTTTGAGTTTATTTTTTTTTTTTTTTTTGTCCCTGAATTTGTGCACAAATTAGCTTTTCATATTTCGATTTGCCTGCACTAAGGCAGGCCTACCTGAGCTTAAATGTGTACTTTGTTTCTCTGAGGGGAAAAAAAAAAAAAAAAATATATATATATATATATATATATATATATATATATATATATATATATATGGAACGTTCTACTACTTTACTGTCTGGATAGTAATTTACACCTGAATGATGATGACATTTATAATAATGAATTGATAGTCTTTAACAATAACTATTGATTTGAAAATACAATGAATAAAAATGAACACATTTTGGCACTTAATTTTTAGTCTAAAATTGTTCAATTAAAAACAATGTAGTCACTAAAAGCGCTCGTTTCAATTTATTTTTCAACTAAGCGTTAATTCTTGAGGTCCAATCAGAGCAACGGTCTGTACCACGTGTTTGAATAACACAATCTAGCCCAATCAGGACCGCTCTGTACCACGTGGTTTCAATCCACGTCTGCGATGCGAAGCCAGATCACAGCGGAACATCTGAAACCTCAGTTGTTCTTAAAGTCATTATTAAAAATGTAAATATACACACAAATGGAATGCAGTCGGATGATTTGAGACTGGAATGGATTTAGAGGAGGCTTACCAGGTGGTGGGAGAATTCGGTAGACACCAGAAGCGGATGGTAACCATCCTGGTTCTCCTACAGGTAACAGATGATAGATGGAAATCCATAAATACTGGGCAGACGTGTTGGTGTAGTTAAATTCCTTTATATTTCTGATCACACAAGCCGGTAATCTATGCAAAATTTATATTTGATGGATCAAACCTTTGAAGCCATGTCGTATTTGCATCTTATCTTCAGGCGATGGGAATTCAACTTGTCTTCAGTGAATCATTTACTTTAACATGTGTTTACTTATGTCATTAGTTGTGGGTTTCCATTTTAAGACCCTGGAACTGATTTTGAACTGATTTGGGGGCAGATTGGAACCTAGATCATTAAAAGCTGAATAACCTGAAATATTGTCTTGTTCTACAGATTTACATGGCATGTCAGACCATGCTCATCATTTTAGTGGGTGCTGTGCCAGAATATCACATAGATATACCGGTTACTGGACATCCGAATGATGATATAACACAAAATGTGAAATTCACAGAGGACATCAGCTCAATCGTCACCGAGGTAAGAGACTGTCATCAATTTAGCACATTAAATTACTTTGTCTTAAACTTTGCTCATCATTTCAAATACAAATCACACCTATACACTTGATATCAAATAAGAAAGAACTGTCTATTAATCTATGTGTTTGGTCAGGACGGCAGGTATGTGCGTAAATATTTAAATTGTTTGATATTCTGGTCTTTTTATTGCAGTGGTACCTGATTAAGCATGAAGCCTACAAAGTAAACTTGGCTGGGTCTCTTTTCTTTGCTGGTGTGCTGATCGGAAATGTCCTGTTTGGGCCACTCTCTGATAAGATTGGCAGGAAGCCGGTTTTCCTTACTGGTAAGATGGAGCTGAACTGGTTTCTGTACTTTATAATAGTCTATAATAATATCCTAATTGTGCAGTCTGGGTTGTTTCATTGTAGAATTTCAGCCTTATAGTAAGTGTTCATTTTAAATATAATGTAGGACAAAAATTGAAAATGTGTCAATTGATAAAATGTTTTATAGGGAGGGATTACATCATTGTAATATTTGCATACTGCTTTGTGATAGGTCTTATCATTTTTGCATCTATTTAATCAACTATAACTGTTTTACATGTGATTTTCATGCACAACCAACTGAAAACCACAAGCAAAGAAACAGACAAACATGAGGCCTAAACCTTCCTAAAGCATCAGCTGAATGTGTGGCTGTTCTTGTGACCTCTATTTAAACTGTTCTCTCTCAGGTCTGTTTTTTGAAGTCTTGTTTGGGTATGGAACAGCATTAGCGCCAAGTTATGAGGTGTTTGCTGTGTCTCGGCTGCTGGTGGGAATGATGAATGGAGGAATGGCGTTGGTCTGCTTTGTTCTTACTCAGGAATATGTGGGAAAGTCCTACTGGGCTATGACAGGTACACATGAATTAAGATTTAAATCAGTTGTGTTGTTTACTTTCACACTAGTCATGTAAAGCTAATGTGATTGTCTGTGTTTCAGGGACCTTGACTAATATGACCTTTGCAGTGGGCATCACTCTGTTCGCTGCGTTGGGTTATTATGTTCAGCCGTGGAGGAACCTAGCAACTGCAGCCAACTGTCCGGGACTTTTGCTCTTCCTGTTCTGTGTGTAAGTGAGCGGTGCAGTCAGATAGCTACCTCCTGTTTAACTAACAGTGCTTTGTATAGCTGCACTTGGTGTTGTTTTTTGGATACTTTAACCCTCTGGGCTTCTTCGTAAATGGGTCACACTTAGCTTCCTCCCGCCCGAAAATGGGCGAAGCCTTAAAATTGTACTTTACTTTTTCCCAGGATAACCAATCAAATATATTTTTGTTCTGTAATGTTTTCTGATTATTATTTAGAATTTTTAGATTTTTTTATGATACTTTGCATTAATTATATAATTTTTATGAGCTATTTTTTCCATTAGAATTAATATATCATTTTTTATTTTATATTTATTTAAAAAAAAAAATTTAATAAATGCAGCATTTCACATCAAAATAGAGTGCCAGCCTAAAAAAAAAATATTCCAGGAGAAGAACTTAATCTAGTGGCTTTAAAAAATAGCCACTTTTGTGTAATGTCCTGTACCAGCCTGTAGGCTGTCTATAGCTTCCTATATATCCTATGTAGAAAGGCTATTTGATTCCTTTTGTTGTTTTAGACATGATTTCTCTCTTATTCGTTTTTTTTATTTAGATATACATTTAGATATTCTAAAAGATGATTACTTTATTTTCTTAACAAAAATGTTTAGATAAGTATCAGGTTTTGCATTATGATTACAATCAAACTATAGCATTTGGTTAGAAAGGGAACACAATGTGTGTGTGTGTATGTGTGAGTGAATGTGTGTGTGTGTGTGTGTGTGTGTGTGTGTGTGTGTGTGTGTGTGTGTGTGTGTATGTGTGTGTGTGTGTGTGTGTGTGTTGCATTTGAGCGAGAGTCTCTTTTTGTATTTTTTATTTATTTATTTTTGCATATTCTCAAAATTTGCTGTTGCAGTCTTACCAGTCTCTCTCTTTCTCTCTCTCTCTTTCTCTCTCTCTCTCTCTCTCTCTCTCTCTCTCTCTGTGTGTGTGTGTGTGTGCATTTGAGTAAGTTTTTTTTTTTTCATTTATTGATTTTATGTGGAATATTCTACAAATTTGCTGTTGCAGTCGCCAGTTTATCTGTGTATGTGTGCGTGGGTGTGTGTGTGTGGGGGGGGGGGGATCTTATTTGCACTCTTGATGTTCTAGAGTGTCACCCCTTCATTGCTGTACACTTTTTTTCAGCACAGTTGCTGATCTGTAGCTTGTACCACCAAAAGTTTCTCTGAGTTTTCCTATTTTTTCGTATTTCCCATTCATTTCCTATGTCGCCCGTTTTCGGGCGGGAGGAAGCTAAGTGTGACTTTTTTTTTACGACCCTTTAACATATCAGAATCATCTCCTTGATTTTTTTGTGTGTTCATATAGGTAATACAACAAAAGTCACCAAGTTTCATCCCCATCCGATGAAGCAAAAAAATTAAACATTTCAAAACGTTCAAGTTTTCGCCCGTTTTCGGGCGAAGAAGCCCAGAGGTTAAGCATTTGTAAAAGTATATCTTGAACAGAAACAAAGTTTAGAAGATTTTTTTTTGTGTGTGTGTGTGTGTTCTGTTGGAGGAAGTGCAAAAAAAAAAATGATACACAAGTTTGTAGTTGTTAATATTTTTAAAAATGTTTGGAAGTAAATTAAGTCAATTGTTTATGTAATCTAAAAATATATTTATTCCTATGGTAGTGTAGCTGAAATTTCAGCAGCCGTTATTCCAGTCTTCAGTGTCACTCTCAACAAATGATCAAACATTTATTAAGAAATATTTATCACTATCAGTGTTGAAAACAGCTGTGCTGCTTAATATTACTGTGGAATTGTGACATTTTATTTTATTTTATGATTTATATCGTTTTAAATGTTTATTGTTTATATATGTGACCTTGGAGCACAAAACCATTCATAAGTAGCACAGGTATTATTTGTAGCAATAACCCAAAATACATTGTATGGATCAAAATTTTAGATTTTTCTTTTATGCAAAAAAATCATTAAATTATTAAGTAAAGATCATGTACCTTGAATATATTTTGTACATTTTCTGCCATAAATATATCAAAACTTAATTTTTGATTAGTAATATGTATTGCCAAGGACATAATTTGTACAAATTTAAAGGCGATTTTCTCAATATTTTTATTATTTTATTTAATTTTCTTGCAGCTTCAGATTCCAGGTTTTCAAACAGTTGTATCTAGGCCAAATATTGTCCTAGTCCAACAAACCATGCATCAGTGGAAAGCTTATAAATTGACCAATTATGATTGGTTTTGTGGTCCAGGGTCTCTGTCACACACACACACACACACACACACACACACATATGTGTAAATACATGTATGTGTGTGTGTGTGTGTATTACTGGTTCTACCCAGTTTTTGGGTAAACATAAACATTAACATTTCCTTAATTAACTAAATACTACATTTACATTTTGCCCTTACAACAAATACTTTTGTACTAAAAAAAAAACCTTATACAAATGTCATTGTCAGAAGGTAATTGCTAGCTTAATAGCCATAGAGCAAATACATATGCAAAGCAAGTTTAAGTCTGACTTGCATGATTTCTGATTTCATTCCCCTGCTTCCCAATCATTTTCTGTGCTTTTTCTTGTATTCCTTTGAATAAATTGGGCAAAAAGCTCAAAGAAAAATATTAAGCCTGTATCAAAAAATATTCCCCCTCAAAATGTTCAAATCATATTGTAATCTTGTCTAAAATGTTGCGAGATCTCTTGAACTTGAGAAATAAGAATATGTCTGTCTAATTTCCATGACTATGGCAGGACTTTGCCAGAATCTCCACGCTGGCTTTATTCTCGGGGTCAGACGGAGAAGGCTGAAGACATCCTGAAGGATTTTGCTCTGAGGAACGGGAAAGGCAGAATTTCAGTGAAGCTCCGGCGGACCGTCAGCACCAGCACTACGAAGGGATCCAGCCCTGGGGTTTTCCAGCTGGTCACACATCCCATACTGCGCTGGAGGACTGTGGTGCTCATGTATGTGTGGTGAGTAATATTTCCAAAAGCTATATGTTTATTTCACTCTTACAGTATTATGCCAAAGATCTGTGTATTTTAATATACTCATTCTGTGTGCATGTGTGTAATGCAGGTATGCGTGTAGCCTTGTGTATTACGGGTTGACCCTCAGTGCCAGTGAAGATAAAGGTAATCGTTACCTTACCGTTGCCATGTATGGTCTGGTGGAACTCCCTGCATACCCTCTCTGCATGTACTTCATTAACAAACAGTGGTAAATTCTCTCGCACGATCACATCAACACGCTGCAGTATCAGACCCTCTCACATTCTTAACTTAGTGTGTTTTTGGGTTTGTTTTTCTTTTAGGGCAGGCCGGAGGAAGTCTATGGCCAATTTTCTTGCATTTTCAGGTGTATCCTGTCTGCTCACAATGTTCGTACCTGTATCAGGTGATCATCTTTCCGAATACATTATTAGGCTTTGATGCCACTTGGTTTATTTTTAGTTTTTAATGCTTCAGGAATGATACTTTTTAGGTCCATACACACACACACACACACACACACACACACACAATTGGTCAAAAGTTAAATAATTAACATTTAAAAATGTTTTTGAAAGAAGTGCCTTATGCTGCATATATTTGATCAGTAAAAGCGGTAATATTATATAAATATAATTACAATTTAAAAGAATTTTTTTTATTATTAAACTGTGAAACGTAATTTATTCCTGTGATGGCAAAGCTGAAATTTCAGCAGCCATATCTCCAGTCTTCAAAGTCACATGATCCTTTAGAAATCATTCTAATATGCTGATTTGGTGCTCAATTATTATATAAATCGACTCAAATTATTATTAATAATGATATTTATTATTATTCTGGAAGCCATGACACATTTATTTAAAGGTTCTTTGATGAATGAAAAAGTAAAAATGTATATATATATATATTTATTTATTTTTTTTATTTTATTTTTTTTATAAAATATTTTGTAATTATATACATAAATGTCTTTACTGTCACTTTTGAATTTAATGTCATTGCTCAATAAAAACACATTTTCTCCCTTTTTTTATTTTAAATCTTCCATGCCCCAGACATGTGCATCAAGGTTTCTACAAAACATATTAAGTAGCACAACTGTTACCAGCAAAAAAACATTTAAAAAAAATCTAATTTCAGTATTTTGACCTGTAGTGCTAATATTCTCCTTAAGCATACATGATGCATTTCTAATCTGGTTGTCTAAAGCCGGTTGTTTGCCTTCCTCAGGGTCCTTATTAAGTGTCACGTCACTGGCTCTAGTGGGAAAACTGATGGTCAGTGCTGCATTTAATATTGCGTATGTGTATACGTCAGAGCTCTACCCAACTGTGATCAGGTACAGCCAACGCTTTTGCTGTATGTGTGATGTCTTTTCTACAATTGTCATTAAGTAAAAATGATTATTAAAATGTGTTTAATTGTATAAAATGTGTTTAATTCCTCACAGAATGAGATTCTGTACTTGAGCAAACAGCGCCCTCTAGTGTATGCTGTTATAAAATCACCGTACAACCCAGAAGTCCCTCACTGCATGTGCTGGGTGAATTCTAATGGAAGTGTGTTTGTGTGTGTTAGGAATGCAGGGCTGGGTGTGTGTTCCATGTCCTGTAGAGTTGGGGGAATTCTAGCACCGTTTGTGCCGAGTATGGTAAGTAGCTGTAACCTATCTGACTTAAGAAATGCCATTATTTTCTAAATATTTTCTTGTGCGATTTAATAATTATTAAATAATAAATATATGCATTCTTAGATGTTATTAATACAATGTGAAAACGTTCTATAAAGTTAATTAATATTGTAAATATATTTTATCAGCTTTGTTGTTATATTGATTGATTGTGTACTGATTTATTGGTAATTGTCCAGAAATCATTGCACACCTCCATGCCATTTATGGTGTTCTGTTTGAGTGGGATTTCCGCGGGCTGCCTGGGGCTTCTTCTGCCGGAGACGCTTAATAAACCTGCTGCTGAAACACTTGATGAACTGTCCAGCCCCACCTACCAGCGAATCTTACAGCCGCAGGTAAACATGAGCATGACAGAATCATAATTTCAGAAGATTATTAAACTGTTTAATTACATAACTCCCTGGAATACTTACTTCTGGTTGGTTGATCATGGCATTCTGCCGCCAAATGTTTTTGTATAGCTTCATGTCTCTTATTTAAGTCTTCTTACACTTATAATTACTGATTTATATTGAATACATATTTCATCGAACCCATAACTTTGACATTGGTAGCACCATGCTCTGCTGTTTGTGATGCAGGAATACATAATAAATAATGATTGAATTCATAATTATTTATTGTAATTATTATAATAAGTATATTGTAAATACAATTATATTAAAAACTGCAGTATAAATAAATTCAACTGAAATCCATGTTTCATGTGTCCAACAAACTCTGAGATCTTTTTTTATATATGTATTTTTTTTTTTAATTGCTGTAGAAGTATCCCAATGAGACCTTTTCTTCATAATGGATTTTTGTGTGTCTTATAGGTTCCCCTTTTGGAAGAAAAGCATTTAATTGACCACAATGGGGCTGATAGTGACTGAGACCAAGAGCTTGAAAACATTTTATTACACCTGTTTACATGCATTCCTTGACCATGTTCAGAATGTCGTGCCATATACTCACTCACTGAAAGACTAAAGGTGCCTTCCAGAAGAAATCTGTCTGCTCAAAGGATCAGTTCAGCAGATTTAACTGTCAGGACTAATTTAAAATAATGGAAAAAGGACCAGATTCTCATTCGTTAACTCTTTTCCCATAATGTCTGACAATTATGACGACTAATTTCATGTGTTTAATGCCATTTGTGAACAAATGTCTTATTTGACATTACATTCACCAGAGTTTATATATTAGCATTCAATTAATAATCAGTAATGGCTGAAAATGTCCGTGATACTGAATCTTAATTTTAGGTTGTTTTAAAGAAATAGTTCACTCAAAGAGTACAGTTTTCATTTATTTACTATTTTAAATCTTACTGATAATATTTTTCTATTATACTCATATGCTGGTATTTTTTCTGTGCAACACACAAGTAGTTCGGTCATTGGACACTTGATTTGAAATTCAATAAATAATTATCAGTGAATAAATTAGATTTAGGATTTATACTTTTATTTATTATTATTTATATTTTTTTTGTCTTTGGTGTTTTACCAAGAAAAAAAATATATATATTTTTTTGGAGACCACTTTTTTTTTTACCATTATTGATTGCTATTTTTCTCCACATGGTAAAGTGAAGTGTTAAACACATATATTAGTGTATATTTCTGTACAGTGCTCAACATGCATTTGTGTTTATCTTGAGAGTTAAGGGAAAAGCTTTGAAATAAATGCCTCCTGTATATTGCGCATGAGCGTGTATGTCCGTTTGTCACCAGTAGATGGCACTGTGTTGAAGGCCACTGCTCCTGAACTGAAGTCACCTTTGACCTGTTCAAGTCCTCGTGGTGATGATGTCAGCTGTGACGCAGGCGAGCAGTGCTCAGGTAAACCACAGGATTCAGAAGCTGGGAGTTTCAAAGAAGCTGGCACAAAACATTCAACCACAAACCTGTTTTTCTTTTTGGTTTCCGTCTTTCTTTCCTTGCTGTAATCGCAGCCTGTGGCGCTGCATGTAGCTGACGGAACAGGTTGAGAGAGAGCAGGCATTAACTATAATAACTGTTTTCATTCTCTTCCTCCAAGGCCTGGCGGGCGTTATATCACCCTGCACAAGGAGATAAACAGCAGGTACAGAAGGTGTGGTCTCTTGAGTGCATCATATATACCCTGTACAACATTATATTATCTTAATTTTTACATGATTATTTTAAATTATCGTCTCTGGATCAGCATATTCCAAGGCTCAGTTCTGGTTAAAAAAGTGCGATCTAATCCTGTTTACATGAAATAAGCCTGCTCGCGAGCAGGTTTTACGGAACCAAATGAACCAAGATCATGTCAAATCATCCACAATCAAATCCAGCTAACTGAGTTAGCGACGTACGAAGAACGGGCCCCTGCTTTCAGCTCATCACCACATTCAGAAAGCACAACTGTCCCACATCTGTACAGATTTAGTTAAGGTTCAATATCAGGTCAGTATAATTGAGCGCGTTTAAATGCACGCACGTGGTCATATAAACACGGTAACCCGTTTTCTTTTATCGGAGTAAGGTCACAAACGGTGTAAGCCAGGAGGTCAGCACATTTTTCTGCATGATATGACATTTTTCTGGTTAACCTAACCACTGCCGACACCCCCAACCATTCTATATTAATGCGCTGCTTAATTGATGCGCGCGCACACACACAACTGGTACATATTGCCAGTTCAAAAAGTAACATCCTAAGCTCATAAACCTTTGAGCGCTGCCACGCGTCTTTTATTAATTGATACTAAACCGCTACATTGTATTTCTCCGCTTCGTTGTTTGTAGAGAGAGACACGCAGACAATGAAACATTCTCTCTCTCAAAATGGCCACATTAATTAAAAATTATAATAGTTTGTATCACTGGATATAGCTGTCGGTCATTTAACATTTATATCGTAAACGTATCGTTAAAATTTGACTAATATTAAATGATTTGCGGCTTTATCTAAACTGCCGCTTCGCGCTCTGCTTCAGTGAACAGTAAACCCCGTCTGCTTTGATTTGATTGGCCATCAGTCATTTTGACTTTGACGGTCGCCATTAGACCGCTGAGGTTTTGAACTGAGGGCCTACAATGTCAGCGGTGGCGCGCGCATCCGTAGACTAAAGCAAGTTAATGCTCACACTTTAATAGTATTTATACCTCCTAACAGGCTGTGTGACTATGAGAAGTTATTTCCTTAGAATGTATGTCAGTATGCAGTTTTCCTTATTGCTTGCATGTCAGCTATCCCTCTGCGTGCCACTGTTGGTACGCGTGCTGTATATTTTGCCGACTCCTGGTGTAAGCAAAAAGTATTTTTGCCACTTACCATCTAAACTTGGAAACCTGGTTATTTTAATAAGCTTATATTATATTTATGAGTTATCAGTTTACTGGTGTGCATATACGTGCTCATTTGTTTTTGTTCATATATGGGTGTGGGAAGAGTGTGTTCGAGAGGTGAGCCATCAACACAGGTATGAAGCCTGAGGAGGAAGCCAGATTTCTGGAAAATCATATATGACCTGAGACTGAACTCGCAAGATCATTGCTGAAGGCCTACTGTACCGGTTCTGTCTGTAGAAATAAGCAAAAGAACCTCTGAAAATAATGTCCTAAGAATAAAAGATGAAAATAACATAAATAAAATAAATAAACATGTTATCTTATATCTGAGCATTTATTTTATTTTTAATAATCAAATATTGCCTTTTGTTATTATATCTTACATTATATCTATCTTACATATTTACATGTATTTCAAGATATAACAACAGTTACTATATAATATAAATAAGAGTATTGAAAAGTTACAACAACAAAAAAAATCTTAGGATGTACTTCAAATTAAAATATTTAACATTAGAGATTTCCAACACTAATCCTGGATGGCCGCTTTCCTGCCTGATTGTTCTCTAACCTTAATTAACACCTGAACCTGGTAATCAAGGCCTCCAAGGTCACTAGAACTTTCCACACAGGTGTGCTAGAGACGGTTGGAGCTAAACTCCACAAGAACGTGCCTCTCCAGGAGGTCTGGGTTAGATCAAAGGGATGCAATGGACAAAAAAGATTGGGAATCCCTGTTATGTGCCCATTTAGATCATCCATAATGTGCATTTTGCTTTCACGCAGCATTTTTTCCATAAACGGAGTGATGATTCATATGTCAAATGCTTGAATGGAAATGAAGGAATTAATTCAGAATATTATTTAGTAAAACATGCAGACACAAACACATGTAATGCAATGTAAATGCCTGAAGTTAGCCAAGCTCTGAATGACATTTGAAAAGCTTCTTTATTATTATGTGACAGTATCACTACTAACCATCAGGTCTGATGACAGATTTGTGAATTGAGATGCCACTGTACTGTACTTGTAATCCCATTCGATTTTAGCTCTAAAAAGTGCATTTAACCATGAAAATCCACAGTCTTCCCTGAATTTTGGTAGACACTCAGTCGAGCTGAACCTATTCATTAATAAGCATTTTTGCTGCATCAAAAGCTTATGGAGATGTTCTGACAGTGGGTGTAGCAATATTAGTGCTTCTTTATTAAAGCATGTCAATCACTCTGTTACTGAACCCTGAAAACCCACCCAACTTCTGTATCTGTATCTGATGAATGACTTTAGAAATGCAGCACTGCCGTTTGCTGTGATTCACCCAAAGGCTGTGGGAAGAATTTCTGTATAACTCAAATTCAGTCAACTCGGGTCAACAGCAAGCCCCATCACAGTTAGCTAGATATTTTCCCTCATAGTTTCCTCGTGAATGAATATTACCTTTAAGAAAAGTACAGTAGGCAATAATGTGCACCTGAGGTGAGGATGATTATGTTCCAGAGAACAACAGGAAATAAAGTGATCTATAGCCTGTCACATCTGAAGTTGCAGTAAGCTGTAGGAGTCATGTGGAGGTGATATCCTCATTCATACGAAGGCTGAATTGTCACCAGACACCGTTTCACTGTAATGGGATGCTTCGAGAGTGAGTGATCTATCTATCTGTCTGTAAATCGATCTATCTAATAATATATACACTGGACGATGAAGGGTATGCAGCTGAGATATGTGTATATAAATATATGTGTACACCTTTTCCCTTGTTTTCTGAACTTTGACTACAGAGGGGTGGTGTGAGTACATTTAGCTGAAGTGTGTGTGTGTGTGTGTGTGTTTTTGGGTCAGGAAGCATTTGTGCTGTGGGGTAATAACAGTGTAGACACCAGCTGCTTCTGCATTCCAAAACACACTGATGCTGCCAACAGAAGTCATGACACATCACACACAGCTTCCACCACCATGACTGATCCCCGACAAACACTTCACATCTTACCTGTAGCTGTCGACGTTCATGCTTCAATGAGTTTATTTAGCTCAAAGATTATCTAGAATGTTGATTTTTGACATCAAAACTCTTCACCAGCCCACATTTAGAGTAGGTTAGTTAGGATGGCTGATAGTAACCTTAGTAATGTGTTTAAGTCATTGGCACTTACAAATCATGCTGTTTATCCCGCTGGCTGTCAGATGATTGAAAGTGTGGCATCATGTATACATGCATACACAAAAAATAATTCGGTTGAGGAGTTCAGCTGAACTATGATCCTGCCTCAATGGCATGATGGAACAATAAAGAGAGAAATGGGATGATACTGCATGGATTTCAATGGAAATTTGATTGTTAGATCAAACAAGCTGAAAGGGAAAGATAATAGGGGCTGCATGTCTATTGCAGGTGGATTCAGGCACAGCTGCTTTATCAAAACACTACAGTCTTGTCCTTCATGTTCTCTTAATGCTTGTTGAGACAAAAGGAAACCTTTACTCAGTAGAAACTGAAGTAACGTAGCAAAATTAGTTTTTTGCTTAATAAACCCATAAAATATCAAATATAGAAGCCTATATTCTGAACAAGGCTGCATTTATGTGATCAAAAATGCAATAAAACAGTTAAATGTTATTATAATCCAAAATAAAAAAACTATTTTCTAATGTTAATTAAAAATTTAATTTATTCCTGTGATGGCAAAGCTGAATTTTCAGAAGACATTACTCCAATAGTCATTGTCACATGATCATTCAGAATTCATACTGATTAAGAAACATTTATTTTTATTATTTCAGTGCTGAAAACAGTTGTGCTGCCAAAAGTTTTTGTGATGTTTTTTCAGGATCTGTTGATGAATATAAAGTTTAAAAATGTTTATTTATAACATAATGTCTTTACTGTCACATTGGATCAGTTTAATGCATCATTGCTAAAAATAAGTTCTTCTTGGTAATTCTTTTATATATATATATATATTACTGACCTCAAACTTTTGAATGGGAGTGTAAATTAACTTGTTAAATTTTTACATATATGTAACATACTGACCACAACCTCAACATAATGCTCAACAAAGTGCAAATAAACGCATCAAATCTCTTTATTGAACAGAGACAACTTAAACACTATAACAGCACCAAATACACATTTCAAAATAGATACCATAAAAGATATAAAATGAACATGAGCACTATTCAAAAAGACAAACACGTGAGCACAGGAACTACAAGAAGTATTACACAAGTATTGAACATATACAACATGTATACACATATACTCCTAATTTGGAGAAAAAGTGCTGCTTGTTTTCTCCTTCCCTGTATTTAAACTGATCCCCCAGTTCACAGCGCAAGGGTCATTTTTCACAGCTTACATTCATGATAAACACAAATAACTATGCATTAGTCATCTATTTACATGGTTTAAAGCAATATGTAACTTCTGTAAGTACTAGAGCCGCAAGGACAGCATGTATAGATAACTAGTCATTTTAGTAGTACACTGGCCTAGAAATTAGAAAGTGGCATAATATAAGTTTTTATTTAGTGAGCTATCCTATTCACTTGAGAAAAAATATAAATAGAGCTTATTTGTGTTCCTACTTCATGTCATAAAACAAAAACAGGTTTTGTTTATATATCACATACAAGGCTGAGATGAAAGAATAAATGAATTAAATGCATTTCTATTTTTATAGTTTTTTTTTTTTTTTAAGTTTTCTTTTCTTTTTTTTTGTGATTTCCTCATGCACATCACAATGGCTTGGCTATTCAAACCTAACAGACTTTTACACAGGTTTAAGTAACTTTTACATGCATTCTAGTGGATATGTACCCTTTCCAGAAGTTCACTAAAAACAAGAGTTCAAGACCACATTATTTAATGAATGGGTCAGGTTCATCATTTCATCCATTTCCAGATGGTTTGCTTAACATAAACATTATAATGTTAACTGTATATGATTCCTAAAAGCAGTTTGACATCTATGCATTGGCGTTTTCTGTGGTACAGTGTCTAAATTAAGCTTTTTGTCTATATATGTGTGGATTCCCTCCGATTTCTCTCAACCCCGTGGGTTCTGTAGTTAAAAAACACATGCAATCCATTGACCGGATGCACAATTGGTACCGTCTGCATCCTTGGATATGTTTCTGTTGCCAGAGTGCACTCTACTGTGGCGAGCAACTCCACCGCAAGAGTTTTGAGCACAATCAAAGCGAGCTCCCGGCCGATGCACGTCCTCACACCACCTCCAAATGGAACATAACTGAAGCGGTCGGTTTTGCTCTCGTTTTGATCTGCGCAGAACCGGTCTGGGTCAAAGAGCTCTGGGTTCTGATATGCTTCTGCTGTCTCGTGCGTGTCACGGATGCTGTACATGACGCTCCAGCCCTTCGGGATCTGATAACCCTGCAAATTCACAACATACGAATGATTATGTTAGACAGCTTTTTGTGTAAAATTGTAAATTTTTGAACCAATGTTTTTTATCAGCAAAATCTGTATTTTAGTATTATTATTGACATTATATCATGTTCATGATTTTATTATTAAAATATATATATATTTAAGTTTTATTAATGTTCCTAAAATAAATATAACTGACAAAATTATTTCATTTTTTCAACGTCTGATAAAAAATGTTTTTTACAACTTTAATTATTATTAATTAATAATATTAATTATGATTTTATTTTTCCACACTATATTGTGATTTAATACTTTTATGATTAAAAATTATAATGTAATACAATTTTATGATGCAATAATTTAAATGTATATTTCTAAAATAAAATGTAAAATAATGTTTTACACCATTTTAGGGTTCAATGCACAAAAAAGTATTATTCTATATGAATATCCACACATTTATACATTTATTTGACACATTTCATAATGTAATAACTTCAATGTCGCTTATAACTTTATTTTTTTAGTTATTTTTTTACCAACAACATTTGATATAATAGTAATAATTATTATTATTCGCGCAGTATCGTGGTTTTATAATGTACAGTTTCACAAATGTTATAATATAATGGTGTGGATGGTGTAAGCGCAGTGGATAAGACACATGCCTTTGGTGTGAGAGACCCGGGTTCGAATCCACTGTGAGACACCAATGTGTCCCTGAGCAAGACACTTAACCCCTAGTTGCTCCAGAGGCGTGCGGCCTCTGACATATATAGCAATTGTAAGTCGCTTTGGATAAAAGCGTCAGCTAAATGTAAATAATATAGTAATTTCCATTTCTAATATAAAATGTTGAAAAATGAAATACAATTTTTCATTTTATGTTTCATAAAATGATAAAATTAACTAGCTTTTGCAGACAATTATGAATGCACTATCCATAAAACGGTATTTTCATAAACTATTTTGCACAAAGCAACAAAAGACAAAACAACACTTACATTTAATTCAAATGTTTGCAGGGCTGTCCTGTATCCACCAGACACTGGTGGGAGGAACCGAAGCACCTCTTTGACCACACAGTCCAGGTAAGAAAGTTGACTCAGTTTCTCCAAACTCAGGTAAGGGACGTGGATGCGAGAGCGATGCATCTCTTCCTTGTCTCCTGCTTCAAAACACAGTGTTTTATTCGTCGCTGATCTCCCCTCATTGGTACTCTTCTCAGCAGCATCTCTTTCCTCACTGACGACGTTCCCATGGCAATGAGAGCAGCAGTATCCGTGCACATCGCCGATCAGCCCCTCGCTTTCCAGCTCTGCTCTGGCACGCTCACTCACATCTGGATGACGCAGCAGCTGCAGGATGAGGGACGTTGATGCGCTGGCAGTAGTGGAGTGAGCAGCGAAGATTAACTCTACTGCGGTTTCCTGAAATGCATTTGCATTTAATTATTTTGCAAACATGAATCTAAATGAAACTGAAAGGCAAAAAAATTTTATGCAAAACAACTGAGAATAGCAATTTTTAATTTTGCTCATTTACACACTCGCTACAGGTTAAAAGTTTGGAATCATTAGAATTTTTTTCTCTTTTGTTTAAGTCTCTTATGCTCACAAAGGCTGAATTTTTTTTTTTTTTAAATACAGTAAAAAAATAAATAATATATATATATTTATATATATATGTGTATATTTGGTTATTATTATCAAAGCTGAAAACAGATTTGACTGCTTATTACTTTTGTGAAAAATATTACATTTTTCCGAATTCTCTTATGAATAGAAAGTTCAGAAGAACATGCATTTATTGTAATATACATGTATTTGAAATATAAAATGCTATTGGAAAAAGTCAAATGTATTTTGTATTTAAATACATTTAATCTTAGTATTTTTGTATACTTGTTGATACAGAAAAATCACCAGTCTAATAAAGAGGTTGATTTCTAAAAAATAATTTATGTATTTTGAAACTACAAAAATACTAGGATTAAATGTATTTAAAATAAAAATAGTATTTTGTATTTCAAATACATGTATTTGAAATACTGCCCACCCCTGCCTTTCAGTGAACAGTTCCTAAAAGAGCCCCCTTTTTTATTTTATTAGTGTGAAGAATATTTGAATAATCTACATATCCTTTTTCCAATTATAAAGAACCTTTTGTGGAATAAAAAGTCTCCATAGAAACTTTATTTTTAAGAGTGCACAGTAAATTTGGATTCAGCCCTCTATGGTTTACCTTTAGCTCCTGCATTGTAAGCTCATAGTCATCTTCCTTCGCACTGCTCAGCATATAGTCAAAAGCATCACAATAATCGCTGGTTTGCTGCTTTTTCAGTTTCTCCTCTATGATCTTCTCCATGGAAGAGTGCAGAATCTCACGGGCCCTGATTCCCTACAACAAAACAAATAGACTATGTTCATGAATAAAAGTTCTCCAAAGTAGATGAAATTTAGACATTCATCTATTCTAGTAATTTAGTTTGCTTGCTCAAGCTGTGAACCAATGTGACTTTTGGCTTGTGGATGAAAGATCAGAATTGGATTCATTCTCACCTTACGCAGGCCGCTTATGGGGGTGTCAATAGGAAGAGAAAAGAGGTTGTTCATGAGCTGCTCAAAGGTTTTGGAGAGAGAAGTGATTTGCTGCTCCTCCAGATGCAGACCGAGCAGGACTCGCACTGCAATGCGGAAAGTGAGTGACTTGGCTGCGGTGTAAACGTCCACAGATCCGGTCTCGGAGCACCACTTAGCAATTTCAGTCTTGACGACATCTTGAAGGCGTGTCAGATAGGCCTCCAGCGCCCCACGACTAAACACTTTTGCAAGGATCTAGAAAACAACATTTTATTGATCAAAAGCTGAGCTATTCATTGCAACATTAATGGCTGAAATATATATATATATATATATATATATATATTATTTTATTTTTTGTGAGTGTTCATCTTTACAGGGATATTTAGGATAAATAAAACAATTAATGGGTTAATTCTTTCAATCAGAAGCCTTTTTTAATTGAAAAGTCTTCCAGGGTGCATGTCTTTCAGAGACACTTACTTTTCTCTTCCTCTTGTGCAGGTCACCAACTGAGTTTACCAGAGTGTTGGGCCCCAGGATGATGCGTGTGCTCTGGGGCCACTGCGTGCACACCAGCGTGTGTTCACCCAGCAGAATCTTACGGATGTTTTCTGCACCGGTCACTCGGATGAGGGGTTTGCCCAAAAGATGAGTTTTAAAAACATTTCCGTGTTTCTCGCGTCTGGAGATGTGAAAGCTGGATCCCTGTTACAACACGAGAGTTTCATGTCAAACCTTTTAGATGCAATACCCCGAGTCCCCACTACTTCCCCAAGACTTTTCCAGTCGTTTGTGACTATAAGGATTTTTTTTTTTTAATTTCCATACTAAAAATATTTCCATACAAATTTCCCATACTATTTTATAAACTTTCCAGGCCTACATATTGTAAGATTTATTTACATTATTGATCGATTGATTGATTGCATCTTCTGGGATGGATTAATCAGTTCTGCCACTCTGCATGAAATCAAGTTGAAAGTGTCTGTTTTACCACAGTGAAGAATTACACCCTCGTCAAGTTCACACATGCAGGGAATAATTCACCTTGTGGATTTTGCTCATCAGGCCAGCAGAGGAACTGGCTCACATGCATGCATATTCCTTTGACAAAGCATTAAATATTGCACTAAATGTAATGCAAACAATATTAGCAAAATAACATAAAATGCAACAGATCACTCTAATCTACATAAATAATAACATAAAAGAATTAATTTAGGCCCTATATAAAATCTAAATAGCCTAAATGTGGTGATTAGCGATGGAATTCGATTTTTTCCTCATAAGTTAGCATATGTCGTTTAATTCTTACATAATTTTAACCGGAGGTTTCATGCATTGTTTTTAATAGCTACGTTTTACAAGTTAGATTACACTAGCCTAAATGTTCATGCTCGTAAAGAAACCGACTTTGCGTACGGAGGTAACCATAGCAACACATGCTTGATAGCTGTATGGTGCATCGATAAAACATAAGTAGCCTAAAACCACTATAGATCTGCACAACATAGGCTATATCAGAAAAGGTTAGTATTCTGTTTAAAACGCATTGTTGATAGTTAAATGCGCTGGGGGCGCCAAAACGTTTTTCGTAAAATGAACGAATAAATAAAATTACTATAGGCAAATTTTTTTATTATTATTATTTTATTAAATTTTTTTGCAACGATGACCCCGCCGAAATAATTAGAGATCTAATCTTAACAGAATTTTACGGCCTATATTTACATTTTTAAAAGACTAAATCATAATTAGATTAGAATCATGTTTTCGTGTTTATAATATAAAATTACAATATGATGCATAGGCTTATATATATTAGAACTCAAAATGTTACTTTTCTGATCGAGGTAACATACTATGAAATCCATGATCGATAAATCATAAATAAGCGCAAAAAGAATTGAGAGAAACAGAGTGGAATTCTATTTATATGCTCCAGTCTTACCTGGAAAAGCCAGTGAAAGGTTTCTCCGACCAGTGGCCAGCCCATGGAGCCCTGCGGGAGTGGGAGTTTACACGTCCGATCCCGGGTGATGCTCCACCTGAACTCCCACAGCAGCCGCGAAACCGCAAGCAACAGCAGAGCCGGTAAGACAGCACCGGCAGCCGCCAGCAACACGGACACGAGGCAGCTATCGTGCCCGAACATCTCCAGCATTGAACAAAGCCAAAAAGAAAAAAGAAAGAAAGCAAAGAATCCACGTGCGCCTGTGCGTGTTGTTCCAGTGATGATTTCTTCTTGATGGAGCGCCTCCAAAAGTTGTGTAACACGCAAGAAGATCCCTTTACGCGCTCATTGGATATCTAGTAATGGCATAAGAATAGGACATTACAAGGGTCTAACATGGGCTTTATGAAGAGAGGGGTTCTATCGTGCTGTCATCCTCTCCAGCTTCCCAGAGAAGGACAAGAAGCTGTTAACTATTCCAAACAGTTTTACAAGTTGCATGCGCTGGCATGTCGTTCATCCGAGTTTATCCACCTTTTCTTGGGGTACACCCCCTTGAACAACCCTGCTCTCACCCACTCCGACTGTAAACCAGACTCCAACTGAACTTGAGATTATGAGAATTTTGGAATCGAGCATCCATTTTTGCTTAAAACAAAAGATCCCTCTGCTTATAAACACCTCCGAGTAAGTAAAACTCATAAATTCTTAACATTATAATATAGAGTATTTAACATCAAACTAGCCTACATTAACTTTTCAGTTCAGTTCTGTTGATCCAATTTTTATTCTTATCTGAAGAACATAGTGAAACATAAAGAGATTTAAATCTCCGAGGTATGGCATGTATAAAAAATGACTCTTTATAGGATGGTTCTTATACCTTAAAATTAGTTCAAATACTTTTTTTAAGGGTGTAACAAAAATCTGTCTCCCAGATATGTTGCTAAAACATGCAATCTGTAATCTAAAATAACATAATCTTACTAACGGAGCTAATGATGAATTTACAAGTAAATCAGAGACAGACAATGAATGTGTAACTCACCTCAGGAAGAGTGTAAAGTCATGTTGAAGATATCCAGTGGAACTTCGAGAATCTCTATTTGTCTTCTGTGCATCTCGTGCGCTCGAGCTTTATAGGTATTGGCACATGATGCGATCCACCTTAACCAGTGACGTGTGAGCAGTTTTCTCTAATAGTTGAAGAGGTCGTGGATAGATCACAGGGGATGGGAAACGTTTGAGATCGTAGGTTCCACAGAGGGAATCAGAGAGAGAGAGAGAGAGATTGAGAGAGATTGTAGGGCTTTTACTTATTGGTTTACTTATTTCCTCAATGGAATTCCATTCGATCCACTTGTCATCATTTTCATGCATGTATTTTTAGGCAGTCGTTCAATAGTGTCTACATCTAAAATGTTTCATGTAAAAAAAAATATTCTATTAATTATGTCATATATAATCATTTTCAGACCATCATAAATAACACGATTACATGTGTTTACAGAAGAGTTGCATGCTACAAAACACGCGAGACAGTTTTTAGACGAAAAAAAAAAGCGTCTGTGGATTACTTCCAGAGGGCCAACTAAATGGCAAATCAGTAAGTTTCTCATCGCAGTCGTTTAACTTTCGTCTGTGTGCAACATTTTTTATTTGATTTTGTTGCTCCGATAATTATTTTAAAACGAATGTTTTTGTAGTGGCCTGTTTGTGATGTTTAAATCTATAAAAACGTGTAAGGTAGGCTAATTTGTATTATGTATAGTGTCCGATACAGACAACGATCATTGCTATAATTGTTCAAGCATTTCTCTTCTAGAATGTATAGGCCTATTTATTTTTAAAGATAATTAGAATTCTTAATTTTAGTCAGACTGCGCTAAATACACAGTCTAAAGGTTCACACTTTTTAGAAACTATAATCATCAGGATGCTGCTCAATTTTTACTGAGATTCTTTCAAATACTGTATATTATTAGGCTATTAGAATTTTAAAATTATGCCAGAATTCATTCGTGCATGCTCTGGTATCTCTGGCTCCAATCGTCAAAGCTTGCCGATATTGTACTAAAGAACAGTCACTGCGGCTTGTGTGTGTGTGTGTGTGTGTGTGTGTATGTATGTATGTGTGTGTGTGTGTGTATATATATATATATATATATATATATATATATATATATATATATATATATATATATATATATATATATATATATATATAAACTTATAGACACACACACACAAAGAGTGCAATTGATAGTTTGCATTTGTCTTTCTTGAATAATTTCAGGTCAGAGTGAGAAAGGGCAGGAGATATAGAGGGACAGAAGACAACCATCCCTGTCTGGGGTGGTTGAACAAATCCCGTTATTAATTTTAACAACAGAGACTCAGAATACCAGCTAAAGCTCAAAGTCAGGTTAAAAACAGGCAGGGACTTGCCACATAGTCACACACTCATGACCAGGTCTCCTCTCACATATATCTGCCATGCACATTAACATTAACATTAACATTCAGAGGCACTAAAAACTCAAAGATCAGTGATTCATGAGTAATTAGTTTTATCTTAATGCATATATTTAAACCAGAGATTGAAACATCTGTAGTTTTTACTATTTTCAGAATATCCAGAAATATTTCTATTCATGTTCAGATAAGCACAGGAATAATGAGTCATGATAATTCACCATTCTTATTCCACATGTGCCAAATACAAGATTAATCATTTGCCAAAGGCCAAAGGAACCCTGTGCCATTTTATATAAATTTTTATAGCAAATGTTCTTCTTCTCAGTTCTAATAAATACTTTGATCTTATTTTTTTATTTTAAATGTGTCATAATATATATATATTTATAACACATTTTTTTTCTCACCACTTACCCATCACTTGTAAGATGCCAAAGGATGACATCACCAAAACCACATCACAACTCCAGATAAATTACAATGGAATTATACCTGTGTGTGAATTTATCATAATTAACATGAAACCTGAAACTGTTGATGTTGACTAAGGCAATAATATAGTTTTGTTGATATTTCCTCTAGCTAAAACACACACACAAAGAGTGTTGGCCTAAATGACAATGCTGATCTTTGATATCATAATTGTCTTTGATCAACTTTGTGTAATGACACACATTTTAGAGGATCATTTTACAGTGGCTGTTTAGGTGATGTGCTGAAAATGTCCCTTTTTTATTCAGACTTGCTCTTAATGACAGATATAACCTAATGTCTGCTTTCCACATACACACACACACACACACACCTTTCTAAAATCTGTGTCTATTGTGCAAATAGATAAAATTCTCAAATTCTGTGACTATACTTTTAAAACGAAAATTTATATTTCTTTTCACCTGGCAGATGGTAAAACATAAACTTATATTAAAGTAATTACCATAGTCATATCAAAGTATCACAGAATCACACAGACTTTGCTAGTAAACAACCACCTAGCAACTACTCAAAATACCCTAGCAACCGCATAGTAATGATTGAAAACTCAGAGTAACCCTGTAGCAACAGCCCACAACCCCAGTGATCATGACAGAAAGTTTTTCATTTAACTCTTGTGAAACCTTAAAGTTGATGTGAAATGTATTTTCTAAAAATATGTTATAGGTTTTATTGTGAATGATTGATCTGAGCAAAAACATCATAATTCTCATTTGCTAGACTGCTCAAATCATTAAACCACATCTGTTTCTTACAATCAAGAGTCTCCACCCTATATATATATATTTTTTTTTTTTCTTTTCAAAAATCAGATTTACTGTGATGTAAGTCACAATAAAGAAGAAAATATCTTTTGCTACTTCCATTTCATTGCGACTTCAAACCTGCAACTATTTGGGATTTTTTGAAGTGAATACATGCTAATTTAATGTCTACACAAATAATTTCACTTTAGTTAAACATTCAGTTTAGCTAGTTTCTAGTGATATTTTCAGAAATTTTGATGGTGTTCAAGATAAACTCCAGTGAAGTACAACTTCACTGATGTGGAATATTAGGAGCAAACCATATAGTGTTTCTGTGGAATCTAGAAGCACACACACAAATTCTTACCAACACAGATATACGCAGAAGGAGACACACACAACTGCATTTTAAGTGGTCACCTTATCCCTCGCTCTCTAATGCTGCTCTATCATCAGCTCCTGGCCGCAGCTTCTGGACTCAGTAGAGGGGTCAGGGGGAGAGAAAGTGTCTCGGCCGATGATCAGAGGTACAGCCTCATCTGTCAACGGTACAAAAAACCCTTCCTGTTGGACACAGAGACACCCCTCAGTGTGAACAGGCTCCATCAGATGCTATAATAAAGGTGTATGATAACTAAACAGAATGCAGTGAGAGAATTATTAGGACTACAAAGCACTATTAATGAAAGATAAAGAACACTGAAAAAGAAAGAAAGAGAGATGGGAAAACAACATTTCTTCACTTGCAGATATCTTTCAACATGGTAGTCCCCAATCACCCTTGTGTCTCTCTCACACACACAGAGACACAGATGCAAACTCGTCTCCTGGATGTCCTGCTTTGATTCTTAAGGGGTTTTCCCTCCTCTCAGACGCTGTCTGTCATCACTGTGTGTGTTTGAGAGAAAGAGAGGGCAGTATACCAAGAGGAATTGGTTGGATATACTGCTGGGTCCAAAGTCTTAATAAAGTCTACAGTTCTATGCAAATTTGTCAGTTTTCCTAATGAGCATAATAATTTAAGTGAGAGAAAAAAACATGATTTTGAAACGTCTTAGAATTTAGTCTCTCATTTGCTTTAATGACAGAAGCGCTCAAACTCAAAAGTTTTGGTAAAGGCTGATGATTTTGTTCTCCAGTTTGATTTTAGATGATCCAAAATTCAACTGACTGTCTGTACAGAGAGTCACATGATCAGTGGCACAAATATACATATTTTATTAGTGACCTAAAACAGTGCAGGATCTGAAACATTATTATTCATTAAATGTCATAATGTTTCTTTGTTTTAAAATGTTTAAAAAACTTTTTCAGGTTTCAATTAGATTTTGAACCCCAGACTTTTGAATCTCACTGTATTGTGAATTGAGTTCAGTTGAGGGAATTGAATTGAGGGAAGCGCATTGAGCCCCTGGGGCCACAATGGCGGGTTTTAGATGTGTACCAACTTCTGACCACCCGACTGACTTCCTTATCTGTCAGAGGGGTGTGACGCTGAGCGGGTATCAGGTTCTGTTCTGGGTGTCGCTCCGTGACCTCACATGCTGACCCCTGAGGCCTAGACTTCCTCCTGCCGCAATAGTGACACGGCAATAACAATACCGCGATTCATGTTTTTGCAAGAATGCTGAATAGTCGAAAGTTTGATTATTCAAAATCTAAATTGTAAACTAAACCTGGATGATCAGGTCTTGTATCACCCTGAAATGGTTCCTTTTGTGATAATAACCAGCTGACTGTACATAATTTTGCTTATTAGGCTAATTATCAAACAAGATAAATGGACATGACTTATGGCAGAAAATATTTTATTACAATTTTTTTTTTTACAAGAACAAGACAATAGAAGACTAGCATAGTTAAATAGGATACTGGTTGCCTGGGACATCAGTTTAAATAAATAAAATAAAAAAGTATAAAAACACAGTAAAATTTGTATATTTAATGTTACTACAATGACTAATAACTGTTTTCTATTTAAATATATTTTATAATTTAATGTATTCCTGTGAAGGCAAAGCTAAATTGTCAGTGTCTCATGATGAATCATCCTAATATGCTGATTTGGTGCTCAAGAAACATGTGAAAACAATTGTGCTGCTTAGTATTAGTACTAGTATTAGTATTAGTATTTGTGGAATTAACACATATCCACATATCCATTATAATGGAATTTCTAGAGATTTTAACACGAGGAAGACACTTCTCTTTTCCCGAGATCATAATGACATGGTCGCTGTGCTCCAGGATAGGATCTCTCTCTCTCTCTCTTCTCACACTCTACAATGGCAATTTGAAGAGGCACCCTGTTTACATTCTTAGACACCAACAATCTATATATGTGTGTGTGTGTGTGTGTGTGTGTGTGTGTGTTTGTGTGTGAGCGAGAGGGAAAGATCCATTAGCCATGTGGAGCTCACCTCAGGCAGTGATTAAGAGGTCAAATGCACCTCAGTACAAAAAGGATAGACAGACAGAGGGATATAAGAGAGGAAAGAGGAGGACAAAGACTTTAAAAGGCCCTCAAATGTTTTTTTTAAAGCTTGCTTTCAAAAGGTGTTTCACAAAAAAAAAAAAACCTGAATCCATTAAAGCTATCTGTTGTTCGTCTACTCACCTGCTCTTGATGTGTCTTCAGGCCTAAGGGTTCAGAAAGGTTTTAGGCTGTGCGTATATTAGATTGGTGGTTCTCAACTGCTTTTTCTTCAGAACTGGATTCGGTGTGGTGTGTTAATGGTTATTGGGGATGAAGGTATCTGATACGACCTATAGGATTTGTTAAGCTTTTGCCTAGTTGAATGAATTAGTGCAATAGTCTAATTTGATGGAAAGGCTCTAAAAATCTAAAACAATCTAAATCTAATCTAAGTCTAAGTCTAAATCTAAATTCATAAACCCATTCCTTCATAAGCCCTCAATTCTAAGCTTACTTGCATCCTAATATTTTTTTTTTTCTTTTCTTTTCAGAAAAAACCTATGACCCTCCCGTTAAGCACCAATGTGTCAGTATGTGTGTATATGTCAGAAAGAAGGGACTTGATTTATACTCCCAAGCAGATCAAATATCATAGCTTGACTTGAAAATGGGAAACACACATATATACACACACACACACTTATCATATATAAGAGGAAATACATTGTCGGAATGTCTAATGTTCCAGCTGTCTGAACATTCACCCTTAGCTACAGTAGGAGGTACCCAAGAATATATCACACAGACATATCTGCACAGACACACACGGTCTGGAATGTGTTTCTGACGGGTGTGAATTTGATGTCTGTCCAACCCCCCTACACTCCAGCCTACTTTACCTATGCACCTCACTTTCTGTCCTTCTGTCTTTCTTTGTACAGATAGATTTACTGAAAGTTAAATCCAAACATGCAGCATGCTGGCTCAAAGCTGGTACTGAAATAATTAAATTGTAAAAGCACAGAAGTTTCAAGTTTGAAAGTTATTCCATTATTGTTTAGTCATCAACAGTTTTCACATTAAGGATGTAAAAATAATAGACAACAACATAGAAAATGAGTTTAAATTATAAATGGATTTATGTACAAGTATACACATTATATATTCATTAATTAAACCATCTATCTGTAGATCACTATCTATAGATCATTTTTCTAGAGAAACTCATGGAAAGTTATTGTCTTGAAAGCAGGTAGAGGTTAAAGAGGACATTAGAAAGGCAGGTTATTTTGACCCAGACATTTTAATGTTCTTCCTCCGACCAGAGGAAGTTGTCTGGATGGCCAAAACGCCAATCACTCAACATCCCGCCTCCCTGCTGACAGGGGTTTCCTGTAGTGAATGACAGGCCTGGACTGCAATAAAGAACTCAGTTCAGTTAAACCCTCCAAATCATTTCAAAGTCTCTACTTAAAATGTAGAATATATGTGTAAAGTCCTTTGGTATTTCTTCAACAAGGTAATTGTTTAATTGCATGTCTGAAAAAAGAGCTTTAACAAAACCAATTATTGTTTTGACAGAAGATCTCTATTGAATTGAACACACCCGAGATATCCTTTTTAAACATGACATCAGACAATATAACAGATTTATCTTATTAACAACCAACAGGCAAGTTTAATTGAACTTGCTAATGTTTACAGAATGACTGAGAATGACTTTTATTTCATGGGAAAATATTTGGCCATTTTAAAGTGCCCTTATTGGCCAGAGAGAAAACTCAGTATCAGATTTGTAAAAGTCAGGAAGAAGCCTATAGAAAGGTACACACACACATACACCCGCACATACAAAACCCCCACCATGGTTACCTTTAAGCCCTCTCCATGACCATCAATATGAAAGAGAAAAGGAAGGAAGTTTTTAAAGGAAAAGCAGTGGGAGGGGGGACCGCAGCTCATTTTAAACCTCAGTCCTGGGCTGGCCTGACTTAATGAATATGTCGTTGTACTCTAATGGATTGAGTTAAAGGGGTCTGTGTGGCTTTACCCCCCTTTCTCTGTCACCTCTCCAACTGATCCCATTCATTCTAGCCTAGTGTAATCTAATCACAGCTAACTGGATTTATCTGCTGTCCTTTCACATTCAAACTCACATTACACACATGTGGCCCCCTGTTACAGAGACAGATGAATGAGCTTCTTCGGAATGAGAGTCAATCGAAGGCAGATCAGCATCTTGGATCTGAGGATGAAGAGCCGGTCCACATGGAGCTAATCCATCAGCCACATTCGGATGCTCTCTGTAAAATCCTTAAGTATGCTTTGACCGATCCATTATATTCACATTTGTGGCATAGAGATTGAACAAAGCAGAGAAAGAGGCACTTAGTTTAATTGATTCACAGACTGATCAGCCTTGGGTTCCAATTAGAACCAAACCAGTGTTTTGCATTCTGATGACATAGGAGAATGTTTTTCAAGTTCCACAACAACTTTTTATTGTAGTCCTTATGCTACTTATTAGCAGTTCTTTAGAAAGATCCAGAAACAGATATGCCAATTAGAAGAACCTGAATGAAGCATTAAGTTTAAAGAGACCTATAGCAATATGTTTGTAAGATAAATAAATGAAAGATCAAATTTAAAAATACACATTACTGTTCAGAAGTTTAGGGTCAGTAAGATTTTTCATGATTGAAAGAAGTCTCGTATGCTCACCAAGTCTGCATTTAATTGATCAAAGCAGCAAACACTTTTGAAATATTACAGTTTTCTATTTTATTATATTTTAAAAAGTAGTTTATTCATGTGATGGCAAGGTAGAATTTTGAGCAGGCATTACTTCAGTCTTCAGTGACACATGATCCTTCAGATATCATTCTAATATGCTGATTTGGTGCTCAAGAAACATTTCTTATTATTATCAATGTTGAAAACAGCTGAACAAAAGAAAAGAAGTTAAATCTTTCTGACCACAAAGTTTTCCATCGTAGTTCAATTCAATTCAAGTTTATTTGTATAGTGCTTTTAACAATACCAATCATTGCAAAGCAGCTTTACTGAAAATATTAAAGTTTCTACATTATATTTAGGAGTAGGTTATTAGTGGTGACGATTATCGCAGAAATGTATAGTTAGTATCACACAGCTATAGTTACAAATTACAAACAGATGGTGAAAACTAAAAACTGCAATGATTATATTATTATGGTAGAGTATATTACATTTTATATATTAAATCCATCTAAATATATAAGATCATTGTAATCTAAAATCTTAAATAAAAAATATCCAGACATTGCTTTGACATTTGCTCTTCTCCAAACTGTCAGATATCAGCTATTTTTTTTTTAGTAAACCGCCAGCTACTGTTTTGACTACATCTGCCATATCTATTCTAACGGCTGACCTAAGTTTCACTGTGCTGAGTGAATGTTATTCTGAAAGGAAGACTCCACTCCCTGTCTGTCAGTGCATGAGATTCCCGGTACTCTCCTTAGCTACCAAACCTTTAGCAGCACAGATAGGTCAGGCTCTCAAAAAACCCTGCTGACTCAGGTGCCCTATTCAGACAGAAGCTCAAAAGCTATTTAAAAACCGACAAAACAATTACTGCAAGAAATACATTTAAAAGAGAAACACTCAATGGGGGGTCACCCACACACCCATTCAACACATTCCTCTCACTCACACTTACTTTCTTTTTGGTTAAAGGATTAATTTGCTGCACAATGCAAATTCTGTCATTATTTACTCACCCTCACAATGTTTCCAACCTGTATGACTTTATTTATTCTGTAAAACAGCAAGAGGAACATATTAATGACAAAGTGAAATTCTTCAAACTTTAAAAAAAGGATCAATAAAAACACGTTTTCTGAAACTGAATGCGTGATAACTATCTGTGACAAATCTTTCCTTCAACTACATTGTTTACTGTTTTGAATGGAAAATTGAATCAAAACTCAGGAAACAGACCAATCTGAATGAATCATTCAGACTAGATTCGTGAACTGGATAAACCAATGTTTTAAAAATATCTGCCGATTCATTCAAAAATCAGACATTTTCAGTATAGTGTAGTGTAGTGATATAATGAGAAGTAAATCTCAAACCAATCAGCTTACTAAATGCACCGACTTTGTGTGACCAACTTAAACCTTAAACACTTTCACCATTACACAAAATTCCATATTGCGCTGGATTCCCATGGAAATGATTGGATTTGACACATAAAAATGTGCAGAATAACATGGCCAGAAAAAATGAACACTTCAGTTTCAGTGAATAGCAGCTTTTTATTTTAAAGCTATTTTGTGACTTCATAAGATTTGGAATAATAGATCATGAGTCATATGGACCAATTATATGATACCTTTGAGGTTTTTTTTATTTATTAATTTTTGTTTTGTTTATCAACTTAGAGCTTGACAAACCCATTCACTTTCATTATATTTCAAAGACTGGCCGTATTCTTCATCAAAATCACCTTTTGTGTTAAATGTAAGATATAAGACTTATGGGTTTGGAATGACATTAGGGTGAGTAAATTTGAAGAAGAAAGAATAGGCTATAATTTGAGGATAGAGAGAGTGAGGGCATGTAAGAGTTCAGAGAGCATTACACAACTTCTTTTCCCTGGTTAAATGGCATACAGTCTTAGAGTGTTGCAGGCCGGCTTTTATTCTCTGTGTCAGTGTCACTCAGTATGATTTATGGCAGTTACTCAGACTCAGGGAACTCCCAGACTGAGAAATATGACTACCGCTGGCTAACTACTTTAGCATCGATGTACCAAGCACCTGGTGCATTGACAGGGCAAAATACAGAAAGGAGGGGGTCTCTCAATACACCATCAATCCTCATAGTCAAGCTGTCAATCACACTCCATTGGGGGGCAGTTGGAGGGCGGGCTTTTTTCAGCTGGGGGTCGACTGGAGGGCCCAGTCCCAGAACGGCCTGATTAAAAATGATTGACACCTTAGTGGAGGGTTAAAGGGTGCATTGGTGACCTTGTGTGTGTGTATGTGTGTTTTAGGTCTCAGTATGGTACGATATACACCTGTCAATCTTGCAAGCAAACAATGACCAGCAGGAACATCTTTACATTTCTTTTCGGCTCTCACACACATGCACACAACTGCAGACGATCAAAAGCACTCTCTACTCCACCCATCCACAGCCATCAATGATTATGTGTAAATGAACACGCAGTGTTTCTGTGTGTACGCGCACCTGTGAGAGTATCACTAGCATTGCCAAAGGTGTCAAACCCTATAGACATTTCTAGTGCCCTATTCAACAGAAGGCCACTCAGGTGAGAAACTATACCTATCACCTGCACTGCTTCATAATGAACAAGACCTGATGTATATCTCCTCTCGCCTAAAAAGTTCTCACGAACTGTCCGCGAGAGGCCCGCTATCAGTTAGACAGGTGTGCCGGGGTGTGCCAGCATTTAATGCCCGACTGTCTCAATGGTTAAGCCTCCGGCTCAGACTATACAGTCTTCATCAGGCGTTACTAGGGTTAAGGTCATAGCAATACGTGTGTTTGTTTACAGAAGCTGTATGCTATGATTACACTCACCATGCTAGTTATAAATGAGCATAACAGAAGGGAAACTGCAGCATTGTGTGTAATACACTGATTCATACAGGCTTATTGGTGATGATTTGATGGATATTAACCCTGTAAAGCCTACTGTATCCTATTTGATACACACATTTCTAAAGCCTCTAAACTGTCCACATGATCAAAACTTTGAAACAGTATAGCTTGACCAAGTAAAAACACTGCATCTCTGTGCATATAATCATATATCAGTAAGATCTTAGACCTAAGAATGTTAATGTTAATGTTAGACTTGAGATTTAGAAAGGGTTTATTGAAATTGTGTGTACAACAAAACAGTACCTTAAGCTCATTCTGGTCTTATCAGTGAGATGAAACTTCTGTTGGTACTGGAGCAGCAGGGGGTTCATTATACTCCCAGATAAACTGCTACATGCTCATTAGGCTAACCAAACTGAAGGGAATTTAACCCTCCTGACTTAATCTGTGATGAGTGTGAAAGTATGTGTTGTCTGTTAGAATTGGATTAGAAATTGAGCTTGTGTAAAGAGAGACGTTTGACAGAATTTAAGTGACACCGCTTCTGTTTGCTGTAAGACTATGATGGAGGGAGCAAGAGAGAGAAAGAAAGAGGAACCTGAGCTCGAGACTAAAGGCATGGTCATGTCAAGAGTGATGGTCAGATAGATGTGGCTTGGTGAATAGTTCTAAAATAATCAGGCCAATATAGGTTTTTAGAAAAAAAAATAATGTATGGAATTTAGATTCAACCTAATAGATCTGAAGTTGTATAGTTAATACAATATATACAATATATATACAATATATAATTAATATATATACATTGCAGTTCAGTTGTAGCAAGGATGCAATAAAGGCACATATTATGTATTTTTAAATGCTTTCCACAAAACTATTAAGCAGCACAACAGTTTTCAGCATTAATAATAATTACAAATGTTTGTTGAGCACCAAATCATTATATTAGAATGATTTCTGAAGGATCATGTGACACTGAAGACTGGAGTATTGGCTGCTGAAAATTTTTAACTGTAATAAATGCAATAATATTTCACAGTTTTACTCTTTTTACTGTATTTTTGGTAAAAAAGAAATGCTGCCTTGAATAGTGTTAACCAAAAACCATTTAGGTAGTTGGGTCAGTGATTTTTTTTTTTTTGCAGCCCATTGTAGTTTTTTTTAAAGGAAAATATATATATAGAATTAATAATTGAACTAATGTTCAATATGCCCTCATTTTTAGTACAGTGAAAATTAGTTTTCACAAATTTCTTTCCGATTTCTTTCCATTTCTATCAATCTCCAACATATACATACATTGGAAAACAATAATTAAATGTGTAACATTGACAGAATAACCTCATCAATCTTTCCTTATCATCCATTCTCTGTCCTCACCCCAATAACCCTTGCCCCCTTGACCCCGGTTCCTTGCTTGGCATCTCTCTCTTAACAACAGTTATCCTCAAGTCATCAAAACGAAGGTTCCTTACATCAGCAGAGCTTGAGTAAAACCTACCAGAGCAACAAATATACATGCTCACCCAGAAAACACTGACAAAGACACCCAACACAGCTTGCATCACTACATTCTGCTAAGATTTTTTAATTTTATTTATTTATTTTTCGGTCAGAGAGATATATACATACATTTAAAAAAAAAAAGAAAAGACATTTTTCCTGGCATAGAAAAATGGCGTAACTGTTGCATCATTGGTATTAACACATGGCTGAGCATATGTTGCTAAAATAAACTGTGACAACAAAGATCTAGTGAGACAGAATCAAGCCGTGATTTAACAACACCTTTGATGATTATATTAGATATGCTGTATACACAACGCCCACAGGCGAACAGTCCACACACACGCACACACATTAAGCTCCAGACAGTGTTTTCATTTGGCACAGTACCAGTGTTTCCACAGACATGTGGTCGACTGAATTTCAAAAGCATCCTCACCCACTCCCCTCCTTCCCTGTGCGTACCTGACTCTAACCTCTGCTCTCACTAAAGACGCCAATGCCTTTAATTACACTAATTACAAGCAGTTACACAACACTACCCATGCCTGCCCCAAGGCCTGTGATTCTGACGATCTTCTCTTACAGACCCATGTCATGATGGTATTTAGTCTCCGATGAGTGTGAACTTGAAGCTCAGAGTTTATGACCTCAGGAACAACAGAAGATAATGGCGTATTCTGGTGAGGGCTAACTGTTTAAACAGTGCACTTGTCACGGACTGTTTGTGTAAGTTTGAATGAAAACACGATTGCGGAACTGCTGTCACTGGGACGGTTGTTGTGCTGTACGGATCTGGATTTCAAAAGGGTGGAGGATGACGTCTGACAGGATTATTTCCACAAACCAATTATCTATTGCAGATGATGTGGTCTGACAACTAATGAACTGTTTTAGGGAAATTTTCTAGACTGTTATTTTTCGCGTTGGTTTATCTTTATCTCAGATTGTTATTGATGACACCGACAGTCAAATTACCTGGAAAAGCATGTTGTTTTATTCAGTGCTTCTTCTATGTAATCTGCAGCATCCTTCAGCAGAGTTAAAGCTAAGCGTGCTTATCTTGTCTTAACATGGCAGGAGTTGAGTGAGCTGATCATCATTTTTTGAGGGGTTTCACACCCACAGCTGTAGTTAAGAGGCTTCTGGTCTCAGTCATGGTAAATATTTACTGAGGGTTAATTGGTTGGTCATTGTGGAGGGTGGGATTGTAGGATTGATTCTCATTCAGATCTGTGTGATTGTCTAAGTGTGCACTGAGGCCTGTAGAGAGCTCCACAGGAATAGCTGATGTCTTGACTTCTGCATAGATAAAATCTGCTGATACGGACACAACCCCCCCCCCCCAACCCCAACCCCCATTTAATGCAATTAAACATTTGCAAAATTAGCTTAATCGGTCAACTGAACTGTTTGTAGGACAAAAGGTTGTAGTCAAAGATGGAAAGAAGAGAATAGAGATAACTAATCAATCAATAAGGGCAAAAAGGGTTAACTATAGCTGTCATAAGCATAAACATGAAGGAATTTAATTCACCAAGACATAAAACAATGCTATATCAGCAACTATAATTCTAAGCAAATAAGTTCATATTTATATACAAATAAATAAATTCTATTATTAAATATACAAAAATTATATATATATATATATATGGCATGTAGTATAAATAAATTGTGTTCATTTACTAACACTACAATATACAACATATATACATAAAATATTTATTTTGAAATATTTACTTTAAAAAAAAGTAAAAAAAAAAAAAAAATCTAGTTTGTCTCTGTCTCTCTTTTGCAAGAACTGCAGAACCATCTATATATTATATTCAATAAATAAAAATGTTTACCTTACCTTTTTAGGATTACCATCAATGGATTGTTAAGTATCCTAAAGGTGATATAACACAATATTTGTGGTAATACTCAACAAAAGTTTGCACCACCTCACAAGACAGCACAAGAAACACTCTTCTCCAGGCATGAGCTAGCACGCTGAGGCTGCTAGGGTCGAGCTTCCATAGAACACCACAAGAACATTTAGACAACAGACATTTCACCATCCAACTGATGTTTACTCAATATAGGTAATGTCTTTCTGTTGAGAAATATGTTTACACTCAGGAGAAGTATGAGATTAAAAATAAAAGGTTGTTTTGAAAATTACAAATATGCTAAAACAATTTTCCTTGTGTGCATGTTAGATTATGAAAGTTCTTTGGCAAAGAGGATGATGTGTATATACACATAGATGCAGTCAAGACATGCAGAAGCTGTCAAATAACGTGACTCAGGATCAGGAATGTCCGGAATGGAATACTAACGTACTGCTAACTGTTCAATATCCAATAGATACTGCCAACTCATATTTAAAGAATAGTATGTAAAACATCATTCTACATTGTGTATCAAACATTTAAAATAGTCACATGACCGCATCGTGTTTTATTCAGTGAATAACATGATGTTTTCATCTCAGAAATAAACAAAATAATTTAGTAAAATTCAGAAATGTCGAATCTTGGCAGGGCAATCAAATGGCTTATATTCTGGTTTATTTATCCCAAAGGAAATTGAAACCAACTGCTTTGCACATGTTCTAAAATGTAGCATGTTTGTTAAATGTTTTATTCAGAATTGAACCACAAGTAACAACTTACTTAGCACTTACACCTTAAAGCTTTAGTTATAAGATGTTTGAAATGGCCATCTGGGGGCAAATAAGCATAGCTCTGTGCTCTGTTTGTGAAAAAGAACTGAGATACATAAAGTGTAATTTATAAAAATTTTGGAATTGGACCCATATGTTCTTTGGCCTCTGATGTACTACTGTATTGCATAGCCTGTTTGTAACTAAATCTGAAAGAAGAGGTTTTAAAAGAGAAATTATAAAAAATTCCATAGGTGAAGAGTATAGAGTGAACTGAGAAGATGCATTTCTTTGTTTTAATAAAATAAGTAGCGATAAACACACTTTAATGCTGGGAAATTTATTCAGTATAGCTCATTATGGTTACAAATAAGTTGTGCTGTGCTTCTTTGTTTATATACATATTCTGCTTTAGAAAGCATTCAGACAGAAATATTAATATATTCTTAAAATAAATACATCTTAAGCTAGTTCACTAGGCTGATCACTGAAGCAACAGCATCTTTTGTCTTGACTTTTGTTTATCTTTTCTTAAAATTTTTATGCAAACCATAAACTTATTGTTTTTGTATATTGTGTGTATAATGTATATTATGGCTGGATGTTAGTTTGTAAAGATGTTATTATACATTTGACGTTTAAGCATTACGATTTACATGTCTGTCTGAATGATCTCTCTGTGAACATTAAAAGCATGTTTTGTGTCTCTACTTCCTAGATCCCCATTACCGTCTTGTTTGGAAAATACTGGATTTGAGCCATCATCACTGCCTTAGCCGTATGTAATTAGTGAGAGGTCAGAGGTCAGTCTGATCTCAGCTAGTCTTGATGGGGGTTAGACTGCACCTATTCAGAGTGCGCTTAGTTAGACTGAGATGACGGACATCTGTCCCACCCTATGGCTTTAGTTATGAAATTGTGGAGGGGGCAGCTGGGGACAAATACTTTATATATATGTAAAAATCCTGCATGTCCTGCTGATTCTTCAGTTTTCCAGCATCTTTTGCATATTTGAACCCTTTCCATCAGTGACTGTATGATTTTGAGATTTATTATTTTCACACTGAAGACAATTGAGGGACTCAAACACAACTTTTGATAAAGGTTTAAACATTCACTGATGCTCCAGATGGAAACAAGATGCATTAAGAGCTGGCGGTAAAAACTTTTTGAATTTGAAGATCAAGGTAAATTGTACTTAATTTGTTTTCTGGGAAACGTGAAAATGTGGACATCTTCATCCTGTTCGAAAGTTTTCACCCCCTGGCTCTTAATACATAATGTTTCCTTCTGGAGCATCAGTGAATGGTTGAACCTTTTTTAATGGTTTGTGTTTGAGTCCCTCAATTCTCCTCATTGTGAAAAGAAATCCAAAATCATACAGTCACTGCTGGAAAGGGTTCAAATAACCCAATTCAAACTTTTGAGGGTTATTTTAATTATTTCAGCTATTTTTATTTTGTCTTGTGGACTAAATGTAAACATCTTTTATGTGAAATATCATATCCAGGACAGCACTAAGTAAAAATAACATGCATTTTGTATGATCTGTCTTATTTTGTTAAAATTACTCACATTTTCTCAGATTCTGCAAGGGGTTCACAAACTTTCAAGTGGCCCTGTATATATATATATATATATATATATATATATATATATATATATATATATATATATATATATATATATATACCGGTATATATATAGTGATGTTAAAAGATACATCACTCTTGTTTGTATTAAATAAAGTGTCATATTTGAATAATACCAATTGATTATATATGTGTAATAGTGTAATTTATACGTTACTTATATAATCTGTTTTATTTGAATAATAACACACACACACACACATATGTATATTTATTTCAGGTATACTACTTTTGTGATTTTCAAAGATTTACACACCTAAAATTATACCAATTCCTTTTTTCTTTTTTAATTTAACAAACAACTTTACATTGCCTCATAGTCTTTTTTTAAATAAAATAGGTATAAATTATACCTAAATCTAAATCTTTAACACATCTGATTGCCAACTGTGAAGCCCTACTGAATTGTTGAATTGACTTTGCCTCCTTATTTAAACACACTTACTGGTGCTGAAAGATACAGAATTGCCTCAGGATGCAACATATATGCACACAAACAGACACTCGAAGGCTTTGCCTTTGCAGATATTTTGCATGAAAGAAGCATGCAAAGAAATGAGGTAATTTAGCAGAGCACAGACAGGTCAGATGTGGGAACGTTTATCCTCAAACGTGATTTAATCCCAGTACCACACACAGACACAGAAGGCAGGCCCCTATGCCATTATGTGTGTGAGTTTGTTAGCATCAGTGCATGAGTGTGCATTAATATGTATAGAATGTGAACATCCTGAATAGCATGTAAGCTTCTCTTTGAGCACAAACCAAACGGGGCACTGAAGTGTGTGATAGGTCAGATGCCACACTGAGAGACTGAGTGAAAACGTGCCACAGAGAGAATGAAAGAATAAAAAAAGGAGAGGTGGGGGAGAAGGGCATTTGGAGTGTGATATATAAAGAAAGAAAAGGCGAAAAGAATGTCCTCTCAAATCTCAGATGTTCTGTTCCGCACTGTTGCACTTGTGTACCAGGTGTTGAGGAACCGTATACCGGGTGTAGGGAGGTAACCGTACTGCCTGCAGTTTACCCTGGTGGTCTCAAATGGGTCTTTTCACCTAGTAGCAGGTGGTCAGAAAGCATATAGTAGTTACAAAGGAAGGACTAAGTTAAAAATGGCATGCCTTAGACCAGTAGTGTAAATCTTGAGTTTGCTAAACAGTTAAATTAGTTCAAATAAACTTCATAGGAATGAAGTCTGCTGAAGCAACCTCATAGAAAACACTAAAAGAACAGCTTAGCAACTGCATATGTGCTAAAATACACCTTAGCAACTGCATATAAATGAGCAAACACACTAAGAAAGCCTCTGAAACTGCACAAAAATATGCAAAAACACTCGAAACACCTTTGCAACTGAAGAGAAATGTGGAAAAACATTGAGATAACTGTAGCAACAGCACAGAAATGTGAAATAATAGCCAGAACACCTTAGCAACTAGTGTTCTATGTCTTCTTAGCCCTGTGTTCTATGTGGTTGCTAGATATGAGGGTTATGAGCCAATGAAAATCCATATGAAAACATCAGTGAATCAATTGATTACATTTTTACCTTCACTGTGAAATAGGAGGTCGCAATAATATCCAAATACTTGGCAATCAAAAGAAGTACTTTATCAGTGTTGCTTATATTAAACATTTGTGAAACCGCCAATTACTTTCTGTCACAACAGATATATAGCCTTGAACTTCTGTCTCTCTTTTTTTTCTCCAGCAGACGACTCAGATTCTATTTCAAGTTAAAACAATAGCTGCCTGTGGTGGTAATCTAAATTGAATCTGCACTGAGCCTCCTTTGACCTCTGTTGGATCAGACTCGCTAAGCGTTAAGCAAGAGTTCATCACCTCATACACACGTCTCTCAACCTGTCAACTCTGCAGAGACATTGAGGAATTTTTTACGTTGGGAAAAAGCCCATATGAGAGAGAGAGAGTGTGTGTGTGTTAGAGACTGAAGTTTAAAGGAAAACAAGGAAGGAGAAAGGAGATGAATAACAGGAGTGAATGACAGAAAGAACGGAAAGGAAGGAAACACCAGGAAAGTTGAATGAAGGACCAGGCAAGGGTCAAAAAGTTGGCATATGTTAAATCTAACTGAAATCTAAGACTTCTGAGCACATGCACACACACACACACACACACACACACACACACACACACACACACACACACACACACACACACACACTTTAGCAATGGCATGATTCTATAAAACAATAATAATAACAATAGCTCTAACGTTTTTTTTACGAAGACAAAAATGCAACTAATTCAAATTAAATTTAACAGATTTACAATAAAACATTATTTTAGTAAATAATAATAATAATACATATATATTTTTCTTTAAATTTTATTTATTTTTAATTCCACTTCTTTACATTAAAATTATATACATTTAGGAACATTTTCAGTTCCCTTCTAAATGGCTAAGAAAATACACTAGATTGGACTGATGAATTTCTGACAGTGTTTTAGGAAAACATATTTAACTACACTAATCCTGCAGCTAAATTAACAAAGACACAGATTATAGTCTGTTTTTGAAAATTTGAAAACTTGAGAGTCCATGCACTCAGACTGAACAAGCGTGACATGCTGTCTTTAAGGCAGGGAAACATTCATTCAGTAAAATTATGTGGTAAATTGAAAAAGATTATTGGCTTGGTGGTGAAAGAAAGAGTGATGGGGGAGAAAGGTAGAAAAGAGGTGCTGTGAGAGATAAAGGGAATGATGGGAGTGAGATCAGAGGGGATTTTTCCTCCACTTGGGTGAAACAGACACTCACTGCCTGAAGGCCTGTTGATTAAAGCAGTTTTGCTGTCTCTGCCTCTGTCTGTCTGTCTCTCAGTTTCTCCATCTGCAGGTCTAATTAAAATACATTTGAGGTTCATCCAGTTCTCGAGATGGAATGGGAAAGAGAAGTCTAGGGCTGATACTATCAGGATAGTTAACCCCAAAATGACAATTCTGGCATCATTTACTCACCCTCATGCTGTTCCTCAAAACTTTATACTATGCACCACAAATGCAAACAACAACAACTAAATAGGTTCAGAATGACATGAGGTTGAGTAAATGATGACAGAATTTTCATTTCTGGGTGAACTGGCCCTTTAAGGTAAACTTATTTCATCTTTCGACTCTAACAGTGTCAAATTTTCTAATTTAAGGCAAGACAACCCAGGCAAAATAAGGTTTAAAAAATTAACCAATATATAAACCATATTTCCCCGGCTGATTGATCACACCGAGAATTGCTAATATTTTTGTAGTTTTTGTCACAGTGTCTGGGTTGTGTTCCCTGGGTTTCCACTTGGTGTCCTCCTTTCCCACGGTGTCTGTCACCTTATCACTTCCAGTTCCCTTATTTGGTCACCTTCCTCTTTGTTGAGTAATTGATTGTTCCCCACCTGTCTCCCGTTCCCTCATTATCCTTCTGTGTATTTATACCCGGTCTGTCTGAGTCTGTGTTACGGAGTCCTTGTTTAATGTTGAATGTTTAATTCATGTCCGTCAGCTCTTGTCCTTGCCTTGTGTTCGTGTGTTGTTTATGTTTGGATGGATGTTTTGGTCTCGACCCCTGCCTGGACGGTTTACTCTATTTGGATTACCCTTTAATAAAAGACTTACCTGCAATTGGTTCCCTCTCCCGTGGTTCTTTGTAACACCGATCGTGACAGAAGGACTCCGTCATTCTAGGAACCAGCGGTATGTCGTCTTTCCGTTCCCCAGCCAAGATGGCGGAGCGGCGAGCCAAGTATCTTTGGTTGATCGCCCTCCGCCAAGAGGGAAATGAAGTGGGTGCCCTGGCTCAGGTGTTCTGGTCCCTGGCCGAGGGCATGGGCTACAATGATGCGGCCCTCAAGGACTATTTCAATGGCGGGCTGGATGATCCAGTGTCTCAGGAGGAGATGGCGCAGTTAGAGACACTGGAATTCTGGGAATTCGTGCGCTACCTGCAGCATCGGCTTCGGTGGGATGCCCCAGCCACTTCTGTCTCTTCCGGCGGGGTGGTCGTCAGCCCAGCACCACTGCCCAGGATGGCAACCAGCCAAGCGCCACAACCCAAGATGGCCGCCAGTCCAGCACCACTGCCCAGGATGGCTACCAACCAAGCGCCACAACCCAAGATGGCCGCCAGTCCAGCACCACTGCCCAGGATGGCTACCAGCCAAGCGCCACAGCACAAGATGGACGCTAACCCAGCGCCAATGCCCAAATTGGCCACCGTTCCAGTGCCACAACCCAAGATGGCCGCCAGTCCAGCACCACTGCCCAGGATGGCTACAAGCCAAGCGCCACAACCCAAGATGGCCGCCAGTCCAGCATCACTGCCCAGGATGGCTACCAGCCAAGCGCCACAGCACAAGATGGCCGCTAACCCAGCGCCAATGCCCAAATTGGCCACCGCTCCAGCGCCACAGCCCAAGATGGCCGCCAACCCAGCGCCAATGCCCAAATTGGCCACCAGTCCAGCGCCACAGTACAAGATGGCCGCCAGCCCAGCGCCAATGGCCACTTTGGCCAATGGTTCAGTGCCACAGCCCAAGATGGCCGTCAGCCTAGCGCCACAGCACCAGATGGCCGCTAACCCAGCGCCAATGCCCAAATTGGCCACCGGTCCAGCGCCACAGTACAAGATGGCCGCCAGTCCAGCACCACAACCCCAGATGGCCGCCAGCCCAGCACCACAGTACAAGATGGCCGCCTGTCCAGAGTCATGGCCCAAGATGGCTGCTTGCCCAGCGCTGCTGCACAGGATGAGAGTCTCAGCTGACCCTCCAGAGTCGAGTCAGGTGCCCGTGGACCCTCCGGAGTCGAGTCAGGTGCCCGTGGACCCTCCGGAGTCGAGTCAGGTGCCCGTGGACCCTCCGGAGTCGAGTCAGGTGCCCGTGGACCCTCCGGAGTCGAGTCAGGTGCCCGTGGACCCTTCGGAGTCGAGTCAGGTGCCCGTGGACCCTTCGGAGTCGAGTCAGGTGCCCGTGGACCCTCCGGAGTCGAGTCAGGTGCCAGTGGATCCTCCGGAGTCGAGTCAGGTGCCAGTGGATCCTCCGGAGTCGAGTCAGGGCTAGTCACCACTGATCCTCCGGAGTCGAGTCAGGGCTAGTCACCGCTGATCCTCCGGAGTCAGGGCTAGTCACCGCTGATCCTCCAGTGTCAGGGCTAGTCACCGCTGATCCTCCAGTGTCAGGGCTAGTCACCGCTGATCCTCCAGAGTCAGGGCTAGTCACCGCTGATCCTCCAGAGTCAGGGCTAGTCACCGCTGATCCTCCAGAGTCAGGGCTAGTCACCGCTGATCCTCCAGAGTCAGGGCAAGTCACCGCTGATCCTCCAGAGTCAGGGCAAGTCACCGCTGATCCTCCAGAGTCAGGGCAAGTCACCGCTGATCCTCCAGAGTCAGGGCAAGTCACCGCTGATCTTCAGGGACTGAGTCAAGTCACCGCTGATCTTCAGGGACTGAGTCAAGTCACCGGTGATCTTCAGGGACTGAGTCAAGTCACCGGTGATCTTCAGGGACTGAGTCAAGTCACCTCTGATCTTCATGAACAAAGGCAAGTCACCTCTGATCTTCATGAACAAAGGCAAGTCACCATTGATCTTCATGAACAAAGGCAAGTCACCATTGATCTTCATGAGCAAAGGCAAGTCACCATTGATCTTCATGAGCAAAGGCAAGTCACCATTGATCTTCATGAGCAAATGCAAGTCACCAATGATCTTCATGAGCAGTGTCAGGCCAGCACCAATCTTCTGGAGTCCAGTAAGGACACCAGGGAATTACCAGAGTTTCGTCGTCCCGTTGGTCCAGCCGCACGGAGGTCTGCTCCGCCTTGGGGGCTCTGGTCCTGACCACATGGCTGTGGTGGTCTTCTGCTCCGCCCTGGGGGCCTTCCGCCCTGACCACACAGCTGTGGGGGTCTTCCGCTCCGCCCTGAAGGGGTCTGGCTTCGTCCACAAGGACGTGGTGGTCTTCTGCTCCGCCCTGGGGGGCTTCCGTCCTGACCACACGGTTACGGTGGTCTTCTGCTCCGCCCTGGGGGGCTTCCGCCCTGACCACACGGTTGTGGTGGTCTTCTGCCCCGCCCTGGAGGGGCTTCATGTTGTTTTTTGTTTTTGTGTTCACTCCTGTCCCTGTTCCTCTCTGTTAATCTGGCCCTCCGTCCCTCCCCCTGAACCTCCTCCGGTCCTCCTCCCTCCTGGTCTCCCTGTTTTGTGTTTTCAATTCTGGTGCCTGTTCCCCATGTTTTTCTTTTCTGACCCTCCGTCCCTCCTCCTGAGCCTCCATCTGTCCGCCTCCCTCCTGGTCTCTGTTTTGTGTCTGTCGTGGAGCGTCTGGGAGCCGCTCCGTAGAGGAGGGGTACTGTCACAGTGTCTGGGTTGTGTTCCCTGGGTTTCCACTAGGTGTCCTCCTTTCCCACGGTGTCTGTAACCTTATCACTTCCTGTTCCCTTATTTGGTCACCTTCCTCTTTGTTGAGTAATTGATTGTTCCCCACCTGTCTCCTGTTCCCTCATTATCCTTCTGTGTATTTATACCCGGTCTGTCTGAGTCTGTGTTACGGAGTCCTTGTTTAATGTTGAATGTTTAATTCATGTCCGTCAGCTCTTGTCCTTGCCTTGTGTTCGTGTCTTGTTTATGTTTGGATGGATGTTTTGGTCTCGACCCCTGCCTGGACGGTTTACTCTATTTGGATTACCCTTTAATAAAAGACTTACCTGCAATTGGTTCCCTCTCCCGTGGTTCTTTGTAACACCGATCGTGACAGTTTTAGTTAATGTTTATCTAACTACTTACCTAATTAAATAATCATTAATTTTCATAAATTACCGGTTATTTAATAATAACTTAATAATAGTAACTTAGGTCATTATTTTTTTGACATATTAGAGTCATATATTTTTACAAAGGGGATTTTGGATGTTTCTTTTTATCACCCCATCATAAAATAATGGTAACAGCCAGAAAATAAATAAATAAAATAAAATAATCACCTTGTTTTTAGATAAAATGTTAAATGAATCTGGCAACTGATAAATGAACAAACTCCTCTACAGTATTAGACCTTAATACAGATAGGAATAAATCTGTAAAGACTTATTTTACTATCGAGATTTAGTATAATTGATATCTTGAAATAATTTTCATTTTTACATTTTCTGATTCATTTTTAGTTATTTAAATTTTGTTGTGTATTTTTGTAATTTTTCTCCATTCTTCATTCTTTTCGTTCATTCCTTTTTTAATATGTATATATATTTAATTATTCTTTTTTAATTTCAGTTTTGGTTTTAATTATTTGAATACATTAAGATGAAAACGAGAAACATTGGCATAGCAACTAGCTGAAATAAAATGCGTTTTCAGTTAAAGTTTATTTCAAGTAAAAATAAAAAAGTAATTTAGTTAATAATAATAATAATATATATAGTAATAACCCTGATAATTACTACAAAACTGGAGATTTCTGTCTCAGTGCATGAGAAAATAAATAAATCTGAGAAATATGTATTAGTCTGAAATTGACCAGTGCATTAAAAAAAAAGTTTGCCTTAACCTTAAATGTACAGCATTGATAAAGCAATTATCATTTAAAACATATAATACAAGTCAGGCAAATCTATGACCAAAGAAAGCATATTAAAATCACAAAAGTCACCAAGCGTAATGGTAAAAACAGGTTTCCCTTTGAATACTTGAGCTCAGTGTGTTTTTGCTGCTGGGGGTGAGTGTGCGGTCACTCTAATTAGGAGCACGGCCATGAGCTGGTCTTAAGAACACAGGATTACACTTGCTCCAACCTATAGGCTTATGTCTGCAAAAAAAGGGAGAGAGAGAGAGAGAGAGAGAACGAGAGCAAGCAAGTCTCCAACTGCTAAACTTCAGTCTAGCCTTGCTATGTTGAGCTCAAAGCCTTAATCAAAGGCAGAGATTATGCGGCCCACTGACCCGCTAGAGTACAATAGAAAACAAGGACAGGGTCAACTTTATTATAACTGTCTGAGGCCTCCTCGCCTCTTTGAGAATCGGGTCATAGAGAATGAAGTTCTTTTTCTTTTCCTGAATGAACTTTTTTAGTCTTTTATATGGTACTAATCTTCGCATATGACAATGAGAAACATAATTGTGACTTAGGGAAACAGCGTGAGCTCCAGGAAACTGCAGTCATTCAATATCACGACAAATACATTCACATTGTTAACCACTAAAATGTATATTTAGCATAAGTCAATTTTCTGATTTAAATTTTTTTGTGTGTGTGTTTTTCACAACCACACAAATTGATTACAAGAAAATCCCGTCTACAACCATTCTGACCTATGTTCATCTGATGAAATATCTTTTCAAACAAAACTTTCTATAGACAAAAATTCCATAAAACAGTTCTAGTTGTGAAATGAATGTGATCTAGGATTGTAAAGACTGTAAGTTTCTCCCTCACAGTTTCGTTTTCATCAGTGTTAAATTCAGTATGACATCTAATCAGACTAAGGTGTTGTGAATGTTTATTAATACATATAAAAAGCAGAACTTGCATTTCTTAGCACAGTTGTGCTCTGAGATTAACCTCCGCTTTGTTTGAAACTGCCTTTGATAGAACATGGAAAGTCCCAAATAATTCTGCCTTCCAGCTGTAAAGCATACACCACATTGTTACAAAGAGAAAGATTTCAACCTTATTTGTCCTTTAATAACATGATAATAGGGTCAGTTTAAAATTTCAGATAGGAAATTTAAATTGTGTTCATTGCTGCCACGATTACAATAAATTTAGAAAATAAACAATAAATTAATCATGCAGTAAAATCAAGAGAATGACAGGAATTATTAACTTTCTGTGTGTATAACCAAATAACTTTGGCTAATTTAAATTAAATTAATATTTTTCTCCAGCAAGAATGCATTCAATACATCAAAGATTAATTAAAAAAAAAGTAAATTTCATGTAAATTATGTTCTATTGAAATTTGCATTCATTAAATAATCACAGTTTCCACAGTTTTTTTTATTGGCCTGCTATCAAGTGCGTTGTGATTGGCCGAATACCGGAGCGACCAGACATAAACATTAAATATTGTGTTATGCAAATCTTCCCACATAGTGACGTAGAGATGTGTGGGCGTGTAAGAACGAGCCTTTTTAGGGGGGTGTGGATGAGTCTTAACTTATAAAGAATATCTCTTTGGATTTGAGACTTTAGTCTTTGCAACTTTACAGATCTTCTTTATGCACCAAGAGCTTGTAACACTCCAAAAGAGAAAGGAAAAATTCAAATTGCATCATATGACCCCTTTAAATAATGGGGTGATTCAGCCCTGGACTCCTCTTTGATGTCAAGAGGGTTTTATATTGAGGAACTCTGTCATTGTGCAGACTTAGCGAAGAATGTTTCGACATGTTTCAACTGACTAACCACCATTCAGAGCTGAATTCTGCTATGAGCGACCGTGAGCTAGAGCTTTCAAGTTGAGATGTGTTAAGGTGTGTGTGTTTGTGTTTTGAAAGTATTGCACAGTCATTTGTGAATAGCAAACCACAATACCCTGTGACACATGCCACACCCATGCTTGAAAGTATGAAAGGAATTTCCTTTATTCCTGGCCAGGAATTTTAATTTGCAGTTGTCCTTAAATCCCCTCTTTCCTGTAGTTGATAAACTATATTTGCATTTATATTTACATAATCTGAAAGTTTCCAAAAAGTGTTTGGCCACTTAAGCCAGACTTAAAGGAACAGTTCATTCAAAAAACCATGAAGCCATTCAAGATGTAGATGGGAGAAATTCAGCATTACATTATTTGCTCACCAATGGATCCACTACAGTGAATGGGTGCTGTCACAATGTGAGTCCAAACAGCTGATAACACAATCACAATAATCCATGAGTAATCCACATAACACCAATCCATAAATGTCTTGTGAATCCATTAAAATTCCATATGATCGGTGCTTGATCTGTGCATATTTCTCTCCTGATTCAGACAAGATGAATTATTATGGATAGAGGACTCTTATTTCAGCAGGTCTGTTCAAAATTAAAATGCCCATATTATGGATAATGAAAGGTTCATATTTTGTTTTAGGGAATCCCCAACAACATGTTGACATGCATGCAAAGTCAAAAAAGACTTTAATTTGTCTTATAATATGCATTTATTTTTTTTACCTTACTTGCTCAACGACTTCCAATCGATTCACTTCTTTGCGTGATGCTAATCTGCGGTGATTGGTCTGACTGGTCTCATTTCCATTTCATCATGCCTGTAATGCATGATAAAGCAGTGTTTGTGAGCACAGTGCTGCTTTGTGTACAGCGTTAGCGGGAACCCGCTACTTTAGGTACTAAAGAATGAATTTGCATTTTAATTCAGACCAATGCTAATGTTTCATGTTGACATCAACATGAAACAGCATGGGATTCGTTTTAAAAATTAATCGTTTCAATGATTCATAGTCGACTCTTTCTTTTGAGAGGCAATAACTTTATACAAGGTGCACTTTCAGATATCAAACTTTGCAGGATGTTTCCATTCACTTAGAGCTGTGTTACACACTGCATGATAGGTAATTTTCCAAAATCCATAATTGGGGCAAAAACATTTAGTATGTTGAAATGTACATAATCTATGCACAGAAATATGCAGAAATCTAGGACCGATCAAGTGAATACATCCCAAAACAGTTCTAAACAAACATTTTGGTGGATTTTTGATGTAAGAGGATGATAGGGGATGGACTTTTTTACTGGAGGAAACACTATTTTGGATGATAGACATTATTTCGGCTAGAAGGAACAGTTTAAAGTTAAAATACTTAAATTATTATTTTATATATTCTCTCACACACACACACACACACACACACACACACACACACACACACACACACACACACACACACACACACACACACACATGCATGCAGCTTTTCACTTCACAAGGCATTAATGAATGGATTACCTGTGGATTATTGTGATACTCTAAGCAGTTGTTGGACTGTCATTCTGACGGCACCCATTCACTACGGTGGATCCATTGGTTCAGCAAGTAATGTTAAATTTCTGCAAGTCTGTTTTGATGATGAAACAAACTCATCTACAGTATATCTTGAATGGCTTGAGGTATAAATTACTCCTTTAACGCATGACACCATTGTACTAGATAAAAACATAGCACAAGCATGATTTTCACATAAAGAGGTTTTTTCAAATTATAAAACAATTAATAGATTGTTCACAATTAGACATTTTCTGCCTTTCAAATGCTAGTGGATCATGTCCACAGTTAACGTGATGAACTACACCTGTGGTTATTCTGATTGTGTTAACTTCACACATCCATTAGACCTGTCTGCAGTACCTGTGTGTAAGGATATGTGCGGACTGTGATAGTAAAAGACACAGTGCGGCTAATTGCCTCCATTACAGTGTGGCAATGTGACAGCTGTTGGGGAAGGCCACACAAGGTCAATTGTGCTCTGTTGGAATGGCTGCACTCTTCCCTGATCTGCCACAATAGATTTAACAGACAGTGATGAAAGGGGACAGGTCTTTCAGTGAGAGTTCAGTATGTACCCTATGCACATGGGCCCTCAGTCCCAAGCCAAAAACACATTTACTGTAATCTCACTGTCTGGCCTTTTGACGTCAGTTGTTTATGGATGGAGTCACTCAAGGTGCTGGATAATAGTGGCTTTGTCGCTGCTTAATGGTCAAATTATGCCTGAAGGGGTGAGAAAATATGCTAGAAGACACAAAGGCTAAATGTACAGGAACAGTGTCAAAAACAATGACTGTCAGAAGTTAACAGAATGTTTTTATCTTGTTTAAACAAATAAATTTGAATTGAATTATGCCGCAGATCTTCTCTAAGGACTTTGGCCAATTGATTTATGTGATTTGACATGATTAAAAAATGTATAAGTTAACCTTAGTAGTCCACTTTAATAAAAACTAATTTCCATTAATGCAAAGAATGAATAATTCTGGGGGAAAAATGCAGTAAAAAGAGTTATATTGTAAAAAAACAAAAAAACTAAAACAATTTAAAATAAAGATTTTCTATTTTACTAAATGTAATAACATTTAATTATTGTGATGGCAAAGCTGAATTCTAGCAGCTATTACTCTAGTCGTCAATGTCACATGATCCTTCAGAAATCATTCAAATGTGGTGATTTTCTGATTAAGAAACATTTCTTCTTATTATTGATGTGATGCTTAAAATTTTTGTGAAAACCATGCTAAATTTTTTCTTTGATGAACTGAAAGTTCAAAAGAACGGAATGTATTTAAAAGACAAATCTTTTGTAACATTACAACTATTTTTACTGAAACATTTGATAAATATAATGTATTCTTGCTAAACAAAAGTATTGTTTTTATTTATTTATAAACTTTTATTATCTTACTCATTTTATTATCAGTAATAAGAATTTGGTAGGGAAAACGCACTTAATTGTAATTAATATTACAGGAAAAAAATCATATTTGTTGTTCAAGCAAATAATAATCTCAAATTTTTGTTCTTTCGGGTGAAAAACATATTTCCATATGACATTCAAGTGTGCAAGGAAAACAATGTATCAAGCGATGACATTTTAAATATTTTTTTTATGCACAGCACAACAACTAATTTACACAAGATGTAAATGCAGCAACAGTTCCAGTGATCTAAAGATCTGGATTACACTTTATTTTAAGGTGTCTTTGTTACGGTGTTATTATACATTTAAGTACTGAGTAATTTCAATTATCTACATGTACTTAATATATGGTTAGGTTTAGGATTAGGGTTTGGTTTAGGGTTACTTGCATGTAATTATGCATAATTTATTGTTATTATAATAGTAACATGTAACATGTGTAACAAGGAAACCTTAAAATAAAGTGTTACCAAAATTTAAAACACAGTCCTAAGAACGTCTCCAAGAATACCCATATACACACCCTGTCAAGTTCAACTGCAAGTTCAGCTCAACAGTTGCTCCTGTCACCTTAAATTACTGAGCTCATACAATGGCATGAGAGACAAAAAGAAAGAGTGCCAAAGGAAACTGACAGACTGATAACAGCACTAAATCACTGTTAGCAGACAGTCTTCACCAGCCCTGTGACTGACACTACCAGCTCACAAAACAACTCCAGACAGCACCGAGCCAATGGGGCAGTGTTCATCGCCGTAATTATATCATGCCTGAGGAAGGCTGAGACACAGAGCCATGCAAATTCAGATTAAACCTGCAGCGGCGGGGGCCAGTGTGTGTGTTTGTGTGTAAGGGACAAGACCTTTTGATCATTTGGGCGCTTGGAGGGTGTGCTAATCACTCCTGACAGGCCCATTGCGACAGATTCAGCGACAAACTTCTCGATTTTGCTCTGGTTTTTGAACTCTCCTCTGCCCTGCGGGAACTTGTCAAGCAATCTGATGTCAATGACCCAATTGTCCACTGGGCCCTTTCGGGTAACCCCAATGAGGTCCATGCCCCATCTATTGTCTGTGAATGAACTCTAGCTCTGATTGCATTTTCTGGTAATTAAGCTTGTTCTTTCTCCCCACTCTTTCTTTCATCGCGGGGCACCGTTTGGTGGATTCGCATTAGCGAACAGGGTTCAGCGCAGTGTCACTTGCGTGATCGCACAGGTGCTGTGTTTTCCCACCGTACCATGCCGCTCATTAGGTCATTGTGATGACGGAAGCTCATCTTGTTTAATTGAATTCTCATTAGTGCTGCTGCAAAAGACCGGCCGCTGACCTCGTTGTTCCCCGGGGCACCAAGCTTGTTATATGCATATCCTTTTGCATAGGGTTTAATTATGTTGTGAATAAACCTACGTGCAGGAATTAACGGCTGCTGGTGTAAAGGGAGCTAAAGATGCGTTCATACGCATGTGTCGGTGTTATTGCACTCATAAACACATATATAGTACTGCAATAGACACGATTCTTTGCCAAAAACGCAGGTTGACTTTCTCAGAGTCACTTCTGATCACCAAGGTTTAGGAGACAGGAGCCACCAAAACCCACACGTACACTAAATATACATAAGCATGTGCCTTTCAAGGCTCCAAGAATATCCTTGATGGTAGTGTTCTCTTCCAAATATGTCCCAGGACACATTATTTCTGAAAAATGAACTCGACCATGGGACGCCACCCCAGTGATCTGTCAGGCACCTATTCAAACACCATACTTACTCTTTTTCTGCGGATGAATATAAATGTGTGGTGATGATAGCATTTGCTCCCCTGGAAGTGTTCATGTTTTATTGTTTTACACCTTTGAACCACAGAGAATTTCATATTACCCTTTTGACACTGAAACTGAACATTTTCTATTATTTAAAAGCTACAGTAGGGCCTCGATGATTTTTGTCTATTCGATTCAAACAAGTTTAGTTTGTCTGCATGAACCTTGGACTTGAAATTTGGTTTGAAATGAAACAAAATATTTTTTCTTTCAGTTTGAAAGATCACATTTCATTTTTTACCATTCATTATGTGATGGATTGTTACAAGATAACTACATCAAAATAAGTATCCAAAGTAATAGCATTAACCAGTGCTATTTATGCTGTTGTCTTCAAAAAAAAAAAAAAATAATTGCCGAAATTATTAAAATAACCCCATTCAAAAGTTTGGGAACCCTTAGTTCTTAATACTGTGTGTGGTTACCTGGATGATTCACGACTGTCTTTCTGTTTTGTGATGGTTATGTATGAGTCCCTTGTTTGTTCTGAACAGTCAAACTGAGAACTGTTCAGAAAAATCTTTAAGGTCCTGCAGTTTTCCAGCATCTTTGCATATTTGAACCCTTTCCAGCAGTGACTGTATGATTTTGAGATCCATTTTTTTTACACTGAGGACAATTGAGGGACTCAAACACAACTATTAAAAAAGTTTCAAACATTCACTGATGCTCCAGAAGGAAATACGATGCATTAAGAGTTGGGGGGTGAAAACTTTTGGAATTTGAAGATCAAGGTAAATTGTACTTAATTTGTTTTCTGGGAAACATACAAGCATCTTCTGTTGCTTATGAAGGGCAGAACTAAATGGAAAATGATATTTCAACAAAATAAGACAAATTTGGACATCTTCATCCTGTTCAAAATCCCCCCCCCCCCCACTCTTAATGCATCTTGTTTCCTTCTGGAGCATCAGTGAACGTTTGAACCTTTTTTAATAGTGGTGTTTGAGTCATACAGTCACTGATGGAAAGGGTTCAAATATGCAAAGATGCTGGAAAACTGTTCAGAAAAAACAAGGGACTCATGCACAACCATCATAAAACATAAACAGTGTTAAATAAGCTCAAATCCAGTGCCAAGAAATATACTAAAAAAGTAGTAAATGTTTATAAACATTTACAAATTATTGGGTACTGCGAAAACATGAACAAATTATTAATAAATGATGTGTAAAGATGTGAAAATAAGGTGAATTCCAGTCATTTGAAGTGAAGTGAAGTGACATTCGGCCAAGTATGGTGACCCATACTCAGAATTTGTGCTCTGCATTTAACCCATCCGAAGTGCACACACACAGAGCAGTGAACACACACACACACACTGTGAGCACACACCCAGAGCAGTGGGCAGCCATTTTTTATGCTGCGGCGCCCGGGGAGCAGTTGGGGGTTCGGTGCCTTGCTCAAGGGCACCTCAGTCGTGGTATTGAGGGTGGAGAGAGAACTGTACATACACTCCCCCCACCCACAATTCCTGCCGGCCCGGGACTCGAACCCACAACCCTTCGATTGGGAGTCCAATTCTCTAACCACCAGGCCACGATTTGCCATCAAAATGACTGCTCGTGAAGGTACTAATAATAATTAGTAAATGTTTATAATCATTTAAAATTGATGAATAGTTTCCACTTAAGATTGGGTACTGCAAAAACATTAACAAATAATTAATAAATGATTTAAGATGTGCAAATAGTAGAATTCAACAACAAACAAAGACCAAATATATGACCTTTGACTGTATATGAGCTAATGAATGTGAAAATTAGCATTAGCTAATATTTGAACTGACGTTTAATGACATTCGTAAGCATTTAAAATACATCAGCAAATAAGCTTGTAAATATTGTATAATTTCTGTAAAAATAATTTGTAGATTTTTTAAACGCATTGAAAGTTTAATGACATTTGTAAACATTAACTAATGATCCGGTAAGCATTATATAATGCTTGTTAACGATTAAGCTTTAAATCATTGTAAACCATCTGTCAAAATCATTTGAAGATTTTAGTTTTTTTTTTTTACTTTATAAACCAATGATCATATGAATTGAAAGTTTAATGACATTTGTAAGCATTTCAATTTACATTAAATAATGATCTGTTAATCATTTGGTAATGTTTAATAAGTTCATTCAATAAGCTCATGTTTCTAGATGTGTGAATATATATTAAGTAATGATTACATTACTTAAACATTTGTTAATGATTTATTAATGAAAGGTATTATAGTGTTACCTCCCAACCCCCCAAAAAAACTTTTAACAAGGCTTTATAAAGCCAACATTCAAAGTTCATTTTAATTTAAATGATCAGTCCATATCACATTGCATAAGTCATTTCTAATATGAAAAATGCTCAAGCTGAGTCAATAAAAAGTTTAATAGTCCACTGCGATCAATATATTTTAAAAGGCACCATATAGAAAGTTCTTTTTTTTAGTCTTTTTCCTTTGTGGTCTTGTCTTCACACTTGCTGCCTGCCTCTTACATTGCTAACCCACTCCAGGTGGAGTGGCGCTGGCGCCCTAGAGAGATAGTTGGGAATTGTAAAGGGGGCAAGAGGTGTCAGATCCTGAAAAGAGAACAAGAGGAACCCGATAGTGGCTGGGTGCTGGAGGTCTGGACCGGGGCAGAAGGGTCTGGGGCTCCGGGTATTGAAGGCAGGATTATTGGGGACAGGCTGAGGAGAGATGAGGGCAGAGAGCAGTCTGACCCAGCGGGAGAGAGAGAGAAACAGAGAGAGAGAGAAAGAAAGAAAGAGTAGGTGAGATGGGGGTTAAAAACTCAAAGAGAGACTAAGGAAAGGAATGAGAGTCAAGGAATGCTGGAGAAACCACAAGGTCAAAACAAGGAAGAAAGAAACTGAAGAATTAAAGAAAGAAATAGAAAAAAATAATGACTATATCAGCCACCCTTCTAATGAAATGAAAAACAATAGTGTATATTGCTGTTTTAGGAATATTTGATTCTGATTAGTCATTCGTGACATTCAATGGTTAGACTTTTTGTGAAATGATCTCGAAACTGTTCCTGCAACCGATTTCCTACATAGTTGTGATAGTTTTGTGTTTCTTGTATAACTGTGCTGTCTTTCTTTTACATAATGAAAGTATTTACAATTAATCTTTCAAATCAATTCTACATTTATTTGGTAAACACCCATGTAATCAGTGAGGAATTATGTATAGTCATCTGGTAATTATCACCAAATAAACTCCTTTGAGGTGATATCAGTTTTTTTTATACATCATATTTTGAAATAATTCTGATTTTTTATGCAATCAAATAAATCGTTTTTTTTTTTCAACTTACTATTTATCAGTAAATCCTAAAAATCACACAAAAGATAAGGTACTTTTTTCAAAAACAAGAAATTGTACTGACCCCAAGCTGTTAAATGGTAGCATGCATTACTCTTTAAAGACACAAATGCTATTGTTTTGGGATTAAACAAACTTTACCCGTTCATCAGTGATGTCACTTCTTCACATCAGTGCTCATGAAAACACAATTGCACAATTACTGTACGTCAATACGCAGCATTACCTCCACTGCAGTTTAAGCCCTACAATAACACACAATGAAATATCAAATTGATAGAGATCATTGCAAATGTCCAATGGGCCTTCAAGGCATGTTCCGGGTTCAATCCAAGTTAAGTTATGTACAGCATCTGTGACATTCGTAAAAACATGCAAACAAATTGTATTGTTTGGCAATGCATTTAATATGTATTTGGTATTATGTTCATTGTTAACTTTTAAAGGAACAAACAAGCAACACTTTAAACATTATAATTGCTAAGATGTAACTAGTGTAATTAAATTTCATTCAATTAAATGTACAACTGATTAAATCGAAGCATGTTCATTATTAATTTATATACTATTATAGTTTTTAATATTTTTATTACCCTTTTTATACCTTTTATTATTGATTTTTAGATTAAATTTCATAGAATTTTTATTAATTTGGTGCTTTTGTCTTTATATATTTAGTTAGTTTTATAGTTCTATTTTAGTTCTGGTTAATTTCCAGTTAGTAATTCAGATTTATTTCAAATAGCAAAAAAATTTTTTTTCCCAATAATAAGTTTGTCCTACTATAACAGGACATCTCACTAATAAAAATAAAAAATTTTGTATAACTTTACAGTTCAAATAATACACGCCTTTGTATGGAAGAATAAATAAAAGAAGTTATTTATTTTTAATGCAGTTTTTGTATGCAACAGAGGCTGTATATAGAGCATGTTTAGTTGTCCAAGAAAAAGAAAGAAAAAATTGAATGATTTAGATGGTTGTGGAACAACAGATAGTTTCACTCTCTCACTGATGTCTCTACAAACACACACTCATATTCCAGGAGGAATTATCCCCCTGACAGATGACCCTATTTCTCTTTCATTCTCTCCCTTATTCTCTCATCCTTTTCCTCTTCTCTTCCCCTCTTTTCTCTGATAGCGTCCAAGACACAGGACGTGTCCACACTAAAGTGCTGAAAGAGTTGGACACGTCCTGTGACAGAGACCTCAATGAAACAACTGCTGTTGGACCACACACACACACACACACACACACACACACACACACACACACACAGAGCTACCTCAGTCTTTGCATTTATCAGTGGACATGAACACGGCCATCACTGTCGAGTCTTATTGAAAAATATTTTCATTGTCATTCAAGTTAAAATAAACCTAGCATTAAAACAGGGTGTTGTTTTCAGCAACACACTTGGCAGCTCGTTGTTAATATCTTTCTTCTTTATAGCCTAAAGACATAAATATTCAAATCAGGTGATTCCTCATAAAGGTTAAACACACACACACACATGGTCTCTAAAAGCAGCTTTCAGATGCACACACTCAACATCTCACTGTTAATCTAAAAGTGAAGCAAATCCCGTTCTGTTTTGCATGCTGAACCTTTTAAGCAATAAGATTCTGCTGAGAAAGACTATTGTAAAAAAAATGGGTTTGTTTGGGTTAAACCTTTTAAAATATGCACCTTTGCAGACGTACTAAACTAACTACAAGTGTTGGTAAATAAATATGCTTGCCAAACCAGAGTGACGTTGAAAAACATAACGTGACTGCTTCTAGTGGTCAGTGACGGAACTGCAGTATGACGGACAAACATGATGAACTAGGTGCTATTAAGAAATTAACGTGTAAATACATAAAGCATTAATTTTATTAACAAACAGACCTAGAGGGGCTTATGACTAATATGACTAATTGGTGTATGTACTGCTAATTTATGTCATAATCCACACAATGTCCCTGTACATTTTTTTAAGTGAATTTCAACAAGCGTTTCCCTTCAATTTGTTTAGAAGTACAGGATAATAATAAAATTTTTTAAACATTTCACGCTGACTTTACAGCACTAATAAAGAGCTATATCTTGCCCACGAAATATCTTAAAAACCAAGAAAAAAATACATTTTCTTTAAAGAAATGTCTACCTGCCCCTAACATTTTTTCCACATTTATTACTTTTCCAGGCCTTTCAAAATTCCCTGATATTATGAGAGTCAAAGAAAATAAACTTTGTTTTTAACCTTATTACTGGTTTAGATCCAGATCCTAACACATTCAATGCCGTTGTTGGTCACACATCTGCAGACATATCCCTAATCAACAGGTTTCCTCTATCACACAAAACAAACTAACAAACCAAAGGCTTTTCCCACACATTTATCTGTCCAACACACACACACAAAGGAAAAATCATCCCATTGTTTACACAAGTACAGTACAAACGGTCTTCTGTCAACTAGTCAGATTCACTCTTGAATCTGTCATGCTTAGGATGCCTAATCCTGTCATGCTTTGCAAAGATAAAGCTGGAGTGTTTTGTTCAAATGATATGCTAATTAATGCATGCTGTTATTTAAATTAGAGAAGGCTTAAAAATGTTACTATGATAGACTAAGTATACAAACCAACATGATTAAAATGAAGATACATCACTCTGAAATGGATTGCACAAAATGTTTTTAAAAATACAATCCCAAGGCATTCAAACTTAAGAAATGTATTTTGAAACCACTGTTACTTAAAAACAATTTAAGATTACAGTTACACAATTTCATGACAGATTATAAAGTTAAAGGCATAGTTCACCCAAAAATTTACCCATTTACTCTTCATGTCATTCCAAACCTGTATGAATTCTTTGGAACATTACATTTTATTCTAAATCTTCCTTTTACATGATAGTTCCGAAATAAACCAATGGTGTCAACATGCACAGTTTCCGAACCTTCAGTAGTCCATTTTAGAATTTCAAAGATTATGAGTCAATAACTGTTAACTTCACTAAAGACAAAATGCAATAATATTGAACTTGAGAAAAATGGCTTCAGTGTTTTATTTATTTATTTCATTTTAAGTGATGTACTGTATGTAGTCAAATAAAGCATGTTCATGACACTTTATCTGTCATTTTGGAGTATGCTTGACAGGCCGAATCCTTATTCACTTTAAATTACATGGAAAAGAGCATACAGGATATTTTTAAAAAATATGCCTTTTGCATTCCTTTAAAAAAAAATAAAAAAGAATGTGGGTTTGGAATGACATATGGGTGAATAAATGATGAAAGAACTATAATTCTGTGTGAACTATAGAAGTGTAAACATTAACAAGCTGAAACACCTATGCATACACAGAACCCTGTTAACATGCACTATTTTTTAAGTCAGTTTTTTCCCCTGCTTAATTTAATTACAGGCTGAACAGCGTACACTACAGAAACCTTGACTTTGACTGCCCTGTAGAGGGAGAGCGAGGCCATCGGGGATATATCTGAGCTTCTTGTGTCCACGTTATGCTAATAAGAGATGTCTCTACAAAGGCATGTTCATATCAAGTTACAGATCAGATGCACTCAGTTCCACTTTTAAATGACATTTTTAGTACATTCTTAGTCTTCCTGTACTCATATTAGGCTTTGGTATTTTTTTATTTTTTTATGAACAAATAATGCTGCATGCAATATTCTCTATTCATCATTCTGCATCATTGTCACTTGTACTTTAGTATTTGACATCTGTAAATCACTTTGGAAAAAGCATCTACTAAATGAATAAATGTAAAAGTCATTGTTCATTCTGTAAATCTGTTTGTAGTTTTGTGTTTAGTGCTGCTTTGAAAGAGCATTAGCATTAATCCGAAGTTTAGGATTAAACAGTTTTAAATTGAGGATTAGACTGCAGGTTTGCTGCTGATCCCATGTGGGTTTGTAATGGACAATCAAGGATGGTCAAAAGTGGATGATGTAATCAACTGCCGCCTTCTGGGTTTCAGCTTCAGAGAGCCATAGCGAGGCTTTAAAAACAATACAACATCAATTCACAGTTAATTTTCAGGAAGTACTACAGTGGGGTCAGAAATTCTGAGACCACCTGGGAAAATGTTTGTATTTTATATTCTGCTTTCCATTATGATACAATTGAACATAAAATGTTTGCATGTGCAAATGTACCTCTTTACGTGCTGCTTTGGCGCGGGTGAGTTTCACACTCTGAGATCTTCGCAGACCCTTTTGCACTGACGCCTCATCTTCGGAGAATACTCCATCTGTTTCCTCCTCATGCCCCTCCTCTGCTTGTTTATCTGGCTCTGTTGGAGCAGATGCACAGAGGAAGCAATAAAGATCTCAAACAAGAGGAACTGAACCTTGAAGGATCAGTTTACCCAAAAAATATCCATTCTCTCATCATTTACTCACCCTCACATCGCACCAAAACCAAAAATGACCAAAAATGAAATTTTCCATACAATCACAAATGGATTCTGAAGCTTTCAAGCCTCATAAAGGATGCACAAGCGCAATGAAAATGATTGGAATATAGTGGGAAAAGTTGCATGGAGCTAATTCATCATCTGGCTTCTTTTCATTGTAGGTTCAGTTTTTTTTTTTCTTGAAAGAAAGTAATATTTTTATTTTTGTTTTTTTTACTAATGGTTTTCATTTTGGTTACATGTATTGATTGAGCAGCTGAAGTTTCCACCAGGATTGCTTTTCAATACTTGTTCTACCACTAGAGGGAGACATAATAATTGTTTTCTGATGACAGACAATGTGCTCTGTGTGCCCTTGAGGTTTAAAAAGCTAATTTTGAATCTTGTTACAGTTCATTTGTTTCTTTAGTTTCATTTAGTTAAATCAGTATGTAATAATTATTCAGAATATCATAATCATTGATCATTATGTAATCAGCTATGATCTCATTAAAGGAAAAGTTCACCCACAAATTAAAAAAATGTGCTAAAATGTACTCACCCCAGGCCACCCAAGATTTTTTTTTTTCACCTGAACATATTTGGAGAAATTTAGCACTACGTCACTTGCTTCATATTACTGCAGTGAATGGGTGCCATCAGAATGAGTGCAGTTGATAAAACATTAAAATAATCCACAAATTACGCAAGTAATCCACAAGCTGTGTGTTTGCAATAAATCCATCATTGAGATTTTTTTAACCGTGTTACTTCTGAGTCCTCTATCCATAATAATAATAATCCATAATAATGCTTTCTTCAGTGAAAAAGTCATTGTGTCTGAATCAGAAGAGAAATATGCATAGATAATGCAACGTTTACAAGCAAAAACAAATATACTGGATGATCTGAATGTGAGTGGACAACAGGGCAGCATTAATATGGATTTTGGATGCATATTTTGGGCAGAAGTGACAGTTTAAAGTTAAAAGGTCTTTATGATAGATTAGTTTCTTATAAACACACAGCTGTTCAGTTCACAAGATGTAAACTGATGGACTGGATTACTTGATTATTATAATGTTTTATAAGCTGTTTGGACTCCTTTCCCTGCAGAGAATGCATTGAAGAGCAAGTGATATAATGCTAGATTTCTCCAAATCCATTTTGATGAAGAAACATCTTGAAAGTAAATTTCCAGGATTTGTATTTTTTATTTTTGGGTGAGCTAATCCTTTAATGCATGTCAAGTACTCACCAGAATCAGCAGCGCTAGGGTTAGCTGGCCGGAGGGCCCGTCGGCTGGGGTTTGAGAACACTGATTGTTCAGAGGGTAACTGCGTCAAGTCTGGAATACTGAAACTCCTCAGACGTTCACTGATGGCACCCTGTCCCTGTGACATGAGTCATGTGGTCAGCTAACATGGTGCACTTAGTAAACAGAATTCAAGAACCAAAAAAAGCTGTGGCTACCTTTATAACACACAAAGACATCTTTTATTTAACTTCCCAGTTAATGATGTGCTGGCGACAGGTTAAAGCAGATTGAAAAAGAAAGCAAGTTACCTGAGCTAGGTGCAGCAGCTACTGCTGGAGATTAGTTTAGCATGTAGACAGAAAGAGAAAGGAAACAGGAATATTTGAACTAGACTTTTACATTTTCTAAAGAAAACGTAAGTGGTGCATGTCTATGCTATTCTTGTTTCTAGATAAGAATCAAGATAAGAACAGTAGACCTAAGCGGAAACAGAAGAGGCTTATCAGAAACAGAAGAGCACTGGTGATTTAGATCTTTTTTAGGAACCAGACATGGCCAGACAGCAAATGTGATTTTAAAAAAGCAGTCAAGAGAACAAGAGAGGTTGTAGTGAAGAGCACATGTAATTTTTGCAGTGCATTTTTGTGTCAGGTCTTCTTTGTGTGTATGGTGTGTATTAGCAGAATGATACAAGTTTCCAAAAAATGATTTCTAGAGGATCAAGTACCTAGTTATTACTGTATTTTTTTTTTATCAAGCCTTTGTGATCATTTAACTAACAAAAGTTCTTTAATATGTTTTTTCAAATCTGGTACACCCTTTCATATACATATTTTTATTTTAACTTTATAACAGCATACCAGAAATAAGAGTAAACAATGAATCACAAAAAAAAATTTAATGTATCAATGCAAAACAATGTTTCTGCTTATGTGGAATGAAAGCGGACCAAATCAGCATAGTTAGCTAGGTTAGCTCAAATGCCTAGTATAAACAGTGCATGAGTGTACAAATGAGCACATGTGTCTGTGCAGTACCTTCACAGCAGCGGTGACAGCAGCAGCAGCCGCAATCGTGAGACCTTGACGTCCGAAATTCACCATGGTCTCGTAACTCCTCTCTCTGGCCTGAACGATATAATCATCAATCTCCTGAGAAACAGAATGTGCAACAGTCAATAAATCTATCCTTTAAATTCACCCTTAACCTCCAACTAGGAGTTGTTTGACAACAAATAATTACAGAGGGCCGGGAACAAAATACGCAAGTGCAGTTAAACAAACGATGCAGTTTATTGTTAGTTCATAATGATCATGTTATCGACACATCCAACTAACCCAATCCGTCTGTTTATCTCTTAACATAATTTATGTAAACATTGATTATGTAATCCTCTCGATTCCATAATACGTTTCAGTATGGCTATGTGTTCACTGTCAGTGAACGCCTATTCCCAGGGAAACTGATGATGTGTTTAGGTCATTACCCTCTCCTTGGATGCCAGCATAGGGTGTAGGAACTTCCTGTAGAGGACACTGGCTCCTCTGGTGTAGGGAGACAGCAACCAAAAGACGAAAGCCATTTTCAGTTCGTAGTAAACTGGAAACCTGAAACAATCAAGTGCAATCAATGTGAAAACAGAGGGATGACGGAAGACAAAAGAATAAATTGGATTTATGCATTCTCTCTGATTTTAGTCACTTGGACCTCAGGCTTGGTGGATCAATATTCAAAGTCAAATTCAATTCAATTCAATAATTTACCAGAATATTTTGAACACATTTTTTTAAAAAATTTTGATATATTGTTATATTTCATTGATATTTATATTTAACAAGGAGTGTCATTTTTCTTTAAAAAAAAAAAAATCTGATCTGGATTTGATATCTAGATTTTTTTCCCCATTACAGAATAAAAGACTTAATTAACATCATAATTTTTTTAAATTGTAATGCCCTTTTTTCAGTACTACTACACTGCATACTATGCAAATAAAACTGATCTAATTTAGGAAAATCTGATCCAGAAAAATAGGCAGAGCTGATCTCATCTGGTTTTTTTGTTTGTTTGTTTTTTTTGAATGTCACGAAACTAATGAAACTTTAACCGAACTGAAACTGAACTTAACGGACTGGTTCCTCTAACTGGCCTGAGGAAAACAAATGGAGCTCAACTTCTGCTAGACAGTGAAAAGACATACAATGGAGAATGGCAAAATGTTAATAAAACCACTTGATGCAAAATTACTCCATGCAATCCATTAACAATTATTTATTTTCCTCTTTCCAGACTGTGTGTATATATTTACCAAGCCAAAGAAAGGTCTGTGATGGTCTCCACCACAGTGTAAAGAGCAAACACAATCCAGTACATCATCCATCGCACCTGTCAAACCACAAACACATACAAAAAAGCCTGTAAGAGGTATAGAAGTGCTACTTTCAAAAACTTACCATGTACGTAGTACTATAACAGTCACTACATGATATACATCAAAGAGCAATGGTATCACATCACTGTACCATGGTACAGTCACAGTACTTTTGTAAGGAAAGAAAAGGTTGGACACAAACCACAAACAGGACACAAATGGTGGAAGAACAGTATTAAATTGCTCAACAGCTCAGGGTTTTGTTACTGACAGACTCCGTCAGTTACAAAGAGTAACCAGGATATACAGACAGTTTAGCTGGAGCTCTCCATCTATTCTGGCTATTAACATTCTCTAAACTCAAAAAGATGTGAAGAATCAGTAGAACATGGACAAAGATATGCATGTGCATTTATGAATGGCGTACTCACATATTCTTTGACATTCTTGGATTTGACGGCTTTAAAAGAGTAGTATGCAGGATACAGCGTCCCAAACAAAAGACTGGGATAAAACACACACATACATACAGTTCACATAAGACATGATTCATATTATATGCACAACAGTTCAGTGCCCAACCAATCAAAATTCAGATACACTGATATAAAAATGTAAGACATACAAATATATCTATATAGATTATCGGACAATATTATAAACTTTTTAATTAATTTTTTACATTTGTATTATCTTTGCCTTCATCTAACACTTAAGTCTTTAAAAAGACTTATAATTTAAATTTTATATAAACACACTAAATAACGTAGCAACACTGTTAAATGTAATTTTGAGCAAATCTTGAAGTTAATATCCTTTTTTTCCTACTGTAGATAACTAAATTAACTTTTAGCATTCAAATTGATCTTAGTTTTAAGTGCTTTATTTTAAATGCATTTAGACAAAATGTTGTAGAATTCTGTCATTTATCAATTATCGGCCAATTATTAGCCATGTAACGATAAAACAATTATCAGCTTATCTCATCAACCATAATTTGAATATCAGTGGATTCCTATGCACAATCTTATATTTGATGATAATCCATCCAGATGGCAATACAGATACTGAAATCCTGTTGTTAGAATTTTTCTTTTTTTCAAAGAGGTGTTTAATTCAGTACATACACACAGTAAATTCACCACCTTCACTGTAACTGGCTTATGTTCCCCTGATCCATTTATTTTCGAGTAGCTGTGGGAACGACATCACTGCCTGATACTGTCTAAAGTTATGTGTGGTCATGGGTGTGTGTGTGTGTGTGTGTGGTGAGGGACTGTTGGATGGATTCCATTTATTGCATAACGTTTCTCCACTCTAAAACATCTCTACCATAAAGCAAAATAAGTGCTGAAGTCAAGAGCAGACACCATCTCTTAACTTAAAACACTAAAACTGCTTGTAATTAAACAGCTGCAGCATCACCAAGTCACTATTTCCGAACACAGCCTGCCTTGCTTTTACAAATAGTCTAAAGAAAGTGTTTAATCGTCGAATGCTGTGAGAACACATTAGAGTCACAATGGTTTAGTCATGCATTTCCTATTACGCTGTTCTCTAGGAGAACTCGTGAGGGTAAAAAAAGAAGGGAAAGAATTACGAATGAATGTGTGTGTGTGTGTGTGTGTGTGTGTGTGTGTGTGTGTGTGTGTGATGTTACTGCACATCTCTAAAACAGCTAGGCCTTGCTTGCCAAAAGTGAATAATTCATCATTTCAACTTACAATAAGAACACAAGAGGGCGTTTCAAAAGACCTTTAGACTTTGAAACTGACTATAACCTACTATATATAAATGTATTTATATCAGTGACAACCATAGACCCTTATCTCTTAAATTGTCAGTACACTAAAGATAAACAAACCCACAGCAAACAGCACATAGTGAGATGAGGCACAGTATGTGCTTTTCTGTGCTGACCTTTTCTGCAAAGAAAGGGACACACCTACTGTAACATTACGGTCTAGCAGGAAAACAGCAGTTCCTCTCTGGCAGACAGGGACTTTGAATAAAACAGGTCTCCAGCCAAAAACATGATGAATTTCCTGCTCTACATCACTACGTCAGCAAAACTGATGTATGTTTTTTCTTTTTTTTCTTCTGCATAATTTATGAATTTTTATTATGGCTGACAATGATTCAGAGGTTCCTAAACTTTTGTACCAGTGAATTTCCAAGATTTTCCATTACTTTTCCTATGATTTGTGACGGCTGAATAACGTTTTTGTGCACTCAAAAAAACAGTGGTTTCCAGCTTACTAAATACTTAATTTCTTTGCATAACAATACATTTATATTGACAGTAAACATTTACATGACCTTTTAAAATAGTATTAATTTCTATTACTTTTCTAGGCCTGGAAATTAAGATTTTATTATTAAAAATCTTTCCAGAATTTCCAGGACTGTGGGAACCTTGTTAAAAGTTAAAATATATAAAATAAGAATACTGCATAAATTTAGTAACTGTAACAGTGTCATTTATTATATTGGGGGAAAAAATTATAACGTTACCTTTTGCATTTTTTTCCTTTTTAACCCTGACCAACAACAAATAAACTACAATTTGTTTTATGTACTTATAATATTATTTTGTATTGTAAGATTGTAGATGTAGAGACAGTACAGTGGTAGAGGTACAGTGTGTGCATAGATGTATCTGTATGAACTAAATGCGCAGTCAGCAGTTTTACTAATGTAACATTAGCGGTACTTTAAGCACAGAAATGCAAACTGTTTTCAGTAAATACTCACACGATGACCCTAGATATAATCCAAGACACCATCTTCCAACCTGTTGCACTTTTAAGTTAAGAGGTTCGATGCAGGTCCAGTCCAGAGGCATAAATTAATCAATAAACTACAACTAATAATAACTAATGACTGTGTCGCTTCTCCAACTGCTAAAACCCAACCACTGAGTTCCTTTTTTTAACGCAGGCTTCCTGATATCCACAAGTTTGCAAGATGACATCGTTATTCGACGAATAACCACTGGTTTCAGCTGTTGCTTTCTCGCTACATGATGTTCCGTTGTTTTAAAAATGTATGTATTGTTTTCCTCTTCGCCTGTCCTTTTCGTTCTAGGGACGATGTCTGTCACCTTTGATTGATGGCACGACTGGCCACTGATTGGACAAAGACTATAGTTTGTCCCGCCTTCTCCGTTTACTGATTGGACTACTGACTCGGTCACAGGGAGGAGCAGCTCATCGCTTGCAATGCATGCTTTTTGCGTACTAGGACTGGAATGATTGAGTTTGAAACAGGTCATTTGGAAACGTTTTTTATTTGAAGATGTAAAATGCTCGATATTCAATGGATGGGTGGACAAATACATTTATATTTTTTATTTTTGAAGTAGGCTACACTAGCATTTGACCTCAAAGCTAAGAGGTAGACTAAAAACATCAAAACTTCAGGTAATCTCAGTGGAAATGCATTGTATGTAATTTCCAGTTTAAAAGATACCCCTGACCAGACAGCCATAGGGGGAATTTATTTTATTTTATTTTATTTTATTTATTTTTTGGTTCTGGAGAGAAATCAAATATATTTTATTATTGCAATAATGTAGGCTAGTTATATAATAAATGGTAGCTGTAAATGCAACATGCTCGTCCTGGGAATAATAATAATAATAATAATAATAATAATTTCTGCCACATCTGTTTTAGATTCTCTTAATTTGCCCTAAAGTCAGTTTTGCAGTGTGCATTAGATAGTTAATATTCATTTGGAGGGGGGAAGTAGTGTAGTTAATGGTGACTTTAACCTTTACGCTAGATTTCCTATCTGTTATCCTCTTACCCACACCGAGAACAGAAATGAAAATTCTTGATTAAAGTACACTGGCTTTAAAGAGCACCCTTAAGGAAATCTGTCTCAAAGAATGATAGAAATATTGGCAAAGGTTAATTTTAACATCCATAGCAACATTGTGTTGTTGGTTCTACAGATGTTTAGGGACTGTAGTGGCTTTATTGCCATGTAGTATTAAGAGAAAATTACATGCAAGGGGCCATTGAGGGTCTTTACTCTCATTGGACAATGTTAAAGATTGTGTGAGGGGCTAAACAGTCCATATCATGTGGTCCATTAGAGTTGGTTGACCATTTATTAATTTGATTAACTCTGTGCATTGTTATTGCAAAACCTGAGATTCAGGTCTCAGCCCTGAAATTTTAGGGAGTAATTATAGTAGTGTATATATAGAACAAGTGGACATTTCAGAGTGCACTTCTTTAAAATATAAATTTTGAGCAAGATTATCAGTTTTTATTTCTAATGTTTTTGTCTGTTAATGCCACCTGGAGACAGACATTTTCCATAGATTTTATCACTCTCCCAATAGCTGTCATAAATAACTAACTAACTATTTTTACAATTTTTTTTGTTTAAACTATTTACCAATGTTTAATATAATAACAGCTTTCCTGTAGCTCAAACAGTAGAGCATGGAGCTAACAATACCAAGATCATGGTTTCAGGTAAACAAGAAAACTGATCAAAAGTAAGATATTTTTGACAACTGAAGTGTCTGCAAAATGTAAATAATAATATAATATTTTTATGTTGTAATAAAATAGTAGTTCAATCGTTTAATATTTTAAATAATACAAATTATATTTTAAAATTAATATTTTAATTAACACAAATTAATAATTAAGCGATGCAATATTTTATGCTATATTATTATTATTATCTAGTGACATAATTAAAAATAATTACGCTATTTACAAAACAAAAATGCCAAATCCCTCAACGAAAAGCACACCCTCCTCTTTTGTGTAGACTCCAGGATTGGTTCAAGGTTGGATGCGCGTGCCCTTGTCGCTGGCGCGTGCCCCGTCCTTCAGCAGAATCCCTGCGCGCGATAACGCGTCAGCATCAGGCAAAGGTTCACTAATATTTCCAATGAATGATACGTCTGATAGCTGACGAACTGCAGGAGCTTGATCCACTCTGGCATCGCGGATCCATATATCAGGGGGAGACGGGCGAGTTTGAGGTGAGAGTGAACAGAAGTGATGCTTTATGATTGTGATGTGCATCTTATTGGTGATGCCAGGTTTCTGAGCACTCGTGCAAGGGCTGCAGTTCCGCCTGAGGAGCTGTCTGTGGTTCTGAAGGGATCGGGTGGCTGTGCAAGACTGCATTTTTGGTAACACGAAAATTAGCTTCCTGCTCCCGTTTCTGGCGGGTTGAAGCAAAAAAAGACAGCGAATCTTGCTTGACACCTTTTAAAGCGTTCGCATGCATGACATACGGGTGCAGCGCGAGGTGGAACAGTGTATGCATTCAATTGGCTGTCCCACCGATATTACAAACTGAAAAGTGTGTCTGATCTGTGATCTACTGTCATCAGATTTTCCGCGTTTACTTGATAACCGGTTCCTTTTAACCTTGAGAGAAAATCCTTGATTGATTTTAAAACAGCCAAATATGATTGTAATCCAAATGATAGCTATGCATTTTGGTTTTCTCTAATGTATCGTTGATAAAGCATGGTTGTAATTACAAACAACACAATTAGGTGGGGATTATCACGAAGACATTGCCAACTGATCAGTTCTGCATTGTTGTAGCATATTTGTATATCATGCAAGTTTTGATGTTTTAAGTAAGGAGGTGTATCATTGTGTGTGTGTGTGTGTGTGTGTGTGTGCCTTGCTTCTCTCTATCAGGTGCATATATCCACTGGAGTAGCTGTTTTGTAGAGTTTTTGAACCATGGCGAAGAACAACAGCCTCCATCCAAACAGCAATGGAGAGACGGACGACTCACCAAACATGCTGGTTTACAGAAAGGTAGGATTTTGAAAAATTAAGATGGTTGCTTTGGGAAAGGTATTGTGGGTTGGGGTGAGGGGTGATAAAGGTGCTATTGGTCACATTTTATTTTTATTTTTGGAAAGTCAGTTTCTGTATGGACACAAATCTTAAGAGCTTTTTGTAAAAAAAGAAAAAAGGAAAGAGTTTGCTACCACACATTGACCTTTTGTGACTATATGCAGGAGTAAGTTGTCATGATAGGAATAGCATATTACATTTAATTTTTTGCCTTTTTGACAACTTTCCCTTGTGACATTGAGTCCCTATGGGCATTTTCTTGAGAAGCAACAGGAATGGAAAAGCTTGTGTTTTGAAAAAGGAGAGATAGACATCAAAACGTTTTGGACCTTTCTTACTTTCCATCTTTCTTATGATTGGTAATTTGCTCATCACTGCTTGAGTCAAAGTCATTTGTATTGCTGATCGGGAACTGAAGTCTGTCATTTTGGCTGAGAGCCACTAATGTTACCACTCATCCTATGGAGACTCAAAAAAGAAACATGAATTTTTCACAAAGCCATTATCACATATTTAAAGACTTGTGTGGCAAATTACAGTTTGAGTCATGGTCAGTCATTGTATCATTAATTAGTAGCCTGCTTAAATGAGCTCTGGTGATGAATCAGGTAGGCCTATCTTAGTTCTTCTCTCTGATGAATTCATAATTCTAGTTTTTATGCTGACATTAGGACTTGTTGATCTATTGAATATTTATTAAGCATTTGTGATGATTTTGCCTAGCAATATCAAATTAATCAACATTGCGAAAATGCAGTTTTTATTTGTACATTTGTTTTCTTAAAGTGTAATATAAGCAGCATTTCTCAGTATCATTTAAATGTTTTTAATAAACATTTCAAATGGATAGTTTCAATAAAACTCAGAATAAACATTTTGAGATTTGTGCAAAATTATGAGTTTTGCTGCCAGATGGTGTAGACACGACATCTACCAGCAGGGACTAACAAGGCCACGTTAACAAGCCAAACCTTCACCCAACCCTCTGGTACAGCAAAGACTTGCGACCCAGAACCTGTGCGATCACGACTACTATTTCCTCTGTTCTGTACCAGCTTGCCCCTCCGTCTCTCCTCAGCATTTTCAATTTCAATCTGTTCCCTCAGGTGATGCTGAAATATGTTGTCAGAACATGGCAGTCAGATATAGTTTGGAGACAGTGAATCATTCATCTATCAGAGGCTGCAGAATCTTCCTGCAGGACTCTATTTTTCTTCCTTCTATCAATTCATTTCCTTCACCCTTCAGTTGATTTTCTCCCATGCTGCTTCAGTCCTATTAGGTGTGCTGTGCTGTGGAGGTGCATGAGCGAGCGATGCTCTGCAGTCAGAGATACTGTGGCTCTTCTCTTCACATCACAAGAAATTAACTCACCCAATTCAGAACTGATAACTACTGGTCAGCCCCTTATCACAGGCTTTTCTAACAGATCACAAAAAGCTAAAATAGATTTATGAAGGACCTTAGGCAGAATGGTACCACTTTTCCCGAAAGCATCGCAACTGTAAGTGGAAATCATCATAGAATTACGGACTGTTTCCCAGAAGCATTGTAAATTAAGTAGATCTTGAAAATCTTAGATTTAAAAGTCCTAGGGAGTAACTTTAAAGAGGCAGACTTATACAGTTACTTTTCAGACATATTTACACTTGATTCAGTATACAATGACTTCTAATTATTTTATTTTAGAATTAAAGTATGTGTGTGTAGTATATATATATATATATATATATATATATATATATATATATATATTAGTGGTGGGCATAGATAAATTTTTTTAATCTAGATTAATCTCACTGTGATCTTGAAATTAATCTAGATTAATCTAGATTAAAATGGCTCATTCGAATTCTGCATAAGGCATTCAGAATATGTGTGTTACCCAAATAAAATTGACAAACAGTAAGTCTTTGAGAAGGGGTTTATCAAGCTAGGTGGTGCATTAGAAAAGGGGCTCATCTCCTGTTTCCAAAATGCATCGCAAAGTGCTTGAAAAAGCTGTAAACTAATTCCACATTGCACAAGGTGCAAACAACCTTACGCCTGTTTCACACATACTCCGTCTGCAGTGCGTATGCGTTGCATATTTTTTACGCACCCATGTTAACGGATTCCAGTTGCGTTCCAGGAGCGTTGTGTCTGCAGCAGTGCAGCGATCGTTTACGTACCGAGTAGCGAACTGTAAACGCGTCCTGTGTGAAAGCACATCGAGTCCGTGCTGCACCACATACATAACGCACCCGGACTGCATACGCACTGCAGACGGAGTATGTGTGAAACAGGCGTGAGCAGAGCTGTAGCTGGGGTCAGTGGGGACCCGGTGAAGGTTGTACCAGTGGGCCCTGTTTGAAATTGTTTAATTTGTATGTTCGTTTTTTTAATTTATTTGTGCCATTTACACAATGTTTACGTTTTTTTTCAAGTTTGTAGGTGTCACGGTGCAGAAACCAAATAAATAAATGTAAAATAGCACTGGATAGTCTTCAATGTAAAAATTAAATATACAATTAAACCTACATTTATTCAGACACCTTCAACATTTCTCACATTATTACAGTTTTGCTATATATATAAAATTATATCTGGTGTCTGAATAATTTTTGGTTTGACTGTTAAAACTACAAAGTAATTCAGTCAAGAGCAGTGAGTGATTTTCATTTTCATTTTCTTGGATTAACATTACAGCAGCCAGTAGCTAAATTAGGCGCGGTCACTTTAAGAGACGATGAACGCATCCAATATAATAAACATCCCATTTTGTTCCTCAACTGTTTACTTTCACTTAAGAAATAACTGAGCCTTTCCAAGCCTTTCTCTGTGTGAGCCCTGAACACCAGAACACCTCGGTGCTGAATTGGGCTCTGTCACATCTTTTTGTTTGTTCAAACTGCGATTTGTATCTGTTCGTTCAGGTGCAGGAGGGACTTCGAGGAGATCTTTGCAGAAGAGAGCTCGGTTCAGTGTCGCTGTCCATGATACGCGGCTCTCGATCTCTCTCGTGCGCACCGAACACAGCGCGCGAGTAACCAGCTACTCTGTTCAGCTTTTCCGCATCTTGTGTTTGGATGCTTTAATGTTTAAATCAACAAGCAGTAAGGCTTAAAAACACGTGAAAAAGATAAGCTTTCGTGACGATGCGCAGCAGTGGCCCGTCAACTGTCCTGAGCATCTTTTTAGGCTGGCCTCAGCCAATCAGTTATATAAAATATCAAAAAGTCATCATAGCTTGCTTAGTATAGACCCAGCTCCCAACCCAACTTTGAGAATAGATTAACGGCGATATTTATTTTATCGCCCGATAAGAGTCTCACGTTAACGCAGCACGTTAACGCCGATAACGGCCCACCACTAATATATATATATATATATATATATATATATATATTATATAGATAATTGTATATGTAAATACTAAATTATATATATATATATACTGTATATAGACAGTATGTCAAAAACAAAAAACAATTATTAAGTAATTATTTGTTCAATATTTATTTATCGAAAATGCTCCACTGTTGCCATGTGCTCCATAAAAAATTATAAATATAACAGTAAACTTACATTCTTACAGTAGCAATTAAAACCCTAGTAAAAAAGCACTCCCTAGATTGATCATAAACTATTGAGAGAATATAATTGGTACAATAGGAGTATGGTGCATAAATTTGTTTCAATTCAGTATGAACAGATGGAATTTCTAGGCTTGGTTGCCCATTCATGAGTTTGCATTTATTTGGAAAAAGAGAGAAATACTGTATATAATGAAGAATTTGGTGTAAAATTGGCTTGGAAATGTTAAATCATAAAGTGCACTCTGTGTGATTGGCCAACAGTAATCATTAAAAAACATGCATGCAAAAACTGCCGTTTAAAGGCAAAAGGCTGTAACTTAGACTTTTGTCGAAAATGAGTTATAGAAATTTTTGGGACATTTAAGACATCCTTTATCATGTGTATAAGTATCTTGAGTCAGTTTGGTTGTTTTTCCAAGAAAATAATGGGTTGTCTCAAACGTATCTTGGAAAAGCCTCGGGGAAACCAAGGCAGAACAGTGTATAACACCAGTTACTACTCTTTCACTTTGTTTTGAACGCTCAAATAGAGTTACAGTGTTCTGACTTTGTTTAGCTGCACGTCAATATGAAGTTACGGTGCCAGTTTGGAGCTATACGGTGTTCTGCTTTTTTTTTTTTTTACTGTTCATTAAAGTCTGCAGCATTTTAAATAAGGTGTAGACATACATTTTTGTATACTGTATACTGTATACATTGTAAACTGAAACAGCTCCATATAACAAAGCACTGTAAAGACTAGATACCTTGGCAGCAATACGTAATTGTGAATAACTTTTAAAGATTTTTTTTATTTTTGTAATGCAGATTATACAGCAGGCTGTCACTTTTAGTTGGATGCGTGTGGACAAAAATGTCGTAGCTAGCATGATCAATCATAAAATCAGTAGCCTTCTAAAAGTTCGCAATTAAATCCATATCCTACCTTTTCTTGTAACCCAATAAAATCAATCCATGGTGATGAACATAATGTGGAAGTTACTGCCTTTTGCCTTGGTGTGACTTCTCATGTTTTGCAGACACTGCAAAGTCAGAGTACATTAACTTCAAAATAGTGGTAAAAATCTAGTTTGAGCTCACAATTTTTTTAGTGTAGATAATTTTCATTACTAAAACATCTCATTGTTAGATTTCCAGAGTCCTACCTATAATTATTTTGGCTGGACAAGTATAAAAATTTAAAGTATTTTTTCTCAGTTTCACACTCTAGAGAGTTAAGGTCTTTTGCCTTTGTAGGGCAGAATAAACTACATACTGTAATACTGTTGAAATGTACGAGTGTAATTCTCAGTAGTCTACTTGATTAATTCCTCAGTTGATGATAAATTCTTATTAGTTTTCTACTGTTGGAAGTGTAGCATGTCATCAAGCAAAATGCCAGCAATATTTTTTTTCTTTCAATAAGCTTTCAATCCACATTTTAAATGTGAATACCATTAAACTGGTTTGCAATACATTGCTCAACATGACATCCGTCAACATTGTAAAGTAGTAAAAGTCACAGGACCTAAACCTGAGCCTTGTGGGACTTTTTTTAATCCTGCAATACTTTCCAATTTTAGTGTGACTTCATGAAAGTAAAAAATGGTGGGAAAACATTGACACTCTCTAAATTATTCAGCAACTTTTTAAATACTTAATTTAAAGTTTTTACCATTCTATATCTTTATACACCCTTTTCGCACTCAGCACCTAACACAATTCTGAAATTAAATCACAATTACTTAATTGTAAATGATGGCAGTTTTACCTTACTTGGTGTTTTTTAACGTAGACTTATACATTTTTGAGCTGTCCTTTTTGGTTTCGTACTATGAGGAAGAGGCAGATACAAGTCCAGAGACTAGGGAGACAGAATACTAAATCAAAAAGTGTTTCCTGTTGTCTGCTACATAGTGCCCCCCCTTATGATAGACTTTTATTTATAACAATTATCTGTATGCACACAATGAAAACAGCATTTTAAATATGTACTTTAATTAGACATTTGCAGTGAGATTTCTAAAATCTCAATTACTTTTTTATTGTTTAAAAAACACAAAAAGGGTATTCACTGTTGAGTCTTTTCTTAGCCATTTCAATTATGTTTCAAGAATATGTAAGTATACTGTATAATGCCTTTCAAGGGCTCTTGAAAGTTAATCCAAAATGTTTCTTCATTTTCCATGGGCAAAACAACTGACAAGCACACCCGTAGCTATATATAAACAATATATATATATATATATATATATATATATATATATATATATATATATATATATATATATATATATATTATATATATATATATTGAGACACACCCATGCAAACGTATAGGCTCATAAATATAAACACACATACATATTGTGGTGCTACTAAGGCTATTGTTTATAGCCCAAGGGCAGCATACATTTCTTGTATTAAAGAAGTTCAGAAAATACAGTTCTTTTTTTTCTAGGAAAAGGAGCTTTAGACTTTCCAGCTATCACATTGTGTTGAAAATGCCCAGTCACACAAACTGCTGCTGGTGAATATAAAAATCTCTTTTAGCTGATGGAGACACCAATCTGTTCCAACATGTCCATCTCCACTTCTGCCTTCTGATGCATAATTCATATCTAGAGCAGCATGCCTCTCTTTTTATCAAGCTGTGCACCCTTTGTTGAGGGACCACTACAGTATCTTGGCCAAACCCAGCACAGAACAGCTCAATTTTTTATGTGGGCCTCCATAAAGTATGTGACACAGGGTTGACTTAATCAAGTGTTGAATGGCTTGTCTTTTTTATCCCTTCTTCTTGATTTGAGGATTGCAAATACTTCATTGGTGGTCCGTGACCCTAAGTGGAGTTGCCATCGGTGACAGACTATTATGACTCATCGTGTGCTATCTTAACGCTCTTCCGGCTGTTACGTCAGTATGGTTTTAAGAGTGGTAACATATGTGCTGTTAGCGGGGGTTGTAGTGGGAATGAGATAGAAATGAGGAATTGTCTCTTGGAGGAATTTTTAGACTCAAAACCATGTTGCGTGACTGACACTTAAGCGGATGTGCCAGCTTCTCTTATTACCACACTTAACGTCATATGCTCTTATAGGTCTTAGCTGATGTTTTTTGTACTGTGTGTGTGCTTGTTTGACACACTCATGTGCATGTCCTTTCTCACATCCAAGCATGCATATACATATTTTTTATGCAGTATTTATGCATCAAATTTACATATACACGACCATTCAAAAGTTTGGGGCTGGTAAGATTTTTTTGTATTTTTCAAAGAAGTCTTTTAGGCTGTATTTATTTAACAAAAAATTCAAGGAAATATAATATTGTTGTGAAATATGATTACAGTTGAAAGGATCTGCTTTTTGTATTTATATATTTTAAAATAAAATGTATACCTCGGCGAAGCTGGATTTTTAGCAGCCATTACTTCAGTCTTCAGTATCCTTCAGAAATCTGTCTTGGTGCTCAAAAGATATTTCTTATTATTATGAATGTTAAAAGCAGTTGTTCTGCATAATAATTTAGTATAAACTCAATAGCAGTATATGGCTTTACTGCCATAATCAATTTTGATCAATTAAATGTGTCATTGCAAAATAAAAATCTTACTGACCCCAAACTTTTAAACTTTAGTAAATGCATAATTTTTTTATGAAATTTTAATGCATGGATTTTTTTATGCATTATAAGAGCCACAAAATAGACCATTGTCAACGTAGGAATTCAGATTAGTTTTGCTGTGATGTATTGAAGAATTTGTTCAACCATGTCAATCAAGTCATACGACAGACTAATAGAGTGCAAGATTGACTTATCTATAATATTTTTAGAAGGTGTGCTTTAAAGGGTATGACTGTAGAGATGCAACTTTTCACAGAGCGTTGTGCCAAATGCAGTGAATCACTGACGACAGTTAACTCTGCCTGAGAAGTTGCATCTTATGTTTAATTTAATTAACTTTAAAGCCCTGCCACTACAACCATTACAGCACCACTTTTCCAATAAGTAGACCACTTTCAATAAATTTTAAAACAATTACTGTCAGCCTGACTTGTTGATTATGAAAATATATATTTTTACATCCCTGTTGAGTACCTGTTGTTTTTTCAGTCTACAAAAATATAAAGATACAAAAAAATACATATTTCCAAAAATTTCTGTCTGGAAAACATTGGGGTTTGAAAATTATATGTTTTATTTATTCAATTAACATGATGCTGCTTCTCTTGTCTACTGGAGTGGAGAGGGCAGAGTATGAGTGAAGCTTTCATTTCTTTCTCTGTGGGAGCCAAGCAGCAGACTTGAGTGGCATTATGGGATTGACAGCAGAGTGGAGCAAGTGGTGAGATCATCAATAAGTTGGAAAATGTGCGATTTGAGAGGGGAAAATCATTGGTAGGCAGCCAATTGCTGTGAGGTAAAGATGTCTGTCATAAATTAGCTTTGAGTTTCTTGTGGATTCAGTGCTTAAATCTCAACTTTTTTATATTGCTATAAATATTTCAGTATACAGTAGCTGAGCTGTGCCTATGTTAATGGAAATTTATTAAAATTAACTAATTTATTAAATTGACACTTCAAGAATTTGGGAAGTTAGCAGTTGTGCTAAATGTAATGATGCTTACATGCTTATACAGTAGGATCTAAAAATCAATTTAAGAATATCAAGTTTAAAACACTGTCTAAATGTCTTATTTCTGCTTTAATGACAGCAAAATTTGAGCTGCATGAACTCAGCAAGTTTTGCACAAATATGCTTATTTGACTAGTGAACTTTTGTTTTAAATTTTCAGCATGTACATTTTCCAGTTATATTTCCTGATTTAAATAAAATCTCTCTCTCTCTATATATATTATATTAGTGTTTCTGTAGGTCAGTTGGTTGGCATTGCGCTATCAAGCGCAAGGTTGGGGGTTCGATTCCCCTGGAACACATGATAGGTAAAAATTGATGGCCTGAATGCACCTGTAAGTTGCCTTGGATGAAAGCGTCTGCTAAATGCATAAATGTAATTTTAATATATAACATAGAGTACATAATGTTATATATAGACAAAATATATAATACTGTATATATATATATATATATATATATATATATATATATATATATATATATATATATATATATATATATATATATATATCAATGATGGAACATACCTTACCCTTAATATTCATTAGAGTGAGTATAGACCTGTTTTACTGATAGTACTGATCTGTGTTTGTTTGTATTGAATTGTTTTGAGTTTTGTCCATTTTAAGGGTCATAGATGTCCGTGAGTGTCCTAACAGTGCTGTCAGCAGGAAGGTTTGACTGCTTCCATATCATATTGAGTGTCAGCCATCCAGAATACTTCAATATCCATATATGAGTCTTCGCTTCTTAACAGAGAGACAATCAGATGGGCACGTCAGTCAATTAAGTCTCGTCTGTTGTTGTAGCCCTCAGGAGGCAAATAGACAGTTGTTTATATGACTAGATTTATGGCAGCTTCATCCAAAATGAAAATCATGTAACCCTGGAAAGTTAGAGAAAAGCTTTTGAGGTCTTAATTAGATTATGTGTATTCATGTGTTTATTTCCATAATATAATGTATTTTGTGTAGTGAAACAGACCTAATCTAGCCATATGAACAAAAAAAAAAAAGTAGGCTTGGTGATGTCAGTTGATCTATCTATATATCTTATTAATAATTCATTTATTTACTTATTTTTATTTATTTATTTTTGATTATTTATTATTTATTTATTTAGTCTGTGAAATCCGACCTTGAAATATGGATTCATTTCTTCATTTATTTTATGGATGGACTTACTCTTTTATTGAAACTTGAATATATTCAATTTTAATATATGATTGTTAAGTAATGCTTGGGAAGATATTTCTACATCTGAAATGAATTGGTCTCTAAGGTGTCATTTAATGTGTATAAGTTTTCATCCAACAGGCTATTATGACTACAGTAGTCAATCACATTCATCTTGTGAAGTGTTTGAAAAGGTGACCTGTAGGTTAACCACAACAGGGAGCCATTTATAGCAACTTGGATAATTTTTAATGCACCAAAGCAATTTATTCATCCACAGTAATCATATAAATAAGATTTGTTCTTTGCATACACTCAAGTAGTCTCTGAGGGCTTTTCCAGTTTATGCTGCATATTATGTTCTCATTTCCTAATGTTTTAGCACAGAATCATTATATAACATACTGTTTTTTCCTCAGCATTTTGAAAATGAGGCGTACCTTGCAACTCCATTGGCCAGCTCATCTTGAACACATGTATCAGGCTGTTCAGCCCATTGTACATGTCTCCCTTCCCTTTCTTTCTTATCACCTCCACAGGGACATTCAATCCTGTTTCTCACATATTAAAGCTCTTATATGAAACGGAAGTCTCCAGTCACCTGCTCTCCCTCCCTCCGTTCACTCTCTTCATTCATGTTTTTCATTCTGCCCTCTCCATCTGATCTCACTGCCATCACTGCTGCTAATAATTTTTTTCCCCGCTTGATCACAAGCCTCTGATGTTCTTAACTGGTTTTGCTCCAGAATCTTTTACATTTTTTACATTAGGTATTATATGTTGAACCAAAACGGTACCAGTATTATTAATCCTATTGCTTGTCTATATTGCTTTCTAAATGCCCAGTGCATTTTAATGGTTTTATGCTCTCGAGTGGCAACGATTTACCTTATACTTCCTGCAAGTGAACCTGTATTTAATGCACTGTGAGTTGTGTTTTCTTTTACTTTGTGTAGTTTTTGGGATTTTATGCATCCTGTCCATGTTGACTAGCATTTAGCAATTGGCTAGCATCTGACAGATTAATTTAAACCAAAATAGCATCGAGTTTGAGTAGACATGCATCTTTTTACATCAGTAACATATTTTATTCTTCAATCTAAAAAAGTTGTTAGAAATGTTTATTTTTCCATCCTATGCACAATTTTATGGTTATTTGGATTTTATATTTGCTTTTAACAATGTTTATTATGTACTGTATATACCATTTGCCATATTTTATATAATGCACAGTGTTAAATCTAATATATAATGCAATATAGTGCAAATTTATGCAACTGTATGTTAATGCATTATCTCTATTGTATCTATCAATTTCCACCAGCCCAGCCAGTTAATCAGTAAAAAAATTTTCAGATTGTATTTGTGCTTTTATAAATGCTTTTATTGGAAAGTACAATGCAACCGTGAACATATATTGGGAGGATGAAGCTATTGGAATGGGATTGGACAAGATTCAGGCTTAAACAAAACGTCCCTACCAGAGTGCTAAGACTCCTATGTGTACCGAGGTTTGAATGTTCAGTGGTTTTTATTGTATTTTAGGCATTAAAGGCAAAGTGAAGATGATATAAAGCAAAAGGCAAGCACATTGACATTTCTAGTCTGTCTCCATTATCCTTGTTCTTCATCATTTCCTTCCTTTTACTTTGATCTATCTCTCCACCCTCTTCTCTTATTTCTAGACTTTAATCCCTTCCCGCGGAACAGTCTGGTTTTTCCATCTTCTCACTATCATCTTTTCTTTTAAATTTGAAATTCTTAACCTCACATTTCTCTTTCTCCACCATTTCCTTTATATGTCACTGTGTTTTCTTCAACATACTGAGATCCTGCCTATGATCAGCTCTTCCTGTGTTGGCAGTACAACATGAAGAAAAGCTGAGTTGTCAGGCAGGAGATGAAATGACTCACTGCCACACTCTTGAGTGTGGAGAGCCGTTAGCACGTTATTGCACTGCTGACTGGGGTTTGGATCAATTAATTTCACTGCCGATTTCTCAGTGCACCTTTTAATGTAAGGTTAAAAGAGTCTCTAATAATTACAAAAAGCGAAGATGAAAGTCGGCATCACCTTACGTGTTGTTTTGAGAGAGAACTACAAAGTATCTGAAGTGCTGCTCTGCTAGTCCAGTTTCAGCATGCCACTATGTGTTTTTTTTTCTCTAGTCCAATCTATCTATTCAGTGAATTGCTAGTTGGCTTGGCTTTGTGAGCCTGTGCTAGTAGAAGTCATAACTACCTCACCATTTGGACCCAAAAACATATTTTGCCATTAAAAACATAAAAAATAAAATAAAATAATCAAATATTAGTCTATTAAGAATTTATTTATTTTTCGGGCATATTGTACATTGCTAATATTTCACAATGGAGCACTGATTTAGGATCCAATGAGATAATATGTTTTACCATAAATAAAATTTAAAGCATGAACATACAAATTTAATGTTATTATATTCAGATAATATAGATCTTTACAAAATATGCATTCCAGATGCCATTTGTTAAATTATATCATGTGATTGGTTCAATGTCAATCCAATATCTGTATGTCCTAATATTAAAAAAGTTTTTTTTTTTTTCATAGCACTGTACGTGCACGTTTAAATTGAATAAACAAATAAAATGCAGACAGAAGCAATCCTTCAGTCTACTTGGATGGAACATGAAATTCAATGCAAAGACAATGCATTGATCCAACAGTCCTTGCAGACTGGAAACTTCAACTACAGTACACACATGATTTGTAGAGTTTACAAGTTGCATTAATCGACTCTTCATGTCCAGTGGTGCAGTTTTGTATTTCTCAGATGGCTGTGTTCCACTTACCATATTGCATTAATTGTTTATCATTTTAAAATGACTTAATTGTCTCTAGTTAAAGCTCTTTAAGGTCACTGAAATATGTCTGCAGAAGGTGCAAACAGGCTCATGTTTTGTAGGCATGCATGACTTTCATTGACTTCATTGTGCCATATTTTAAATCTAATGTTTTATATTTCTGTGCCTGCTACTAGTGGAGATATTATTTAGAAAATGAATCCCAAATGTGTGAACCTGCATTGACGGGGACAACTTGCAGCTGTGGTGTCTTACTGAAGAAGACATGCGAGCCGAGTGTTTCATTATCGGTTTGGTTGCTTTGAGGGTAACTCTCACAGCATTGCAATGAATGCTGCCCCATACATCACACACCGAGCCTCCAGAGAGAGAGCTGGCGAGAACAGCAAAGAAGGAGGAGGTGAGGGGACGCTTATTGCTTCAATTGATTGTTCTCTCCACAGCTACAGACCTACACTTTCTTCAAGTTTCCACAGCCTAAAATCCACAGAAATGTAAATGTCCCCCAAGCCCTGCTTGTCTGCATTGATACTTCTTGTTCTGTGATGAGGATTCCTGAGTAACCTCAGGAAATCTCATCATCTTACCTCTCCCTCCTCTATCGATTTTAGCTCCTAGAGCATCCGATAACTGCCAGCCTGTTCTGGACTTTTTCTGGAGTGTATGCTCAGCGTCTCTGACACCTTTGTTGAGAAACAGCAGGTGTGCTTTACTGTGGCTGTTAACACAAGTCAAAGTTTAATACATTAGACATTATCAACAAGAGAAGAGAAAGAGCATATGTGAAAATGTTGAATCACATGAAAGCTGTCATCAAACCTGTCAAAGTATTACATTATATTTTAGAAACAGAGACATTTGACACTGTGAAATTCTATATTATGGATTAATATTTTCATGAAAATCATATTTTGTTGGCACTGTCCCAGATATGATGGTTCCCTGTGTGTTTTTTTTTTGTTTTTTTGTTTGTTTTGTTTTGGACTTTTCCACTTACCCTGATTTAGTTTTATGGAGTGTCAAATAGGCCACCTTGTTGGCAGAGGCTATGTTAAAATAGCAGGAATTTATTTTCAATAAAAATGGAGAAAATAATCAAAAAGTTGAAAATTACGTATCGGGTAGGTTTAAGGTGGTCTTTATTGTCCCAATAAAGTGGCATCCATTTATTAATGTGAATGAACATTATAATTCACACTCATTACGTTATTATTGCATACTTTTTTATAATGTACTAAAATACTGAGGTGTAGATAATTGCCATTATTTGCGATAAGCAGCAGAAATAGCAGAAATTCCTGCTATTTTAACATAGTGTAAATAGAATCTGTAGCTATTTGCACAGTGTAAATAGAATACCGCTAAAAAATACTGATATTTTCAAATAGCCGCTGCCTTTTGTTTTGTTTTGTGTTCTGTATTTTGTTTTTTGCTTCGTTTTGTTGTATCCTTTTGTTTGTATTCATTTTGTTTTAAATTTATTTTTCTCTGAACTCTTCAGCTTTTTACTTTGTGGCCACCCTAGGGTTCCCCGGACTCTAGTTTGACAACCCCTGCTTTAAGTGACTGACTCATTACATTTGGCTCATTACAATTACTGCAGCCGTACCTACAAAATCGCTATAATATTTCAATTCTTTCGGGCTTGATAATTTGAAAGCTTTTATGTGGCTGCTACACACTGTGCAACTTTGCTAAATGTGGTTCACCGGATTTGTCTCAAGGCCAATGGATGGATAGTGTTTAATGACAGTGTTGTGGCTTATTAAACACCTCCAGAACAGCCTAACAGAGAGCAGGTCATTTGTATGCATTTCATCTGGTCTCCCTTCTTTTCAACAAGCACTGGATGAAAGTAATAAGGTGTCTTTTGCTGCTACAGTGAGTGGTCAAGGTCTTTAGTCTATAACTGCTATCATTTATTAATGCTAACATGTTGAAAGTGGAAATGGCTCTACACATACTGGCTGTACCAGTATATTAATAAATCATAATTTTCATCATAATAATTATTCTCAGTTGGTGTAAGCTTAAAGCTTATCACAGAGGCATTCAGCTAGGGAAGGCAAAGTCTCATAATGCCTTGTTGTTATTCAAGACACGTGTGAATACGAAGGGCCAGAGGTTTTGGGCTAAAAATACTCACTTCTGCTTTTTTTAATAAAATACCCCAAAAATTTGTCAGTTTTTTTCCCCCCATTCCTCCTTCTTGACATTATTTATCTGCTCCTTTTCTCCCTGTGTTTACCTTGTTTGTCATAGAAGGACACATTTTAACCCAGAGTTCAAATTGTTCCAATTTTAAACTTTAGTGACGCCGCTGGGAAATTAACACTTTGCTCATGTCTTTGCTCATGTGTTCAGAAAATGTGCTTTAAAATGTTAAACTATTTTTACATATTAGCAACATACCCATGGCCAAAAAAACACAAACAAAAAAACAATATGTTAGATAGTTTGAACATTGTAAGTACTTTGTACTTATTTTTTGATGTAAGTAGTTAATCTCACTTAATATGAAGTGGAACCAAAAAGAAAGAAAAACCTCTTTGACAGATCTAATCCACTGTTTTACATATTGTTCTAGTGTCCGAAGCTATGTGGTTTTGAGGTTTTTAGTGGTGTTGTCATGATCATTCTCAAATGCTGAATGTCAGTGAAGTGCCGTGGAGAAATAGACAAAAGCAGGTTATTATGAGCCATATTTATTTCAACACTCTAAATTAGTGTGCATGTGAGTTTGTGTGTGTTTGTATTTGTGTGTTTGTGTTTTTTGTAAAATTGTTGGGTAATAGGCAGCAGGTGGGTGGTCGGATTCATTTTCTGCGGAATCGTACTCTTCCAGAGCTGAGTCAGAACACCCACTAAAATCCCTCCCACACATGCTCTCATAGAAACATACACACACATGCAATCACAGAAAAACGCAAATTCAGAAGCTCATACACACAAAAACTACTAGGGTTTAAAAAGACTTTTGTAGAAGTTGAAGTATCAGCTCAAGCTTTTTACTCAAGTAAAAGTCTAAAAGTTCTGGTTTAAAAAACTACTTAAAGTATAAAAGTAAAAGTAATGTAAGGAAAATAAATTCCATTAAGAACAAAAGCTTAGGCCGCGCCACAGGGGCCTATTGTGCACTACCCCACCTCCTCAAAAAACATTTTTTCTAAAGGCCATAGGCCATAATGACTATAATGTTATATTAAAATGTTCATGTTGAAAAATTTGGGATGCACTAGGCTACCTGTTTCAGCCGCATATATGCCCATTGAAAATGAACGCACTTTAGTACATTGCAAATACATTAAAGAACTATATGATGACTAGTTGCCTATAAGTATTGTTATGGTGCAAAAAGTCAAATTTCAGAGGCATGTCATCAATAAACTTTAATGGAATGTAAATGTATTGTACATCCAAGCTTAGCTGCAGGAATCTGCAAGGGCAATGGACAAGAACATTGGTGCAGGCTTAGTAAAAATTAGACTTCTATGGTTATCTATTTACAATAAACATTATAGTGCTGTCAAAATGAATGATTAATCTAAGTGATTAATCAAAAACTAAAAATGAAAAATACAGTAACTCATAATCCTGATACCTTCTAGATTGATAGCTTCCTGTATTTGCTACATACCTCTGCTATGTTCAGTGTTCGGGGGGGGGGAACGAGTTACAAAGTTGGTATAGCCTACTTATCACAACATTGTCAATCACGTCGTCAATCGCAAACGATAATTTATTAAAACGTCTTGCTACCGAACTACCTACAGTAGCTTATTTTGTGGAGGATGAAGAGAAAGCACCCATTTGGTAAATGAGCCTGTGAAAAATAATAACTTTTAAGTAGGGTCCAGTGCCTTTTCAATACTTTTAAAATGGTACCGGCGCCTTAACAGTGCCTGAACCTATACTTTAAAAAAAAAGAACAACAAAAAAAACTATGGATAACATTAAAGAACATTAGAAATATTTAAAATAAATCCATAGCTTTCACCTTGAATGCTCTCATTTCCCAAGTTGTGCTTCCCTTAATCTAAGGCTAATAAATGTATTTCACAATCTGGGTCATTATTTAATACAAAACCACACATAATGTTTCTACTGTCACTCACTCTGATATTTAGTTAAGATGAGTGCTGTCTGTCACTGTCTTTAATCAGTTCTGTGAATTACTGTATGCTCGTTCTTTATAAAGTAGCAACAATGTCGTTTGTAAAGTACAGTACTGTGCAAAAGTCTTAGGCACATTAGTATTTTCACCCCAAAAATGGTTTTAAGCCAGTTATTTATATCTTTTGCTGTAGTGTGTCAGTAGGAAATATCATTTTGCCATTAATTTTAATAATAATCTAGTGCGATTTTGAATGCACAAGCAGTCTGTCAACGGCGAAATGAATGTTTGAAACAGCTGTGATGTGACAAGCGAAAACTTTACAGTAGATGAGAAACCGACTGCTCCCTCGTGACCTTTTGTAAACTGTATTTATGACAAAGAACTGCACAGATAGAGATATTCTAACAATCTATCGATAAACACGTACCTTGTGTCCTCTGTTTGTGTTTGTGTTGCGCTGAAAGACGGAGAGGAGACCGGTCTGACGCCGGTTTCATATGAAATTTAAGGGGACTGACTCTGAGGCGATCGGATACCGGTTCAATACCCAACCCTACTTTTAAGAAATATATTTTTGATAAACGGACCCAACACTGGCTATGTCCTTGCTGAAGTGTGATGTGATTTGGGTCATGTGCAGGTGTGATGGATCGCGTGCAAACCAATAGGATGTCAGAATGGTATATGTTTATACTTCTCATCCAATCACAATCAATTCACTCCATCCGGATGGCGCGATTTACCTGGATAGGTTTTTTTTTTTTTTTTTTGAATGATGACAAGCAGGAATGAAAACAAACCGAAATGAAATAGCAGTAACGAAGCTATTTTTTTAAAATGTAAGGAGTAGAAAGTAAAGATACTTGCGTGAAAATGTAAGGAGTAGAAGTAAAAAGTCGGCTGAAAATGAATTACTCAAGTAAAGTATAGATACACCCAATTTCTACTTAAGTAAGGTAACGAAGTATTTGTACTTCGTTACTTGACATCTCTGCTGTTCACTGTATGTGTGACAGAAAGGCTTTTGTGGTACCACCACCACCACATAATTAGATGGTATTTTAATATACAGGATCCCATGGTATTTTGCACCTTAGCTTTGCAAATTATACATGCTATTTTCCCTATTCATCATTTTAGAACACAAAGATGAGGATGCAAGAAAAACTACTTAGGGTGATGTTACCAGATGGTAGCGCTGTGGTAACTGATACTGAAAGATTGACATATTAAGATTCAATACCATGATGTTTGTGTTACTTTAATCTTACAGTTTTATACAAAAACATGGAGTTGTTGTGGTACACATCCACAAAACATGGTACTACCATAGTACAACATCTAAAGTTGATAACATGGCTTTTTTTTTTTTTTTGTAAATGACTCCTAGCCATTCACCTGTTTAGCATTTTGGTGTTAATTACATGGTATTTTATTTGATACTGTATGATTACCATGTTCAAATACCATGATATATTTCTGCTAATTTGTATTGCCATCTGAAACTTTGAAAATGTACGGTATACTTGCATAAAATCACTCTGGTGGTACCATGAAACAGTGCTGGTATCAGTTAGCAATACCATGGCACTTTGATATATAACATGGTACTGAAATGTATTTACCATGGTATTTCTGCATGCAAGGCACATCAAATAACTCGATGCTAGATGAACCATGGTAGTTTTTGATACTTTTTTGTCCCTACCATGTGTAAAATGTGTTCCAATTCCAAAATTAATATCATCATGCTTTTTTGGAAGTGAAACATCACCATTTACCTGTTCAGCATTTTTAGTTCAAAGAGAAGGATGCCGTCAGATAAAACTCCCTGACAGAAGCTTGTGTTTGTGTGTGTTTGTTTGTGTGTGTGGGAGAGAGAGAGTTATACAGTGGCACCCTTTAAAGGGCATCCTCAAGCTGTGTGTGTGGGTGAAGCATTAGCTTACTAAATTTGATTTATATTATGCATAATGGAGAATGCATGTTTTTGGGATGGTCTTTTACAAAACACTCTTTTGTGGAAAGAGCGTACGTGTGTATAGCATGAGCATGGATGTGCTTTTTTGTGTGCATGCATTTATTTCCATGTGTATGTGAGAATGAAAGGGTTCCACAACACTACACTGGAAGGATAGGGGTCACATAAACAGTCTGATTTTAGCTCGCAGGCGAGTTTAACACTGAATTAATGTCCTCCTACCCATTTGATAGCGAGTGTGTGATTTGTTTGTTTTGTGCACATTTGTGTTCTCATGACAGAATGTGTGGCCTTTTTGTGTGTGAGTGTACGGCATGTGTGAGTGCGTGAATCAGTGTGTGTGTGTGTGTGTGAGCAGGACTGGAGCAAACCTTCAAAGCCACTGAATCGGTTGGAAACTTTAGGTGTGTGTGTGTGTGTGTCATCTCACTTAGCAGATAGTGTGCTCTCTTATGCTGAAAACCACATCATGTTCTCAGTGAATAACTGAGCAGTACTCTCTCTGATGTTGAATATTCAATTATGTGTAATGCTGTATTGAATATTCATGTAATTTTTTTTCTGTGAAAGGGCACTCATACCTTTGGTCTCTGCTCTCAAGCAGATGGAAGACGAAAGATGGAAGGCCAAATATAGAGAGTAAGATTGTGTATTTGCTGTAAATTGCTGAAGGGCAAGCTTATTTTAAAGGACATAAAGCATCTGAAATATATTTCTAGACTGTGGCAGACAAATCAATCAATCAATAGATGTTGTAAACTTTAGAAATAAATATTTTGTTTATATCCAATTCATTGAACGTAAGCCTCTCAGTGGACGTTTTTCTGTTCTGATGGAGGCAGACATTTAGTAAGTTTCACTGTTTTTCTAGTATCTTCTGCTGCTTCAGCATAAGTGCTGTGTTTTAAAGTGGTTCGAATTTGAAAGACCCCTGCACTATGTTTTGCCCTGTCCAGTGTAAACGACTCCTGACTCATTCTCTGCCACTTGGTTTTAGTGAAGTGCACTGCCTATGGTAGCGACCGGGTCTTTGTAAGATTTTAAGTGGTACTTCAAGCTTGAACTGCATGGACTGCATGGAACTTGTGGAGATGGTGCACAATAAATAGCACAAATACATTATTTGAAGGTGAGCATTGTGCACACTATACATTGACAGATTAATTGAGTATCAGGCATTTCCATCAGTTTTTTTTATTTTATTTCAGTCTTTGCCCTACTATTTAGCTACTGAATATTAAAGCTGTGCCGTGACAATTTAGCCACTCTATTCCCTTCTTGGTTAAAACATAAAATTGCAAGTTATGTCAGCACCGATATCCTCGTGGTTAGTGTGGCGATGTATAATGCAACTGTACTTGTGGCAACAGGAGTTCGATTCCTGTCCTGAGGTCTTTGCTGATCCTGTTTCTCTCTTTCTTTGCCTGAAACTTTCATGTCATTTCTGTCCTATATATCCAATAAAGAATAATCAAATAATCCAAATAATCAAATATGTATTCCCTCAATGGATTTCGGATATATATATATATATATATATATATATATATATATATATATTTATATATATATATATATATATATTTATATATATATATATATATATATATATATATATATATATATATATATATATATTTATATATATATATATATGAAGAGTTCAGATGCAAAAGCCTCTAAGTGCCATCTGAAATCTTCATCTAAAATTAGGATTTTTATCAGGCTCCTATATTTATGTTCGGTTATTTCACTTTAATAGCCTGGAAAAGGACCTGCACATTGCCATTAAAGTAAAATGACTCAACCTAAGCATAGGAGCTTGAAAAAAAATCCTAATTTTAGATTAACATTTCAGATGGCACTTCTGTATATATATATATATATATATATATATATATATATATATATATATATATATATATAAATGCAGTAATGTGGCTTTAATCATTTAGGTTTTTTTATGGATTTTATGTACTTTAAAAATATATAATGTAGAAAATTACGTACCCCACATGACCTTTAGCCAAAGGAGCGTTTTTTTTCTGGAAAGTTCATGACCTAAAGTCCTTTTAAAAAGTTCAAACAAAATGATTAAATTTCTGTTTATTTCTGTTTAACTTATCATGTAGCTATCAAAAGAAAACACAAAGACAACACAGTTATTTATTTATTTTACATCAAATCTCACTCACTTATGGAAAAATATCATGCATATTTTCATGCTCCCATTAACTACGAAATTAAACTAATTGCACATAGTAATTATACAGTCAAATATTTCAAAACATTTTATCTATATACACCACTGTATAAAAATGTGGGTTGGTACGATTTTTTTATTATTTGATAAATGTTCAGTGAAAACAGAAATATTGTGAAATATTATGACAATTTAAAATATGTTTTATTTTAGATATGTTTTAAAATACAGTTTACATGACATTTAACTGAATATTCAGCATCATTACTCTAGTCTTCAGTGTCATATGATCCTTCAAAAATCATTCTAATATGCTGATTCACAATTTTTTATCAGGGTTGAAAAAGTTATTCTGTTAATGAATAGGAAGTTCAATAGAATAGTGTTTATTTTGAAATAGAAAATGTATTAATGTCTTCGCTGTCACCGTTAATTCAATCAAAGGATCCTTGCTAAATACAAGTAATAATTTATTTTTAAAAATAAATAAGTAAGTACACAACAATTTGACTATTTACCATCTTAAAGCGAGTGACAGTGTCTGCCACCGCTGCTGGAGAATGACTCATATGGAAGAACATCTTGTTTATTGTTCTTGTCTGTTTTCCTTTCTCTAACTTGTCTTACACATACACTTAAAGACATCTAAATCGCTCTCTTTCTGTCTCTAACCAGGCTGACATATGTATATGATGTCATCATCACCCTGGTTGCTTAGGAAACAGAAAAGGGGAGGCTACAAAATTTGAGACAGGGTGAGAGGGATGGGGTGGGGGGATGGGGGGGGGGTGAGCAGAAGAGATCTAAAATTCATGTCATTCCTGCAATAACCTTGTCTACGTCCGACCGCTAAGACTTCCTCTCTTCTCTGATGCAAAATAATCATGAAAAGACACTTGTGCTGTCACCAGCGCTCTACACTCCTGCTGTCTGATACGGAGAGAGAGAGAAGTGGTGTCACATGGGATATCAGAGCTCAGGGTTGCAGGGTTAAACATAGAGGAGGTGTGATTATGTGTGTGAGTGTGTGTGTGTGTGTGTCTCTATTAATTAGCTGGTATGGAAGATTTTGGATGAACCCTTTTGTTGTTGTTGTTTGTAAGTGCTCACTTTTGCTTGATAAATAAGGATGCTTTGATGTGATCCCCATTTGATATATTGGCTGTGATCTTAGAGATACTTGGCTTTCCATCCGGATTTTCTATTCTATATTTCGAGTTGCCATAGTTATGTTATTAGCGCACAATAACAAAGAAGTATCATGGCATTACGATTATATTGATTTTATTTTATTTTATTATTTTATTATTTTATTTTATTTTATTTTATTTTATTTATTTTTAATTCCTTATTCTCACCAAGGATTAATTTATTTGATCAAAATACAGCAAAACAGTGACACTGTGAAACCTAAAAAAAACAAACATTTTGTTGCTTTTAGCGTTCACAAAAAAAAAATTATATTATTATCAATTATCAGTCGAGCTACTTAATAGAACCCGATACCTGAAACTGATCTAACATAAGTTTTAGGTTCATAATAAGATGTTTAAACTGGAAAGTAAATAAAATCTCTTGATTTTTCTTGTTTTGTACTGGAGGCATGACAAATGAAAATATTCACTGAAGAGTAAAACCAGACGACTGCTGAGCAGTTAAACGTTGAAATGTCTTCATATACTGTAGGACATGGGGAGGCAATTACTTTGGTTTGCAAGGATTGTTAATATAATATATTTCAAAATGTGTCAGTAATGAGAACAGGACACAGACTGCCATGAGTCAGTGACAAAGCTTAAGTCATTTAGTATATGAATAATTGAACTGGCCATAACTTCCAAGTGTGTGACGTGGTATATACTGTATATTGCTGGGACTGTGACATGCAGCTACAGTCTGCTCAAATACACTGCAAAAAAAAAATAATGCATTTATAGTCAGGATTACTGCATTCAGTTGCTCTTTAACCCATTTCTGATTCTGGTGTGAATTTACAAATTGTATTAATAGATTTGTTTCTATTATTTAGCCAACACTTTAGCCTCAGAATCTGGTGTGATTTTTTTATTTTATTTTTTATTTAGCCAGCATTTTCGCCTCAAGGTTTATTAATGTATTTAATGTGTACTTCAATGATCAGAAAATATCTAAAAATGTTTTGCAGTGCACACAGTGTGCTTTGGTCTTTGACTCAATTTGCATTTGATATCTCTCTTCTGGGCAACTGATCTTATTGGCTTTTATCAGTCTGTTCTGTGATTGGCTGCAGCCACAGATGTGTGATCCCTGGAGATATACTGCCAGAGGACATTTTGTTTTGAGTGAAGTGTCTGTGTGAATGTTTCAGGTATGCTGCTTGTTATATTAGAACTATTAATTAATCATGCACATTGACCACTGTATGCACTCTGTATATTCCATAATCAGAGATTTTCCTGTAGAAAGCTTGAGCTACCATCTTCATGTTTACCACTTTTAATTCACCATCAACACAGACCACTGGTTACTACAGTCAATTAACTATTAGGTATTAAAAAACTATTTTGTAATACAAGTCTATTTAATGTTTATTTGATGCCCAAGCAACATTCCCTATTATTATCACTGTTGTGCTATGGTTGTGCTGCTTAATATTTTATGGAAACTATGATTCCTTTTTTTCAGATTCTTTGATGAATAGGAAGTTTAAAAGAACAACATCTGTTTAAAATATGAATTGTTTGTAATATTGTAAATGCCTTTACTGTCACATGTGAAAAGATTACTGTCATCTTGAAAAAGTAAGGGACCAATTCTCACTATTAACTAGTTGCTTATTAGCATTCCTATTACTAACATATTGGCTGTTATTAGTATTTATAAATCCCATATTCTGTATGACCATTTTCTAATCCTACCCAATACCTATAGTTAACAACTACCTTACTAACTATTATTAATCAGCAAATTAGGAGTTTATTAATGCAAAAGTCGTAGTTAATGGTCAGTAGTGTATATTTGATTTTACTACCGGTAATTAGATTTTGTCAGCAGATATTTGCATGTATGATTAATTAGATGAATTAATCCTAATATTGTGTTTAAATAAAAGCTAATTTTTTATTCACAAAAGCAACACCAGAATGTGGCTTAAATAAATGATTCATTTTACTGTTCGCTGGTATGCCTGCCACCTCCACACTGAAGTTAATTTTAGTTCAATCAGGAGTTAAAGTCAAGAGTTTAAATTTACCCATGAATCTCTGCGTCGGTTTAAAAGAATTCCAGGCCACAGATTGGCTGCAATAGTACATCTGATGCCAGTGAGGCTTTTGGGACTTCATATCATCACACACCATTGCACCATACAGCTGAGATGTGCTTATCTTTATCTCTCTCTCTTCCTCTTTCTCTCTAAAATGTTTCTATTACAGTCCTGAATGTGAGTGGAATGCTTAGATCCCTCATTACCTTAAATTAGCACTTCAGTGTTTGCAGCCCGGTCTGCATTGTCGACAAAGTGTATGTGCAATTCTCCCTCCCTCAGTGAGTGTGTGTGCACAGTAGGTGGTTAGTAACTGCCATCAAAAACATTTCATCTCTAGATATTAAAAAAGAAAGCTATTTCTGGAGTTATAAGAACGGTTTTCAAGGGAATTTAACAAGGTTTTCTGTTAGGATTCTCTCCAAAGGCTTTCCAGCCTGAAGAAACACTCCGCATCAGTGCAGCGCCCACTGATGTAATTTTGCATGTTTACTGGGCCTCCCCTTGAGGAAACTGCAACAACTCACTCACTCTCTCAATCCATCTAAATTCTCACGGGTACAAACTCATATACCTTCACAACACGTTATGCATATATCTACACACACACACACACACCTCCATATGTCAGGTATCTCCAGGGCACATACTGTTGACCTGATTTCGATGTGGTCTTACACTGGAATGATGTCACTGGCAGCTGTGAAGTACTCTGTCACATGTTCAGAGTGTGAGTTCCCTGGCGGCGCTGCTCGCCTCGTTAACTCAGACACTCGGAGCATCTCTGAGAGCAGTCCAAATGTCAGCGGATCAATGAGCGGGTGACGTGATCGGTCCCACTCTGCTCTAGGTTTCTCTTTATCTAATAAATAGGGCTGTTATATTCAATGACTTCATTTACTGAAGGCTGAGTGGATCCTTCTGACAAGCCTCCTGTGGGCTGTCATCTCAGGTCTCTGTGGCCTCTTTGTTTACTTTGATTGGCTGTATTACTCAGGATGTTTGAGTCCTGATTGGATGTTTAATTCATTTATGTGTTCATGCATAAATTAATTCATGAAGTGTGATATCTAGCAAACAATTATTATATTATATTATATTATATTATATTATATTATATTATATTATATTATATTATATTATATTATATTATATTATATTATATTATATTATATTATATTATATTATATTAAATGCAATTCAAATTTGCATTTAAAATATTATTTAAAAAAATGTAAAAAAATATTTTCCACCTCATGAAATATTGACAGTAATTTTTATGCTTATTTCTGTCCCTTGTTGCAGGAGAATACCATGCACATATGCTTTCATCACTTCAGTCTTTCTCTCTCTTGTTCAGATGGAGGATGTGATTGCCAGGATGCAGGATGAAAAAAACGGCATACCTATCCGTACGGTGAAGAGTTTCCTATCCAAGATTCCCAGTGTCTTCTCTGGTAATTCCCCTACATCTGTTTTATATACACTGCTGGCGCTGAGAAAGCAGGATTCAGCAGGAGCCAGTGCCCCACAGCAAGTCTGTAGACCAGCACAATGAAATCTCGGCCAGAACTCTGTAGTGCAGCGCCAGTACCAGAGCTCTTCGTCTACTGATCTCTGTTTATAGCATGTTCTCTGTCAAAGGTCTCTGGCCTGCATTGCTCTGGTGGAGGAGCACAATGAATTCTAGGTATAAAGATCAGGGTTTAAATTTGGTTGTTCAGGAGATTTGACTCATTATAGTTATTCTAACAACCGGAAACAGCCATTATAAAGATAGCTAATAGCTAATAAATAGCTAATGGAATATTCTGACTTAATTTCAAGCTAATGTTTTCAGACCACATCAGTGACGTGCTGTCATTTTCCCCAAAACATAATTATACAGTGAATTTTTAACAAAGAAGGGATGAGTTGAAATTATTGTTTGTGGTATTCTATCTGTGGTCAATAACCAAGAATATCGATTTAACATCTTTTTAAAGAAAACTAGAGAAAAGAAAGAAATTATTGGATCCATTATTCATTTAAATAGAATAAATAGAATGTTTAATCTTTGGATAATGGAGAATGATTGGATAATGATTGCACTATTTACATATCAGAAGAGTGCAAATGTTATACTCCTGTACATGCCATGATCCATTTTAGAAGGGCAGGATTAGGAATGAAAAGGCAAGAGAGAAATTCTCAGAAGAATATTCTTTCATTCCTCTGACTGCGGGCCCACGGAGGATTCATTAAAAGGCCAGCTTCAAGCTCTAACACCCCAGTCTCTGCCTCTATATGCTTTAAAAAGTCTCTCAAGCTCTTGGCTTCTGCTGTTTCTGGGGACACGCCTCTCATTGCTGATTGGCTGAGACAATAGCGCCATTGTGCATATTTTGGGAATACTGGATTTGATTAGTTCGGTAAGGGGTATCTCGGAAATATTTTACTCAGAAGAACCTGTTGACAGTTTATTAATTTAGCAGTGACCAGGTTGAAAACAAAATACTTGAATGCAAATCCTCGAAATTAAATTAAACAGCCTTTTTATTCACTGTAAAATGGTTAGTTATACTTATAGGAATAGCTGAAATTTGTTGTAAATATGCTCACCCTCAACCTATCCAAGATATAGATGAATTTGTTTCCTCATCAGAACAGATTTGGAGAAAATCACTCGCTCACCAATGGATCCTCTCTGCAGTGAATGGGTGCCATCAGAATGACAATCCAAATAGCTGATAAAAACTTCCCAATAATCCATGTCATCCACATGACTCCAATCCATCAATTAACAAATAAACAATTACTTTTGGATTATTGTGAAGTTTTTATTAACAGTTTGAACTCTTATTCTAATGGCACCCATTCACTGCAGAGGTTCTATTGGTGAGCAAGTGATGTGCTAAATAGTGCTAAATTACTCCAGATCTTATCAGGTGAAGGAACAAACTTATCTATTTCTTGGATTGCCTTAGGGTGAGCAAATTTTAAGCTTATTTTTATTTTGGGTGAACTATTCATTGAAAGGTGAAGATTTTCATATCAATCTTCCAGAAGTGTACTCTGAATATTAAGCTTTAATAATTACAGCTATATAATAATCATACTTCACTTTTAAAACAGTGCTCCAACATACATGAGACTTTTGTCATAATTTATATAGAGATGTGTACCTTACTCTAGGCATTCATTTGTTGTAGGTGGATAGTTCATGGTGTTGACTTCTTGGTTGCTTCAAGAGTCAGACAGAAACGGGAAAAACAAAGGGGTTTAGGGGCGCAGGGATGAAGATTATACCATTCTGTTAATCCATGAAATACTGCAGCAGAGCTCTGCTAGACTCAGATCCTCTTTGGATCATCCAGGACTGCTGTGCTTACCTTTAATAAAATGTATACAGTTCTGCTGCTTAGCAAGAGAGATAGACAAGGATTAGTGTGAGAAAATGTAGAGAGAAAAACTAAAGGAAGAACTGTAATTATAGGAAGTGGTGGACAAAAAGAATGGATCTAGTGGAGATGAAGAATAAAAGATAAAGCTTAGCTAGAATAGACAATGTCAAAATGAAAACAATATCTTAGAAAATACATCTGTTGACACAAAAACTAAAAAACAGCAGTTCTGTCATAAATCTTTATCATTATCATCTGTGGTGTGGTTTAACTCATTTTTACACTGATTACGAGTTTATGGTAGAGATAAAAAAAAGAAAAAAATTCTCAAATTCTAAGTTTAAAGTGACTGTAAGTAGGAATTACTCCCATCTAGTGGTGAAATTGTATTTTGCATTCAAACTAATTTTGCTCTCCAGCGCCTCGCTTTTTCAAATGCGCGTTGCATCTACGGTAGGCGATATGTACCAAAAAGCTTTGACAGGATGTCTTCTAATAGCACTTTGTCGAGTTTTCCTTCAGGTGAACAGGTGTGTTAAAAAATATTATAATATAGATTTTAACACTGACTTACCTGTCGAGAAGAAAACAGGCCACTTCAGCGTCTCTTTTGAAATCTTTATCCAGCATTAGCTCTTTCCACCTAGAAAAAGCTTCCCCAACATTAACTCTTGTTTTCTGTAATCTACGGTCACGTTTCCTTTTACGTTCTATTTTTGACTGTTTTGGCGACGATGTTTTCTTCTCCTGTGGCGCGGCATATGTATGGTCCATAATAAGAATGCAATCCAGACTTTTAAACTTGCCGGTGCAGTTTCAAGCGCCTCTCACTGCTCTGCACCTGCGTTTCTGACTCTGACCGAAAACACGTTGTGGAAACGCGTTGGCTTAGTACTTTTTGTCCCTCTCTGCTATTATAGTTTTGCAAGATGGCGGAACTACATGGAAGCCTCCGTCGACCTACCCGTCCCATGTATATAAAGATAATAAATTCTTCATTTACGAGGATTAGTTTAAACATTGGCATAGGTATTTGTACACCATTGAAGGCATATTTATGAATAAAAATATTGATTTTAGATAATAAAATACCTAAAAAGTTACTTATTGTCCCTTTAAGTGAATTTCTTACCATCCACGAAACAGCATTTTCCTGATTTTTTTTCTTAAATTCTAAAATGAATGAATGAATGTATAAATAAATAAGAAAACACTTATGTCACATTTTATGTTTTCCTTAGTAGACCCTGCTGAGACTTGATTCACAGTTTTTGAGTAGCCAGTTTGTCATTTATCTCTTTAAAAAGAGATACATTATCTCCTTAGATTTTGGGCAGCAACCTTCTTTTCTTCTTTTCCAGGTTCAGACATTGTGCAGTGGCTGCTGAAGAATCTATGTATCGAGGATCAAGGTGACCCAGCCTTTTCTGTTCTTTAACCCTCAAAGACTGAGACATCCGCCCGTGGCTAAAAATAACTATTGTTCTTAAATGTTTATTAATTTTTAAGGGCTCCTTAGCATACCTGATTATGTAATCACATTTTGCCAACATTTATTCGTCAGAAGAAACAAATGCATTTCATTACTCCGAGCCAAACAGGAATGATTGTTGATGCTTAGTCCCACCACCGTGCCCAAATTGGTTCAGTCCCTAGGCGATGTCCTGGTAAAATTGATTCCGATGTAGCGTACAGCCAGCTGATGGATATTATGTAAATAATAATTTTAACTTTTTTTCTGTTGTATGTATATATATATATATATATATATATATATATATATATATATTACTCATATATTTCTCACTCATTTTGTGTGTAGTTTGTGAATCAGTTGTCAATTTTTGTTGCAGAAGACAATTTGTGAAATAGTTTTAACTAAATAGCTGCACGGTTTGTTGTTCATATTCAGTGTAGCCGCACTGGGTTGTACATTATAATTAACTCAAACAATATATAGGGAATTTTAATAATTAATCAGGAAGATGATTAATATAAATATCTCATATGACAGTTACATTAAATTTATTGAAGATGAAAAATAGGTTAATTGTATATATCAATAACTCATTACAGGGCACTGTAATTTACTCATTAATATGTCAATATTCCATTCTTCATATCAATTATAGTGATATCTCTTACTGTAAATTACCGCAAATCAAACAGTGGTTTGTTCAGCAAACGGCCGTAAGATTAACTTATCAACTTTCAATAAAGTTATCACTTGTTATAATTCAAGGAAAAATATTCTCTGGCCATGAAAACATTATCCTATCATTATGAAATTTCGGTTACTAAAAATTAAAGAGCTTGTAGCTAAAGATCAGACATTTCATTGACTCGTGATGTGAGCATCTCAGTCAGAGGCAATCATGAATATATATTGGTTTTTAATAATTGAACTAATAATACATCAAACTACAAATCACACAGAGTAAATACGCGTACGACAATACAGACAGTAAACTTTGTACAAGACATAACGGAATCCAAATGAGGGAGAGAGAGAGAGAGAATAAGTGAGAGAGGTGAGAGAATTAGGCGTGATCACAGAATCACGCACTCAGTTATGCAAACTCACAGACAGTAACCCTTGAAAGACAACAACGAATCAGATCACCTTGAAAAGGTAATAGACAAACTTTAAGCAGCATTTAAATCTCCATAGAGAATGATACTTGCATGTGGTCTCTTTATGACTCGCCAGACCAGCGTGCGTGTGAGCTTGGTCCTTTGAAGCTAGGCGTGTTCTTTCGTGTCTTCCGTGGCTGCTGCAGAATCGCGCGATATTTGAAAGGTCCAACAAACGTAATGAATCGTCTTCCTCGTGTAGAGAGGAACTTAGTAAGTAAAAGAAATGAAAACAACGGAGATGAAATCTCCCGAAGGAGCCATAAGAACGACTGTTCTGTCAGCCGCCGTGCTGAGATCAACGGCGATAGAAGAGCGGACCAAGAGCGCGAAGAAGAGCAAGAACAACAAGCAGAAGACGGGGAGGAACTTCCTGGGTCAGTTCTTATGGCTTGCCTGGTATACGCCTCTGTTTGCGTGAACAACCAATGAACGTCCGCGATCTGAAGCGGGAAAAACATTCCTTTGTCTCTGGGGAACCACCCACTCTAATTCCAGATTAATACATTTTTCATTAATTTCCTTTAGGTAGATAGTTTGGTCACAACATGACGATTCCACAAAAACCAAAAATGACATGTATAACTGATAGAAACACGACGTTACATTCATATGCAGAATTACACACATTTAAAGTTTGATTAAAACACAATAAAACTGCAGATACTCCAATTTATATGGGGAAAACATCTAATGCAACAAAAAGCAATACTCAATAGATTTAGAATACATTGAGAAAAGGTACCAGTGATCTGGCTTTTGCTGTTCTGTCAGTTAGGTCATAAAGTTTTACGACCTGGTCAGGGGGTAGGTTTACAACCCATGATTCTATTTGAGAACATTAAAATTAGGAGAAACATTTCCAATTTACAAGTCATCAACTTATGATGCTCGCATTACAGGATTAACCTTTCTATGCAACGCACAAACCTATTAAAAATACATATTATTAAGGACTTACATAAAGAGCGTAAAGAAAAGTTTGTGTGTGTTTGTTTAGGAATGTGGGTGTTTTGTTTCTTCTTTGAGGCTCGCGCGGGTATCCCTGGACAGTCTCAATAGGTGTAATAACTGTCACCCACGCCAGGATGTTGCCGACATCGCGGCGCCCCAAATGGTGAATTATGTTGGAAGATGTTGTAAAACGAAGGTCCTTGTTTACTCACGTTCTGGTCTTTGAGTGCAGAATGTGTTAGAGAGTCAGGATTCATTAATATGGCAGATGGCTGAAATACCATCAGCTCATTAGTGTTACATCAGTTTAAAAATGTATTTCTTTGAAAAAGTTTACGCTTTACTCCCTAAATGTTTTTTGGACACATCTACATTTTTAGTAAACTAAATAGACCTTTTTTTTCACTGAAAAGCGCTTATAAAAATATTTTAATAAATGGCTATAACTTGCTTGGGGAATGTTATATCTAGACCAAATTTAATTTGGAAGTGTAAAACACCCAGATACAACTTTCTAAAGAATCCAAACTTCAGGAGTTTCTGTTGAAGTATACATAAAAAAACAACCAATTTTTGCTTGTGTTTTTCTAAAAGGGGTCATATGAGGTTGCTAAAAAGAACATTAGTTTGTTTATTTGGTGTAATGCAATGTGTTTATGCGGTTTAAGGTTAAAAAAAACATTATTTTCAACATACTGTACATTATTGTTTCTCCTCTATGCCCCACCTTCTGAAACGGGTCAATTTTTTACAAAGCTTATCGTTCTGAAAAGCGAGGTGTATGCTGATTGTCCAGTTCAAGTGCATTTTAATTGGCGAATATCTTAAGCGTGTGATGGAAATGTTACGCCCCTTAAAGAGTTAGTTCACCCAAAAATGAAAATTAGCCCAAACATTACTCACATTGAAGTCATCCTAGGTGTATATGACTTTCTTTTTTCATGCAAATCCAGTTAGATTTATTTAAAAAATTGTGTTGATCTTTCAAGCTGTTTGATGCCACTCAGCAGGTGTTGCACTGCATCGGTTCATGAAGTTTAATAAAAAGTGCATCCATTAAAAAAAAAGTGTCTCACATGGCTCCATTGGGTAAATAAAAGCCTTCTGTTGCGAATCGATGCATTTTTGAGAATGAAAAATATCCATATTCAAAACTTTCTAGCTTTAGCAAAGGAAAACCAGTCTCCTCTTGGCTTATATCAAAAACCTCTGACATTCGTCTTTACAAATCCTCGTTTTGTACTTATAATTAGTGACTGTTGTTTTGTTTTGATCTCTCCACTGCGTTTCCTCATACGTCACTTCTGAAGCTGACCTCATACGTCATTCCCCCGGGAACTGCTTCATTTACAACTGTTAGTGCAAGCTAGATTAAAGTGATTATTAAATTTTGAATATAGACATTTTTCTTACAAAAATGCAATGATTCGCTACAGAAGGCCTTTGTTCACTCCCTGGAGCTGTGTGAGACACTTTTTTTTAATGGATGAGCTTTTTGTTAAACCTCTCATGGACCGATGCAGTGCAACACCTGCTGAGTGGCATCAAACAACTTGAAAGATCAAAGACAATATTTAAAATAACTCCAACTGAATTCGTCTGAAAGAAAAAAGTCATATACACCTAGGATGACTTCAGGGTGAGTAATTTATGGCTTAATTAAAATTTTTGGCTGAACTAACCCTTTAACATACTGTGATGGCATTTTTACAACCAGTAAAACCCAATACAAATGAGGCATTTGTTGCATCCATACTCCTTCTTTCTTTGTGTAAACATATGGGCTGTGTTATGTAAATCTTCCCACATAGTGACAAAGACATGTGGGGGAAAGGAAAACTTGAAATTGCATCATATGACCCCTTTAAAATTATGGAAATTCATTCATTCTTAGAGAAAACTGAAGGAAAATTGGGTCTTTAAATTAGCTAGACTGAAACTTCGAGTTCTCCTGTTTATAATGATATATGAAAGTTGATGCTGACTGCTAGAACAGGTCTTAAAAAACTAAGAAAATGTACTCTTGTTTTGATTCATTCAAATGCACTCTTTTTATACAAGTCAAAATCATAGCTTCAGCTGACAGGATAATATATTCAGGATTTGCATATTCATAATTATAAATTGGTAAACAGCTAATGTCAGCATCTCCTGTTACTCCTTTAATTGAAGAAGAGGAGGGGAGGAGAACATTTTACAGTAACGCACAGCAGGTAGTCGTTGAAAGAGAAGATTATGTTTCCCAAAGGCTTGTTCTAACTGCTGAATCACTTTCGCACATCTGCGTCCTCAGCAACAAGAATGGTGAAACTCCTTTGAAAATGTAGCTCGCCAAGCAATGCACTGCTACACTGAAAAAAAGAAAAGAAAAATTGGTGTAGAAACAATTTAAACTCACAAATTGCTAGTAAAGTTCACAATAAAATGACAAATAATAAGTAACACTTTGAATTAAACATGAATAAAATGTTGACATTAATTCAGTGTGAAATTAAGTTTTTTAGTGTCAATTAGTAGTCAAGCTACTCTTCTACAAAAAAAAATCACAAAGTATGTATTATTTTTTAAATTATTAAAATATATTTGTTCATAACCCATGTATTGTTGCATTTAATTGCAACTAATGTATTTTTGCTGTGGTACAGATCCTAGTGAAAATGAGTAGGTTTTGAGGAAGAAGCAAAGAAGTTTTTTTTACACAGCAATTAAATGAGATTCGATTTGTTTCTGAGTATGGTGTATATGCCTCTACTTTAGATTCCCTCTGGCAGATTTGACAGGTGTGTGTGTGTGTGTGTGTGTGTGTGTAAGTGTGTGATGGGGGCTCTTCTCAGACAGGAAAAGAGCAACCAGATAAGTGCACTGAACCTCTCAGTATACCCAATAGACTGTGCCTGAAACAAGGGAGAGAGATAAAAAGAAAGAACTTTAAAAAAGTTTCTCTCTGTTCAGTTCTTTGCTACACTGCCGATTAGAGGGATTTACCTTGTGAACATGCCTGGTGGGAAGCTCTCATCAAAACAACAGCAGCTGCAAAAGCATACTGCTCCCTTGAAAGCAAAAGGATATTAATTTGTAATCAGCACAGACACATGCTCTAACGTGCACACTCAGTAAACACTGTATTGTAAAACTTTAATAGATAATAATTTATTGATGCTTAACTCCCTCTGCTATAGGTTCTGCAGTTCTGTTGGTTGTAGTAGAATGTTTTTTCCATGCTTCCTGTGGTAGATACAGCTAGATGTTCATCTGGTCATACAGTCTATCTTGGAATATAATTTCAATTTCTTAATGGATATTATATTAGAATTGAAAAAAAAAGCTTCCTATAGATTTTAATATATATAGAGGCGTTACATTTTGCATGTATTGAAAACAAAATGTATATCTTCCTCAGTATTTTTGTTTTCCAAAACAGATATTGTGTTTTTTTTTAAATAATGAATTAGAAATTAGAATGTTTGGAAATTGTATTATTAAAAAAAATAATAATCTTGGCATAAAGAGTTGGGTTGTCACTTCATACTTGGACTTCTTAAAATCCCATAATTTGTTCCTGTAGTGGAGGCTCTTCATCTGGGAACACTGATGGCGGCTCACGGCTACTTCTTCCCCATCTCCGACCATGTGCTCACTCTTAAAGACGATGGCACATTCTACAGATTTCAGGTCAGTCGTTTTGCTGATTTGAAGAGCAAATTAGAGAGTGAACATTTGGAAACACTTTAAAATACAGCATCCATGCTAAATGTATTGCAAGTTATTAAAGTTAATTATATAGAAGCCAAATAACATGTAATACAGTAGCTAGCTCAGATACTGTTCGCTCCATCAAATAATTACACATTAAGTTCATGTTGTTCATTAGAATTAATCAGTACTTTATAATGTAAATATATAATAACCACTGTAACCAATGTAAAATGTGACTAAATCTTCATTAAAAACAACTGCAAGTGTCTTATTTATTATTGTATATGAGCTTTAAAAGTATTATATCATATTGTACTCTTTCATCTGTCAGACTCCGTATTTTTGGCCCTCAAACTGCTGGGAGCCCGAGAACACTGACTACGGTGAGTTTTGTGTGGGATCTGTTATCTGTGTCTTACTGAGAAAGGTCTAGTCTATATGAACATGTATTTAATGAAATCCTCCAGATGGCTGGAGATCAGCTGGATCATGGAATGCTAGGTGTGTGTGAGCTTTAATATAAACACAACCAAATTAAATACTTCCAGCTGGATCGTGTGTATGCGTTTGTTGTCACTAAACAAAACCTGATCCTTCATCCTCAACATTATATCTAGGTTTCCAGGAGAACTGTACTTGTACTATGTACACTGTATTTTAATCTTATTAATTTTCATAGATATTTGAAGTTAAAATGTGGTTGCAGTAAGGGCATTTTTGTGCAGTATTATATACTTTACAAACACATACCGATGAATACAATTGTAATCACCGTGTTATGATTGTGTGCATGAGTGTGCCTTAGGTTAGGTAAATTATGCTTGCTCTGAATTCAGCAATCAGAACAATGCAACGCTCAGGTGCGATTCGGTACAAGCTGGTGTGAAATATGTTAAATAATTACTAAATATTTTAGTACAACTCATTTGAAAGCCCTGAGGGCTGCTGAGCATGTGTGAGCAGTGTTTTTTACACACCTCTCGGCATCTTTCTGCAGCTGTGTACTTGTGCAAAAGAACAATGCAGAACAAAGCACGTCTGGAACTTGCTGATTATGAAGCTGTAAGTAATCTTCTCTTTGTTTCTCCCTCCTCTCTCTCTCTTAATTATAACAATGCACGTCTCAGGTTTTGTACTTCAGACATTATTAGATATAAGATATTTGAAAGATAATAAGGTAATGACAATCTTTAAAAAGAAAGTCGGCCTAATCCAAGCTGAGCTTTAAATGTCAGGCTTTGTTTGCATAATCCATGTTAGTTCTTTGGAACTGATTGGTCTTATGCCTCATAGATCTGAGGTTATGCAGCAATTTGTGAGTGGAAACATATTAGTTAAGGATGATTTTGGCAATGCTCTGCTCAGATCATTGCAGCCTATGACCAGTCAGTTCCAAAAACAATAAAAAAGCACAAAATTATCCAATTTTGGGGGAAGTTATTATACTGACCTTAAGGCAAGTTTAGTTTTTTGGAAGAAAGAAACCCCTCTATGGGTAAAAATGACTGGTACACAACATTAAACAGATGGCTTCCTTATCTACAAAAAAGCTTTTAGTTCCTCTTCAGGAACTCGAGCTGCGTCGAAAGCGCTTTGGGGAACGCGTTCAGCGTACGCGACTCTGAATATCGTGTGTAATCAGTCCAATGGAAGGGCGTGACGTCACCGACGTGGTGACGTAAGCGACCAGGAAGCTATAAAAGCACGTGCCACGCAGCTGGCGTCAGCTTCGCGTCTTTCAGCAAGCGCTCTGTGTGTGAATGTCATTTGTCCGTCTTGTGAGTCTTATTTACTGTTGTCTGTCCAGTAAAAAAAGCTCCTAGACATGCCAAAAAGCAAGGCGAAAGTTAAGCACTCAGATGGCGATTCCAAATCGCGTTATAGGCTGTGTGTTCCTCCCTGCCCGAGATACATAACGGGTGGGGATACACACAACCTGTGCGTGGTTTGCCTGGGTTCGAAGCACGCTAAGTCGGCTCTCGAGGGGGCCGACTGCCCGCACTGTGAGCGAATGTCGGTGCGGCTGCTTTGTTCCCGGAGGGCCCTCTTTGAGGAGGGGGCCTTCGCCAGCGTTCCCCGCGGTGCTGGTCCCGCTTCTGCCGAGGCAGAACGGCGGCTGCACTCGTGGGGTTCGCAAGTCAATCTGGTGGAGGGAATGGAGACGGGCCAGTCCCTATCTCCTTCCACTTCTGCCAGATCCGGCACTCAATCCCTAGAGTCGGAAGCACGCACAGCGGTTCCTTCCACTCAGGGTGAGGGATCGACGCTCCGCCTCTCTTCCTCCGAGAAGTCGATGTGGAGTCGCTCGATAGGGATTTGCCACCCCACTCGCTACAGTATGAGGAGCTCTTAGAGGTGGTTACTCGCGCGGTGGCCAAATTAAGTATCGATTGGCCCGCCGAAAAGTCTACTGAACCGCAGAGAAGCAAGCTGGATGAACGCTTCCTGCGCGCGAGTCAGCCACCTCCCAGCCGGGGCCTTCCATTCTTTCCCGACCTGCATGATGAGATCGCCAGGTCGTGGAAACGTCCATTCTCGGCCTGCCTCTACATCCCCTCGTCTGATTACTACGGAAATGTAGTGGGGATGGGAGAGCACGGTTATAGAGCGATCCCCCGGGTGGAACAGACGCTTGCGAGCTATCTGTCCCCCGGCGCGGCATCGTCTCTAAAGGCCCCGGCATTGCCCTCAAAGCCACTAAGAACAACTTCAGCTTTGGTGGGCAAAGGGTATGCGGCTGCAGGTCAGGCCGGTGCATGTATGCACACCATGGCGGTGTTACAGGCGTACCAGGCCGACCTGCTTAAGGAGCTAGACGAGGGAGAGGAGATCAAGTCCCATGATATCTCTGGGTTAAGAAGGACCGCCGATCTCTCCCTCCGCGCCACCAAGGAGACCGCCCGAGCGATTGGGCGGTCCATGGCAGCTATGGTGGCCGCGGAGAGGCACTTATGGTTGACCCTGTCCGATATGAAAGAACGGGACAGGGTCTGCTTCATGGACTCCCCGATCCAGCCGACTGGCCTGTTCAGCGACGCAGTTAATTCTGTCATCGACAGGATCCAGGAGGCCCGCAAACAGGCGGCGGCGTTCCATAAGTTCCTCCCTCGTCGCTCTCTCGGGGCATCTGGGAAGGAGATGCCCCAGCCGCACCCTAGCTCCTCACACCGCGAGGCCCAGAAACAGAGCCTCGCCTCTCGTGCTCCTCCGCGTCGGGAACGAGAGTCTCAGCGACGCTCTAGGCCGAGGTCTTCTAAGCCCAAATTAGATCTAAGGGTGGTTATCGAAGCTAAGAAGTCCTCGGCCAAGAAACCCTGACGCCAATGGCCCGGGGTTTCAGAGGGCAGCCTCCGCTGGGGTAGAACGGTACACACCGCAGTCCACGGTGCCCATCCCACCTCAGTGCCCTCTAGGGGTCGTTCTGCCAACCCTGCCAGTGCTCCAGGGCGCAGCGGCCCCGGGCGAGCATCGTTCTCAGTATCCTCCGCCCGTGCGCGTAGCGGGGCTGGGACGCTCGCCGCCCCTGCGGGGGTCTCTTACACCAGAGGTCAGTCTCGAGATACTGATTCCCTTAGTAGATTATTTAGCAGTGTGGAAACTACTGCCAAATGTATCTCGTTGGGTCCTGCATATAGTAGAAAAAGGCTACCGCATTCAGTTCGGCTCTGTGCCGCCTATTTTCAACGGGGTCGTTCACACGATAGTGGGCCCCATGCAGGGTCTGGTTATGGAACAGGAAGTGAAAACCCTATTAGAGAAGGGGGCCATCGAGGTGGTCCCTCCTCAGGACAGGAAGTCCGGATTTTACAGCCGGTATTTCATAGTTCCAAAGAAGGATGGGGGGCTGCGTCCGATTATAGACTTGAGGGTCTTAAATCGTTCAGTTATGAGACTGAAGTTCAGAATGCTCACAATCAAGCATGTTGTAGCTCAGATCAGGTCCGAGGACTGGTTTGTCACGATAGATCTCAAAGACGCATATTTTCACATCTCCATCCTTCCACAACACAGGAAGTTTCTGAGGTTCGCTTTCGGGGGCGAAGCCTACCAATATCGAGTACTTCCCTTTGGCCTCGCACTCTCACCCCGCACGTTCACGAAGTGTGTAGATGTGGCTCTGGCCCCCCTGCGCATGCAGGGCATCCGCATTCTCAATTATATCGACGATTGGTTGATTTTAGCTCAGTCAGAGCAGATTGCGGTTCGACATCGAGATGTCGTTCTCGCACATATGGGGGAGCTGGGTTTGAGACTGAACGCCAAGAAGAGTGTACTTTCTCCGGTTCAGAGAACCACCTATCTAGGCGTAGTATGGGATTCGACCGCGATGCAGGCACGATTGTCCCCTGCTCGTATCGAGTCGATCCTCATCTCAGTCAAGAGAGTCATAGAAGGCCAGTCACTCACTGTCAAACAATTTCAGAGATTGTTGGGTCTGATGGCAGCTGCGTCCAACGTGATACCTCTTGGCCTGCTGTACATGAGACCCCTACAGTGGTGGCTCAAGACCAAGGGATTTTCCCCGAGGGGCAATCCGCTTCGCACTATCAAGGTCACGCGGCGCTGCCTCCGTGCCTTAGACATGTGGAAGAAACCTTGGTTCTTGAATCAGGGCCCGGTGCTGGGAGCTCCTTGTCGCCGTGTGACACTAGCGACGGATGCGTCCCTCACCGGCTGGGGTGCGGTCATGAGTGGCCACCCTGCCCGTGGTCTGTGGAGCTATCGCCATCTAACATGGCATATCAATTGTCTAGAAATGCTAGCAGTTTATCGTGCACTGAAGCACTTCCTCCCAGACCTGAGAGGTCACCATGTGTTGGTGCGCACCGACAACACATCAGTGGTCTCTTACATCAACCACCAGGGAGGTCTGCGTTCACGCCCTTTGTACAAGCTGGCGCACCAGATCCTGGTGTGGTCCCAGAGCAAACTCCTCTCATTAAGAGCAGTATATATTCCTGGGAAGTTAAATATGGGAGCAGACATACTGTCGAGGCAGGGGCCGAGGCCCGGGGAATGGAGACTTCACCCACGGGTGGTAGATCAGATATGGAGAGTGTTTGGCAGGGCTCAAGTAGACCTTTTTGCGACTCAGGAGACGTCACAATGTCCCCTATGGTTCTCTCTAGTTCATCCAGCTCCTCTGGGACTGGACGCTATGGTACAGACCTGGCCGAGGCTTCGTCTGTACGCATTTCCCCCTATCGCTCTGCTCCTGGGAGTTCTGGCGAGAGTACGCCGGGACGGGGTCCGTCTGTTATTAGTAGCCCCGTTCTGGCCGGGCCGAGTATGGTTCTCAGATCTAGTCTCGCTCCTCGACGGCTCTCCGTGGGAGATACCGATCAGGACAGACCTACTCTCACAGGCGCAGGGCACGATAATTCACCCTCGCCCGGAGTTGTGGAAGCTGTGGGTGTGGCCCCTGAGGGGGCACAACTGGTAGCAGCTGGTCTCTCAACTGAGGTTGTTGAGACCCTACTCCAATCCAGAGCTCCCTCTACGAGGAAACTGTACGCCCTGAAGTGGAAGCTCTTCACTTCATGGTGCAGAGACCACCAGCTAGACCCAGCAAACTGCCCAGTTGGTACAGTTCTGGAGTTTCTACAGGCTAGGCTCTCTGCAGGGTTGACCCACTCTACTCTGAAGGTTTACATGGCGGCCATTGCGGCCTACCACGCCCTTCTCGACGGTCAGTCTCTGGGAAGACACCCCCTAGTTAAACGTTTCCTCCGCGGTGCACTGAGGCTGAGACCTCCAGTACGGTCCCGTATTCCCCCGTGGGACTTGGTTGTGGTGTTAGAGGCTATGTGCAAACCCCCGTTTGAACCTATTCAAGATATCTCAGACAGACATCTCACACTTAAAACCTCTTTTCTGTTGGCTATTACCTCTCTGCGGAGAGTAGGAGATCTTCAGGCCCTCTCGGTGGCCCCTTCTTATCTTGAGTTTGCACCAGGCATGACTAAAGCGTTCATATACCCTCGAGCGGGATATGTTCCCAAGGTTCCCTCTGTTACACCACGACCTGTAGTGCTGCAGGCCTTCTGTCCTCCTCCCTTTCGGGAGCCCGACCAGGCGAAGCTAAATTGTATGTGTCCGGTTCGAGCACTGGACGCATACGTCCACAGAGCTGCCCTGTGGAGAAAAACTGACCAATTGCTTGTGTGCTACGGTCCCCCCAAGAGGGGTTCTCCTGCTTCTAAGCAGACTATTAGTCGTTGGATAGTCGAGGCTATCAACGTTACCTATGAGTCCTCTGGTCGTCCCCCGCTGTCGGGAGCCAAGGCTCACTCTACTCGGGGTATGGCGGCCTCTAAGGCCTTCTTAGCAGGTGTATCCATGCTGGACACCTGCAACGCTGCGGGGTGGTCCACGCCCTCTACATTTGTTAGGTTCTATGACCTAGATATGCCAGTCACTCCAGGCGCTTCTGTCCTTCTGTCCTGAGCTGTGCTCTTCGGATACACACCAGGCAGGGGTTTGGTAGTCTGGCGGCGTTAGGACTCGTTCCCCAAAGCGCTTTCGACGCAGCTCGAGTTCCTGAAGAGGAACGTCTCTAGGTTACTTATGTAACCCTAGTTCCTCGAGGGAACGAGACGCTGCGTCTCGGAGCCATACCCCCGGCACCCCTGCCGGCGCTTGCTGGTACTCGAAGCTGACGCCAGCTGCGTGGCACGTGCTTTTATAGCTTCCTGGTCGCTTACGTCACCACGTCGGTGACGTCACGCCCTTCCATTGGACTGATTACATACGATATTCAGAGTCGCGTACGCTGAACACGTTCCCCAAAGCGCTTTCGATTCAGCGTCTCGTTCGGAACTAGGGTTACATACGTAACCTAGAGACGTTTTTTAAGGGTTGGTCATCTAAAAATGTTCTTCTGTTCTCTTTCAGGAAAGTTTAGCACGATTACAGCGCGCATTTGCCAGGAAATGGGAGTTTATATTTATGCAAGCAGAGGCTCAAGCAAAGTATGTATCGTTAAGTCTTTCATATATTGTGATCAGATAATGCTTTTTTTTTTTTTTTTTTTTTGTGCATTTGTAAAAGCCAGCCACCCAGTAAGAAGACAGGAAAGTGACTATTAGTCAGAATTAAAAAAAATAATGAGCAGTTCTTTTAAAATATCTGTCAGGCTGTTGGTTGTCCTTATGTTGTCTGTGCTAATGGATTTTAAAAGTCTCTTGGACATAAATTGTGCGGTAAAATTGTTTTTGGATTGAAAATAACTTCTGCTGTTGTTCCAAGTAATTCAAGGGCATTCTGTGAGCGCTATAGTGCCTATGAGTGCCAAAACATTAGGCAGCTTTATGACTTTTGAGCTCAGTTGCATGGTTCATTGCATGTTTGCTTTTTCTTTTAAAAGTTAAATATTTTAATTGCTTTGGCTTGGTGTTCTGTCTGTACAGAGTCGATAAGAAAAGAGACAAAATTGAGAGGAAAATTCTGGACAGTCAGGAGAGGGCTTTCTGGGATGTGCACAGACCAGTGGTGAGTAAATGTATGTGGAAAGTCTGTGGAAGAACAATGCAGCTATTCTCTTTTTCTTCTTCACAATTATTCTTTGTTGTTCTCAAGTGTTTGAAGTTGTTCCCTCACGGAAGAATGACATAATAGTGTTGAAGCCCCCCTGAGTTAATGGAATCGCCTGTGTGCTTCAAGAATGGCTGGCTATCATAAAACTGAAACACACATTTTGAAAATCATATATCATTCATTTCCTTAGACAATATTCTACCAAGTAAAAAGTGAAAATATGTGGTTGTCCCCTAAAGAGCTATTCCTACCTGATCATTTTTATATTTCTTCAGTTTGATTCATCTTAATGCAGTTAATTCAGTTATACAAAATATTTTGTAAATATTATATTTTAATATTTTTTAAACAAACCAGAGTAAACATTTAATTTAATTTTGTTTTTTTATTTTATTATCCAAAGAAGCACATTTTACATATTTCCTGTCAAAGCATTGTGAAGCATTTTCATGAAATACAGCTTAAAAACTGTTAAAAATAGCTTTATGAAGATTTACCATGTGTATTATATTAATACTGTAAAACTATTGTATTTTGGTAGATATGTTATATGATCATATTAAGAAAATTTATAAATTTACTTTTTTTTATTTAATCTATGGTAGTTATAGTTTTTAAATGTGTATATTTAAAAACCTGTAGTTTATATACAGTATACAGAAATTATAATATATATATATTATAATAGTTATTATATTGATCTAATCAAGAAAGTCTAAAGCCCTTCCCTTAGTTTTATTACAAGTGCAACAGAAGCATAACATAAGCTACCATGCAATTTCATTACATTTCTATGTTAAATAGTCATTAAACAATATGTTTTACAGTATTATTATTATTGCACCATTCCTTGTGTTTTTGAGTGTCTATATGTGTGAATCACCTGGCGTGTATTGCTTTATGACTTGTGTGTCCGTGAGCTGTTTGTTTTGAAGGAAGCAGCAATTTCTCCCTTAATTACACCAAGCTGATCCTTCTCATTAGCAATTTCATGCTAGCTTGGCTTGATCTTTTTATGTGCACTAGCTAGATGATGCAGTTTTTGTCCATATTTAGCCAGTACAGGTTCAAATGGGGTTTATTGCAGAACTCTTAAGTATCTTGAGGCTGTTTTCATTCTGTCTCCAACATACATTAGAGGCCTGGATATAAAGTTCATCCTATACTGGAGAGTGTAAACATTGAGTCTAACCAGCAGGACACCATTTAATTGACAGCTCCGTGCCTTTTTTAAAATATCATCTCAGTTTCCCAAAACAGGAGGGAGTATGCTGGTTAGGTGCACTGCGTCAGGTGGTTTACAGTCAAAGCAACATGGATGCCTGGCAACCATAAACTATAAGTAATCTAGAGAATTGACATTTATATTGACAAAGTGTGTATATATATATATGTGTGTGTGTGTGTGTGTGTGTGTGTGTGTGTGTGTGTGTGTGTGTGTGTGTGTTTCAGCCAGGGTGTGTGAACACAACAGAAGTGGACATAAAGAAATCATCCAGAATGAAGAACCCTCACAAAACAAGAAAGGTAACACAAAAGCCACTAGCACAGCAGGAAATCCAGCATTTAATCAAATTATTCAAGGTTTTAATATCCTAAACCATGTGATTAATCACTGCAGTAGTTATTCCACTCATTATAACATTGAGCGTTTGCATTTGATGAATCAATCAACCACTGAGCCAGTCAGAATACTGAATCAGTCTTAAAACAATCGATCAATCACAAAATCCTACCAATCCAAAAATGGGTCACTTCAGCAATCATGCAGCTGCCGCTGTGAAATCCCCAATCACTGATGCAATCACACAGAAATCTCCTCTCAGATATCTGAGCCTGTTTTAAATCGATGTAAATATGGTTATAAATGATTCTGATGATTTTCACAGTCTGTGTACGGCCTTCAGAATGACATTCGCAGCCATAGCCCCACCCACACACCCGCCCCTGAGGCCAAGCAACCAACCGAAGAAGAGCTTCGGGATCAGGTAAGACCTGATTGTATGGGCAGAGTATTTGTCACATATACAGGTACAGTTGGTTTATTGGGAGTTGGTGTTTATGTGGCCAGTTGAGAGGTCGAAAAGTACAGAGCCTCAGACAAGATGGGGGAAAATATACCATAGCCATAAACTAAGAATTCATTCCCACAACTTCATTTGTTATATTGTAAAATCATGACCACTTTGTTCTAATTCATTCCCTTGTTTTAGTTGAATTGTGACAATGATTAAGCTACATTAAACTTAGGAAACAGAATAGTAAAACATATCCATAATTTAACTAAAACGATGGAACATATTAGTTCAGTGTGTCTTTAATTTAACTGAAGTGAAAGAATGAATTCTTGACCATGACATAAAACACTTGTTGAAAATAACACACTTAGGCCATCCAAGATGTAGATGGGTTTGTTTCTTTATCAGAAGAGATCTGAAGAAATTAAGCAATACATCACTTGCTCAACAATAGATCCTCTAGAGTGAATGGGTGCCGTCAGAATGAGAATCCAAACAACTAATACTGAAACATTACAATAGTTCACATGGCTGCATATTTGTAATAAAATTTTAACTTTAAATTGTTACTTGCCTCAAGTCCATAATTTCACTTTCTCCAGTGAAAAAGTTCCCTCTGAATTAGGAGAGAAATATGCAAGCCATTTTACAAGCAGTTATAAGTAAATATGTTGGTGGATCGTTGGTGGTTGTCAGTGACAACATTGGTTGGACTATTAAAACAATAATGATTCATTTATTTCAAACACTCAGTTTGAAAACATTAATTGATGGCCTTGAGTTATGTGGAATATGGTGATGTTTTTAATCAGTTTGAACTCTCCTTCTAATAGTACCCATTCACTGCAATCCATTGGTGAGCAAGTGATGTAACGCTAAATTTCTCTAAATCTGTTGTGATGAAGACAAAACATCAACTACATCTTGGATGGCTTGAGAGTGAATAGATTTTCAGCAAAAAATTGTTTTTGGGTGAACTACTGTATTCTTTTTAATTGTTTGTGGGAAAAAAATTGTAATTCATGGCCACAATATCTAGTTTTCTGTAAAAAAAAAGTGGTCAAAATTTCTGAAACCCTACAGAGCTGACCAGACTAACCAGTTTGTCCAGCTTGGATGACCAGCTAACTATTGCTGGCTATTTTTTGGCAGCTGCTTTGAAAACTACCAAGTTTAGTTCATACATTTGCCATCTGTTTTCACACACACACATTCCCACATACACTCACCTTGACTATTACTAATATTGTCTTTCCAGATCAAGTTTGGGCAAGCACAGTTAGACCGACATCGATTGAAGATGTCCAAAGTTGCAGAGAGGTAAGTCAGAGAGAGAGAGAGTTTGTGCTGTGATCGATTCACAGGTCTTCATTATTCTACAGTGCTTAAACATTTTCTTATCGACCTCTTTAATGGTCTGTGTAGATATTACTCGTGCTGACAAACATGTTTCTGTTTCTCGTCCTCAAATTTACTCCCTCTGTGAGATCAATGGCTCTATTAGAATGCCACAACATCTTGAAGATTTTAGTGCAATGTATATTGAAACCGACTTGCAACAATGACTTGCAGATCAAAATATAAAATGTGCAACAGTGTTGGAGGTAACTACTTAAAAGCAATGTGTGCTATGTTTACTAGATATAATTAGATCACGTAATGTTTTCTTAAATGTATGCTGTAATATCTTATATATGTATATATGTAATGTAACCTGTCACCTAATCATTTTGTGTACTAATATTTAATAATAAAATATAAAAACCTAAATTAACTAAAACTGTCCTTCCCCATGCTAGGATTTTATGTATGGTAAACAATGTTGTTGCATTATGTATAAAGTAACTTATAAGCATAACACATTTGCATACAGTATAATAGTTTTGTATTGTTTTATAAAATGTATAATAAAAATTCAGAAGCAATATATTATTGCATGCAGGGGATAAACACTTATAAAAAAAAAAAAAAAAATTATAGATATATATAATTTTTACAAACAAGTTGTTTTTTAGTGGCACAACAAAAAGTAAACCTAATTTTATTTTATTTATTGGTTACATTTTAATAGAAATTGAGTCACATGTTTAGTATGAATAAATTCTATAGTGCTATTTTACTAATAAATATCATCCTTTTTTCTTCTTTCCTCTTTTTATCCCTTACTTTTGTTTTTGTGATTTCCTTGTAGTTTGCTGAGTTATACTGAACAGTATTCAGACTATGACCCCTTCCTGTGTACTCCTGATCCATCCAACCCCTGGATATCAGATGACACAACGCTCTGGGAGATGGAGGCCAGGTCTGTTTCAGACACACACAGTGAATATTATCATTGTATCACAAAGAAATGTGTACTGTAATGTCTAATATGTTGTGTATGTATGAACAGTAAGGAACCAGGTCAGACTAGAGTTAGACGATGGGGTTTTGGAATCGATGAGGTTTTGAAAGATCCCGTGGGGAGAGAGCAGTTCCTAAAGTTCCTGGAGTCGGAATTTAGCTCTGAAAACCTCAGGTACACCGACACTTCCCCTTTATGACCCCTGCTGGCGGGTGAAGAGTACTACAAAACCGCCAGATCCACTGAGCAACTAACTACTTTTTCATTCTTAATTCATTCTCTGTTGTTATCCAAATCTCAGATTCTGGCTGGCAGTGCAGGAGTTAAAGAAAAGGCCAATCCGTGAGGTGCCAACACGGGTGCAGGAAATCTGGGAGGAGTTTTTGGCTCCTGGAGCCCCCAGTGCCATCAACGTTGACTCGAAGAGCTACGACAAAACCACACAGAACATCAAAGACCCCGGACGATATGCTTTTGAGGATGCACAGGTGAGGAGCTTAGAGCAGCTACACGTATTATTGTTTTTTAATGAAACCAAGCCATGCAATTTAGTTTATAAACATGCAAATGAACTGTAAATGTGTGTGTCCCAGGAACACATCTATAAGCTGATGAAGAGTGACTCTTACAGCCGTTTTATTAGATCCAGTGCCTACCAGGAGCTTCTGCAGGCTAAGAAAAAGGTAAGACATTTGAAGCAATTTGACATATTTGACTGAGGACTCAACTCGAATAAATTAAAAGAATTAAAAAAAATTAAATATTTTTTAAAGGAGTCTCACAAAGTTCAGTTTTTTTCCCCCTTTAAATACAGTAATATTGTGAAATATTATTACAATTTAAAGTAACATTTCTATTTTAATATCATTAATCATATATAAAAGTATTTGATGAGAAAAGCCCCAAATCTGGCATATTATTTTTGTAAATCATTGAACTTAGAAGTCAGTGTATTGTTTGTTTGTTTTATTTGTATTGTATTGAACATGTTATTAGAGCCGTTTTCTTAGGGCCCTAATTGAAAATAGCTCAACTTAAAAAAAATGTGCAAGAACACACTTTCTAGAATAACAAAAAGTTTATTTTTTGATTAGGATAGGATGATGTGGGTTAGTTGTTATGATTATAATGTTATTTTGTTAACAGCAGTAAAATGGAAGTATTATAATGTTGCATTATTTGGGGTAATATTATATTTGTTAGAAACCAAAATCTCTTGTTTTAAAATGAATCGGTGATTCAGCAGTTCAAGAAAGTGATTTATTCTGATAAATCTGATTCATTCAAATTGACACAAATAGATGGGCATATTAATTAAACTTAAAAACCTGCAGCATGCTGTAGTCCCTTTTTTGACTCTTCATCTCGTTGACTAAAGTTGGGAAGCATACAGGATCGCAGAACCTCATTTGAAAAGTTCACTCGTAATGTGGTAAGTGGTAGTGGCCCCGCCCCCTCAATGATGGCTTACCTGACCAATCAGACAGCAGCTCTGGTCAGATGAAGCTTGTCTGGTGCTTTGTCCCATCCCCAAACCTTTTTAATGTCTTGTTAAATCATGTTGTCATGACAGTTCCAACAGGCACAACTTGTGTTTACTTGTGGTTTGTCATTCTCTGCATGACTTTGCATTTTGGTCTATTGCTGCAACAGCTGCCAAAATGTGTACCTGTTCACTTTTCTCTATCTTGTCCACAGAAAAGTAAGAACTTGTTTTGAAGGAAGGCATTGCTTTCAGGTAACCCTGCTTTTCCTTACCTGTATGTGTAGCTCCTGTTCATGTTTGTTTGAATAATCGAGGATACATGTTATGTTTCTGCTGAAGGAATAGATCACCCAAAAATGACAATAGAGATTTTTTTTTCTTCCATACAACACAAATGAAGATGTTTGGCAGAATGTCCAAGCTGTTGTTTTCCATAAAATTAAAGTGAATGAGGAGATTGAGCTTCAAAAATAACACAAAGCATCATAAGTCATCCGTATGACTAAGATATTCCAGGTCTGTTTAATACTGTACTCTACCAGTTTTTTTTCTTCATACCAAGGTTTCCACAAAAATATTAAGCAGCACAACTGTTTTCAACCGTGCTAATAATAAAAAAGCTTTCTTTTGAAATCACAAGAATAAATAACAGTTATTTTAAATACTAAAAAATATTTTAGAATTTTACTGAATTACTGAATTGCTGTACACATCAAATAAAAGCTTGGTGAACAAAAGAGACATTTAAAAACATAAAAAAATCTTATTACTGTTTGACAAAAATTTTGGCTGGTGATGTATCAAAATAGTAAATTTTATTTTAAGTAAATGTTTTTTTTAAATGTAATCATATTTTACAATGTTACTGTTTTTACTGTATTTCTGATCAAATAAATCCAGGCTTGGAGAGCATACAAGACTTAAAAAAAAACTCCACATTACATAATATTACATACTATCAACTCCAAACTTTTAAAATATGGAACAGATATGGATACAAATACTGCATGAAACAGACCAAAATATAATATTTAATTTATTATATTTTCATAATAACATGACAGTGCATAAATGTTAACATTTTTCATTTTTGGGTGAACTTTCCGTGTAATGCAACCCCGCTGAAATTCAAGTTGTTTGTTTTGTGTGTGCTGTCATGAGGTGTCAGGGTTAAAATAACCCTCCTGTAAGGATACAGATTTATGTAAATGACCGAAATCACTGAAAGGAGTCATTTTCTGATGTTTTGTCTATTATTGTTACTTCCCATTTCCATTTAAAATAATTAGTCTTTCTCTTTGTTTCTTATTTCTCTTGTATTGCAGGGAAAATCTCTGATATCAAAGAGGCTGCCTGCTGTCGTCCAATCTTGCTGAGCCTCAAATAATTCACCAAGGATGAGGACGCTGTCATCTTCATCTCTATCGTCTGATTGGTCCAGATCCCAAATACCCTGGCCTGGACAACAGACCGAATCACATGCATGTCCAAGAAACTGAATTTTTACATCAGTTTCTACTTGCTACTTGCTAGTTTCAGCCTTTAAGACAGTTAGACATGGACTTCTAATATTTGGGAAATGCAGCAATGTCTTTCAAAAGAGGAAATCTTCTTCTGTCTGTCAGGACTGTCTCCAACTGTAGACCAATCAAATGATGTCAAAACCAGAAAATGTAAAGTCATAACCACAGTTAAATATAACAACGTAGGCGCATTGTGTAAAATCAAGAAGCTTTAGACACAGAGATGATCTCTTCCTACTCACCTTTCATCTCTTTTTGCATTGATTTTATTGCACTATAAAGGATTTAGCACACGTTTGCTTTTCGCACATGTGAAGTCGCATGGGATATATCTGAAAGCGACTTGTCTTGCAATCTGTCTCGTTGGTTCTTTGTTGGCTCCCTCCGTTTATTTTTTTATACCATGTGTAAACACTTTTACTTGAAGATGTATTAAAGTCAGTCCTTTATCTGAAAGCCATGCACTGATTTCTCTTTCACTTTACAACCTGTTCTACAGTTTATGACTAGTCAGAGCTGTCACGCAGTGGTAGAGCAGAGGAACACCAGGTGTGAGTTGTGTACTCATCCCATTTGTTCTGTCACTTTCCAGTCTCTTTTTGAATTTAGGTGATGCTTGTTGGCGATTTTATTATTCATTATATTTACATACACGGGGGTCAGTGAGCAGGACTTGATTTGAAGTTAAAAAAAATATATGATTATATATATATTTTATTAAATCTTTTTAAGTAATCATTCATAATAGATTATTATTATTTTATTATATAAAAAAATAGTTATTAAAATAAATATTAAAATAATAATTGTTTAAAAAGACAATGAATTGCTGTCCCTAGATTCTTTTTTAGCTTATGGTAATTCTGATCATTTGTTTTTAATTTTAGCTACTTTGATCTTCATATTAAAACAATTTTAAATAACAAGGTTTTTATTTATTTATTTTATTTATTTTACTTTACATTTTTATACTAGCAGCTTTGACTTCATATGCCACATTTGGTGAAGTTGTGGCCTAGTGGTTAGAGAGTTTGACTCCTAACCCTATGGTTGTGGTTTTGAGTCTCGGGTCAGCAATACCATGACATACCATGGCTGCCCACTGCTCTGGGTGTGTGTGTGTGTGTGTGTGTTCACTACTGTGTGTGTGCACTGGGTTAAATGCAGATCACAATTTCTGAGTATGGGAGTCACTTTCACGTAATTATTTCGAATTTTTTCCCTTTTTCCCTTTTTTTTTCCCCCAGGTGTTAACTCAAATGAATGAATGAAAGAATTAATACACTTAATACACACATATTAATAATGGAAAAATGCTTTCATGTTGTCGACTGCCCAAATACTAACCATAGCGTTTTTAACCACTAGAGGGCAATGACTCCATCCGCCAGGTCTTTTTCTTTAAGAGGCTTTGAGTGACTGTTTGTGTTTGATTATTTGGTCAGTTTGATGAGAAGAGCGTTAAATCTTGAGGTCCTGAGTCCGGACTAATCCATCCAACACTAACAGTGAGCTCTGAATAGAACAGTCTAGTTTGCTGCTATCAATACAGTGAGGAATTTAACATGAAATCTGAGTATTTCAGTTACTTTAATGTTACGTCCTATGAACAGTACACATTACATCACAGGACGTAACATTAATTTCAACCAGAATATTTGTGTATATGTGTGTTCGTCCAGTATGTAAAATATTTTGGGTGTCTTCACTAGTTATTCAGTTATGTTTGTGTGTGTGCGTTTGAGAGAGAAACCATTAACAAGAGAGGGATGCTATTCTTATTGTGGTCAAATGGAGATGAGTTCAAAACCACACAAACAACAGAATGGAGAACGATAGACAGAATAAGTAAAGAAAACAAAAGGAGAACAGTCAGTACTGTGTAAAATCCCAAGCCAGATTAAGATTTATGGCACAGAAATTTCAACTTAAAATGATAAACTGTCGAGTGGAAGATTAATGATTTTGCATCTGAAAGCTTTTGTCTTTTTTAGGCCACATAACACATCTGCTTTGTCTTGCCTTGATGTGCTGTCAAACTTGTTTATAAAACCATTTTGTTTTTGGAAAGACACTCGAGAAAAACCTTCAGGCGGGACCTCAATAAAGCCACAGTGAAAATTTCCAAAATGTTCCAGAAACCAAGTCCACACATTTTTTGATCAAACCAATATAAGTATGCTGAAAATGATCATCTGGATCAAACCCATGGGTTTATTGAAGTATTTTCTATATTTACCAAGATGTTTCACTGAAAACTGAGTATGTTAACTGCAGCAGTCAAGAGGGACGGGGTTAAACCAGGGATGCAATCTTGAGTGCTGCAGTTCAGGGAGCGAGAGAGGCAGAGAAACTGAGGAGAGAGAGAAAGAGAGACAATATGTTTTCAGGACTGGTTGATTAACAGTGGGCTTCTGGGGGAGGTATCAGAGAGTGCTAGACCAAAAGAGAGGGAGGGAGAGAAAGAGAGGTGTAGATGAATCTCTCTGTAACTTGTGTGCAACTGATGATTTTCCTTCTGCTCTCTTCACACTCAAACACTTCTCTTTGGAGATCCACTGGGATGTGACAGTAAATCAGAGAGAAGATGATTCAAAGACTCACCGGGAAATACTCAGTGAAACAGAATGCGAGCTGGATGCCACATAAATGAGTGAAACTGGGGAACTATGAGCCATAAAGCGTGACTGCTTCAGTTTGGCCTCAGCGGAGCTGGACTCAAACAGGAAAGACTGGAGGAGACGAACACGGCACAATCTTCAGGAGAGCTTTGATAGAGATTTCGTACTTCTGATGGATATCCACGCTGCTTCTCTACATCTGGAGCTCTGAGGTTTGGCCGATCTCTGACCTGCTGTTTGACCTTTGACCTCTGAGTGACCTCTCAAGGAATCACAGCTATAAAGCGTGACTCAGAACTCCAGATCTACAGGTACTCTCTAAAAGGAAGATTATTTGATTAATTCATTATTTCTATTAAGAATCTAGTATAAACACTCCTGGGTCCCATATACTGTATGCCAGTGAAGAGAGTGTTTAGAAACTTTTTTGCTGGAGTGGTTCTTTAATTCTTCATAGAAGCTTAAAAAAAGTAGGGTCTAATTGGCACTTGAGAAGGTTCTGTTGCTGTAACAAGCCAAAGAACCCTGGTGCTTTTTAGAACAATTTCTATAGTGCTTTGTAAGTAGTTCTTTATGATCTAACTATGATATAATTAAACCAATAATGTTTATCGTAGGGAACTGCTATTGAGAGCAGGGTTGGAGAGAGTGAATCTGACAGTAAATGTTTGATGATGGGGACATGTGCATGAGAGAATGTGTGAGGTTCTGTGACAGTATTGGCTTCAGTCCTGCTTGTGCGTGTCAGTTTGTGGCTGAAATGCATGATTGGCATTATAAAGAAGTGCATGGAAACTGATCAGCCGCAACTCAGTTCAAAGTGGTGACTGCCCCTCAGAGCGCATTAAACTGAGCAGATTTGAGCCTGACAGCCTTTGAGTTTCCCAGTGACATTCTAATTCCCCACCACTCCTTTTAACGAGTACTAATGGTAATGTGTGTGCCTATGATTTAGGGCGAGAGTATAGGTACAATTATGATTAGGGTAGGGTTTGGTTAGGGTTAATGTTATGGAAGGTTTATGCTGTTATAATAAGACTAGGTTAGGATTAATTTGTTGTAAGTGTAATTATCCTACATTAACAAGAGTAGATGTGAAATACTTGAGAGTGATAGACTTGATTGTGTTTGAGCTGAAGTCAGACTCAAAGCATTATGTGACGACAGCCATCAGAGAATTCAGTCACTGATATAGTTGAACTGTTCAACCACACTTCAAACCTCAGCTATGTATTGTAACAAGAGTCTGACCCAACCGTCTCAAACCACAGATATTCCATCTACTCTCTCTGATACAGATACCCATAGACAGACCACATGGTGACAAATCACGCTGTGGAAACACTTCTTACTGTATCCTTAGCTGAAATCTAATCTAGATTCATCTGGAGTTTGCAAACCTCCCTGTACAATCTTACTTATCCTAAATGTGCTTTGGCTTTTTGTTGCTGGCCACTTGTCTTTAGTCTCCTGTACAATGTAAGGGTAACATTCATGTTCTTGTGCTCAGCACTCCATGTTCTCAGTAAAACATCCTGTTTGTTGTGATGTGGAATAACAAAGGAAAACAGACAACTGTTGGATTTTCCTTCATTCTTTTTGGAGTGACTATATATAGATGTTTTAAAAACAACTGGAAGTGGAAATAATATTTTTGACAGCCTGTCATGTGGTGGAGTTTAATTCGTGCTGCCATTTCTAGGTGTTTACTCAGGAATGCACCTGGCAACTGGTGGGCGGAACCTCTCATTATCATAATCTTTCCAATATTTTCTATATAGAGATACGTGCCCACTGATCACTAAAGTTGTTATCTTTACATTAAAAATACACTTAAAATTACAGACATTTGTACAGTATGTTCAAATTACACAATGTCTAAGGAACAAAAAAATCGGAGAATTAATAGGTTTAGACTCGGCTTCAGGGCAGATGTAGTCTTGACATGTTTAAAAAGCATTAAAATGTTTCTGAAATCAGAAATGACACCTTCTGCGATTGTGAGTTTTTGTGTGATAATGGCTCGGCATCTGTATTTGAATGAAAAAAAAAAAAATCATGTTAGAGCCTTCCATGTTTCAGAACTGTAATGTTGAAGTAATTTGTGTTTAATTAAAATACTTTTTTATAAACCCAGCTTAACACAAAGAGACAACACGATGCAATCAAAACATTGTTCCATTTGACCAACCAATAGCAAAAGGGAACGTGCTTGAGGAAATTAGTTTGAATGCAGTCAGTAAATGTGTCTGTATGTTGCATAAGTATTCTGTAAAGACATTGTCTTGTGGCAGAGGGAGGTACATAATTGCTGTGATGATAACTCCTGTCAAATTCATAATTTTGTGGCGCCAGTTAGTGTTTATGTGTGCAATGATGTTTGTGTGTTTTAATATGTGCATGGGTGTGAGATAGAGAGAGATTCAGGGTTTGACATGTGGTTTCGTGTGACTGTTGTTTTGGGTTGGAGATGTTGTGGAAGTGTGAGGGAAGGCTCGCTGTGGGTTTTGACAGTGGTTGGTCAAATGCTGGTATCACTGGCTGTGCATGCTGGCTTCTGCTCAATGAGAGATGCTGGTACTTGTGGTTTGGTTGTTTTACGCTGATTCTCTTACATCAGTCATTCGGCTCAAACTGTTTTTAGCAGCTGTGTTCTATGGGAACAAGCTCTGCAATAAATTGTCAATGTGAAATTGCTGTTTTAGGGTGAGACAAACAAAAAACAATCAGGAAATTAGAAAAGGGATTCATTTATCTTATCATGTTATTTATTTATTGTTTATTCTTTTGTTTATGTCATATGCATTATTGAAATTTTATTCCATTAGTACCAGTGCCACGTTAAATACTTTTTTGCCAGGATTGTGCAAAGTGTAAAAGTATGGACTGGGCCAGGGGTGCGCTATCCTGTTCCTATAGGGCCAGTGTCCTGTAGAGTTTAGCTCCAAACCAGCTGCAGCACACTTGCCCAGACATTTCTAGTGAGTTTGAAGACCTTTATTAGCTGGTTCAAATTCTAATTAGGAATAGAACTAAACTCAGCCAGACAGTAGCCATCCAGCCAGACACTAGACCATTTTGTGGCATTGTACCTTGTTGGTAGGACTGTCTCCTCAGGGAGAGTCTCAGAAAATCCCAGGTTTAATTTCCATCTGAGCATTTCTGTTTGGAGTTTGCACATTCTCCACAATCCTGCTCTCCCATGACCCCACATTAGATTCAGAGAATGAATGGATGAATAGACACACACACACACACACACACGCACATGCACGCCCACACAATTTGTGTTCATTCATTCATAATACGCACTTAATACATAATACAACTTAAATTGTTATAATGCTAAAGTTATTTCATGTTGATTATTGAATTAACTGTTTGTAAAGTGTTGCCACATAATTCTAGGTAAAGAAAATGAACTGCATATTTATTTAATATAATTATAATCCTTTATTAATGATGCAGTGTATACTGGGAAACCCCATAACATTACTGTAGTAAAAAAAACCCGCTGTGCTATCAAAGGGTTTTGCTATATCACACATTTCAATTACAATAATATGTAAAAATACTAGTACAAAAACCTGCAGTGAAAGGTAAAAGGTACAGTGTGGATGATCTGTCCTTGACTTTCTCACATACACAGACAGATGGGAAAGAGATAGAAGGTTTTGTGTTTTTTTTTTTTGTTTTTTTTTGCAAATGTTCCAACTAGACACTGTCTTTATCTCCAAACCACAATTTTTCTCAAGGGAGATTTATAGCTCCTCTGTCTGTGTATGTCTGTGTGTGTGATTCACTCTCTCAATCTGAAATGTGTTTCAGTTATAGACAAGAGCTAGGTGGTGTGTTTGTGTATGTATGTCACAGTCCACTGAGTCACTGTCACATCCTGGCATTCCCTGTCTCTTCACACATAATATGAGCTACCAATAAACTGAGCCTTCTATTCAGCCTGTGGTCATCTGAAGGAGAGAAACCTAAAACTGCTAAACTTTCCACATCCTGATCTAATAATGTTCACATGGTGCTCTCCCCACTGTTTACATGTCCCCTGCATATCTCACCACTGGCATAAGCAAAGCCCTCATTACTTAACCCTGCCTCTGCAGACACATAAAGGCCACTTCCTCGTAACCTCATGGCTTCTGTAGTGTTCCCTTTTGATGGGCGGCCCTGTTTATTTGCATGAGCATTCTGGGACTTGTGTAAAAGTAAACAGCATTAATGGCTGCCGGCGAAACTGACGGAGGGAGATACGGATGATTAATCCATTCCCTTCTGCCTCCGTGTGAGTCACAGTTAACTGTAGCCAATTCTCCCCCGTAACCCAGATTTATACAGCTTAAAGGGACAGTTAACCCAAAATATAACAGTGTTTTTTTTGTTTCGTTTTTTACTGATCCTTGTGTTTCGAAAAATTAATTCTGAAAACTGCTGTTCTAGTTGCTCTTTCACATTCAGTTTCAAAGAATCGGGGCTGGAGCTTTCAAGCTTCAAAAAGGAACAAAAGCACCATATATGTCATAAAAGTACTGTATTTGATGTCTTCTTAAGTCATAGCTTTTATGTACTTTATGTGGACTGATACTGAATTTACTCCAGTAAGCTGCAATTACTGAGTCAGAAGATTGAACTGAAGAATCATCAATAAACAGATTTGACTCAAGAACAGTTTGTTTGTGAATCATAGCTTTTGAACTCTTATGAATATACAGATATTTTCAGAGAAAAACGCCTTAAAGTACAATCTGTTTCTCTCATAAAGCCATATTATGGCTTCAGAAGATTTTGAATGTGTTGCTTTGAATCATTTTTCAAGCTTGAATGCTTCATTCCAGAATGTCATACAAAAAATTTGAAATGATGTGAGGATTAGTAATTTAATAAAAATCTTATTTTTTGGATTAACAATTTCCATAGAAAAACAAATGAAAAGGCACCTCTTTAAGAAAAATAAATAAATGTTTAAACCTTAACCTGACAGATCAAGATTGTGTTATGTCTGTGCATGTATGGTATTTTAGATAAAGTTTAACATTTTCTTGAATATTGCTCAACATTTCTTTTTTTATCATGTGAAAGAATGTAATAGTTCTTTATGTAACTTTCTGGTGTTGTTTAGCTCCAGGCTTTCTGTGAGCTCTTCTGGTTGGTCCGTCCTGAAAAACATAAAAAAATACTTTAAGAAAGCCTCTGGGACATAAAAACAATCTAAAGACTTTGTCTTTTAAATAGATGAAATACAACTGTGCCTTATTCCCAATCTACCTAGCAGAGAAGATGAAAGAGGCTGTTGGCAATGAGAGGAGAGTGAACATGAATGAAACAGACAATGCCTGTGGTTGTAGAGTATCACAAATGTCAGACTCAGAGGTTATCAGAGGGTTATCTAAAGCAAAACTGACAGAGGGCGCCATGATAAACAAGATTGAGAGTTCAGACCAAAGACAGGGTTCAACTTTATCAGCATTACATAAGAACCGCTGCTTTTTAAGAATAGACAAAGTGCTGTAAAACTGCAGTTGTCCATCTATTCATCTACGACTGCCACAGAGTACCAAGTTATCACCATGGTTGTACAGATATGTCATGATAAACTGTGGATACTGTATGTACCATGTTAACACCTCATAATAATCATTTTCGGTACCTTGGAACTTGCAATATTTGATACCATGACATTTTGTAAGGGGGAATTTAATTACGTTACGAGTAGGCTACATGTGTTTTTACAAGTAATGAGCAAAAGTCTGAGAACCGTGTTTTTACAGTTAAATTTTATTTAAGAATGTGCTCCGTAAAAAGCGCCTTCATGGCTGATTCCGTAATATTTAATCACAACCTTAAGAAACTTCATTAAAAGAAGAATGAATCTTAATAGTCGGTTCTGTTTGGTGTGAGATGTCGTTAAATCTGGGCAGGGGAATTCCATTTCCCAGGAAGCTTAGCACCGGGTTCTTATTTAGTAATTAATTTTGGTCAGTTAAATGTTACTAAATGCATGTTTAGAACAAAATAGGCCTAAAAAAATAGATGTGTGTTTCTGTGTTATATTTTGTTATGCTGGTTTTGGAAAAGTATTTGGATTTTTTTGGGGGGGTGGATTGTTTACTATGATGGCGTTTTGTAGGGGGGATTACTACACAGCTTAACGATCTTTTATTTTCTTTTCTTCTTTTTTTCTGGTTCTGTTTTTTTTTTGGTTCGTTTTTTTGTTTGTTTCATGTGGTGAGTGAATCAAATTAAGGGCTATGCAAATTGCCTAACAGTCTTCTTTCTTTCTTTCTTTCTTTCTTTCTTTTTGAACAGTAGTAAAAATGCTAATTGCTATTTTTTTCATGTGGTAAGCGAATCAAAATTATTAACCATTATTGCAAATTAACCATTCTTGTCTGATTTTCTTTTGTCTGAGTTAATGCTGATTAGGTGAATAAAACTCAAGAGTTTACAATCTGGACACAAACTGGACAGACTATTCCTTTGACAATGTATACATTTGAATCCCTAACAGAAGCACTAAAGTTTCTCTCTATTTTGAATCTTTTCTCAGAATGTTCTGGAAGCTGGCAATACCTGCCATTTTGGCATGGACCCTTTTTGTATCGACAGAGACCAAGAAGCCACGTCCCCAGGGTTCCATCCCCTCCCCTTACAAGCTAAAAGGCAACGATTTGTCATCACCATCCCACACACTAGCGTCACTGCCCCAGCACACATCAGCACGACGACAGAAGGGCAAACACGACATGCTGTCATCGAGTCGCGAGGCCCTAGTGGTCACCGAGAGGAAGTACCTGAAGAGTGACTGGTGCAAAACCCAACCGTTACGTCAAACAGTGAGCCTGGAGGGGTGCCTGAGCCGAACCGTCATCAACAGGTTCTGCTACGGCCAGTGTAACTCCTTCTACATCCCCCGCCACTTGATGCCTCAAACTTCACATCGAAGTCGAAAAACAGCATCCATGCCAGACCACAACACTTCATTCCAGTCCTGTGCTTTCTGTCGGCCCAGCCGAATAACTACGGTCACCGTACGGCTTCACTGTCCTGGGCTCCAGCCACCATACCGGCAACGGAAAGTGCAGCGAATCAAGCAGTGCAAATGTGTGTCTGTTAACGTCAATGCCGCATACTGAGAAGGCACACAAATGAAACAATGCCTAAAAATCCTAACAACTGGGGCCACCCAACAATCAATGTGTGAAACCTGCCAAAGACAACAGCTAATCAGAAGACTGGCCACCTTCATTATGTCTGGACTGTACCACAGTATGCTACCGGGGAATGCTTAAAAGCTGCCGAGCAGCAATGGAACACAAAGCTGCATTTTTCTTCTTCTTTTTTTTGGGGGGGGTGAAATATAAAAAAGCTGAGAGTGCAATTACAAAATACATACAAGACTTAAACAGTAAATAACATTCTTGTGTTTTAAATTAACATTGTTTGACCTTTGACCTCTTGAAAGCTTTTCTTAAACAAAACATGGAGCGTCTGTATTCCAGTGATCTCCTGCTTTACCTCAGCAATGCTAATCCTCTATAGAGTGCAACAGTCAGGGTTCCGGAAGTAAAAATCCAATGCTTTTTCTCCATTGGGAAATTGATTTAACTCATTTTAATTGATAACTAACAAAACTTTAGAGACAGACCTGATGTTGCAAATAGATGGTATATGCCTCTGTTGAAACCTTAAACCTGTATTAGCTCAACTCATTTTTGTAAATAATTGTTAAATGTATGAATTCCTGAAGAAAAACTACATTACTCATTTTTCTGCAAAAAACAATCAGAAAAGAGCTGCCCACTGTGAATTGTGTAATAGCCAGTCTCCATACACTCTTAAGCTACTTAAAAATGTATATATAGATAGATGCATATTTTACAAAAAACTAAATATATAATTTCTATATATAATCAACATCTTTAAATCGATAGTTTTATATTTATACATAGATTTAATTTTTATTATGTCATTGCGTTGTAATTCTTTTTCTCATTAAAATTAAGTGCTTGTAGATTTTCCCTTTTTCAATTAACATTTTTTTTTTCATTTTGTAATGTTGTGATTCACTTCTTAGTTATTGGTTTAACTATTTGACAAAAATGTTTTAAAAATCCATCCAATAAAAAATGAATGGGAGAAATACTTTCGGAATCAAAGCTGCTGAAATATTGGGAGGGCACTGTTGCACTCTGTTATTCTTGATACTTGAGAACAGTCAAAGCGGTCTGACCACCATCTATCTTCACCATCTTCTCTTACCTACCCAGCCGTTGTTTATATCAGTGCTAATGAAGGACAGGAGAAGACATGAAAGGATGCTTGGTGACTGTAGACCTTATCGACAGGACATTTAGAGTTTTGACTAAGAACAGGCTGTCAGTTGGGGATAAACTATATTTTGACTTGACGCTGCCATTAGCTTTGCTGCATCTGATGGAAATAATGCCACTGGTTTCAGTTCATCCATTCTGGGCTGACTTTGATCAAGCCTGTAGAGAGTTTGAGCCTTCCCATTGTTATGATGAGTCATGTGCACAACATAAACTGAGATTAATAATGGTTTAAACTTAAATCTTTACCTTAAAGTCTAACAGGCACGTTTGCATTAATGACAATATTTAACAAAATAGCAAAACATGTGTAGATAAAGGAAATTATATGACAAAGCAATCATAGAAAATCTATGAATATATGTAAAATATGTAATAAACATGTCTTCTAAAAATAAATCTATTATTTCACATTACAATACATATTTTCTATGCACGTTTGTTTGTAAGTTTCTACAGTTTCTCCAGAAGGAAATGGAAATTATTCATATGGCTTCTGCATCAGTTCTTCTTTTCTCTAATGCAACACACAGAGAATAGCACAGCAATGGTCACGCATGGGCTATAAAGCTGTCAGCTTCTTTAATTGAAAATACATTTAGGTAAATTAAAGGTTATTGAACTACAACAGACAGACTGACAACAGACTGACAACAGCTGTACACATACAATACAGAATGGTATAAGTCATAAATCATAATACTTGCATATATTTCTCAACAACTGTTCATTAAACACCTTACAGTTGGAACAAAGAAACTCACAACATATCACTCAATTCTATGTCAATTTCATAGGCTGAAGTATATAAACACCTCAAGAGGAAACTATGGACGCAGAATATTATCAAATTTCCATTTAAAGAATAAGATGGCCGTGGCTCATCATATAGGAATCACCAAAACACACATTTTATGACTTTACACAGGTCACATAGTCAGATATTATATCCGAGATTGCCATTTCTTTGTGTATTCAGTTATTCCAATTTCTTAAATGTCATTTCCTGTTCAGCATAAAAGAACATTATTTAGAAGCATATTGTTTAATTAGTCAACCTGTATGAAATCCACTATTTATCTGTCATAGTTTATTAAATATTGTGGCTTTCACCTACAAATAAGAGTGCTATTTTATTATAATTTAATGCACAGGTTACTTTAGATCTTTCGGTACTTTCTTGACAGAAGATATGAAAATAAATATGCAGATTTTGTGTGTACTTATCAAGGTATACTAAATATTCAGTGTGCTTTTGTAAAATAGTGGCTAGTTTCAATATATGGCTTTGAAGTACACCTACAGCAAGATGCTTTTTTTATTATTTAACCTTTTCTTTACTGCATTATATAGCTGTTTGTGTAAACGATCTGCAAAATTACAAAGCACAAAGTCATGCCAAAGGGAGTTAATCTCTCTAACAGAAAACACTTGCCTGAAATGCCTCGTTTGATGTCCTGCCATTATTTCATGACTTAGCTTGTCATCATGATATACATTTGCATAATGCACACAGGCTGACTTGCTTTGGCCCACCCTCAAAGAACAATTAGCATGGACTTCCAATGAAGATGCCATAGCTGTAGCTGAAAACTGTAAAGTCACATTTCTGACATGCTGTAAGTGGTTGACCACAAGACCAAGATCAGACTTAGCTTTTTGGAATGACAGGCTTTAAATAGATAGAAAGTAAAAGAGAGAGGGTTTTAGGCAGAGAGTGAAAATAGTGGTGCTACAACAATGCATGAGAAATTAGAAAAAAATTTTTTAAATGAAAATGTGTTCTAGTAGGCTGATTTGTTTTTATTGTTGTTGTTGAAAATGATCATAATATGGGCTTTGATTGTCTTCGTATGAATTCTGGCCATGTCCATGTACTAAAATAATGCAAACATTCTCATGGCTATTATTATACTGAAGTAACTGTTAAGTAGAAAATAAAGAAAGAACCGGGCAAACAAAGAGTTTTGTTGGATTCAGTACAGCAGAAATTCACATCTTCTGTCCCAGCTTGGCTTTCTGAGTGAGAAGAAAGTGAAACACATCATGGTTGCAATTGGAATTTACACTGTTAAGAGTCCATTACTCATTGCTTGTAATGTGAATCAAGGGATTTTTAAATACTTACTATTCCTGATGCATGTTTAGGTTTTATGTTGTAGGTAGCCTTCTCTCGTGCTTGTTTAAACGTCTCTTCTGCAGCTTTCAACCTAAAAAATATGCAAATTTCATTCAATGAATTGCAGTGACTGACTTATAATAATGACACTATTGTCTTTTAGAGCTGCTTTACAACTTTATAGAAATAAAGGTACCTTGAAGTGAAGACAATCAGACAAACAAAATAGCAACAGAGGCATAATATTCCTCACCGCTCCTGCAATAGGCATTTATTCTCTCTCTTCCAGAGCTCCTTAAAATCTGATGAAAACTCGTGCCACACTGTGAAGAATGTGTTTGGTGAAACCTCCTTCTCTCCTGCCTTAGGCTTGACTGAGAAAAACACGCTCAGCTCCAGAAAACTGGAACGCATTCAAAGAAAAGCATTGACACTGAACAAAATATTACAAAATAAGATTAGAAAGGTTACACTGAGGAATTGTGAAATTGATCGGCTTTCTTCAAGCATGTGAAATGTGAAATTTTAGCTTATAAAAATAATGCTCTTACATTAAGAACGACAAGTGTAATTTATTTTCGCCCACAGCAATCTTAGGACTAGTACTTGGAAGAAATGGCAACATTCAGACAATGAACACAAAGACCTTTAGAATTAACTGATGTGTCATATTTGCTCTTTTTTCCACTCCAAGAGCCAAGGTTTTGAAAAACAGCCACTTTTAAAGAAGACAGTCTACAAACTGTCAATCAATCTCAGCAAACTTGCACTATTAGTAATCCACAAGTGAGGGAAAATCACATAGAAATAGAGAGATAGAGAGGTGGATGCTAATGCACAAACAGACACACACACTCAGAGGAGACTTAACCAATATGACACAATAATAAGTGAACAAGAGACTTGGCACGGTTAACACAGTAAGACAACTTACATCCTCTGCGTGCCAGCGAGCTGTTTTTCCTGGAGCTCCAGCTCTGCTTTGGCTGTGGGCATAAAAATAGGACATTGTACATGTGACACAGACTTTTATACTTTTAAAATATGTTTATGGTTTGCTTGTCACTGAATGACATGGGTTATCAGGAAAAGTCTATCAGAGATTTGTTCCAGTTTTAAAACAAACAGACTCCCATTTCAGTCATAGTGAGAGATGTGAGATTGCGCATACATGTCTCTGTAAATCTTCGCAGGTTACGATCTTCATGAAAAACATAAACCCTCGAAAATCAGATTACACGTAAGCAAGTTGTAATCCACTGACATAAAATATCAAGGAGGAAATCATTGTAAAATCATATTTGCAAAAAGTCTCAGCATGAACATTTGATGAGGCGTTTGACTGCAGACAGAGAAGAAGGTCTCTTACGTCATTACTGCGGTAATGTCAGTGTCACTTCATTAACTTATACATGGAGAGTCTCCCGTGATACACTAATAAATTCAATGACAATTCGGGTATTCGTATACATTTTCATACCACTCACCACTACAATTCTGTGCAACCAGAGAAGGTCCAAAGCACAGATTATTTCAGTTCACACCTCATGGACCCAACATTTTAAGACTTAAAACGTTGCTCAAAGCATTTGTGCTTCAAAAAAGCATTAAATTTGTTATCGGTAGTGGTGATAGCTGAGGCACTCATAACTATTACTATTATATATTGTACCTGCTACCATGGTAAATGGATTATCACATTGCGTCTCAGTGCTCAGGGAAGTGGAAATAGTACAGCTTAAAAAAAAATGGTATGAGAAGACGGAGCGTAGACCAAACAGCACAGAGACGGTCTCTATCTCTCACACACATACACAGGCCTGTCTCACTCAGTTTTTCTTCCTCTCTTCCTTTGTGTAGTTAATTTCATGCTCTGAAAAATAAACAGTAGTGGTTGAAGCGCTGGAGCCAGAGACTGTTACTCTCCTGGAGTTTCAAAATCATACAAATAACAAAAAATAAGACCAGTCCTTTTTTCCGATCCCTGTTCTGTCTGTTTCTCTAACTGGAGGCAGTGTGGAGGGTTGAAGGGGGTCTTTCCGTGGTCATGTCACCCATTTGAGAGCTCAGTGAAGGAGACCCATGAGTCTCCAGATCAAAGGGGTAGAGATGAGGAGGGGGCCGTTCAGCGAGGACCCCACCCTGCCGCCAGAGCACATGTGGGTTTTGTTACAAGGACCAATTTGAATACAAAGAAAGAGAGACAGCAATGCATTTAGCATTTGTTTAAGCCTGTAGTGAAACAGAGAATGAAAAATAGAAAAACGTTTCAGCTAACTCCAAATTGAGCGATGGAAAAAGAGGTTACGCCATGGCAATTGAAGATGATTGGAGTGCGAAAGATGAAAAGAGGCCAATGAATTGTTGACAAGAATAAAGTGCAGAAAGAAACAGTCTTCGGTGCTATAGACAGATCAGGCAGGTTGACTCAGACACACTTAGAGGAAATAAACCAGAGAACAGAAACCATATCAAACAGAGATGGATCGAAGCAGAGATGGAGATTAGAGAAGGTAAATAAACAAGAAGGAGAGCAACTATAATAAAACAATTGCCAGATCATTCGACTCGCCTTAATCACATAAACAAAACACTGAAAGGGTTGAATTAGCGATTAATGTGTTGGGGTGGAACGTGGATGAAATTAGTGACATTAATGAAATTAAGGACTCTCAATTTTCATGCCGCTAGCTTTACATAATTTTTTTTATTAGCTTTACATAAATAATATTAGACCAACTGGGTCTGGGTCAGGTCAGATGTATTTCCCAGAATTCTTGTTGACTCCCAGAGGTAGTCACAGAGCCTCTGTCACATTTATTTCTCAGCACCTCATCTCTCCTCTCACACAGGGTCACTGTACATCCATCCCAGCATTATTCTGACTTTAATTGTTTCCCAAGGTGACGTCTGTAAAATAATATTTGCATGGCTCCTCTGTACGTAATGTGTATTTGGACTAGGGAGTGATGTAATTTTATTAATATAGGCAATGACACACAACAGGGCACACTATCGGCAGTATATATCGTGATATTAAAAAGTACAGGCATTTTCATCGGATGAGTTGAATAGCCATATTTGAAAAGCCATATTTGGCAAGTGCATTTGCATAGATTTTTTCTTTTTTTAAAGCTGAAAAACTGGACAACTTTGAGTGTTCACATTTGGGTTTACTTGTTACAAGAACCAACTCAAACCTTTTTCAGTAACCATAAAGTGAATCTTTCTAAGAAATTTTGACAGGTTACATTCCCACTGTTTTTAATAACTGACTATAAAATAACAATCTTATTTTAATTGTGATTATTATTAAATATTCTTTATTTTATTATTTGAAAATAAGTAATTTATAAAAATCTTACTGTATGTAAAAAAATATAAATTGAATTTAAAAACAATATCAATATTTGGTTATATTGTACAACTGTAAAAAAAAAATTATAATAATAATAATAATAAAAACTGTATTATGAACTGCCTTTGGAATGCACTCCCAAAAATTATGTTTAAAAAAATAATGCCTAAATAAAAGTCTTTGAAATTCACTCCAGTAATACTTTTCTTATGGCTAATATTACTTTTTGTTTAAATCCATGAGATGCAAAATGAAAATTCCTTTCGGAGTGGCAATAAAATCAGAAACTAACATAACATCCCCATGTAAAACAATAACCTCTAACATGTTTGCAATGCATTTTTGTTTTGTTTTTTACCTCTAGTGAGAAATTCTTCCATTTTGTCCTTAAAGGGCTGCAGGTTCTCCTCAGACGAGACATTACACACCTTTTCTGTTTCTGCTGAACAGGCTGAAAATAGAGAGCAGGAACACAGATATGAGAAAGAAACAAACAAAATGATTAATGGAACAGAAGAACAGTTTATTTTAAGCAGTGAAAACATCTTATGTCAGCCTATAAAACTACTATTCAAATAAATAACCTTCAAAAGACTCATTGTAGTGATTCTTGGGCAAGTCAGCCAGATATCTTAAAAAGACTAGCACAGCTGGCCCCACCAGATGGCTAAACTTCTCTCAACCAGTCTTCACAGATTAAACTGTCAGGACCAGCACACGCATTTCAACTAGCATGGACTTTTATTAGCAGGTTAGCATGTTACAGTACATTCCTCTTGCTTCCACTTCCAAAACTTCACAGATGTATCACTTCAGAGAAAAATTTGCAATCTGTGACCTGTGCTAACAGATGCAAATGAATCTCATTTCATGAACCTTTCCTTTGCTTCTGTTCGCTGTACACCTGGAGTTTTACTACAGGCCGACAGGCTTCACCGTGTCACACTCCATCACTACAGTAGGTGATGGATCACAGCATAGCATGGCAATCAGCACAATACAAACACACACATGCTAATGTCCCTGCCAGCTGGATCAAGGGCTCTGTAAAAAGCAAGGATCTGCGGGGTCGCCCGCATAACTCTATGCCCCTTCCAGCTGTCAGTGTCGCACATCTGCTTTAGCACTTAGCTTAGTTTGGTAATGTAGTGATGATCCATTTATTGTATGAGCCTGGCGTAAGAGAGAAGCCATGCTTATTGGGCCACAGGGAGATTTTAGGGATGTGAACAGTTGAGTATTCAGAGAAACATTGCCAGAGAAAAAATATTTGCCTGCGTTAAACAAACGTAGGCTTAATCTGTTCAGCAGGTGTATGCCAAAACGATTTAGCTAAGCATACAAGCTCTGGAAAAGTACATTTACAAGTTATCAACCACATGTATAGTGGGCCTAACTAATAAGCTTTTGAAAGATTAACAATGCAAATCGCCAACTAGGGACTCTAGTGAAAGCACGTGAAAATATGGCTAACAGCAGGGGCGAAGCTAATAGGCTGTATAGCAATGCATCAAACCTACCATCCTTCAATTGAAATTTCCATAAGCCAAATGCAAATCCATCTGTTATGTATGACTGCTTCGAGTGGAACTAAAAGGGCTTGGACACTATTATCTGTGCGTGGTAGACAATCTCACTCTGGATAAGTGATTGATTGTAAAAGTGTTTTTGATGTAGGGCAGTGTTCTAATTTGACCACATCAACATCCACAAGTGTTTTTTTTAAGCATCTGAACAATCCAAACACACCGACAGTGGAATGTTAGTATTTCCAGATCTGTGTGTTTGTGTGTGTGTTTTTGAGTTGGCAATGAAAATGTTTGCAGGGATTTAAACTCGGCTTTGAGCATGTAATAGGATTCTTACACCTCATTCACACCGTCGTGCACTTGTCGTACAACCTTTGACTTGCGGCACAAAGCTGAACCAATCTCACTAACCTCCTGAAGACCCTGATAAACTGCTTTACTGGTCAGGGAGCAAAGTGAGTACTTACAAGGCAGTTTAAGAATACATGGCATTTCCTACTAACAGGGAACAAAAGAGAATCTGAAATTCATTTATACATTTATTAATTTTTTTTCACAGATGTTAAGTGAAAAGATGTCTTAACCTTTAAAAAAATTGGACTTTCAAACAAAAATATGAATGGATTTATTTTGAAAACATGAATTTTTCATTCCTATTACCCGAATGTCTAAATGTTACAGTATATAAAACTATCAAACTAAATTGAAAGAATTTGCTGTATTTATTTGATCCAAGGCTACATTTATTTGATGGAAAGTACATTAATTGTGATCCTTCAGAAATCATTCTATGTTGATTGTCATTTGTGCTGCTTAAAATACCCCCCCCCCCACACACACACACACCTCAAATTATGCTTAGAAGAACACAATTTACAGAATAGTACTGATTTATCTATCACTTTTGATCAACTTAATATATATTTAATATATCTGATAAATAAAATACTTTTGAATGGTAATGTAAAAATAATGCGTAAGGACAGTTCACCTGCAGAAACCTTGAGTTAAGTGCTTTAGGCCTGTCAAAAAAGGTTAGACCCCCAAGGAAAAGTGCTGAAATGACCCCCTTTTCTCATTTATTTACATGCTAGGGCCTTTTAAAAAAACACATTTGCAGTATTGATCATTGTGGCAGCCAGCTGGGGGCTCAATAAAAATAGCCATTTGAAAGTCAATGAGCCTTCTAAAGCAGAACACGGGTCATTTGCACTGGTGTATACAAACTAAACATTTCTGTGTGTATTAATTTATTTGCTTTTGCGTTTGCGTGTGTCCACATCTCACCATTCAGATTTTTCCGTAACTTGCGTAGGTCACATTGAAAATCCTCAAACTTCATCTGTGAAGCCTGAAACAGATCCTGAGGCTCTGGAAGTGGGTACACGCATGTTTCTTTACCTGCATCCTGACACACAAACAATGGAAAATCTAAAGTGCAATCATACAAAAAAAAAAAAAAAACAGGATGTTGTGTTTATGCGATCATAATTGTAGCAATGGTTGATTTGAAAAATAATTTAATGTGAATTCTTCAAATAGTTTGGTGTGTAAAGATCATTATGATTCCAAAACCATGAAAACATCAAACACAACAAATCAATCTCAATAACAGTCTGTCTGTTGGAGATCAGAGCCGCTTGCATGCACACGCACACGCATGCACACACACACACACACACACACACACACACACACACACACACACACACAAACACACACACGCACACACACACACACACGCACACACATGCTCTCTCCTTGTTATTTGCCTGAATGTTAGAAGCACTTCAACAACCTGTGGATCATATTTTGTCAATTTGGACACAACCTCATAATCACAACATCTGGACTGACTGCTGACGGTATTTACAATACAGTGCTTTTAATCTACGTCCAAAAAGGGCATCAAGCAATCAAAGGCCTCTGCTCACTCAGAGCGGCCATTTGTCTATATGGTGAAGGGAAAGGCAAATCAAAGTGATGAAACCAAAAACAAAGCCACTTTTTTGTCTACCATGAAGGGTGATTCTAAGGGACCTGGGGGTCTGTTAGTCAAACCAGTGAAATAAACAGTTGGCCAAACCTACCTCATCAAAGTGTCGCAGATAGTAAGCAACTATGTAGGACAGGAGGCTCTGAGAACTATCCTGATGGAGCGAGAGGAGGAGGAGACGAGAGGTGGAAATAAACACAGGAGAATAATCATTTTTCATGTTTTGGGATTGTATACACTCACTTAGCTCAAAGCGTTTGTGAATAAGATGCCAGACCTGGTGGCTTGAAAAGGCGCTCGCTCTCATGCACATGTGTGCAGACACACAGACCGCATGGGATGTGGAAATAGACTACTGCCTTGGCATAATAAAGTATAAACCTCTCATTTTGAGTGATACTGCCAGAACGGGTTCTTTATGACCCGGTTAGTGGGGTCACAAGACTATCAAAGTACTGTCTGCAAATTTCTGTGCAGGTTCAGGCTAAGGTTTATGCTATTTCAGTGCTGGTCTATGTGGTGGATCTGATATTTGGCATCATTTACTTGCCATCATGCCATTCAAAACCCTTACGACCTTCATTCATCTTCAGAATGCAAATTAAAATATTTTTGATAAAATCCAATAACTTTATGACCCTCCATAGACAGCAACAGACCTACCACATTCCAGAAAGATAATAATGACATAATGAAAAAAGGTCCATGTGACATTAGTGGTTGAATCATCATTTTATCAAGCTACGAGAATACTTTTTGTGTGCAAAGAAAACAAAACTAATGATTAATTGCCTTCTTCCCAAGGTAATCAATCTCATGAAATGTTCCCCACATTATGCAATAAAAATGTTCAATAACCTTATATTTATTTGTTTACACCTCCATCCTTGTATATCCCTGCATCTTCTCATTCTATTCTATTCCATTCTATCATCTATAGCACAACTGTACATACAATTTATTTATTTTTCAATTTATTTTTCAATATTTTTCTATTTATATTTACATATGTTTTGATTTTGACATTTTTATTGTCTGTGTGTTGTTGTTATCTCAGTGTACTGGAAGCTTATGTCATTAAAACTAATTCCTTGTAAGAGCAAGCATATTTGGCACTAAAGCTCTTTCTGATTCCGATTTTTTCAGCGATTTCTTCTCTTCTTTGTAAGTCAAGCTCTCAGAATTCATCAAAAAATATCTTAATTTGTGTTCCAAAGATGAACAAAGGTCTGACTGGTTTGGATGACATGAGGGTAAGTAATTAATGACAGAATTTTCATTTTTGGGGAACCATTCTTTTAACATATTATTTTAATTTATTTTCATATTCATTATACAGTTCATAAGCATTTTGTTTTTTTAAGTCTCGCAAATTCATATAAAATAGCTTACTTCCATTTTGCAAAATGGAAAAATAAAATGATAGTCAACAGAGTGCATTGTCAGGACCCCATTGACTTTCACTGTATGGGTAAAACAGACAGAAACATTATTTTGTGTCCCACAGAAGAAAGTAAGTCATACAGGTTTGGGATGACATGAGGAAGAATAAATGATGACAGAATTTTCAGTTTAGTGTGAACAATCCCTTTAAACTAGTGATAGGGATCTCATTTTTACTCACACTGCTCTTGACATCTTTTAACTTGGGTAGGATGTCTAGGGAAAATCCGTCTGCCTGTCCTCTGCTCCGGTTGCCCCCGTTCATAATGTTCCCAAATGCAAGAACCAAACCTAGAACCTGCAGGACGGCTTGACTTGATTTTAGAGCCTTTAAACAGAAGAGGAAGCGAGGGAGTGAAACAGATGTTTTATTCACTGCTTTCTAGTTGAACTTTTAACTTGAAATATGACAATGGTGAAGCTGTCAGTGGAATCTGACTAGTGTGCTTCACATTCTCTCTCACCGTACAGACTCTCAGCAGTGTTTCAAGCTTGCGCTGAACTGATGTAACACATTCTGTGAAAGTGGACTGGAAGAGAATACAGAAAACCCGCTCTGAGAACTCAGGAACCTCTGACAACTGCAGCAAAAACCTACCAAAGAGAGGGGATAAAATGAATGACGCAAGGAAAATGCAACAGACAGACAGACAGAGAGACAGAGAGACAGACAGACAGACAGACAGACAGATAGATAGATAGATAGATAGATAGATAGATAGATAGATAGATAGATAGATAGATAGATAGATAGATAGATAGATAGATAGATAGATAGATAGATAGATAGATAGATACTGTTCAGGCTTGTCCAGTGGTTTTGCATTTTCTTTATCTTTTGAAGACTTGATATGTTTCTCAATCTGATCCATCTCTTCTTTCTGAGCTCTCTGTTAAAAAGAAAATCAGAATGAAAGTACACTTAGAGAGAGGAAAATATGATTTCATTTTGGGAAAATACACTCATATTCTCCTTATAAAGCATTTTATAACTATCTAATAGTTATATAAACTCTAATGTACTCTCGGGAGTGTATTTGTTAGTGTGTGTGTGTGTGTGTGTGTGTGTGTGTGTGTGTGTGTGTGTGTGTGTGTGTGTGTGTGCGTGTTGCTTTATGATCTTTCTGGTCTTTGTATGATCCAAAAAACTATGATCCACACTTCAGACTTTGCTTGAGTCAGACAGTGAAAAAGAGAATAGAGGGAACAAGCGGGAGAGAGAAAGGGGGGATATACTGTGTGTGTGTGTGTGTGTGTGTGTGTGTGTGTGTGTGTGTGTGTGTGTGTGTGTGTGTGTGTGTGTGTGTGTGTGTGTGTGTGTGTGTGAAGGGGTGTTCTGTGGTTTTGGTTGAAGGAGTCAGAGACAGCGTGGAGTCTTGCACACTAAAGAGAAACAACCTCAACATTTAAACTCAACAACATCGCCTCAAGCTACGGCGAGAATGGGTGGGTGGGTTGGAGGAAAAACAGAGGGATGGAAGGAAAGATAGTTTTTTTCAGCAGAAACTTACTACACATAATTCCACACACACATCACTTCATGTCTCTTTATTAGTTGTTAATGCTCCACTGTGACTTTTGGCTCTCTAGTGGTTGAAAAATAAAACTGCATGCATCCTAGCGGAAGAACATTGTTTTGGTTGTGATTCGACTTTGCGCGAATGTATGTGGTTGGACAGGGGTTGAAAAAAAAAAGTTGTTTGTTTGTTTTTTGTTTTTACAACCGATGATTACTGGATATTTACCATTCTAAATGATTCATAATCAATTTTTGCCATTTGCTGTACCAACCCAACTTCACAATACATACAGCCAGAGCTACTTTTCTCTATGTACAAATGTGACACAAACAGGTAAACCATGTTTAAATGCAGTTTCCCACAAAATCTGTCCCGACACCTTTAAAAAAAATAAATCAAATCACAGGTTTATCAAAGTGTATTTGTTCATATAGTTATTTTTAATACAAAAAAAAAAAAAAAAAAACGAGTGGCTTTAAATACAACTATTGCACTTTGTATAATATTCATATTTTTTATTTTGTTTGTAAATACAACAGGGTTGCCAACTTTAAAATTTAGTTGGGAGTGAGATTTTGATCTTGATTCAATGTCAATACATGTGTATATATTGTAAAGGACACAAATCTTCTGTTAAATGCAGTTGAATGCCTTTTTTGCACCATTTTAAACTTTTGAGTTAAATTCAGTATTTGCTTGTTTCCATTAATATTCACTTGTATGTACTTATACGAGTATCATTTAAAAATGATGTATTTTTTTTTTTTTTTATAAAAATGATGTAATTGATTAACTTTTTAAACCTTAATCATGTTTAATCATGTCTAATATTTATTCAAATGCAAAACTTAAAAATAAGCAAGCAGGTATGACCTGCAATACTCTTGAGAAACTAGACTCGTAGATACAGTATGTTTATTAAAGAGCTATACAGGTTACTAGTGGTAAAGCATGGCATTACAAAAAAATAAATACATTCCCACCACAAAATGACATTGGAATTTATAACCTTTTCTTTATTTTAACTTTAAATAAGCCTACTAAACTATCATATAAGTAATAGAAATATTTGAAAAAATATTGGTCAAAAAAGTGGTCATTAATGGACCATAATTATTGCACAAATAGTATTTAGTACCAAACAATCTCCTCAAAATATTATTAAAATATATAAATATTATTGAACTAAAATATAGAAAATTTATTTAACTGAAAAAATAGTTAAGGTGTATGGTCACACATTCTAAGTAAGGAATACCTAAGCGTTAAATACGGGAAAACGTCTCTAGGTTACACATGTAACCATGGTTCCTCGAGGGAACGAGACACTGCGTCTGAATATCATGTGTAATCTGTTTTATGGAAGAGCGTGACGTCACGGGCGGGGTGAAGGCACGAGCCTTTATTGCTTCCTGGTCGCTTACGTCACCCGCCCGTGACGTCACGCTCTTCCATAAAACAGATTACACATGATATTCAGAGTCGCTTACGCTAAAAGTGTTCCCCATAGTGTTTTCCGACGCAGCTCGAGTTCCCGAAGAGGAACCATAATGTTGCCTCTCCATCTCTCTCCAGAATAAAATGATACAGTAAATGTCATCGACGTACTAATCAATGCATAGTATGCTGCAATGTTTACCAAAAGTTGCTGCAAATAACTATATAATGAAGCTGTCATCTATCCTGCTTAAACCCGTTCAAATGTATTGACAGCGCTGGTTTGTTTGTCTGGAGCCATTGAACCACATGACCGCATGGCGGCGACACCGGCGAGATCAAAGCTTGTCACAACTCTGATTTTCATTGGCTCTGGCTTTAACTGAGGCGCTACAATGAATGACCCAACATTAAAGGGTAAGTTCACCCAAATATAAAAATTATGTAATTAATTACTTACCCTAGTGTCGTTTCAAATCTGTAAGAACTTCGTTTATCTCCGGAACACAAATTAAGATATTTATGATGGAATCTGAATCTGAATCTTTATTCAACAATTTGTCTCCTCCGCATCACTCTGGTGCCATCCACTGGACCTATGCTGTTCTGTGTCAGCTGCGTCACACCGTAACTGTTTCCTACATTGTGATTTGATCTGAACGGAGACAAATTGTTGAATTAAGTTGTTTGTTTGTTTTCTTCGTATAATTGAGAATGAACCACTAATGTCACATGGATTAGGCTAATTTACAGATCTCCTTGCTACATTTCTGGACTTAGGAACATTTGAGTTGCGTTGCTGTCAGTGATGCGTGGGTCAATGTATAAACAACCCGCACCCGACCGATGTTTTCAACTAACCCGCCCGCAACTCGGACTTCAAAAAAAGAAAAAGAAAATATTGTACCTGACCCGCTTCCTGACCCGCATTTTTTACAAGTAGTAAATGTGTCGTCCCTTTATATTAATTTAATTACTTAAATAGGTTTTAGCCTACAGGATAATAAGCGTTATGACAGCACACATAAAGCTTGCCACAAAGAACCGGTAATGATTATGAATGTGTCTAAATTAGCAAGGAGACATTTAATTGTTTAGTAATAAACTGGTGTTTTCTGTGTCGTTGATGATACGGACTCACCTTGAATGCCAGAGAGAAATGCACATTTCATATGGATTACATAATCAGAGAGTAACCTATTTATTTTGGTTTGAATATTTTCATTTAAAAGTACACATTTCAAGCTTTCTGTAATATATTGCCTATATTTCTTTTTAAACCCATCGACTAAAAGATTAAGACACTACCTGACCCAAAATATCACCCAAAGTTTCTACAGCTTTTTTGGGAATGATAAATGCTCGTCACTTCTGCTGCCGAAACTTTGTCAGCCTGTGGGTCATTTTGTTTATTGAAAAACGATTGCACTGATTTGCATGTTTCTTGATGGCGTGCTTTTTTTCTGTGGTACTGAAATGCACCATGTCGCTCACGTCGTATTCTCCACAATGTCGCACAGAAAAACTGCTTTTGCATAAAATGCAAAAAGCTCTCTCTGCTTCGCCATCTACAGGTCTTAACCAAGAGTATGTTGCAGTCCATTCGCTATTAAAAGTGCATCATCTCTTTTTCGTGGCCACACTGGCCATGACTGCTTAACCTGACCGAACAGTGCTCGCTCTCTTTGAGTTGTTGAATGTTGAGGAGGCGTTCGTCCACCTGTCAACAGTTTGATTGACGTACGACTCAGCCTATCGACTAACGCTTTTATTGCTCTCCTCTGAACTATTGGACATAAGTTAACAGTACGCCTATGGATGTATCTGTGTATTTATTAGGCAGGGTCAAATTAAAAAGCGGGACAGATGCTCAGTTTGCGTGAGGTGGGACAAAGGGTAAAATTGCTCAACAGTACAACGTAAAGCGTGACAGGTGGGTCAATCTTTAATCGCGCCAGTTATTCAGCCAATAAAGTAGGCCTATGTATTTCAAAGTTGTGTCTAGTACTATATAAATTACAAAGGTTTAATTGGTATCTTTATTTCAAAAGACCCAACCGACCGCGACCTGAATATCATAAAAAATATTTTTGGATGACTCGTAACTGCGGGTAACCGCAGGCACCCGCTCATTTCGGATCAACCCGCGCATCACTGGTTGCTGTCTATGCAGGGTCAGACAGCGTTTAGATTCAATCAAAAATATCTTAATTTGTGTTCCGAAGATGAACAAAGGTTTTACGCATTTGAAACGACATGAGGGTGAGTTGTTAGTTACATAATTTTCATATTTGGGTGACCTAACCCTATAAGTGCGCCAAAGATTTGATTTGAGTTTCGTATTAAAACTTACAAAATTTGAAAGCTGAGACTTTGTTTCATTTCAAAAGCAGGGTTGCCACTTGAGCTGGATAAGCTTATGAGATAACAGAGAACCACTTTCAAACTAACATTCTGCGTGATAAATGTATAATTTATGCCGTGCAGCGATTTTTACTTGTATGTATCAGAGAATTATTAAGGAGGCAGCTGTTGTTCATGAAAGAATTTGCAGCTTTACTGGCAAACTACAATTCCTGTTCATCAATGTGAGAACCAGACCAGTTATGAACCTAAGCATACTTGATTTAATTAAATTAGTTGAAAAGTATAGTAGTAGTAGTAATATAATATGCTTGTGTTCATAATGACAGTAGCGCACACAAAATAGTACCTGTTCCATTCTCCGGTGTGGTCAGCACTCACATACATGCGTACCGCGTCCGAGCTCAACCGAACCATACCCTGTCCCACCTCTTCCAACTGGGCCAGGGCCAGCTAAACGAACCGTGCCCGGGCGCAGCAAGGAGCAATCACAGTAGTCAAACGAACCAGTCTTTTTGGGTCGGGCTCGGTTCAAAATGCAGTGTGAGTAGTACACCCTTACATGGGCAGAGTAAGAGCATGAGACAGAGTCTGAAAGCATGAGAGCTGGCAACCCTGATATAAATTACATTTTCAAGTTTCATGAACAACTATATTTAAATATGAAAGCTATTATAAAATGTTATGTATTCTCAAAATGATACATGGAGCAAAATCACAAGAAAAGTGTTAACATATGAAGTGTTTTGAAATAATTATCAGACATGTGTGAGGAACGTTCTGACATCTTGTAGGTTTTAAGATGATGTGTGGCTATGATGCCCTGTCTTTATCTCATCATAATGACATGCGGCACACAATCGCATACAGAAAACATGTAAAGGAGCTCTAGAGTGCTGACAGCAAGATTTATGACTGTTGCAGCAATGCACATGGCGATCATAGTGTGCAAACTCATCAGCACCCACACACTTAAGAATGAAAGAAAATAGCAGCCAGTCATCTAAGAGTGAGTCAAAGATCTTCCAAGAAAGAGGTTTGATTTATGTTGCCACGTCTAACTGACGTAGTCTGTAACTGCCAATAAGTTACATAAGCTACAAATCTCAAAGCTCAGTCTTTTTTCAGAGTTTTTGAACCGTCCTCTTTTTTTTATTCTTTGAGGGAGAAAACCTCATCTTCTTCATTTGTCTTCCTGTCTGTCGTCAGTTCCATGTCTGCATGTCATCGTGTTCCTCTCTCTCTTTCCCTCAGACAGTGACACGCACCCCGGCTCCATGGTAAACCTTACTCATTCCAGCGGTGTTTGTGGCCTGCATGTTTGTTTTGGTATTTAACACACATTTCCGTGGCTCTCTTTTGGAGCTGACCGAGTTGAGGCAAAGCTCCAAGATCTAAGGGTATATCCTGTCCAGTTCTGAGAGGTTTAACAGTTTAAAGATATGATAAATGATCACTTATGGAATTCATAATCATAAGAAATGTCAGGATTCATCACATTTGCTTATCTGGACTGTCACGTCTTGTCATGTTGTGGACTTACGTTTTCATACAGCGCCTGGAGCGTCTCCAGATCCACCACGGTGCAGTCCATGTTCAAGATGGCTGTCAGACAGAAAGAGAGAAGAAAAATCCATCAATGATTGACCAATCAGGACTCAAGATCTGTTCAAATGATTTCTCAGGCAAAGATCCGTGCTGCTGAGAAAAATATATATATATGTGTATATATATGTATATGTATATGTATATATTGTCACGTTTATGAACTTTTGGTTTCCTTATTTGGTTATCTTCCTTTTCTTGTTTTAGTTAATTGATTGATCCTCACCTGTCCCCAGTTCCCTCATCACCTGTGTGTTTAAATACCTGGTCTGTTTAGTTCTCCCTTGTCCGTGATTGTTGAATGTTATATGTGTCTAAGCTGTATGTTAATGCTAAATGTAAATCTTGTATATTGTCTGTATTCTCTGTCCTCATCAGTAAACTCCTTATTTTGTTCCAGATCCTCATCTCGCACTTTATTTTACGTTTAGCACTACCTCAACCTGTAACAGAATCACGGACCCAAACAGTATAGTTTAATTTAGTGGCGTTTTTTCTTTCATTTATTTTTTGCTTTTTTTTTCCTCCTCTCCCGGAATGGCCATCCCAGCAGTCCGTCTCCTGTGCCTGGAGCAACTGGACCGTTCGCTGGAGGACCACACCAGGGACTTTTTAGATCTGGCGTGCCTTACTAACTTCCCCGACCGCTCGCTCTCTAACTTTTTCTACACCGGCCTGAGCGAGCGGAGTAAGGCATGCCTACCAGCGAACGGTCCCCGAGAGGATTTCGCCGCTTTTGTGGAGTGGGTGCTGGAGAAAAATGGATCGTCATGGACCATCTGCACCGCCGAGGACGATATCTCCAGCCCCACTCCTGACCCAGAAACCAGCCAGCCACCATCTCGACACACGGAGCCAGAGCCCACCGCAGCCGCAGAGCCCGAGCCATCCTCTGACAGGAAGCAGGATCTCGAGAGCGCGACTGACCAGGTGTGTGAGCCGGCAACACCGTGCATCGTGGGAGTCCTCGTGGAGATCGAGGGCGTGGAGGAAAGCCCTGCCCACACTCCTGCGACTGAGGGTGAGCTGTATTCGATCTCGGGAAATATGGAGCAACTTCTGGATCTAATTGACTGGTCTATGGAGGTAATTCCTGTATCCCCTGTTTTTCCGCTGGTTCCATCCAGCCCTGATACCCTTGTATACCCTCTCAGTCTCCCACTCCTACCTCCTCCAGTCAGCTCCTCTGCTCCATTTCCGCTGGTTCCGTCCAGCCCTGAATTTTCTGTCTCTCCGCTGGTTCCGCCCAGCTATGAATTTTCTGTCTCTCCGCTGGTTCCGCCCAGCTATGAATTTTCTGTTTCTCCGCTGGTTCCGCCCAGCCCTGATTTTTCTGTTTCTCCGCTGGTTCCGCCCAGCCCTGAATTTTCTGTTTCTCCGCTGGTTCCGCCCAGCCCTGAATTTTCTGTTTCTCCGCTGGTTCCGCCCAGCCCTGAATTTTCTGTTTCTCCGCTGGTTCCGCCCAGCCCTGAATTTTCTGTGTCTCCGCTGGTTCCGCCCAGCTCTGAATCTTCTGTGTCTCCGCTGGTTCCGCCCAGCTCTGAATCTTCTGTGTCTCCGCTGGTTCCGCCCAGCCCTGAATTTTCTGTTTCTCCGCTGGTTCCGCCCAGCCCTGAATTTTCTGTTTCTCCGCTGGTTCCGCCCAGCCCTGAATTTTCTGTGTCTCCGCTGGTTCCGCCCAGCTCTGAATCTTCTGCGTCTCCGCTGGTTCCGCCCAGCTCTGAATCTTCTGTGTCTCCTGTACTCCCTCCCAGCCTCCCTCTCCCACCTCCTCCTAAACCTGCCAGTCCCTCTGCTCCACTACCGCTGGTTCCGTCCAGCCCTGATCCTCCTGTGTTTCCTCCCATCCTTCCTCTCTCTCCTCCTCCTAGACCAGCCAGTTCCTCGTCATCCCTGCTGGTGCCAGTCAGTCCCGCAGCTCACCCTCAGTCCGCGCCATCTGGGCGCGATGGTTCGCCGCTGGACTGCCAGTCTCCAGCTCCGCCTTGGCATGTTAAGGCCCTGTCTCCGCCTCCAGCCTCCGAGCCCTGGACCCCTCCTCGGTCCTTCGACCCAGCGGCTCCGCCTTGGCTCCTAGCTCCCTCGTCTCCACCGTGGCCTGTCACCCCACCTGCTCCACCGGGCTCCCTCGTCCATCCGGCTCCACCTTGGTCAGTCGTCGACCATCCGCCGTCTCGGGACTCCACTCCTCTGGTTCCACCTCATCACTCCATCCCTCCGGCTCTGTCAGGCTCCTCCTTCCCTCTGGTTCCACCGTCATCCTCCGTCACTCCGGCTCCACAGCGGTCTTCCAGGACCTCGCCTCCGCCTTGGTCGCCAGGGCCTTCTGCTCCACCTAGGCCCTCCGGATCCTCGACGTCACCCTGGCTCTGCGGCTGTGCTGCTCCATCTTGGGCTCCTCACCCACCGGTGCAGTCTCCTCCTGTCGGCCCCCTGGTGTCGTCGGCCGCTTCTCCACCGTGGCTCCTCCCGCCGTCGATTCCACCGTGGATCTCCGTCCTGGCTGGTCTCTGGTGGACCATCGGGCTCCTCCTGCTCCGGGCTCCTCCCTGGCTCCTCCCTCCATCCGCTCCGCCCTGGTCCCTACCTCCATGCTCCCTCGTCACCTGCTCCTGGCCTACTCCTCGCCCGCCTCCAGAACCCCCACCCTCCCTCCGCTGGTATTCCTCTTGCGGTGCGAGGACGCAACTTTCCGGGAGGGGGCGAACTGTCACGTTTATGAACTTTTGGATTCCTTATTTGGTCATCTTCCTTTTCTTGTTTTAGTTAATTGATTGATCCTCACCTGTCCCCAGTTCCCTCATCACCTGTGTGTTTAAATACCTGGTCTGTTTAGTTCTCCCTTGTCCGTGATTGTTGAATGTTATATGTGTCTAAGCTGTATGTTAATGCTAAATGTAAATCTTGTATATTGTCTGTATTCTCCGTCCTCATCAGTAAACTCCTTATTTTGTTCCAGATCCTCATCTCGCACTTTATTTTATGTTTAGCACTACCTCAACCTGTAACATATATTTACATGTGTGTGTTTCTTGAGACCCAAATCAGCATATTAGAAAGATTTCTGAAGGATCATGGACACTCAAGACTAGAGTTATGGAAACTAACAGAAATAAATTACACTCTAAATACATTAAAACTAACAACTAAAACTAAAACCTGGTTCAATAGTAACACACAGGACAATAAAAAACTAACGGTTTAAAAAGTGACAAAAAGAAAAAAAAATGGGGGAAAAAAACTCTTTAACCATGGGCATGGGTGATCATGTAATCTAACAATAAAAAAAAAAAAAAAACCTTTACTCCGTACAAAACATTTATTTGTTTTTTGATAAAAGCATTTGATTCTCTAACAGGCCTTTTGTTGAGCTGGCTAGACAGAACAGTTTTTCTTTGCTTAATAGAGCTATTATGGGATAACTTTTGTGTGTTCAGTCATTTGGGGAATTGAGAAATTGATCATTGGCGCGTTCTATAAACCGCACAAGAAAGAATAACAAAAACATCCATATCTTGCCAATGCACAGACATAGAAAATGGAGACAGACAGCAAAGCATTACTCCCGTTACAGAAGAAAGAAATCAAAGAGAGCTACTACAGCCTTAAAAGAGCTGTGGAGAAGAAACACATGACAAGAGCGAGAGAGGAGACGAGAAGGAGAGTGAAAAAAGTATGCACAATCTATGACTGGGTAATTTAACCTGTCAACAGCATCCCACCAGATTGACACCCCAACCACCACATACACAAATAACAACAGCGTAATCCCCACACCCCCACAACAAAGTCTCCAAACAAAGAATTTGTCTCTTGATGTCCAGGGATTTGCGCTATGTTTCCCCAAATAACTGATGCAATTGTGGGCTTGCTTTAATCTGAGGGAGAGACATTTTGAAAGCTTCAAAAGTTTGTTGAAAAAAAGCAATCAGTACAACAAAGTTTTCATACTGTATGGCTATAGTCTCTGAATTAGATGTACCAAAGAATTACATATTTTAATGTGTGGTTTGCTTTGTTTTTTTTTACCTTGTATGTAGCAGACACTGAGGTAAAGTTAGATATGTTTAGCATTTATTATAATATTTCTAACCATATATAGACATTTTTATAACAATAATTATTTTATATGATTTGATAATAATAATACATTTAATATAATAATTATTATAAAGACATTAGTTCTAAATATGTGTTCAAGCATGTGTTTTTCAACAATAATTAGTATTACTGTTATTGATTATTATTTTTATTATTATAAAACAGACATTTGAATTCAAAAGATTGTCACACTACACTGCCGGAAACACGGAGCGGAGAATAATCGAAAGAGTCTTTATTAATTCAACACAGGGGCAAATCCAACATGGAGAACAGGTAGAAGACACATGTACTTGACTGGTAGACCTGACAAAAACTGAACTGAAAGGACATTGCTTATAAAAGACAGGCTAACAAGGGAACTAAGGAGACACACCTGGGAACTAATCAACAATCAAAGGAGACAGAGAAACTGGGTCACAACGGAAAAAACACACACAGAAAAGTCCTAGTCCTAGTTCTGACATTTCGGCCCCTCCTGGAAGGTGCGTCCTTGCACCCCAGGCAACAACAGGAGGAGGCACAGGTGGGAGCTTGGGAGGAGGCTCTAGTGAAGGACAGACCCACAGGAGGGGGCCGGCAGACAGAGACCACGGAGGGCGGAGACGACAGAGGGAGGAGACAGGAGGAGCACAGCAGGACCCAGGCCACAACCATAACAGCAGCCCAAGGTGAAGCCGACGGTGGAAGGATCCATGGAAGAGGAATGGCCACCGACTCCAGGGGGCCGACCAACAGCGGTGGAGGAGGAGCCCGAGATGGAGAGCCATTGAGCCAGGGGGATGCCGAGGATCCGGGGGGCCAGGGTGGAGCCAAGGGCTAAAGCGGAGGCGGAGATCCAGAGATCCGCAGCGGAGCCAGAGCGTCTGAGGACCAAGGTGGAGCTGGTGGGAGGAAGGAGCCCAACGGAGCGGGTAGGATGGACCGACTAGGCGCAGCCAGTGGAGAGGAGGAGTCCAGAAGTGATGGCAGGTTGATGACTGACCAGGGACAAGGGAGCCCGGTGGATCTGATGGATCGATGGTTGACGGTGGAGGTGAGAGATCTAGGAGCCGAGGTGGAGCCACTGGGACTATGGGCCAAGGCGGAGTCCAGGCCTGAGGCTAGAGGCGGAGGTGAGGGAGACTCCAACCACGGTGATGCTTGGAGGATGGCAATCCCGTGGGGCTCGCACTGCATAGATGGCGGGGTGAGGTGCCCACCATCGATGGAGGAGGCAGGAACGGGTGGGAGGGCGGTCATTTTGGAGGAGTGGCCACTGGAGGGCAAATTCTAGGAGCAGGGACTGGAGGACATATTCTAGAAGCAGGCACTATAGGACACTTTCTAGGAGCAGGCACTGGAGGATCGGAGGCCCCCTCAGGGCTAGAGGAAACCAAGGATGAAGGAGGACTGGACGGGACCAGTGTGGTGGGCTCTGTAGCCGGCTCTCACACCTGGTCTGACGGGTTGGGCTCTGGCTCTCCATCATCAGTGGGCTTAAGCGTATGCTCTGTACCATGGGGAGATGGTAGGCTGGGCTCTGGGTCGGGAGCGGATCCGGCGAGATCCTCCATGGGGCAGATGGTAAGAGGCAACCCGTTTCTCACCAGAGTACACTCCACAATGGCAGCAAATTCCTCCCGAGGACCATCTTCGGACGACAACGCTCTACACTCGGCGTTCAGGCTCACGTCATAGAAAGTGCAGAGCATGTCATCCGGTTAGCTGGTGATGTGAACAAATAACAGGAACTGTCTGGTATGGTCCTCAAGAGATCATTCTTCCTGCTCCAGCAGGACGAGGAGGAGGAACTCGGGGGGGGGAAGGATTGGAACCATAAAACACAACGGAAAGAAAAAGGACTGAGGAAAACACACAGAAAACAAATGGAGGGTAGACACGCAATTTACATTGTTTTTCAGTCGGGTCTTCTGTCACACTACGCTGCCAGAAGGAACACAGGCCGAGAATAATCGAAAGAGTCTTTATTAACAACACAGGGGTAAATCCAACATGGAGGACAGGAAGAAGACACACATATGGAACTGGTAGACCCAACAAAAACTGAACTGAAAGGACATTGCTTATAAAGACAGGGTAACGAGGGAGCTAAGGAGACACACCTGGGAACTAATTAACAATCGAGGAGAGACAGAAACTGGGTCACAGGGGAAAAACACATGCAGACAAGTCCATAGTTCTGACAAAGATGTGTTTAGCATTAAAAATTAGTTTATTATTAGTAATTAGTAATTTCAAAATATCATATATCGTATTATATCATATCATATCATATCATATCATATCATATCATATCATATCATATCATATCATATCATATCTGCTAAATAGTGAGGCGTGGCCAAAGCCAGTGAAAGTACTTAATTAGCTGTTTTGAAAGCACATGTCAGAAGAAACAGTCGAGCTACAGAGAAGGACAGCAGCTTGTGAGTGTTTTGTCTCGTTTTCTCATTAGACTACTGTGTGATCGTCATTGCTAGGAAAGTTTTTGGTATAAATTGTGTGTCTTACCATGCTAAATATGTGCTGAAAGTGGCGCTTGGTTTTGCATTTGCCTATCGCGGGACTGCCCAGATTCGATCTGCTAAATAGTGAGGCGTGGCCAAAGCCAGTGAAAGTACTTAATTAGCTGTTTTGAAAGCACATGTCAGAAGAAACAGTCGAGCTACAGAGAAGGACAGCAGCTTGTGAGTGTTTTGTCTCGTTTTCTCATTAGACTACTGTGTGATCGTCATTGCTAGGAAAGTTTTTGGTATAAATTGTGTGTCTTACCATGCTAAATATGTGCTGAAAGTGGCGCTTGGTTTTGCATTTGCCTATCGCGGGACTGCCCAGATTCGATCTGCTAAATAGTGAGGCGTGGCCAGCTGACTTCAATCACAGGTAATCAGGCAAACACAAAAGCGGTAGGTTTCACCGCGGCAGCGGTCGTGGCAGCCCTCGTGTGAATTATCCTCATGTGAAGACGGACGAGTGTAAAGACAATCGACTCTACCTGCGCGACTCCACCGAGCGAGGACACCGACAGGGCACTTTGAGTATTGCTTTTCTCCTCTCTTTACTTTTTGTATAGTTTGTTTTAAAATATTTCTTACACTTGTAGTCACTATGTGCTTTCAGATCTCTACTGTCACTACTAACACTCGAAGAGCGCACTACGTACATCGCAGGAAGGCCTGTCTGACAAACCTACGGCCTGTCCCTCTGACTTCTACTACTACGCTCTGTATTCCAGTTGGTCTCTGGAACTGCCAGTCTGCAGTTAACAAAGCAGACTTCATTTCTTCTATTGCTACTCATTCCGCTCTCAACCTCATGGCACTGACTGAGACTTGGATCAAACCTGAAGACACTGCCACCCCTGCAGCCCTCTCCACTAATTTCACTTGTTCCCACACTCCTCGTACCACTGGGAGGGGTGGAGGTACTGGTCTCCTTATATCAAAAGAATGGAAATTTGATCTTCAGCCTTCACCTACAGGTAATGGTTCATTTGAATCACATGCCATTACTGTAACCCACCCTGTTAAAATCCACTTTGTGGTCATTTATCGTCCCCCAGGTCAATTGGGAAACTTCTTGGAGGAGTTGGATGTGCTGCTATCAAACTTTCCTGAAGATAGTACTCCTCTGGTACTGCTTGGTGACTTCAACATCCACCTAGATAAACCCCAGGCTGCTGATTTCAAAACTCTGCTCACCTCATTTGATCTCAAGCAAGTGTCTACTACAGCGACTCACAAATCAGGCAACCAACTGGACCTCATCTATACACGCTGTTGGTCTGTGGACAACTCTTCAGTCGTCCACTGCACACCTCAGACCACTTCCTCATTACTGCTAACCTAGCACTTACTCCTGAAGCGGCTCACACTCCAACGCAGGTCACCTTTCGACGGAACCTACGCTCACTCTCTCCATCTCGCCTATCTTCTGTGGTTTCATCCTCGCTTCCTGCACTCTCTCAGTTTTCAGCTCTGGACACGAACAGCGCTACGGACACTCTTTGCTCCACTTTAATATCTTGCTTGGACCACTTTTGCCCACTGTTGTCTAGACCAGCACGCACCGCCCCATCTGCCCCCTGGCTGTCCGAGGTTCTCCGTGAACATCGCTCTAAACTCAGGGCTGCAGAGAGGAAATGGCAGAAATCAAGAAACTCTACCGACCTCAGTGTGTATCAGTCTCTCCTCTCTTCCTTCTCTGCAAATGTCTTCACGGCTAAAACATCCTACTACCACAACAAAATTAACAGGGCTCAAGACTTATTTAATTATTTCACTTATTTATAATTATTTCAAAACACTCAAGGTTCAAGACTTTCTCTTCTCTTCTTAATCCGCCACCACCACCTCCTCCATCGACTCTTACAGCGGACGACTTTGCAGTTTTCTTCACAAATAAGACAAGAACCATCTGTGACCAATTCTCCACACCGCAGACTGAGGACAACTTCACAATGACCGACGCACACTCTTTCTCCTCCTTCTCCCCACTCTCAGAGATGGACATTTCCAAACTTCTTCTGTCCAATCATCCTACTACTTGTCCACTTGATCTGATCCCCACTCACCTCCTTCAAGTGATCTCTTCTTCAGTCATACCTTCGCTTACTCACGTTATCAACTCCTCTCTTCAATCTGGAACATTTCCCTCAGCATTCAAGCAGGCTCGAGTAAGCCCACTGCTCAAGAAACAATCTCTAAATCCAGCGCTTCTTGAAAACTACAGACCGGTATTCCTTCTTCCATTCATTGCAAAGACACTTGAGCGAGCTGTGTTCAACCAGCTTTCTATGTTCCTTGTACAGAATAACCTCCTGGACAGCATCCAATCTGGCTTCAAAAGTGGCCACTCAACTGAGACTGCTCTGCTCTCTGTTACTGACGCCCTGCGACTAGCAAGAGCAGCTTCAAAATCCTCAGTACTCATCTTACTGGACCTGTCTGCTGCTTTTGACACCGTTAATCACCAGATTCTCCTGTCCACCCTCAGAAAGATGGGCATCTCTGGAACCGCACTCCTGTAGGTTAAGTCCTACCTCTCTGACAGATCCTTCAGTGTGTCTTGGAGGGGTGATGTTTCTAAGTCACAACACCTTGCTACTGGGGTTCCTCAAGGCTCAGTATTTGGACCACTTCTCTTGTCCATCTACATGACGTCATTAGGATCTGTCATTCAGAAGCATGGTTTTTCTTATCACTGCTACGCTGATGACACCCAACTCTACTTCTCATTCCAGCCAGATGACCCGATGGTAGCTGCTCGCATTTCAGCCTGTCTGAGTGACATTTCTAGCTGGATGAATGACCATCACCTTCAGCTTAACTTTACGAAAACAGAACTCCTGGTGATTCCAGCTTACCCATTCCTTCATCACAACTTCTCTATACAGCTGGGTTCGTCAACCATTACTCCTTCGAGGACAGCCAGAAACCTAGGAGTTGTGATGGATCATCAGTTAAGCTTCACAGACCACATTGCTACAACGACCCGGTCCTGCAGGTTTGCCTTATACAACATTAGGAAGATTAGACCCTTCCTATCAGAGCAAGCCACCCAACTTCTTGTCCAAGCTCTTGTTCTCTCCAGACTGGACTATTGTAATGCTCTCCTGGTGGGCCTTCCTGCATGTACTGTCAAGCCTCTGCAATTGATCCAGAATGCAGCAGCAAGGGTTGTCTTCAATGAGCCAAAAAAAGCTCACGTTACTCCTCTCCTCATCAGGTTACACTGGCTACCAGTAGCCGCTCGTATTAAATTCAAGGTACTGATGCTTGCCTACAAGACGACCACTGGCAAGGCACCAACATACCTAAACTCACTGGTTAAATCTTATGTGCCCTCCAGAAGTTTGCGCTCTGCAAGTGAACGACGCCTTGTGGTGCCATCCCAAAGAAGTTTAAAATCACTCTCACGGACCTTTTCCTGGACTGGGTCCAGCTGGTGGAATGAGCTCCCAATCTCAATTCGTACAGCTGAGTCTTTACTCATTTTCAAGAAACATCTAAAGACTCATCTTTTTCGCCTGCACTTAACCAACTAATACTAGCACTTTTCCTTTTCTTGTCTTTTCTTTAAAAAAAAAAAAAAAAAAACCTGGCTAGGCATCTATACTAGACTAACTGAGACTTGTCATGGCACTTGTATACTGTTGTTGTTCTCTTGTTGACCTGACTGCTTCTATTGTTCTCATTTGTAAGTCGCTTTGGATAAAAGCGTCTGCTAAATGATTAAAAGTAAATGTAAATATCATATCATATCATGCACTGCAGAACAACTGAATGTGAGTCACTAAAGAACACTGAATTTAGGCCAGCAGCACACATAATAATAATAATAATAATAATAATAATAATAATAATAATAATAATAATAATAATAATAATAATAATAATAATAATAATATTTAAGCCCATTCAGAGATCTTTTGTTGTGATATAAACAGAAAGGCTCAGTGGAAATTATAGTAGGAGTGTCTGAGTAAAAATTCTTACATTTCTAAAACAATAAACGCAATTATACATTTTACAGCTCAATGACTATAATCACCTGAAATTCATTCACTCTTACTGTTATATAGTTCATCATTTAGATGACAGTTTTATCCAAATAACACCTATTACAGGAGGAATCCCCCTGGAGCAACCTTGGGTTAAGTGAACAATGGTAGCTTATGGATCCTGTTTGAACTACATTTCTGTAACTGCTCTTGTTACATATTTCATAGGCCAAACATTTTTCTCCAAGCAGTTTCATAGTTCCTAGCAGGTTTACAGTGTTCAGTTCATGCCAAGCTTCCATAATTACTATCTTCCAAAACGTACACAACCAGACAAAAGAAAATACACAACGAATGCTACCATGTTTGCAATTCCTCAGCTGTATGGACGCACACCACCTTCTCTCTCTAAACACTGCTAAGGATAAAACAGCACAATGTTTGGCTAACAAAGAGAAGAGAAGGAAGGATTTTATATTAGAACACGATTGTGCACATATGTTTTCTGGTTGCTTTCTTTGTGATCGCTGCCATGATTCAGAATGTTTCCACAATACAATGTCCTGTGACAGTTCAGAAGACCCAAACAGACGGCGCAGCAGAACAACTGAGTGTGAGTCACTGAAGGAACATAACAAACAAATCGTCTGGAGGGGGTCGGCGTCACACGCCGATGAATCCAGTCTCACACACGCACAAACTCTGAGCTGACTTGTGAAACTTTGAGACTGTTATGGGTAGAAATCAAAGGCCTGTCACCAAGTGTGTTTGTGCAAGAGCTGCCTGTACTCTAGTCAATCATGCAGGAGTGTTTTTCAGGCTCAAACATCAGATCGTATGAAAACCAGCTGAGGGAAACAAGAAAGTTGGCACAAAGGGAGCGATTCAGTGAGAATCCACCAAGGAGTTGCACTAGATTAGGTTTAGTTTCCTTAATAATCTTGAGAAGAGTGTTTTTAATGTTGTTTGATGGCTGATAATTGAATAATGAAAGAAAAGAGAGACAGACAGGCAACATCTTCTCTACTGACTGTAATAAATGCTTCATAACTTTGCATGAACCTTTAAACTCTGCAATTAAACCAATTCATGAAATTCTTTCCTAGCTCCTCAAAGGGCCTGATCCAGGTCAGTGTGGTGAAGCGTGATGTTGAGGAATGTATTGATTCTGCGTAAATAGCTCTGTCAGAGGAACTGTTTGTTTCTATTTGGTGGTTTACTCTGCAATGGGTGGAATTGCAGCAAGACCCAATGAGACTCGGCCAGTGCTGAATTGTGGGTACTGAGCTGCATAATAGATGGGGACTGTGCCCATAAATTCTCAAAGAGCCAGTAAAAATTTCTTCAAATGCCGGCAGTTTAAAGACTAACTGAGGATGTGTGTACATGTGTGCGTGTGTGTAATATTAGGTATCCGTTCACATAATGTGATGTGGTTTTTAAAACTGCATCCAGCTTTGCTGATTCATTAAAATGAAGAAAGAAAAATAGAATTTAACAAAGGATTGTTGTTTCAGTGTATTAGACTGGAGGGAAATTACGCATGAAAAAAATGTTACTGAAAGAAAACAGAATACAGCTTGTCTGCCGCCTGTTAACCAGTGAATGGCTAAAAAGTACACAATTCACAAAATACACTGCTGAAGAATACACTATTTATCCATCATGATACAAAAAAAAATGTTGGTTCCATTTTTTCTAAGAAATCAAACTGAATCAAACAACGTGGCAGTGGTGTTCCTGAATGAATCAATGAATCACAACAAATCGTTTGAGTAAAGGATTCAGTGACTCACTAATAATTAGATTCACTCATCTAATCTGTAATTTGTTGCAAACTTCTGGCTCATGAATGTAACCTTTAAAATTATCATAATGAAATATATTATTATATAATACATGGATCTTCCTGTCCTCTAACCAATACGCTCGTATAGGTCATTTGTCCAAAACCCTGAAATACGACCCATCAGAGCGTATACTACAATTGCGCCCCTATCGGCAAAAGGTCGTTTTCATATTAATGTTTTGTACTCTTTTATTTGCACTCTGATTTGCGTTTCGTGTAGCTCAGTTGGTAGATTATACCTTGATATGTAATCATGCTATCATGGGTTCGATCCCAGGGAACGGACGTGCACGAAAATGTATATGCTCAATAAATCATAATTTAGCATGATTTCTGTGAGGGTTAGGTTTAGGGGTGGGGTTAGGTGTGGTCATTCGAACGAATAAGCCAGTAATAAAATATATTGTTGAGGAATTCTCAATTTTTCCATCCTAGAACAGTATTAAGAAGTAACCATTTTTTGGTTCCATGTTTGATATGAAATCACGAACAAATCAGTGAATCACAATTAATCTTTTAAATAAAAGACTAACTCATAAAGACTAGTTTAATTCCTGAACAAATCAGTGTTTTTGAATTAATCAATTGAGTGAATGAATATCATACTTTTTTTTTGTATTTTTTTTTTTGGTTGTTACAAGTAACTCACTAATAAAGACCAATTCCTGAACGAATCAGTGTGTTTGAATGAATTAATTGAGTGAATGACTATAATCATTTACTCTTTTTGCTTTATAGAAGTAAGTTTGTTTAATTTAACTCAAGAAAAGCACAGCTCATCTGAGATATATGGACAAAAAAAGGGACAAAGGATGTGTGTAGACAATCTGAAGATATATATGCGATACAATCAACACTTCTAAAAAAATTTCTACTTTTACCAATTACTGTAGGTGTCGCAGTGTTTTGGCTTTTCCCTATGCATTCTATTACAGTGACTCCTTCGTCAACTAACAAAATCCACAATCAAGAGTTCTGGATAGCTCGTGGTGCTGAGAGACAGATCTAACATTCCCGAACCTGTGATGAGAAGAAATGGCATTACTTCCTTTATTCTCGATTCAAGGGGATGAATAAGCAGGTAGAGTGATGACAGCAATAAGAGGGATAGACAGAGACAAATTAGAGAGAAAAGGACCCACGAGACAGATGAGGAAATATCTTCAGTAGAGAAACAGGACATTGAAGCCTTATGCAAAAGCAGAGTAAAACAGTAACTACAAGAAAAGAATAGAACACAACCAGAAAGATGATGCGGCTCTAATCATCACATCCATTAAGATCTACAGTATCAACCTATTCTTGAACCCTGAAACGCAACCAACCCCTCTCCCTCCAGTTTTCAAACACAATCAGTAATTGTATAAACAGCACCGAACAATGACTCTTAACTGGCTCTGACATCATATTTCCCCCCTTAGAGAAGTCACGTGCAGACAGGAGGCTGAACAGAATCTCTCAGAGGAGTAGTGGGTCTCATTAGAATAGCTATGAACACGCACTATCAAGACTCTAATGAACAATAATAATAATTTAATTAATAAGCTTACCATTCTTAATGTCTTTCATATCTAAATGAAGACTGGACATCAGAATCCCCACCGCTTGAGAACGTTTGTTACTCAGCAGCTTGACAACCTGAGAGAGACAGAGAGAGAGAGAGAGAGAGAGAGAGAGAGAGAGAGAGAGAGAGAGAGAGGGTATATGTTGTTACTGTTATAAAACATCAGCCACTTTTACTTAGAATTATTTAAACGCAGTTTACCCTGAATATTATTGCTGGTGACAAAAATACATAAACACAGTATTTCTTCTGGGTGCCCTCATAAATTTAATAGCACACAGAGGTACTTTGCCTAATAAGGAAACCAAAAACAAAGCCAAAATATGAGCATTTATGACTGTTTCCTCATATGGTATTATAGAGAGGTCTTCATCTCTCTCTTTCATACACAGCATCCACATATATCAAAATAACTTTACTTTCTCCAGTTTCTGGCTCTGCCAAGGAACACCACAGTAATTATGCAAATGACAGACCTGTCTAGTCATATTAAACCCAGTTCGATTTTGACACTTTCAGGCAGCCCCTTCAAATCAGGCATTTCCAAATACGTGGTGCAGTGGATGCATGCATGTGATACCTCACATAATCAATCTTTTCATACTGGAAAAATAAAAATAATAAATTTGCCTTTTTTTATCAAAAATATATATAAAACAATCTAAATACAAGATATTAAGTATTGCTTTCTTTTTTTAAAAAAAAAAAGAAAAAAGAAAGTGTACTGTATGCTTTATCAGTGGCTTAAGGAAAATAATCTTTTCAAACTGACTTATTTATTTATTTTTTGAAAACAAGTCATTTTATTACTCAAGTAAATATATCTTGTTTAAATAATGTTTAGAGGTTTTGAAATTTGTACTCAAAAGCAAGATAAAAATACTGAGTAAAAAAAAAAATTGCAGTGTAGTGCACTATGTTTTTTGAAACCCTGGGCCCTCTGTAGTTTTCCTGTAGTTTTCCCCATATACATTGAGTGCCATCGCAAACATCTTTTTTTTCACGACCGCCAGTTAACAACATGCTAATTCTGATTGTTGGAAAGAATTTGAAGTCGTGAAAACCTTCTAGTACAGGCCACACTTGAAAGTGCGATGGCGGCCCAGTGTGATCATCAGAAAGCCTCTGGCTCTCATTATCTCCACAGGCCTCATGACCACTAAACACAGCGCGATGGCAGAGTGCTGTGCTACGTTAATGATGTGGGAAACACACTAATGCTTGTGATGAGCTGGATCTCAAATCAGACGCTTACCGACCAATGACAATTGATTCCATACTTTGGCAACATTTCGGTGGGAAGCGTGGATATCGCTGTATAAGGGAGTATGGCGGTTCGGCGGTCATACAGTAACTACCAGCTAAAGGACCAGATAACTACTGCCAGAGCAATGGGCCATAAAATTAATATGATTCATAAAATTAACATGATTATGTGGGCTCAAATAAAGCATCGGGCAGTTGTTTTTAATTTATACATCTAATGCACATGAATTATAAGGGGATTTGATTATATTAGCAATTTAATTTTGACTGATCTGTGCAAACTGTAAGACTAAAGCAACTGTTCTGTGAATAATTCTGAGAGAGATTATCTAATGCACACACACACACTCTCTCTCTCTCTCTCTCTCTCTCTCCCTCTTTCTCTTACACATACATACACACACACACACACACACACACATATAAAGTGTGGCATGACCACACTAGGCTGACTGGAGTCGCTGGGCTGGCTGGTGGTTTGAGGGTTGTGGGTTTTAACTCAATACAGACTGCCCCCCCCCAATTCCTCAGATCTTACAGACCACAGAGAGAAAGAGAGAGAGAGCACAGAAAACTTTCAAAAGTCTCAGAATTTCTCAATATTTACATGTTTAAAAAATGTTTGTTATTTATCCTATTTGTAGACAATAACACTGTGTGTTCTCAAAACTTGTTCATATTAAAACTTTTTTCCCCCCAGAGGTTGGTATTGTCATGGTAAATATTCCAAAAACATGGTATTATTATGGTACAAATACAAATATACTGTAAACTCTACATATAAGACTCTACAGGTCGTAATAAGGTCGTAATAATTACTCTACATGTTCAAAGTCTGATGTTTACCAAGGCTGCATTTATTTGATCAAAATATTATGAAATATTATTACAATTTAAAATAATTTTTATCTATTTTTAAATATTTGAAAATGTAATTTATTCCTGTAAATTTTCAGTGGCCTTCACTTCAGTTTTCAATGTCACATTTTCCATCCAAACTCATTTTAATATGCTGATTTGTTGCTCTAGAAACAATTCTTATTAATAATAATGTTGAAACAGCTGTGCTGCTTAATATTTCTGTGGAAATCGTGATACTTTATTTCCAAAATTAATTATTAATAGAAAGTTCAAAAGAATTTTTTTGAACATTATTAAAGGGTTAGTTCACCCAAAAATGAAAATTGATTATAAAATTATGTCATTAATGACTCACCCTCATGTCGTTCCAAACCCGTAAGACCTCCGTTCATCTTCGGATCACACTTTAAGATATTTTAGATTTAGTCCAAGAGCTTTCTGTCCCTCCATTGAAAATGTTTGTACGGTATACTGTCCATGTCCAGAAAGGTAAAAACATCATCAAAGTAGTCCATGTGACATCACAGTGTCAGTTAGAATTTGTTGAAGCATCGAAAATACATTTTGGTCCACAAATAACAAATCAGCTAAAATAACAACAGACTTTATTCAGCATTATCTTCTCTTCCGTACATTTTCAATGGAGGGACAGAAAGCTCTTGGACTAAATCTAAAATATCTTAAAGTGTGATCCGAAGATGAACGGAGATCTTACGGGTTTGGAACGACATGAGGGTGAGTCATTAATGACATAATTTTCATTTTTGGGTGAACTAACCCTTTAATGTCTTTTAAACAATTTTGCATCTAACCCTGAATACTGCACAGAATATCTGTACATAACTCATAATTGAAGAACACAGCTGCAGGACCATTAAATTAGTTTGTGTGATGCAGTTTGTAATGTGCTTGTTGTATAGCTGTGGGTTGTTATCAGAAATCTGCATGACTCCAGACGAAAGAACCACAAAACTCTTACCAGTGACTAATTTTCACACCACTACCAGAGAGGAAGAGAGAGAGCGAGATTAGGTTCAGATGTGAAATATGGTAAACAGTCTTATCAAAGAGTCTCATAGTCACACTTTGTCTGAGAAAACATTAAAGGGATAGTTCACCCCTAAATTTAAATGTGATGTTTATCAGCTTACCCCCAGGGCATCCAAGATTTAGGTGACTTTGTTTCTTCAGGAGAACAGAAACAAAGAGTTTTAACTCAAACCTTTGCCTTCTGTCAGTCATATAATGGAAGTGGATCGGAATCATGGCTTTGAGAGTAAAAAAAACATAAACAAACAAAGCCAAATTAAACCCTGCGGCTCTTAATGATACATTGATGTGTAAAGACACAAAATGATCGGTCTGTGCAAGAAACTGAACTGTATTTATATTGTTTTTTTTTTACCTCTGAGAAGAAGACGACAGATCAGGTTCTGGCTGTTGAGAACGTGCTCAGGACAGTTCGGACATTGCAGTGAAAATCAGAGTAAAAAAACCGATATAAACAGAACATTTTTATTTTTGGGTGAACTATCCCTTTAAGTAAAGCTTATAACATTTACAGAAGGTCTGTAAGGCTCTGATTCACAAGCTGTGCATGTGAAATCAGTGTTAAGTGTTAGTTTTGTGTGTGGTGAGGTGGGAGCCTGGGCAGAGCTAAGGAAAGACAACCAGGAATGTTGTCCTGGGAGCTGAGATGACAGGGGTCTACTAAGTTCTACTACTTGTTGTGATATCAAAAAAGGTCCTGGACCCAGTGTTTTTAATCAGTGGGAATATAGTAAACTCCTCTTACCTGTTTGGCCTTGGATTTTGTTATGGTATCTGAGATAGGTTTCTTCTTTTCCTTGACTGCACTTTTGGCAAACAGCTCCACAAATTCGTCAAAGTCTACTGAAGGCTCTTGAACCTTTTCCCACACCAGGTCACTTTTGGCATCCCTATGAGCGAGGGAAATAAAAATATCAGTTTGCCTTATCACATGTGTGATCATAATCAAGCCTTGGCTGACTTTAAATAAGGTGAAACAAGCATTCAGTATACACACTGCAAAAACATGCAGCATTCAATCAATGAGACATGATTACTTTTTGGCATTTAGCTGAATCCGTGTCCAGTAGAGTGGTTTCATGGGCCGTGGGGGTTCGATGATAGCCTTTAGGGGGACGGACTCCTGAGTCATGCTAGACGGCACCAACCCCATGAAGGGTGGAGGGGTACCGAAGGGTGGTGGTGGCCCAAAACCAGGTGGAGGAGGGGGTGGTGGGGGTCCACAGCCAGGAGGTGGAGGAGGAGGGGGTGGGGCCATACCTGGGAGTGGAGGTGGAGGGGGTGGAGCCATGCCCACAGATGCAAGTGGAGGAACAATACCTGGGAGCGGAGGCGGTGGAGGGGGCAGAGCCATAATTTGGAATGGAGGTTGTGGAGAGGAAGAAGCTGTACCCGTGAATGGCAGATGGGTCAGACCCATACCTGGAAGTGGAGGTGGAGGGGGTGGGGGTGGGGGTGGAGGAGTACCCAGGAAAGGCAGATGGATCTGAATCGCATCTGGGAGTGGAGGTGGAAGAGGTGGAGGTATTGATGCATCTTGTTTTGAAGGTGTCGGGAAACCTGAAACAACAGGAAGTAGTGATGGTGCAGGGGGAGGGATTTTCTTTGTTCTTTGGCAGCTACAGGTATTGGGCAATCCCACTGGTGAAGTAGCGGTGTCACTTAATTTGGGAGTATGTGATTGGTCTGATAAAGGCACTGGAAGTTTAAAGGCTTCCTCGACAGGTGAGGTCTCAATGGCTGAATGAACTCGTTGTTCATTTACTTTAGTCTGTTTAATGGTTTGATTAAAACCACCCACTTCTCGATCCTCTTTTCCAAGCTTTGTGCCATCCAAAACATTGTCTTTTTCCATATCTGATATTTTCACAAGTAATTCTTCAATTGTTCGCTCTAGCTCCTGAATGGAAATGGACGTTCCTTCCGGAACGATTCCAGATTGCCCCGTGCATCCATCCTGTGGAGAGCAGGAAACAGAAAAGAGAGACTTTACATCTTTAAAAAGAAACAGCAGCATGGAATGAAAAACACAGACACCTCCTGTCACATGCGATCGTACTAGCATGAGTTAGTGCCTTGTTTCAGCGGATGTTAGTTTCCCCTTTGAGACCCAGTTTTCTGAGGAATGGTATGAGTGAGTATGTGTTTGTGAGTAAGGGGCCGTGTTTCTTAATAACACAGACCAGGCACGCATGTGGCGTCCCACAAGTCAATAAAAGCACTTTGGCTGATCGGGAAATAGTAGCAGTGCTTCCTAGATGAAGGGAAGAGAGAGAACCCAGGGAAAATGAATGAACCACCACAGTCAGCGTGTAAAAATCAGCACACAACACACAAAGGATGCACTTGGCAAACACACAAACACAGTGATAAACACACACACAACTTTGTCACGCACACATACAATCTGGCAGCGAGGGTCAAGGAAGTCCAACAAGTCTAGACTCCAGAAGTTGTCTCTGAGGACTCCTAAAAGGCGAGCCGCAGAGTCTCTGGGAATGAAGAGGGAAGGGTTTGTGCTTTTCTATTACACAGCTTCAAACGGCTTCAAAGAGCTTGTGTGGGTCTGTGTGAAGGGTTGGGGGGAACGGAGAACATATCACACACATGGAGTCTGGTTACATGTTGGGCCCTGTCAGACTGACATGGGTTTGGGGGGGGGGCGCTTTCATTCACAAAACCCTCTTTTACAGCCAGGGAGGCTTGGAAAACTTTGGCTCTAAACTTCCAGGCCTCAGCAATTTTAGAGTCATAGGCCATAATATATGTTAAATATGACAAGTATCACTGTAAAAAAGACATGTTCTGCACAAATGTCAACACAAGAACTAGAGGGCAGTAAAGCCAGTTCCAATTGCGATGGAGTCTGCATTCCGAATCACATTAAAGTATATTCCTACCAGAAACATGAGGAATAAGCTGTAACATAAGGTGTTGCGTGTGTGCTTTGAACATTGGAATGCAAACGGCCATTTATCATTTCAGAATTCAAACACTGTGGATCTTAATACGCAATGGCAGGCACTGCGCCTGCTGGACAGATGTTTAGATCAGGTTAAATGCTGTTAGGATGCTGTTTACAGAGGGTCTCATAGCAACGCTAAAGAGATGTATGGCTTTTGAGGTGCTAAAATACTGTCTTAGCAATGGAAGGGTGTTGAACCTGATGGAGAATCATTTAAAACTAGCTAAGTGTTTACACTCCCAAACATGCATATCCATGGACGATACAGAAAAGCAAATGCATGTTTGATTACACATAGGTCCAACAAAAATGTGCATGGGTACAGCAATGAAATCAGATGGTAATACCAAGGTATTTAACATGGCACTGAATCATGACCATATTCATACACAATGTTTTTCATATTGTACTGCAAGGTACTTCAGACAATAACCTGATTTTACCATATTACATGTAAAAAAAAAACATGTTATTATTAGGCTACCATGCCACCATGTTCAAAAAACATAGTACCATCAAAATTTCCAAAAACATGGTATAATAAATTTTGAAGTTGATATTTAACATGGTACTGAATTATTAACATATTCATAGATTATACATTTTAAATGGTAATCAAATATACTTTAAACAAATATCATAATTTTATCATATATAACATTTCCAATAACACAGTATTAATAAGATACCATGTTAAAAAATATAATACCACCAAAATGCCTAAATCATGGCACTAGCATGGAGCATTTTTGTTACTCATACAGTATAGAAGGTACTAGGGTGTCACCATGGTACAGTGATGGTACAGTATTAGATGGTAATACTAGGGTACTTTAAGATAAACCATAGTGCTGAAATTCACATACCATGATATTTATAATACTTCATGATAATTCCAAGATGTTTAGTAAGTAGGATGAAATTAACTTTAGACATAGCAATATATTTTTCTAAATGTAAGATTCCATGGATTTCTTAGAATAACCATATACAGTATATGGCAATCATGCAGTACCATAATAAACATCAGATATCATAAAAATGGCAATAATAGTAGATCAGTTCCTTCTTTGGATATATAAAACTATATTTGTTCACATACTTGCAGCTGTGCAGAAATGGGGGACGGACTTGGAGGCAACATTGTTTGGAGCTGCCCAGGTGTTCTGATCTCATTCTGTCCCATTGGAGCCCAGGTATACAGCTGCTCCTTCTGGATGTGTGAAAGAAACAGAGCTGGAATTAAAACAGCTGATTCTGGCAATAAATGTTTTACACTGCATACAAGAATCTAAAATTAGACTTCTGTTCCTGGGGTTGCTTTTCTGATTTAACAACAAGCAAAATGTAGAATTTTGTGGCAGCGCTGAGTGAAGGACGACCTCTGCTGGCAGACAGAGAGAAGAACAGCACCACTGACCACGGCAGAGAGAATACATGGCATTTGTCTTATACATATTGAAAAGTTGTTCCCGAGGCTGTCCATTCACAAAAGTAGGTGTTTGCTTAAGCATGCAGTGAACCTTCTGCAGAGTTGCACCGCATGCCTGTATAAGCTGGATATAACAGGTTTGACTGTTAAACAATACACATTTTCCTGGTTAATACATTATTGTAAATTAAAAAAAAAAAAAAAAAAAAAAAAAAATATATATATATATATATATATATATATATATATATATATATATACAGTACAGACCAAAAGTTTGGACACACCTTCTCATTCAAAGAGTTTTCTTTATTTTCATGACTATGAAAATTGTAGAGTCACACTGAAGGCATCAAGGACTATTTGACCAAAAAGGAGAGTGATGGGGTGCTGCGCCAGATGACCTGGCCTCCACAGTCACCGGACCTGAACCCAGTCGAGATGGTTTAGGTGTGAGCTGGACCGCAGACAGAAGGCAAAAGGGCCAACAAGTGCTAAGCATCTCTCGGGGAACTCCTTCAAGACTGTTGGAAGACCATTTCAGGTGACTACCTCTTGAAGCTCATCAAGAGAATGCCAAGAGTGTGCAAAGCAGTAATCAAAGCAAAAGGTGGCTACTTTGAAGAACCTAGAATATGACATATTTTCAGTTGTTTCACACTTTTTTGTTATGTATATAATTCCATATATAATTCCACATGTGTTAATTCATAGTTTTGATGCCTTCAGTGTGAATCTACAATTTTCATTGTCATGAAAATAAAGAAAACTCTTTAAATGAGAAGGTGTGTCCAAACTTTTGGTCTGTACTGTATATATATATATATATATATATAGTTTTTACATGCAAAATGTGTATATCTGAGTGCATCTGTATATATGTGTTCATACAGTGTGTTATATAGTATACTCTGATAATGGCTCTACCTGTCAATCATCAGTCTGCCCTATTCAAAACACCATTATGCATTTTTGCTCTGACACACAAACATTCTTACTGGCTAAGAGACCTACATTTATTGCATCATACCCGTGTGTTTGTGACAAATATTCGAACAAAATTATGAAATCAGAAATCAGAGTCATGCTCTGCCATCTACCAGCACAACAGGGTTTTTGTGAAGTTATTTCAGTCACTTAGCAGCAGTGCTTGTTAAAGGGATAGGTCACCCAGACATGAAGATTCTGTCATCATTCTTTCTTTAGAAACCTGTTCAAATGTCCGAGCTGCACTTTGCCAAACAATGAAACTGAATGGTAATAGCAATATTTAAATTAAACCTAAATTGTAGTCTGTTCTTCACATAAAGCTATCATATGACTTCAGAAGTCTTGGAATAAAGTGCACAAGTAATATAGAATACTTTAATGATGCCTTTATTGTGTTGTTTTGTCCTTTTTTAAACATTATGACTGCTGATTGGACAAGGTCAAGAGAAACACTTGTCTGAACAGATTCAGAGAAATAAAACTGCTCAAGGTTTAGAATGGTAATTAAAGAGTGGTAATTAAACTAATTACCAGAATAGTGTTTTTGTGAATTTAAGTATCTTTGGAATAATGCTTTGGGACAGAATGATATTTTTATTCAAATCTTCATTGTGAACGATGCTTAAAGGGATAGTTCACATAAAATGACAATTCTGTGATTAATTACTAACCTTCATGTCGTTCCAAACCCATAAGACCTTTTTTCATCTTCAGAACACATATTAAAATATTTTTTGATGAAATCTGAGAGCTTTCTGACCCTGCATAGACAGCAATGCAACTAACACGATTGACTCGTGGACTATTTTAATGATGTCCTTACTATCTTTCTGGGTCTTGAGCATGTCAGTTGCATTGCTGTCTCTGAAGGGTTAGAAATCACACAACAAAAATACAAAAATCTCAGAACAAAAATAAAAAAAGTACATCAAAAATATCTTAATTTGTGTTCAGAAGATGAACGAAAGCCTTACAGGTTTGGAACGACATTTCCATTTTGGGTGACCTATCCCTTGAGAATTATATAATGAGAATTATATGATTCCTATGTCATATACAGTAGACAGGTGACAGCAAAATATAGAAAACATGTAGGAATAAAATACACAGCTATCTGGATAGAAACGGATAATGAATCTGATCTTTGCTACATTCAGAGATGAATTCAAAGATGGAGCAGCACCAGAGAGCATTTGACCCATATTACATAACTTGGTCAGATGGCTTATGCGTGCAGATGTGTCCATTTAAGCATGCCTAAGCACCGGATACACATATTTACACATGTTTGTGATTGTGCGCTGTACTTGGTCTAAAAATATACTGCACACTCACACAACATAAATATGTTTGTTCACACTGTTAAAGCAGGTTAAGTGTGTATGTGTGTGATGACTTAGAAAGGGGAAAGAGCAAGTCGCAGAAGCAGTGTTAAATGTTTATCTGTGCAGACACAAATCTGCTTTGGCTGGTGAAGCGAAAGAGAAAAAGAGAAAGAGTCCTTCTATTCAGGTCACATCGGGCTGAGCACAAAAGCATGAAAACATTGTTGCATGTTTTAGCATATCAATCTAACATACTGCATTACAACATGCCTTGTGTGCTGTAACAGAATAATCTCACAATTTTATCATGCGTGAGATAATAAATACATACTGTAATGTGCATCTCTTCCTAAAGTTGCCCTGCTGCTGAGCTCATCTCACATCTGCTCAGGCAGAGTCAACTCTGTGGGTTTTTCAACAAAGTGATATAAAATGTGTGAAATCTGGCACATTTTTAGTAACACTCATCAACAGCTTTTCTGTTTCTTCCTTATGCAATCTAGTGTTGAGCTTGAAGACTTAAAATCTGTGCTTATTATGTATGGGTTCAAATTTTATTTCAACATTATAATTATAGTGTGTATATGTCTGATAGAGAATTATATTAATTTAAATAATATATTATTGAAATGTTCAGTCGTACAGACTAATTTATTTTAAAACCTAAACATAAACATTTCAGTGGCTACCAGCAACAGTTTGGTTACCGGTATTCTTCAAAATATCTTCTTTTGTGTTCAACAGAAGAGTTCATGATGACAGAATTATAATTTTGGGTTGAACTATCCCTATATACCTTAAGATAATTTAGCATAAAAAAATAAACTCCTCAGATGCTTTCATTTAATACAATTATGCTTTGTGAAGTTGTGCATGATAAAATATGAAAGAGACAAAAATTTGATGGTCATACATTGAAAATGGGCTTATCTGTAACATCACTTCCTGTGGGTGGTTCCCTGATGCAGTCGCTGAAAGGCTGTAGAATCCCCAAAGCCAGAATATGGGAACAGAATCTTTCAACATCCTGTGCAGCAGTGTCATGTTCAGAATAACCCCACTGTACAAGACACCTCTCGAACAGAGAGCGACCTGTTAGAGAGTGAAATTGAAAAGATTATAATTAAATATTCTATTTCTAATTCTATATGACTGCTGAGGTCTACTTATCACTAAATATATACAACCCGAATTCCGGAAAAGTTGGGACGTTTTTTAAATTTTAATAAAATGAAAACTAAAAGACTTTCAAATCACATGAGCCAATATTTTATTCACAATAGAACATAGATAACATAGCAAATGTTTAAACTGAGAAAGTTTACAATTTTATGCATAAAATGAGCTCATTTCAATTTTGATTTCTGCTACAGGTCTCAAAATAGTTGGGACGGGGCATGTTTACCATGGTGTAGCATCTCCTTTTCTTTTCAAAACAGTTTGAAGACGTCTGGGCATTGAGGCTATGAGTTGCTGGAGGAATTTGGTCCCATTCTTGCCTTATATAGATTTCCAGCTGCTGAAGAGTTCGTGGTCGTCTTTGACGTATTTTTCGTTTAATGATGCGCCAAATGTTCTCTATAGGTGAAAGATCTGGACTGCAGGCAGGCCAGGTTAGCACCCAGACTCTTCTACGACGAAGCCATGCTGTTGTTATAGCTGCAGTATGTGGTTTTGCATTGTCCTGCTGAAATAAACAAGGCCTTCCCTGAAATAGACGTTGTTTGGAGGGAACCATATGTTGCTCTAAAACCTTTATATACCTTTCAGCATTCACAGAGCCTTCCAAAACATGCAAGCTGCCCATACCGTATGCACTTATGCACCCCCATACCATCAGAGATGCTGGCTTTTGAACTGAATGCTGATAACATGCTGGAAGGTCTCCCTCCTCTTTAGCCCGGAGGACACGGCGTCCGTGATTTCCAACAAGAATGTCAAATTTGGACTCGTCTGACCATAAAACACTATTCTACTTTGAAATAGTCCATTTTAAATGAGCCTTGGCCCACAGGACACGACGGCGCTTCTGGACCATGTTCACATATGGCTTCCTTTTTGCATGATAGAGCTTTAGTTGGCATCTGCTGATGGCACGGCGGATTGTGTTTACCGACAGTGGTTTCTGAAAGTATTCCTGGGCCCATTTAGTAATGTCATTGACACAATCATGCCGATGAGTGATGCAGTGTCGTCTGAGAGCCCGAAGACCACGGGCATCCAATAAAGGTCTCCGGCCTTGTCCCTTACGCACAGAGATTTCTCCAGTTTCTCTGAATCTTTTGATGATGTTATGCACTGTAGATGATGAGATTTGCAAAGCCTTTGCAATTTGACGTTGAGGAACATTGTTTTTAAAGTTTTCCACAATTTTTTTACGCAGTCTTTCACAGATTGGAGAGCCTCTGCCCATCTTTACTTCTGAGAGACTCTGCTTCTCTAAGACAAAGCTTTTATAGCTAATCATGTTACAGACCTGATATCAATTAACTTAATTAATCACTAGATGTTCTCCCAGCTGAATCTTTTCAAAACTGCTTGCTTTTTTAGCCATTTGTTGCCCCCGTGCCAACTTTTTTGAGACCTGTAGCAGGCATTAAATTTTAAATGAGCTAATTAAGTGGATAAAAGTGTAAAATTTCTCAGTTTAAACATTTGCTACGTTATCTATGTTTTATTGTGAATAAAATATTGGCTCATTTGATTTGAAATTCCTTTAGTTTTTATTTTATTAAAATTTTAAAAACGTCCCAACTTTTCCGGAATTCGGGTTGTTTATTTTTTTCTCTCTGACCTTGACTTGAGTGTCTGGATGCAGTAATGCTTCTGATCAGCAAAACGAATAAAGTGGAAATTGTGGAGCTTTTGTCTTCATTATTCATTTCACATCAGAATCAAGTAGAGCCTTTTCATTTGATCAACTGATGTGTATGTGTGTGCTCATTTCTGAAATAAATATTTCTCCACCCCAAGCATGCATACTCTTGAACTTCCTCTCTCTCATTTATCAGATGGGCATAAACTTGATAGCTGATCCTGAGTCTTCCATCATGGCCTGGTAAATAGGCCGATTTCTGTGTAACATCGATAAGAAAAAAACTCTTCCTACAAAACATGACTCTAATTTTCTTATTACATTTTCTGTCATGTGTTGTCTGAATTTGGATGTAAAATTACTTAGTGTTCCTGTGGCTCAACTGACAGAGCATTGTGCTATCAAGCGCAAGGATGGGGTTCGATTCCCCAGGAACACATGATAGGTAAAAATTTATACCTTAAATGCACTGTAAGTCACTTTGGAGAAAAGCGTCTGATAAATGCATAAAAAAATTACTAATAAATAACTTTATCCGTTCTCAGCTCACAACTGTCTCAGATTCATTTGACCTAGAAATATAGTGGAAAATCCTGTAGGTCTACCTCCTGTGGGTCTACTCTTCTACCTACCTCCTCTACATGACCATTACCCTCTACGTTACCCCACCTAAAGTTGTTTGTAATATACAACACCTTTAGTGTTAATCAGAAAGCATAAAAACAACTATATAACTACATGTACTTTTATTTTAGCTAGATATTCAGAGCACAAATATGCCTTTGAGTTTCCAAGACATTAACCTTTGGCTGAATAAGCACTTGATGCTTCAGTGTCTTCAAGGCTTTGCAAAAACATTTAGATATGGGTGATAGCTTATGATATCAAGGCAGGATCCCAATAGCCCCTAATAGTCTCCATATCTCCCTTTTTTTTTATCTTTTTCTATTCCTTCGTATCTGATTTGTCCTGCTGTAACCTTCATTGTCAGGAGCAGTCACTATGCATCACCTCTTGAAAGTCAGTGTGTCCTTTTGTATGAGTGTGTATTTGAGTGACTTTCAGTGGCACTCTGATTCAGTGAGGCAGAAGCCATAGCTTTCTCAGCCAGTAGCTAATGTGTGTTTCTGTGGGATTGTGGCTATGTGTGTAGTGTGCATTTTTCAGAGCCAGATTTTATGTTTTTTGACTGCTCACTAAACCTTGAGGGTAGTGAACCAGATTAAATAATGGAAAAATAATACAAGGGATTTATACCATGTCTTGGCAACCAACTCTTATGACATGAAATTACACATCTTAAAAGTTCATGGAATCAGTCATTTAAAAATATGAACTTCTGTAACAGTGATTATGTGTTTCTAAGATAAGTTCCAGCGTCTTTTTTTGTTGGTCTAGACATCAGGTCTCTTTGATTATAAGTGTGAACATTGATATTTAATCAGTCAAAATTCACAATGACTTACCTGAAAACACATCTGGAAAGGTAGATGGCGTTTGCCTGGATCTGAGGCTTTGGAAGCCATGATCAATAAGCTCTGACTGATCATGTATGGCTTCACACCATTCTTCATGACAACCCACCGGACCTGCAATGCTACAGGACCGTTGTCTCTGTGTTCTCCAGCTTCCTGCTCTGTATGACCCCTGAACTGAGCCCAACTCTAAACCGACCCTGCGAGGACACATTGGGCTTAGGGACGGAGTGGTCAATGGAGATATTAAAGGTGATGTGAGCTGTCTGGTGGTTGTTTTAACATAAGAAGTGTGTACTGTAGGATAAGGTTTAACCCCGAGGTTAGCGCTGGAAGTTCTACGTGGTCGTGACCCCAAGCCTAAAAAGTTCTCAGATGACCACTGTGTGATGGACGCGCCACTGCTTTTCCTTCTCTGTTGGTGGGAATACTCACAATCTACCTCCTCTACATGACCATCACCCTCTACGTTCAGCTCTACACTACTAATGCTCTTCTGTGGGACGAAAATTACCCGACTGATTTTGGACATTGAGCTGGTCTGATTTCTTGAATTAAGACCGACTTCTAGGCTTTGAGTCAGGCTATTGCTATCGTAATGACACTCTTCAAGAGGAGATGATAGAGATGAACTCTCCGGGATCTCCTCGGCACTCTCATAGGAGGTGGATGTTGCTGTACTATCTTGAAAACTGTAGTTACTGGTAGATGTGGTAACAGCTGTGGTATCCTGGGCACTACTTGTGTCAGTGATACTATCCCGGATGCAATAGTCAATGGCAAAACTGCTCAAACATTCAGCTTTATTTGCAACATCAGTCACTTCACCACCTGCTTCTGCCTTTAGTGTGGTTGTAATCACCCCTTCTACTGTGTCCCCACTATATTTAAGATCTTGTTCTTTGCTGTCAGATGCAGATACACCTTCTACCTTCTCTGGTTCACCCATACAAGAAAGGCTACTACAAGTAAGACCCTGAGTGACCTCAGTCTGGCCATCAGACCCTACTTGTCCACTACATTTATGCCCCTCAGAAACTCCCTCCATCTGCTGCTGTTGTCCGATAATCCTCTGGATATCCAACAGCAGATCTTGAGTCTCAGCGGCTGAGTGGTAGCTGTAGAAGTCTGTATCTGACCCTGATCCCTCTGTCTCTCTCTCAGCATCATCTTCTGTCGTGTCCAGAGTTGACTGCCTGCTTTCAGCCGTGAGTTGCTTACTATCAGGCGTGAGACCCTCCAGCTCATCACCCGATATTCCACCATTGCTGCTGCCGTTAGCATCCATGCTCTTAATCCTAATCCCATCGTCCAGTACATCCTCTTTGGACAACCCTTTCCGGGAGAGGCCCTTTCTGATACGGATGTTGGAAAATACAGAACCTCTGGAGCCTTCAGATTTGGATTTCTTCTTGCCCGAGTCGTCCGACAATTTACTTTTCTTAATCTTCTTGAGATTTTCATGGTCTCGGTCCTCGGTGCTTGCCCCATTCCCAGCACCTTCCACTCCTGTTGTGACAGTGGTGTTCTTCTGCTTGGCCTCCTGGTTTCCCATGCTCCTCAGAAGGCGAACACCTTTAGCGATCAGGCCATGCTGGGAACGCGTGTGATAGGACTGACTTTCTCGTTCTCTGTGCTGCTCTCTCTTCTCTCCTCTCTCCCTCTCCGTGCTCCCTTGTACTTTCTCCCTCTCCCTCTCTAATCCCTCTCTCTCTCTCTTCACCATCGGCAGCAGCTGCTTTGATGATGCAGGCTGTGACGCCATAGCCAAGGACTGCCTGAGAGACAGCTCCCCCTGCCTCCCAGTCTCTTTCATTTTCTCTTGCTCATCTATTTGCTCTACCAAGTCACATAACGGGCTGCTGGAAGAGCGGACCAACTGAGCATGTGCAGTGTGGCCCTGTGAGGGTGACAACAGCTGTTGCTTTTGATGTAATTCTGATTGTTGTTGCTGGAGTAGTAACTGGTGCTGTTGTCTTCTGATGAGATTTGTCAGGCTACTCTTCCTCCGTTCTTTCACTCTCTCTCTGAAGGGAGAGGAGTGGAAACTCTCTCGCAGGACAGGTAACTGCATCTCTATGGTCTGAATGGTTTGCATCTTGATTCTTGCTATACTGACCTGAGAGGATGATACAAATTGATTAAAACTGAGCTAAATAAACAACAGAATTAGAAGCTGAATTATTTTTAAATTACATATTATATTGTTGTATTATGCCCCAAAAACTATTTTCCACTTTTTATGGACAGCAAGAAGTTTGTTAACTTTTCTGTTTGTTTTGCAATAGGAAAGTAAATTAGATGTTACTTCCAAAAATGATGACTTTAATCAACAATTTCTTCTGTTCCTTGTCAGTCTTTAGTGCACGTCCACGAGAGACACAACGACCCACACGTGTTAATTTCTCTGCTTTCATACAAGGCACAGAGGTTTTAACAATGTCCTTCTGGGTCTTGAACATGTCAGTAGTGTTGCTGTATATGCAGTGCCAGAAAGCTCTCAAATTTCATAAAAAATATCTTAATTTGTGACCCTAGACTACAAAATCATGGGGTAATTTTTTTTTTTTTTTTTTTTTTTTTAGATTTAATGAGATTTTTAAATCAGTTTGTTAGTATAGGACAATTAGGATAGGACTATTTGAAAATCTGGGATCTTGAGGGTGCAAAAAATAAAAAATAAAAACAAAAATTCAAAATATTGAGAAAATCACCTTTAAAGTTGTCCAAATCCAGTTCTTAGCAATGCATATTACTCATTAAAAATTAAGTTTTGATATATTAACAGTAGGAAAGCTGGTAGGAAAGTTTTTTATTTTTTGTACCCCTTTTCTATCCAATGCTGCACACAGAATATCTGAAAATAGCACAGCATTTCTGTGTGTGTGTGTGTGTGTGTGTGTGTGTGTGTGTGTGTGTGTGTGTGTGTGTGTGTGTGTGTGTGTGTGAGACAGACACAGTATGACAGCAGCATCATGTGAGCTGATGGACTGATCTCATAAACTGATGTACGACTGTGGCCAGCAGGCCTGAAATCAGAGTTATCCTCCAGACTTTTGGCATCAGAAACATACCCAGTGAGCTTTCAACCAATTTATACAATATTCATTTTAATCCAGTACATAGATATCGATGCCTACATAAATTAAATTTTTATATCAATAAAAGATTAGGAATAAACTAAATTTCAGAACCATATAGTTAAGTCTATGGAAGAGAAGAACATTTCAAAATATCTGGAAAATATTCTTGCATTTATTTAGAACAAGTTCAACATGACCTTCATTACAAATGAAATGTTTTCCTCAAGGCATGAAACTACTGATGTCTTGTCACATACAAATACATCTCTCTATTCCTTACAACTCTCAGTGGTGTAAGAGGTCTGATTTACCGCTGTATGATTAGTCTCTAGAAGGTCACTTCTAATCCAAATTGATCTGAACAGGATCAAGAATGAACAGGAGACCTGTCAAACTAGACAGAAAAGCATAAAGAGAGAAGTTCAGAAATAAAGTACATACTTGCCTTGATGGAGTCTCTAGTAAACTGAGGGAACAAGTAAGTGTTTGTGATATTCACTGGGCTGCTCCTCTTCCTCGATCACATGAATGCTGTCATCACATGGTTTCTCTTCCTATTACATGCCACCAGTAGCAATTTATGCATCTTCTTTCATACACACACACACAGTGCTTTATGACTTAACAAAACAAACCGAAATACATGTTTCCACAAACATAGTTTTTGTTATTTAAAAAGAGCAACGGTTCATTTTAAAATGTTACATTTATTTTGAGAAACAATCTGAGGATAAAAATGCATTTTGTACTGGGCGTTATTTTTGTAACATCCAACAGTTATCACAAATCTGACAGTAACTCTATAATTCAATTTTAACTTGTACACAGCCAATTTGGAACAAAACGACAGCACAGCCACAAACAACATACCGCACAGAAGCTCAATTTTAACTTTGATCTTACAAGGCCTTACAAAACATACAAACATCATTTGCAATGTAAAACATAAAAACATATCAAAAGGTTCGTGTTTATTTAATACAAATGGCGGCTAAGTTACAAATCAGGCAATTGTTCATAATATTTCTTCAAAACACTAGTGTTGGAACAGAATGGCAAGTTTAAAATTTGTGTTATTTCGAATAAAGCTTTAATTTTTGTGAAGAATGTTATTTAACTGTGTGTTTGAAAAGGGAAATTTATTCCATAAATATTTGAAATGCAATTTCCAGCAAAGAATGATAATAAACTTTATTACTGTTATTAAATACATTATTTGAGATATGATGGAAATCGTTGGATATTGACCACTGATTGAGGACCACTGTTGGATATTTCCTGTTGAAAAAAAAAAAGCTGATGCTGGTTAGGTGTGTTTTGTGCTGGTCCTTTCGCTGGTTTATGCTGATCCTTTGCCAGCACGTGCCCAGCTTAAACCAGCAAAGGACCAGCATAAACCAGCATCACAGCGTCAAAACAAAACAAAGAATATCCTGGTTTTTTTTCAGCAGGGTCGTTTGAAGGCAATTTAAATGAACTGTTTTAAGTGATTTTTATTTCTCCACAGTGCCAAAGGAGCCCACAGTTGAAAAAAGACACAATAGGTCTGTATTTTGTGAAGCAAATCTGCAGCTGCTTTAGGAAACTAAATTGGCCCGTAATGTTAAAGCCTGGCATTCCCAAACATGGTGGTGACAGCAGACAGTTTGGCTGTAAATGGAATTACGTTCCAATGCACTAATATCAAAATCTAAATGTCCATTAAACAGTTAAAAACATTGTTTAGGTTCCATAAATGATTTCACAGCTAGCCCAGTATGTTCAGTGCACAATCTTAAAGTCCAAACATAAGGCATTCCAAAGTATACAAACATAATGTGCACTGAAAACCTACATAATAGCTATTAAAATACTTGTAGCAAAACAAATGTAAACAACCACGCTTTATACAAGAGCAGCTTACGGAAGTGCTGTTTATGAATAGAACACTTACACTTACCGAGACAGCAAAGACACTGAACCTCTGTGTGGCACATTTTCACAGAAATCAGCACAGTTCACTTAGAAAAAGAAATATCTTCACTGTAAATACTTTGATATACATCACCGTTTTTAAAAATCACATTTTAGTTTCTGTTTTACTGACAAAAACGAGATATTTAATATTCAACCCCAAAATATTCAAACAAGTAATTGAGATCATCACATCCAATCAGCTCTTTGAGGTTCAAAATACAGTCTCCTTTCAAATGTCCTTTTTATATGTCGCTGCTGAACTCCTGAAAGTTGGCACTGCTGATTTAGTAAAAGGCATATAAAAGTCCACAGGAAGTACTGATGGCCACTGCACTTGCTTAGTTGTGCTTCAGTATCACTGAAACTCTTTGTACACTAAACCACAGTGTCTTAAAATTTTACAATCAAGTGACCCAAATCATAAGTGACTGACGTCTACACTTCTACATTGAGACTCACACATTAAAGCTTCATTATATAGTACAGATACTTGAGGAATCACCCTTTGAAACTTACATTTTAGCATTAGCAAATTAGCTTCGCCACCAGGCTGCTATGTGGAGTCTGTCGGTATGCTCCTGTGAAATCTCACAGCCTGTCTTTGTGGAAAGCTTGGCTTGCTTTTTTTCTGATCCCAGCGACAAAGCAGGATCATCTTGAAAGTGGTACGAAAAGTTTTGTTGCAAAGGGCATAGCACATAGGATTTACTGTACTGTTAACGTAGCATAGCCAATAGCCTAGTGCCCAGAGGTTCTCAGGTATGCAGCCATTACAGAAGGTGTTTACTAGCACCATAATGTTATAAGGTGTCCACGTAATAATGAAAGCGAAAAGGATGGCGCTTAGAGTTTGCGCTGCTTTCTTTTCTTTTATTAGCGACATACGCTTCCGCTTGGTGATTTGCGTCCTTGCGCGAGCTGCAAAACGCTTTGCTAGGACTGCCTCTTTGAAAGTTATAGGCGCTGAGGGGGATTTGACAGTGGTGTTGGTTCCATCAATGTTTGGATCCATTGACGGTTGTATGGCAGACACTGAGTGAACTTTACTCATGCTTCCAACAAACCTCTTGTTCCCGTTGGTGATGGAGCGGGTGATGCTGCCATCCCTGCCATCGTTCTCCACAGGGGACCGTAATGGATCTTCCTCAGTGTCCAAATCCTCACAAGAAGTGACCTGGGAGTTTACAGCTGCCTTCATGCCAGGCAGACTGAGAACGATGGAGAAGATCGCCCGTGTGGTGGATGGCGCGCTCTCGTCGTCGTCAGATGAGCCCGAGTGGTCGGCTGACAGTCCAGCGTCGTTGTTATTCCAGCTGTCGCTGCTGCTCTGATCTGCCTCCCGGTGCGGCCCACCTTTATCCCTGCCACCCGCCTTCCACCCCCAGCAGTGGAATCGCCCACTCAGGCCATGAACAGAGCTTTGTTTGTGGCCAGGTTGGCCCAGTTCAAAGCTGCTGCAGCTTCTAGAGCTCCCCCCAGTGGCACGGAGATGGAAGTGCGGTCGCTCGACACCTCCGAACCTTCCAACCGAGCCTTGTAATCCTGCAAGTTCCCGAGAACGGTTCTCTGTCTCTTTGTATATTCGCCAATACAGAACACTCATTATCGTCACCGGCAGGTAGAAAGCTGCCATTGCAGTGCAAAATGTAATAATAGGCTCTGAGAGAAATTGAATGTAGCATTTATCCAGTGGAACGGTTCTTTCTCCTACAAAATACTGCCAGAACAAAATGGCAGGAGCCCAAAGTATGAGCGACACAAACCATGCCAGGCCAATCATCACTCCTGCCCGCCTGGTGGTGCGTTTGGCACGGTACGTCAGAGGCCTTGTGATGGAGAAATACCGGTCAAAGCTAATGACCAGCAGATTCATGACGGATGCATTGCTGGCTACGTAGTCTATTGCTAGCCAGAGGTCACATGCCCAGTTTCCCATTGCCCAGTGGCCCATGACAATGTAGGTAGTGTACAGGTTCATAGAGATGACCCCAATGATGAGATCTGCCACGGCTAAACTTAGTAAGAAGTAATTGTTAACTGTTTTGAGCTGGCGGTTGACCTTAAACGACACCATGACCAAGATGTTGCCGATAATAGTAATAAGGGAAAGCAGTCCTGTAAACACAACGATGAGAATGACCTGCCAGAGTGAATGGCCGCCCAGAGGATCATAGGATTGACCTTCAACCTCGACATTACTCCCATTGAGCTTGAAAACAACACTGAGGTTGATGAGGCTTGTGTTCTGGAGCAATGGCCATGGAGTGGATGCCGGGTAGATTCCCACTTCCAGGGCGTCGGATGGTGAGTACAGGCCCAACTCTGTGCTGTTGGAGTCCATCGTGCAGGCCGGGCATATTCTGAGGACAGAGAGCAAAATAATCAATTTATGTTTATTCATTTCACATTTATGTCAAATGTTTGCAGTGAAACTTTAAAGTAACTACTAACTCTATGTAGGAGTGTTTCCTAAGTGAAGCTCACTGTTTCTTTATATCTACACTAGAGGGCAATGTTAACCTATTAAATGAGACAAGTATTAAATCTTAGTTTGGAAGGATTCAAAGAAATCCGTTTTCAAATATAGCATAAGAAATATAATGTTTATCAAGCTGCATCCAAATATGTGGATGTTGAAGCACCAGATTGTTTTCTATAAATAAATAAACAAATAAACATTCATTAATTTGTTCTAAGCCTTTAAAAAACGCTCTATTCTTTAATCTTGAAGTAAAATATTAATATAGGAACAAATCTGATAAATTACTGAATAGGTTGCCATACAAAAATAACAAATTCACTCTTTTATTAATACATAAAGTTCTCAAATTCCTAGCCATTTTTGTTGTTGTTTTCCTCATGTATAATGTTATAAGTAACTTGTTGTAATGCTCCTTATTGTTACACTGAAAATGCTTGCAAGTGTATAATTTATATTAGAAAAAGTGGGGGGAAATTCGGGCAAGATTTTGAGTTTGCATTCTTGAAAATGTTTAGTCTTGGTTGCCTATTGCAATTAGAAAATTCTCATTAAATCTTTATAAAAGACTCATAGGTGGTATTTCATAATCTGTATTATTCAGTCATCAATGATATTTCATACTTGTTCTATGGAGCATTACTGAAATTACTTTTGTCCCACATGGTTTGACTTATAAATCAATACAGCCTTTCTCATAGAAAGTTTCCCAAGAGCCATCAAAACTTCAAACAAGTTCATCAAAAAGCTACTTGGTGAATTTAGTAATGGTGAACAATGTTAATAATATTAATGATGCAAACAAAAATTCTGTATAAGAAACAAAATAATACATCTCAAATGTTTTCATATGTGACCCTGGACCACAAAACCAGTCTTAAGTGTCAAAGATGTTCAAAAATGGTTTGTTAGGATAGGACAACTATTTGAATATCTGGAATCTGAGGGTGCAAAAAAAAAATCGCCTTTAAAGTTCTTAGCAATGCATATTACTAATCAGAAAGGAAGTTCTGATATATTTACAGTAGGAAATCTACAAAATATCTTCATGGAACATGATCTTTACTTAATATCCTAATGATTTTGGCATAAAATAAAAATCTATCATTTTTAACAAATACAGTACAATGTATTTTTGGCTATTGCTACAAATATACCCATGCTACTTATGATTGGTTCCCCTTCAGGAACTCGAGCTGCATCGAATGCTTTGGGAACGCCCCCAGCAAGACCCTGTACTGATGCATGTGTGAAATCAGTCCAACAGAAAAGTGAGACATCACGAGCGGGGTGATGTAAGCAACCAGGATGCATAAGGGCACATCGGCCGTTCCATGACAGCTCTTGTGACTACTAATAATCTGTCCGAATTACAAGACAAGGACAGAATCTTCCTGCTGGATGCACAGCTATCACCTTCTGGCCTCTTCGGCAGCACAGTCGATACTGTCGGCGAGAGGTTTCAGGAGGCAAAGAAGCAGGAGGCTTCATTCCAGCACTTCCTCCCTCATCGTTCCCAGGTCTTTGGGACTGCTGAGCGGGAGACTGAGGCCAGTACATCGCACCAAGGTGCCCTCGTGGGACCTGCCGGTGGTTCTTGGAGGTTTTTTGCAATGCTCCTTTCCAACCCACTAAAGATGTCTCTGACAAGCCCCTCACACCAAAGACATTCTTCCTCCTTGCTATATCCTCGCTGAAGAGGATAGGGCATCTTCTGGCACTCACAGTGTCATGCCTGGGGTTCGCACCAGGCATGGTTAGGGCGTTTCTTTACCCGAGACCCGGGTATGTCCCTAAGGTGTCCACCTCTTCGCCGGGTCCCATAGTACAACAGGCCTTCTGTCCTCCCCCCTTCCAGGAAGCAGGCCAGGAACGACTCAATCTGCTCTGTCTAGTGCGAGTATATCAGTGGGTGTGGGCCTCCAGGATATGTGTGCTGCGGCGGATTGGTCCTCTCCGCACACATTTGTCCGGTTTTATAGTTTGGACCTGACACCAACCCCGGGGTCCCAAGTTCTCTTGTCTTGATGTTCTTGCCAGACACAGATCAGACAGGGACTTACTCGTATGGCACAGTCGGTATTCTTGTTCCCAAAGTTTCCTGAACGGGAACGTCTCGAGGTTAAGTATGTAATCATGGTTCCCCGAAGGGAACGAGACGCTGCGTCTCCCTGCATCCCTGCAGGAGCTCGCTTCCGCAGAAGCTAACGTGCATTTGCAGGATGCACCTTTATGCTACCTAGTTGCTTATATCACCCCGCTTGTGGCGTCTCGCTTCTCTATTGGACTGATTTCACACATGCTTCAGCATGGGGTCTCGCTGGGGGCGTTCCAAAAGTGTTCGATGCAGCATCTCTTTTCCTTCTGGAAACCATGGATTTTTGGTCCAGGGTCACACTTGTTGATGAAAGAGTATCAGAGCCTTACTGACAGACTTACACACACACACACACACACACACACACACACACACACACACACACACACACAAAAAGTTTGGAAACACTAATCTAGAGCAATATTTTAAGAGCCTAGGTTTATAACAGATATTAAGTTATATCAAAATCACCTTACAATAAACTGTATGTAAATATTAACTGCTGTCTCCATTAAATCTGAATACAATTTATGCTAAAACTAGTTTATATGCAAAAGCTCTGCCTGTACCAACAACTAGCAGATCAAACCTTTTCAAAATAGCTATTACTTTCCAGTTAAAAGCACATCCAGCTTTTATGTATATGATAGTCTCTGGGCTAGCAGGCACACGAACAGCAGAAAAAAAATAACATCAAGAAAGATGAAAGATGGTTGAAGTGTTTCTTTACTTTGATTCTGTAAGAGGAAGTTGTTGCAGAGTTTTCCCAGAATGCCTCACACAAACGCACAGTTAATCTCATTGATGGAGGCAGAGAATAGAATGTAACTGGCTCATGGCCAAGGACAGCTGAATGTCTCATCTCTTCAAATAAAAATGATATCTAGTTCTTGACCAGAAGTTGCACACAAATACACACACACACACACATCTTACTTCTGGGAGTTTGGGGGGTGGGGGTGTCATCCTTATGAAATGGCAATCTAATTTCAGAAATAAGTCAAAAGGGCTGCTGACTGCTGCTCTTAAAGGAAGGCTGACAATCATACAGCATCATTCAGCAGAACAGGCCTACATTACTAAATATAGTCATAAACTTTAAAGGGGAAAGATTTTGAACTGAAAACATCTGTCTCTCTTTCAGTAACTCTTCTTCATCTTGATAAGGCAGCAGGATGTGAGGAGGAAGACAAAGATGAGAGTGAAAAGTAGGTGAGATGCAAGATTAGGGAATGACAATCTGATCACATAATAACAAGTTATAATCATAGTTGCAAAAATAGCATACATAAAAATACCAGGCATATATGAACATTTAAAAAAAGAGAAATTAACAAATGTATATGACTACTGTTGCACAAGCGCGTGCACACACACACACATACAAACCAAAGAGTCAGAGGTAACAAGCTATTAGATTCAATCTACGTTCTCCCACAACGGAAACAAACGGATAATTACTTTACAATAGGCAGAGCAAGAATACATATACTGTAGACACTGTTTAAAACTGAGAGAACAAAGCTGTCAAAGAGAACCTGATTTGTTTTAAAATATTATACATAACTAAAACATATATATATTTAAATGTTCTTAAACCTCTATATGTTCACCAATCCTGCATGTATTTGTTCAAAAATACAATTTGGAATAAAATTATTTAAAAGAACTGCTTTCTATTTTAATATATTTTAAAATGTAATTTATTCCTGTGATGACAAAGATCAATTTTCAGCAATCTTTAGTCAATTGCTGTAATCAGTCTACCATGCTGATTTAGTGCTCAATAAACAAAAACTGATTCTGTGCTAATGTTATGAGCCCAAGTAAACCGAAGGCTTGAATCAAGGGCAATCATCGCAAATGACGTCATTACGTCGAGCACAAATGAACCGGTGAACAGTTTTCTTCAACCGATTTATTTAATCGAACTGTCCGAAAGAAGTACTGGTGATCCGAAAACCGATGCAACCGGTTCTTGACTCGTGAACGAGTCAGTCTATTGTTCGTTATCTGGCTCGGCTCGGTGTTCATCTTCAATTCTCTCTTCACAGCAGTTCAGTCAGTGTACTGTTTGAGTACATGAATTACTCCGGGATATTGGTTTGTTTTAACTCAGAGGGAGTGTCAACCACATTAAAAAAGTAAACAGCTTAAGTCATTTGTGGATTAATGCGTATTGGAGACGCGAACCGTTTCAAATGATTCAGTTCGATTTGGTGAACTGGTTCAAGAAGATCCGTTTACATCATATGATTCGTTCGCAAACCGGATATCACAAACTGCTTTGTTTTGAACTCTCTCTCACAACAGACACGGAAGAGAAGACAATGCTGAATAAAGTAGTTTTTGCTATTTTTGGACCAAAATGTATTTTCGATGCTTCAAAAAATTCTAACTGACCCTCTGATGTCACATGGACTACTTTGATGATGTTTTTCTTACCTTTCTGGACATGGACAGTATACTGTACACACAGCTTCAATGGAGGGACTGAGAGCTCTCGGACTAAATCTAAAAAACCTAAAACTGTGTTCCGAAGATGAACGGAGATCTTACGCATTTGGAACGACATGAGGGTGAGTTATTAATGACATAATTTAGATTTTTGGGTGAACTAACCCTTTAATTCAGTACACAATTTTGTACAGCAATGATTCTGTTTGTATAATATTGCTTAACCTCTATACTGTATATCAATGTGGAATACATGTTAAGCAGATAAAAAATTTGAGATACTATATCTCGATGTTTAATGTAAAATCAGCATTGTGAAAAGAGATATCAGTGTTTAACTAAACAGTTTCAGTTCCGACTAAGATGAACCATGTTCAGAGATGTTCTACACACACCTGCACATCACATTCATATAAAACAGCAAGGATAATATTGTCTGAATTTAAGTGAAATACTGTATTAGAACAATTGTTTTATTGTTATTATGTCAGATCAAAAAAACACAATTTTTCAGAATTCAATGTGGCAAAGGTGCAGCCGAAAGCACTACTGTTTCAGAGTTTAGAGTGTGAATTGTGAATAAAATGTGAATAAAAATTCAAATTGTGTGTTAATCAGTAAAGTTTGACTGCTTACAGCTTTAGATGCTGCAGTCTGTTTCATCTTTAAAGGAGATATCAGACATGTTACATAAAAAATAGACTGATTAGTGTAAAAACACTTTGTAAGTAAAAACTGAAAAACGAGCATTCAATGCAATAAACAAAACCTCAAAGAGAGTGTGATGTTAAATACAGGCTTCATGTTCATTCATCTGAGTGAGATATCAATAGCAGAGAGTGAATCAAGCAACAAAAGATGAAGTCAAAAAGAAATCTAATTGGCGTTGGGCTCTGATTCGGGCCCCTGCGCTCCTGCGTTCAGCTCTGTGATTTTATCCTATTAGGGTTGTGCTATGAGCTGAAACAAACACACAAGCTCAGATGAAGGATAGCAAACACGTTCAGTACAAAACTAGTGACACGCATAGACATAATCCCATTAAGTCGTGGTATTTGGGAATTGTCTTAATTTTTGGCTGATCCGCAAACAGCAACTGATGAGCGGGCTGTTGTCATGGTGACCGGGGAAGATGTGGAGGGAAGTGTGAAGGCCACACGATGGCAAATGAGGTTAGTGCCAACTGTTTGCACATACATACACACACCTATAGTTGATTTAATCTGTGAAACTGTAATGTGATTCAAATGTAAAGATGTCAGAGGGCAGGTGAAGAGAAACAGATTTCCATTTTTAAGTGGTCCTTTTTTACAGCGGCATGTGCTCGCACACACAGACACACACAGCGTGAAGCCTTTGATAACACACCTGAGAATCAAACGAACATCTGGAGTTATAAGCATGACTTCAAACGTACTGTACATCAAACATAGTTTTGTGTATAAAAACACTCTCCTTCGTTTTTAAAGAATTCTTTGCCAGTCTGATAATGCCATAAAAATGCAGCAATACTTAATATTCCAAAGTGAAATAACGGATTGAAAACCACAGTGACTGCTTTTGTTTTCATAGTCATCTATGGGAAAACACTCTTTTATCATGAAAACAGACTGGCATGTCTGGTGCTGTCCCCCCTGGTGTGGTAGTTAAGTGTGAGGAGAGTTTGTGTAGTAAGAGCACTGTGTGTGTGTGTGTGTGTGTGTGTGTTGGGTATTTTGATGTTAGGCATGTGCTGTGAATGAGGATTTCTGAAGAATGATGGTTAAATGTCAACCATTCTTTTCCAGAGTTTGAGGGAGATCTGTGATTACCTCACACGGCCTTTAACCGACAGAAATGTCAGCGGTGAATGAATGCAGGACCTTGATCAATATGCCTGATTTGAATTGGAATTAATCACTGGCATGGGTACAATTATAGACGGGAAGCCATAATTATCTCACAGTATCTCAATACGACAGTCAGAGGAGATCAGTGAAGCATGAGAGACTGCTCTCTGACAGATTATTTACTGATCTCTTATGATTAAAAGTGACGGCGAGGGATTCGTCCCCGAGCAACTTCCTTCTCCTTATTTTACCTCTGCATATCATCCTCTGACATTCTACCCATAATTTTTTTAGTCCTTTTCAGTTCAGTGGAAGGCGAAATGTGAAATATCACCAGAGCATTAAATAAATTATTTAAATAACTTCAAACAAAAACAAAAATCATTTTAGAATTTTTATGTAACTTGTTTTATAAAAAATTATGAGGAGCGATACATAAAAAGTAGTGGAGTAAAAAGTACAATGTTATGACTTGGAATGTTGTGAAGTAAAAGTTTCTCAAAATAAAAATACTCCAGTAAAGTAAAGATACTGGAAAACTGTACTTAAATACAGTAACGAAGTAACAATGCTTAGTTACAGTCCCCCACTGAAATGTATTCACTATACCTGGACTGATACTGGAATGTCTATCTGGTCTCTTGTTTTTCTGTTTTCTTATATCTCTAATAACACTGTCCTTATCTGCTCTTCTAGTAGTGTTTACTACCTGTTCCTAGCGTTTCTAGTTGTGTCTCCTGACTATGTTTGGTCAAACGTTCTGGTTGGCTGGATATCAGGAAGCTGTAATTCTCTGCTCCATCTGTTCTCAGTTGAAACACCTCAGTTGTGCCTCAAAGCCAGATCACCTGAGAAATGTTTGTATACAACGCTAGAGATAAACAGGTTTTCTGTGAAGCCAAAGCAATTTGGTGACCTTATTACTGAAAATGCCAGTCAGAATAAAATATGTTACATCAGCACTCAATATTAGACAGGGCTCCTCTGTAGGGTTAGACTGTTTCATCAGCATGATGGGCTAATTTACACCCTTATCTCTGCATGAACAACAACCTGACATCACGAAATAGAGTAGCTGATAAGGTGAGGGTGAGATACTGTACAGTATGTGCTACACACCCAGGCACATGAAAAGTTCTCATATAAGACTGGTAGAACAGAAAATGTGTTCCTTTATCCAGTCATCGACAGTGCATCTGTATCGACCCACCCCGCTGTAAGTAATGCCTTAATCTCAGGCAGGCTAAAGAATCTATCACAGACTCTGACAAGATCCACATCCCCGGGGCAGCGGCACATCCTCTGTCTGTGCGATTGGCCAGCGTTTAATTCGTCTGCTTTGAAAAGCAAGAACTGCTGCGCTACAGAAGGATTTGGGATCACACGTCTTCAAAATATCTTCACGTTACCATAGAAATATTTTTCATTCCCTATCCCAAACATTGTCCAAGGCAATGATAAGTGTTGTTTATTTGGGCAGGGGTTTTACATTACCATTATCTAAATCCAGAGATTTTGAATTATTCGTCAAAATGAAAATTTTCAAACCTACTAAAAAATATATATATTTTTTTATTAATCCAGCACTTTTAGGTTAAAATATATTTTTATATAATATAATTGGTATTTAGAATTATACCATAATTTACAAACAAACATAAAAGCTACAGTATTAGCGAAACACAACTGCAATTATTCTACCTAAGCCATATTTATTTATTTTTTATTTTAAAATAACAATCCAACAATTTAATGGCATTTTCAGCCACAAAAATAATAAAGGTTTACGACTGAATGAAATGTTTCATATACCAAATCCAAGCATTTTCACACAATTTCAAATCTGAATTAGAATGGCAACTTCATAACTTTTTATAAACTTAAAAATAAAATCATGCTAAATACAACTAAAAGAAGTTACAATAATTTATATAACAGGAAAAATATATAATTCTAGATAAATAAATAATAAAAAATAAAATGAAAAAACATCTACGTGCTGAATCAAATTTTATCTGATGTAACTTGACTTAAATTATTCATCCAAATAAACTGATTCACTAGAATGAATCAGAATTTCCAGAGCTGCATATGTAAAAAAAGAGGACATTTTAGGAGAGATCACATTTACAATTATTACTACATCGGTTCACTCAGTTGAAATAGCTGTGAGTGCAATCCAACACAAAAGTATTTTTTCAACCAATGTGTGACTGAAAAAATTTATCTGATGTACTCTCATGTTTCAAATAAAAACTAGTGGCATCATTATTTACTCTTTTTTACTCACAACACTAATTCCCTAGATATCATGCTAAGAGAAGCCCACATGCTCTTATCAGTAAAGCAAATAAGTTTGGGAAGTCGTGGCCTAATGGTTAGAGAGTCGGACTCCCAATCGAAAGGTTGTGAGTTCGAGTCCCGGTCCGGCAGGAATTGTGGGTGGGGGGAGTGCATGTACAGTTCTCTCTCCACCCTCAATACCATGACTTAGGTGCCCTTGAGCAAGGCATCGAACCCCCAACTGCTCCCCGGGCGCCGCAGCATAAATGGATGCCCACTGCTCCGGGTGTGTGCTCACAGTGTGTGTGTGTGTGTTCACTGCTCTGTGTGTGTGCATTTCGGATGGGTTAAATGCAGAGCACAAATTCTGAGTATGGGTCACCATACTTGGCTGAATGTCACTTCACTTTCAAATCCACTGCCTGAGACTGCTACAGACTAAATAGCAACCTTTTTAACCTCTCGTCTCTACTCCTTCAAGGTTGGACCACATGCAGTTCAACAGCCTTTTATTGAAGCACTAGAGCTGTGCTTCGGAGTATTACCCCAGCCTCCGGGAGCACCCAGAGGAATGCTTACACTAGCAGAGATAGAGATAAACATGGCCACTGTAGCGCAGACATTCAAAAACAATATCTTACTTTACCTATACTGTTTTTACTAACTCTGCTGCCACATGACTACAACAGGAATTCCTGTTAAACTAGCTTATGTTATTGTTAGCTTGTGCGTGTAATTTAATGTATGCCATTGCAAAAGCAGCCTTTAATAATGGTAAGCAGTGGAAACATATGCCACCCTTTGTGTTGTGCACTAAATGGAAACATCTGAGAACATAGACACAGATGCACGTTTGAGAACATGCTTGAGTGCAAATAGTGTGCAGAGTTGCAAAAAACATGTCTGCATGCATAGCTTTGTGTAAGAGGGGTAGATTAACTAAACTCTTCAGTGAGTGGTTGCAATGCAGACTGATTCAAAGGCTCATGGGATTTCTTTGATTCCTGTGAAGAGAGTTTAGGTGGGGGTAAAATACAGCCCACCATGCAACTACATTCATTGCCAGCACTGCCACAAAAAAAAAAGAATCTCCTCCTAGTTACAATTAACGCTTTAAAATGCTGAGAGTGTACTTGTCTACATATTTATTTGGAAATATGCCTATTTATAATGCTCTACTCCATCATTTGATGAATTATTGCTGCCAAGACCATTAGAAGTACATAAACTTTACTTAGAAATAAAACTATATTTGCCTGCTTTACATGTGAAGAGCAATCTACATGTATTACGGTCATGACAATGAGTCTTGTTAGCAATAAATGAAAGTCCATCACTTTAAATATTCACGGTACAGCATTACATCAACTACCAGTTAAAAGTTTGGAATAATTAAGATTTAAAATATATATATATTTTTTTTGAAAGAAGTCTGACTGATTACCAATTGTCTGATTGTCATTTATTAAAAAGGCTGCATATATTTGATCAAAAATACAGTAAAAAAATAATGTTGATCCTTCAGAACTCGAATATGCTAATTTGGGGCTAAGTTATTATTCTTAGTAATCAGTTATTAATAATACTATATCAAATATCTTTATCTATCTATCTATCTATCTATCTATCTATCTATCTATCTATCTATCTATCTATCTATCTATCTATCTATCTATCTATCTATCTATCTATCTATCTATCTATCTATCTATCTGTCTGTCTGTCTGTCTGTCTGTCTATCTATACATTCATGTTCTTATTCTCGTAGGAAACATGTGTTAAAATATATATCTTATGATATCTGTTGTTCATAACATTAAAATAAAACTACCGTCATAACAATCATCCTTATCTTAAACACATTCTGACCATGCCATTCTGTAAACTTCCTCCGCAATGTGTGTCTATGAATGCTCTCCATATCTGTATGTTGCGCAGTGATAATCAGGCCTTACATGGCAGCCTGAAGCAGGACTCCTGCACAGACCTGTCTGAGAAAAGAAGAACACTCAGTCTCCTGTGTAAACACAACAGCAGGAGAGGAATGCTCAAGCTGAGAGTAAGAGAGGGCTTAGTGTAGGACATCAGCTTATGGACGTCCATCGGTGCTGCTTAAATCAACAGCATGTTAGAGCTGAGAGGAACATAGACTTGTGTATGGGTCATAAATGTATTGATATGGAAGGATGATTGTGGTCCTGTTTACACCTGGTATTAACATCCATCTCGGGGGATCGCAAATGGTCACCCGAAACGCATTGCTGTTTGCACCTGGTAATAACATGCATTTCAAATGTGTCTCCTGTGACTACTTGTAATCAGATTTTGAGGCTCCCTCTGTTCTCATAACTACTGTACATACATCACCCTCCACATCAGTGTGTTACAGTGTAAAGCACCAAAAAGGTGTGCACCATTTCTCATATATAGTATCTAACCACAAATAAAATGATGAATGCTGAAGTGGAATTCTCACTCATTTTAGTCAATATACATACAGTATGTGTTTTTTCAAAATGTTGGTGTTATGTCCAAAATATGTTATTTTCTTTTAAAATATTACAATATAAGAAAATGTAATCCTGTTTTAAACAGTATTTGACTACTTTCACCTGTAAACGGTGCTTGATCTGCATATTATTTCTCTGCTGATACAGATGAGACGACTATATGCACTAGAGAAAACAATAATAAGGACAGAGGACTCATATTTTAGCTGGTTTGAAAAATATCTTGATGGATTTATTACAAACATGAAGCTTTTTGCTTCATAAGTCATGTGGATTACTTGTGGATTATTGTGATGTTTTTACCAGCTGTTTGGACTCTCATTTTGACGGCACCCATTCACTGCAGAGGGTGCATTGCTGAGCGAATGACGTAATGGTAACTTTCCACAAAATTTGTTCCAATGAATAAACTAACTAATCTACTTCGAATGGCATAAGTGTACATTTTCAGCACAATTTTAATTTTTGACTAAAAAATCATGTCTATGTTATTTTCATAGTCAATGTGAACTGTAAAACTATGTAATAGCAAAACACTGAATGAATGAATGAATATAAAAATAAAGTTTTAGATGAGTCCTAATGAGCATGAAAATATAAATAAATTAAGTAATATTATGTCCCTGCCTACGTAAGGGCGAATGTGGTCAAGTGCTAGTGGCTTATATGCATGCACAATCGTAGTGATCCACCTTTACTTGATGAATGAAGTAAACACATACAGCATTGTACTTGAGAGCTTGGGTAAAGGAAAACAACTGACATCTGATTCCTTGTAAGAATGTTTTATTCCCTGCGAGTTCAGTGCAATTATTTTCCACAGAAGCAAACTCATCTCCTTTGGATATGTCTCTGTATATTACATTGACTCCTGGGTTGGAGCAAAATGAATGTTCCCTTTTCACTTTCATCTGACCATAAACCTGCAGCCAAAATTGCATTAAATATTCTTTTTATATCTTCACCTTCGGAGGGCAGTCCCTTGTAATTGCTTGGCTGTACTGTATGCCAATAAATAACTAATAAAACACACACACACAAACCCTGATTTCTGTTCATGCTGAAACAGATCCTGGGAGAAATGCATTCTGTATTCATTACAATGGCATCGTGAGGACATGCCTGGAATTTAGTATGCTCGAAAAACATAATCTGGGAAAAACAGTTCAGTTTTTTCCTGCAGCGTACAAAATTTATCTACAAGTGACGTGTACACTGAGAGTGTACAGTATATTGGCAAACAAGATGCCTGAGGCGGCCATGAATATCTAAGAGCTTTTTGAATTTAGAAACAGCAACGTGAATCATTGCTTTCTCCATTACTTCAGTTGGATGAGGGGTCTTATCAGGGACAGATCCATAATCACTGATACCTGGCTGTCTGAAACTGTATGTTTCATTACTCACAGATGAACACAAGAATGTCTTGGCAAAAATAAAAAGAGAATGGATAAAAAGGCAGTATTTACACACTACTGATAAACAATATTGACCGGTAAAGCCACATACAAATGGAAAGTGTAGAATTTTCTTCAAGCGTGGATGCTAGAGAAGGCAAGCTTGATGATAGATTAGTTGTGCTGGTGTATTCTTGTTAGGCACTTAGTGAATGCTCTTGGTCATACTGTGAATGATGTTCATCATGTTATTTCTAATAGAATACAATTTTCATTGTAAGTTTTAATCAAAATAACTCACTCTTTCGCTAAAATTACTTTGCTTTTACTACTAAGGTCACTTACGCTTTGTGGGCTGAAAATCTACTCACCCTCAGGCCATCTGAGATATAGATTAGTTTTTTTCTTCATCAGAACAGATTTGGAGAAATTTAACATTGCATTGCAGGTCGTCACATCACTTTACTTTTGGAGTTCCAACTCAACTACAGTATCAGGAGGAAGATCGCTGCTCATTTGCATAAAGTCAACAGTCATTACAATTTAAAGTCGCCAACAGTCGCTGCTACTCATGTCATCTCACATTATCTATTCTCTTCATAAATGAATTCATTCCAGTTGCTTTGTCACTTCTGTCACTTTTGAGATCATTTCCCTGTTTATAATTTCCAAATGGTTCAGTTGGCGCCATCTCAACTGCCACTGAAAAAAAAATGGATCAGTTTTAAATGGAGAAAAACTGAAGATCTGGAATCAGGAGTTGGCTTAACCAAATTTATGTTTCAGATTTTATTAAACGTGAAATATGTAATATCTTTGAAGCCAAATATTTATTCTATTCCAGTTATTCTAATACGCAGAGACATAAGTTCTCCATTCCTAGGCTGATTTCCCAGATAACTGTAAACACTGTAGCTCAGTGGTGCTTCCAAAACACCGCTGTTTGTTTTAGGATCCAGGCCAAACTGACACAGCAAAACCGTCCTAACCAATGGCATGACATTAGGGTGGAGCTACCAGTTCGTTTGATCGAATGGGAAATTATGAGCGTGTTCATGTTTAAAAAACAACACTTATTTAGGCAGCTCTGTATGGTGCATAAATGACAGAATGGAGAATGTCTACTCTATGTATCAATTCAGCACAGTTAGATGCTAAGAGAAGTGCACATATTATAGTGAACACAGAGCAGAAGTCATCCGCTGACAGCTACTCAAAAACAAGTGTGTCACTACAATAACACGCAGTACATCATTCTCTTTGCTGCATGTTTTTTATTCCAGAAAGTCATACAGGTGAACTTATAATATCTCTGATGAAATCACCAAACTCAAAAGTGCACTAATATAGCAGTGTTGGGGAAATAACAAACCAAAGTAAAAATAACTACATCTTTCAGTATAGTAGCATGACAGCAGCTCAGTTTTTATAGTAACAAGCTTTAGTTACTGTACATAAGTAATTACTAGTTACATAAAACACTACTTTGCTATATGTGATATTTTAAAGTCCCCAGCAATATTTAAGTGAAAAAAATAACAATGAAAATAACGAAAGCTGCTTGCTTAAACTCATTGGGAAGACATCTACAATTGATTTTAGTGAATCGGCTTAGTGCTTAGTGATTTTTAGTGCATGGTTCATGTTAATAAATGATTTATTGAAGTCCATGCACACAGTCAAAATGTTTAGTTTAATGCTGCCATTTAAAAGTAACTTCCCAAGCATTGCTATGCTTACATTACATTATTGCAAATGAAACAGCTAAGGACGCAAATGACTGCCAAATACTCTAAGGAGAAAGACGAGAAGAGATCGAGAGCCAGAGAAAAACACAGAAGGTGTTCCTATTACTGAGAACATGCACACCACAGTTTCCCCTCAAGTGTGAATCAATTCAATATTAAATTGTATACAAATTTAATGTGGACTGTGAGAGGTACAGAGCTCTGATCCCAAACCAGCAATAATAATTCCTCATCTCTGAAGTGCTCCCTAGAGATACCTTAAATCTACAAACCTGAGCAAATGAACTCTCGGCTACTTAAAATGTGTTTTTATGCTTGCACTTCCCCGTGGAGAGCATTATCTTAAGGCTATTATGTATTTCTCTCACTACTGTAATGTGATGATAACTAGCAGGGGCTTCCATGGGGAGATGGTTGAGTTATCTTGAGTGCCTGACAGGGAGCTGATAGTGTTTATGACTTTGGTTTATGGTCCTGAATTCCCAACACATTCCCAACCAAATAAAATACCTCACACCAGGTTTTTAAGCTTCAGCTATGGCTTATAGTGATAAAATATACAGCTTATGCTGCTGAGTACTGATAGCTGTCTAAAACAATATATGGATGGTCTATCTATAAAGCAAAAAGCATCAAAGGAAACTATGAAGGAAACTCATGAGGAACTGGACAGGTGTGATAATTCTTTGCTGAATTGTTCCATACAGTAAATGGGTTTCATACAAAAGATGACAATCACTGACTGACAGCCATAAAATATGGAATATCTGGACCATAAAGTCGTCAAACTCTGAGTAAGACTAATAACCTGTTGTCAAACATCAAAGGCAGGAAATATCTCTCAGGAAATATTTAGCAGCACTTAAGAAAAATGCTTTGAAAAGAAAATGCACAGTCAAATGGCACTGATCTGGCGCCATACATTAAATGATTCAGAAAGGGCCACTTCATATTTGCATGAAGTATTTAACACAAATTACTAGGCAAAGCATTTCAGAGTCAAACATTCTAATCATATATAATTATGGCCTTTTTCTGAAATGATTCCTGAAGGACCATGTGACACTGAGGACTAGAGCAATGACTGCTTGAAATTCAGCTTAACCATAACAGGAATAAAACTTTATATATATATATATAAATGCTGCCTTGGTGAACATATTGTATAAGAGACTTTCTTCAAAAACATCAAATGTTTGGACAGCGGTGTAAGTTTATCAAGAAATTACACTTATTATACTAATGCTCCTTGTTAACAAATCAATAATTCTCTTCAATTAATGAATGAATTGAAATTGCAGGATGATTCAGTCAGACAATCTTAAAGTCTTGATGAAATACTCATATTTGGCATATCACACATGTATTACAGTTTTTCTCAGTCACTTTGGTGCATTTCTCAAATCAGAAATTAAATTCTCAAAACTACTTGTACAACCTCCACATCATCTAGTCATTTATACACATCATAAAACCAGTTTCTCATTCTTTTGAACAAGTTGCAATTGCTTTTGTACATTCATGCAATTGATTATGCACATTTATCTGCGGTTTGCTACATTATCAGTTGCTAATGTCATGTTGCTCAAAATGTATAATATAGTTGTCTGTGGAATAGTCTTACCCCCCAAAACATCTAGTATAAGTTTAGATCTTAAGATCTTTAGTTCATCGTATAAGTCATTAAATGCAAAATGGTTCATTTACTTGTCATACATGGCCAAGCACTTTTTTCATTTTTACACATCATTATTAGATTTTCTTGTGAATTGTGCAAGGGAATCTTGACTAATGAAGAGAATGTAGCTCAACCAATGATAAATCATTTCTCTGAAATATAAAGATAAATGTGCGTAATCAATTGCATGAATGTACAAAAGAAATCACAATTTGTTCAAAAGAAAAACTGGTTTTATGATGTGTATAAATGACTAGATGATGTGGAGGTTGTACAAGTAGTTTTGAGAATTTCATTTCTGATTTGAGAAATGCACCAAAGTGACTGAGAAAAACTGTAACAGTGAGTCATAAACATGACTATCTGGATTTTTTTTTTTTTTACTTAACGTTTGAAACAGCAGGTTATCAACTTAGAATATCAACTTATATGAAGTGCCAGTATGCATATCTCACAACATTAGGCTAAATGAAAAAAAAAATGATTCAGCACAGGCACAAACAATAACGTGACAACTTAAACAGCAGCAGGAGTAAGGCATATAGCCTAGCCTAATTCATTTCTTAATATTGTTTGCAAGAAACACCAGTCTATCAACTTGATCTGGATTAAGTGCGGCTATCTTTTTGACTGACGTGTTCATTGCCACAGATATTTATTTTTGAGAGATGAACTAAGGATTTTGAGCAAGAGACTGGCTTTAGCAGGTAATCCATTGTGTTTTGCTATTTCAGACAGGAACCACTTTGGCAAGTTTACTTTTATTGAACACAGTTTATCTTTGGCGGTATGGTTCCTTATGGGGGTTTGTACGAGTTGTTTTGAGAAATGCACTTACTGGTTTGCAAATGTCAAGGATGATTCGAGAAATGTACCAAAGTGACTGAGAAAAACTTTTTTTTGTGGTGCAAGCCACTAAAATGTTCTACTCAAAATGAGCGAAATTATAAAAAATCTCAAAGAATTCAATTTGTTTGATGGAGCTGACATATCTTGGTTGGAACAACAACAAAAAACAAAACAAAAAAAGCATATTTATTAAAAAAAAATCTGACCTGAAAATCTGATGCAGATATATTACGTAAAGAAGACCTTCAGGATGAAGACTGAATTCGATTTTTTAAACATTTTCATAAATATCTTGCAGAAAACGTACTGTAGGACACACCTGAAAAACAACATGCATGTGATCATGCAGAAGTCATTTTAAAGTGCAAATGTTGATTTTTGAAAAGCTAATAGTTGTGGGAATTTTTTTTTCCCCACATGTCTCAAGAACTGCTGAAGTGATGGAGATGTTTAATAACATCCGAGGGAAGACAGTTTGCAAAGTAGAGCAGGAAGGGCATGTCATGGCACAATGTAATAATTAAGCAAGAATAAAAAAAAACTATAACAATGGGAAGCTAGAAATCATTCCGGCGGAATTATGTTCCACCTCCTCAACCAACTTTTCAATCTACACGTCGGCCTGACAAATTACTCTCTCACCAGCCCTATTCTGATTACAGCCTGATTACAGTCTGATGAGGAATACACAACTGCCAAATACAATAACAGGGTGCAGACATATGCCTATCAGGACTTAATTTGGGAGCCATCTGGCAGAGGCGGTTAACCCTCTGAGTATGATGAAGGATGGGGTATCCAAACTTTGCAGAGAGTCCAATCCCACAGTAATCCTAATGACACAAAATTCTGTCCTCTAGCTAATAAAACAAACCTTCATGCACAGCTCAAATGCAGGCTATAGCCTGCAGTTTTTAAGCCAAGTATAAGGAATCGTGCTGGACTTTGTGTGGGGCTTGCAACTCAAAGAAACCTCAACCCAGAAAAATTATATGTCGCTTCTAAAGCCCCCAAGGCACTGATAGACCTAAAAATGGAAAAGCTCTTGAACTGAGCGAGCCAATCGGTGTCATTCAGCCCAGACACTAGAGTTGAGGCTCAGGCACCGCGCGCCAATTTGGAATGCGATGGATCAATAATTCTGTCAGGGAAACGGACGAATAGGGAGGGGAGGGATACAGAACAAGGGCATGGAGTCTTTCAAAGATGTTCGAAAAAATATTCCCCCAAGTTTGCATATCTCTCTTTACTTCCGAAAGTTCCAAAATTAATCAAAAATTAAAAGTGCAATATGTAACAAAAAAATAAATAGAAATGATCATCTCAAACATGCTGTGATTTGTATTGCAAAATGAAGTACACAGAACACAAATCTGAATTCATGCAGAACGAAAGAGGTACGTGATTTGTTGATTTGAAAGTGCATTTCCCACACACTGTAGTTTCGATTATGTGCCAATAAATGCCACTATAATTATTTGTTTAAATTTGTAAAACTTTTTATATTTTTCATTCCTGTTCTGTTCTGAAAAGTTTGGGGCTTTAACCTGAATGTGCTGTAATGTCATGTAAAAATAAAGGAATTACAACACAAACATATTACTATTGTTTTTTGAAGTGATAAATAAATGAATGAATGATTGAACGAATGAACAAACAAACAAATGAATGAACGCACAATCAAGCTGTCACAATCACCAGCTGGAGTGCCCATAAACTCCAATAGAGGGCACTCCACTCAAGACTCTGGCATTTTTGTGTCCATTCCCTTTTTCGAACTCCAATTCCCATCCTGCCTCATTCCTGGGACTGATTGCACACACACACACCTGCAGCTAACACACACACACACACACACACACACACACACACACACACACATACATTTTCTTATTTGGCGCCTAAACTCTGGAATAACCTACCTAACATTGTTCGGGAGGCAGACACACTCTTGCAGTTTAAATCTAGATTAAAGACCCATCTCCTGGCTTACACATAACATGCTAATATGCTTTTAATATCCAAATCCGTTAAAGGATTTTTAGGCTACATTAATTAGGTAAACCGGAACCGGAAACACTTCCCATAACACCCTATGTACTTCCTAGATCATTAGAAGAATGACATCTACGCTAATATTTGTCTGTTTCTCTCTCATTCCGAGGTCACCGTAGCCACCAGATCCAGTCTGTATCCAGATCAGAGGGTCACTGCAGTCACCCGGATCCAGTACGTATCCAGACCAGATGGTGGATCAGCACCTAGAAAGGACCACTATTGCCCTGAAAGACAGCGGAGACCAGGACAACTGGAGCCCCAGATACAGATCCCCTGTAAAGACCTTGTCTCAGAGGACCACCAGGACAAGACCACAGGAAACAGATGATTCTTCTGCACAATCTGACTTTGCTGCAGCCTGGAATTGAACTACTGGTTTCGTCTGGTCAGAGGAGAACTGGCCCCCCAACTGAGCCTGGTTTCTCCCAAGGTTTTTTTCTCCATTCTGTCACCGATGGAGTTTCGGTTCCTTGCCTCTGTTGTCTCTGGCTTGCTTAGTTGGGGTCACTTCATCTACAGCGATATCATTGACTTGATTGCAAATAAATGCACAGACACTATTTAACTGAACAGAGATGACATCACTGAATTTAATGATGAACTGCCTTTAACTATCATTTTGCATTATTGACACACTGTTTTCCTAATGAATGTTGTTCAGTTGCTTTGACGCAATGTATTTTGTTTAAAGCGCTATATAAATAAAGGTGACTTGACTTGACTTGACATACACACACATAAGCAGCACAGTCACTCTCAGTCTTTGTGAAGTCTTGTTTAGTTCTGTCTGGCATTTCCGAGGGTTTTCCCTGTGTTTGTTCCTTCCGTGTCTGATCTTAGATTGTGTATACCAACTGTGATTCTCTGCTGCCTGCCCCGACCTCTGCTTGTTACTGGTTCTGATTTTGGATATCCCCTTACATACTTGACACTGTCCTCTTATCATTGCCTGTTTGACCATTCTGTTAATAAAGTACTGCATATGGATCCGAACGTCTCTGACTCCATGTTACAAAAGCAATCAAGTACAATTCGCACTCAATAAAAATATTGTATTTGTATTGTATTGTATATTGTATTGTATTGAACCAAATACTGCTAAAGTATTTATCCCATGAAAGAAGTAAGTTTCTTGAGTAAAGAAGTAACTTTAAGGCTGAAATAAAGATGTATTATTCCTACTAATGAGATTTGGCTCCACTGTAATAATGAATGTCCCTCTACAGCACTTAATTAGGAAGAGCACATGTTGCAGTGTCAGTGCAGAAAGCTTCTTCCCAGTTTCAGTCGAGGAAGTACAGAGCAGTGAACCATTCAGGCTGATCAAAGAAGAGCTGCATTCACAACAAATCACATTTAACCGAGTGTATAACGATTGCTAATCTAAATGTTTCTTCCTGTGGAAAACTGCATGGACCATAGACAGGTAATTGCTGGAGACACATCATAAATACTACAGAGCACAGACAAAACCCAGAAGCCTCAGGTATGTCATTTAAACAAATGTGTTCCTCTTAAATGATCTCTTCAAGGCATTTTACTGTTACTAGTCTGAAAGTGAGAGAACCCCATTTTTACAGTTTTTCTCAATTGCTTTGGCTCAGTTCTCAAATGATTTTTTTATTTCCCAAAACATTAAGTTCAGATCTCTGAACAATTCGCTTCTTTTTCACATCAGATTGGAATTTCTTATTGATTTGAGCAAATTGCAAATGCTTTGGCACATGTGTGCAAAGAGCACATACAACTGTCTGCAGTTTGGACAACAAATAATTGCATATGGCTTGTTGATCAAAACTGATGACTCGATTCTCACACTGTCAAACACTGCAGAACTTCTCAGACATTTTTTTATTCTGTAAGCCATCACATTCAAAACGATCTATTCAATTATCATAATTAGTATACATGAATTTATATTCTAAAATATATCTGACATTGACATTATTTGTAATGTCTGCTAAATTGGCACATGACCTCTAATTGCATTCGCAATCTAATTGCAAATTACCTCTAATATGAATCAACCATTTAACCATTTAACCAATCAACTTTGGGAGCATATATATATATATATATATATATATATATATATATATATGTAGATTGCCCACAGCACAATCACTGCTGTAGAAGTTTTTGAAAATGAAGGGCGTTCACAACCCTGAAATGCAGCAACATGCTCGTGGAAGAGCAATTGGAAGGCGTGTAAGAATACGTGGTGGTGGTAGAGGAAGAAATAATCGAGGAAGAGGTGGAAATAGAAGAGTCAGAGTCTCTGATGAAATCAGAGCCACACTTGTGGATCATGTCATAAATCATGGTTTTACAATGGAAGAGGCTGGTTGAAGAGTACAGCCTAATGTAAACAGGTCCACATTGTCATCAATTGTGCAGACCTTTCGTAGGGAAAACAGGTAAATATGTTTTTTTTTTTTTACAGTATGTAAAGTATTTTTACAGTATAAACAACAATATTGTAAAGGTAAATGCAAGTCTATTTGTTTATTCTATAGAACTGCACGACAACCTCGCGCTGGTGGCAGAGCAGCAGTATTTAACCAACTGCAAGAACAAGAAATTTGCAACATGGTCATAGCCAACAATTCCATCAGGCTAAGAGAGATCCAAAGTGCAATCATAAATGACAATGTCTTTGCAAATATAAATTCTGTCAGCATTTCCACCATAGACAGAGTTTTAAAAAGACATCAGATGACTATGAAACTGCTCTATAAGGTGCCATTTGAGAAAAACAGTGAAAGAGTCAAGGCGTTGCGGTACCAGTATGTCCAGGTAAACCATTGGTGTGCACTTAGTGAGTTTTCCTGTTTTTCTAAGATGCCTGTATTACTTTACTGTAAGTTTCAGAAACCCATAAGAAAATACATTTACTGTTACATTTTTTTCTGTGTTTCTTCATAGAGAATCATGAAGTTAGAAGTACATGAAACGACCCACATTCTTGATTTTGTGGACGAGGCTGGGTTTAATCTGTCCAAAGGCCGGAGACGTGGTCGCAATGTCATTGGACACCGAGCCACAATTGACACACCAGGCCAACGTGGGGCCAATATTACAATGTGTGCTGCCATTTCAGAGAACGGTGTGAGCACACATTGGGCCCTATAATACCCAACTTCTCCTGGCCTTCCTAAATGCACTTTACAGAGACCTGATTCCAGAACAAGAAAGAGGTTTAGTTAGACCACATTTGCCTAATTATGTTGTTGTCTGGGATAATGTCAGCTTCCACCGAACCAACAGTGTTAGGGACTGGTTTGCTGCACATGAAAGGATAACAGTGGAATTCCTTCCACCATATTCTCCATTCCTAAATCCAATAGAAGAGTTTTTTTCAGCATGGAGGTGGAAAGTGTATGATCATAAACCACAAAATCAGATGTCTTTGTTGGATGCCATGAATGCTGCATGTGAGGACATCACAGCTGACCATTGCAGGGGATGGGTGCGGCATTCAAGGAGATTTTTTCCATGGTTTTTGGGCAATGGAAAACATCAGATGTGATGTTGATGAAAATCTTTGGCCTGATCAACGTGAGCGACAAGATGTCCACCAAGAATAATTTTTTTTTTTTTTCCATGAATGTTATTTGTTGTTTGTGTATTTGTGCTAATACACAAATATGAAATGTAAAGTGAAATCTTGTTACTCTTGTCAGTTACTTTACATGTACAGTAAATACACTTGTATTGTGTATATACACATGAAGTACAAAAATAAACACTGTAAAAATACAAATGTTCATAGACTTTTTTTTTTCTACATACTATTGACTTTTCTCAACAAATATGATATTTTTGTTTAAACCCTTAATTTTCATGGTTGACTGTTGTGGTGAAAAAACAACTAAACATTTTGACCAGTGTGGGTCACACAATGACAAAAATACTTTAGATTTTGGTGGCCTTGGCCAAATTATTGACACAATAACTAGGTTTTGAAGCATGAATTAAATGTTTTGGGTGAGTAACTACATTTTGCAGACATGCTATAAAGTTTTGAAGTTCCTGCAAACAGTTGTGACATTTGCACTCACAGTTGTGACATTTGCATTAACATGCAGTGTGGCTAAGTAGCCTAGTTCAAGGTATTTTTAATGTTAGAATCAGCTCTGTCATTGTGTGCGGGTATGTTTTGAGGGTGCATGAGGCTGTACATGAGCTGTGACCTTGTTCGATCCACCTAAAAAACAGGCATCCTGGGACGGAACGAATGTAGCAGTGTGAATGCACCACATCAACAGCTAATGTTTCTGGAAGAAATATTAGAGGGGAGGGAAGCGCTGTACAGGAACTTGGCATAATCAGTTCTTGGTTTGGATGGGTCTAGATACATAAAACATACACAAACATGCAAAGATGGAATTTATGCCTCATGTTAATGAAAAATAATAAACAAGGAACACCAAGAATGGTTTAATTTAACCACAGCAGCATGACAAAATAGCATCAGTCTACATCACCACCAAATTATATTTCTTAATTATATATATATATATTTTTTTTGTGGTATCCAAACGCATTCCATAATGCTGATGACATGTAATCATTTACTTTCATTTACCAATGTTCCTCATTAAGGAACCAAGAGGAATAAGACATCTTAAATTTCAAATCGTCAAATCCATAACCCAAACAATACAATCAGAAGGCCTGCTCATGCCAAGGGGCCAAAGTCAGGTTGGTCATCATGGCCAAGTTTACCTCTAATGGTACAGCAACATCCGTCTCCATTAAAAGCTGTTCAAAAATAGCAGTGTATTCCAGTGTATTAAAATATAGATTTTTTAAATAAATATATTATATGAAGGAATATATCCTTATCAAATCAGCTGTTGAATATATAATTACCTCTGCCATCATCTAACAATTAATCTATAAAACACTAATAATTAACTTAAATAATTAATAAATATGCCATAAAAAAACCTAAGCCGCCAATTATTATTATTATTAATAAATCATGTATTGCACTATTGTAAATCATGTTATGACATCTTGTAGGATTTAAGTTGTTTAGTTGTTGTGTGTTTTTTATTTATTTATGTAGAGAGTAAAAAACTGTATAGAACTGTAATACTGGGTACAACATGAAAATATTTACTGTTTATCACATTGGTCAGAATTTTAATATTGGTTCATCCCTACTCAAAGTAAATGTTTTGCAACTGAGATAATGCCAAGAATGAAACAAACATCTGAAACACATTACTAATCAAACCAGGATCAAAAAGAAATTCACACACTTTAATGTGAGAAACGCCATCTGGCATTATAGATTTCACATGCGTTAGTGTAAAATACACACCATCTTATAATACAAAATTCAGACACAACAGTCTTGTCTTTATACCAGGAGAGTGACAATTTTCCATCTCCCAGTGTACACTGTGTGCAAGATCCCCCGATCTGTCAACTGAACCTTCAGATATGAAGGAGGAAGCTGATTTTAATCATTTCCGAGCTGATCTAGAAGAATGACAGCCTGATGTGCGCTACCTGTAGCTACATGCAAGCAGGATGAATGAGTTCTCATTCCACCAATCATGTGCTAGTGTTATCCCATCCACAGCATCTATTGATCATCTTTGGTTCCAACTAGAGAAGTGAAAGTCAAAGATGACATAAAACCAGAGGGGAATATCTGTGTAGTGGAGTGGGAGCAGAAGTGGATTTGTTAAAAACCATAGGGATAGCAAAAAGCATAACTTCAGGCTTGATTATAGCCATGATCAAAGTCATCTCAGGCCAGTCACCTCATATCAATACCTCTATGAAACAGCACGACAGTCCGTCCGCCAATTATTCTGTAAAATCAAAGGCTTAGATGGAAGAGAACACACAGAGATAGCGATTAATTCACAGAAAGGAGCTACGATCAGACTTAAAATTGGCTTAATTCTCCAGAACAGCCTTGCTTCTATTATTAGGGCCAAATTAATAATTCACTATTTGACTTCCCCCTCCATCAGTGTATCCCATGCACCCTCTCTGACAGCACAAGAGAAAGCTCTGAATAAAACATGGTAATGTAATTTGTTCTCATGTTAAGGTCTTAAAATGTCTCAATCACGATCTGTCTTGAGCGTCGCATTGACATCTGTGTCCTTCAGCTGTCCAACAAACAGGAAGTGTCGATCACTATAAATGAGACTGGCCATGCTGCCTGGATAAAAAAACGTAGATTGAGTCGATTGGCTGTTGCCAATGCGATCATCCATAAAATTTGACTGACAGCATTAAATTTCGTCTCGCAATTAGCACCTTGCATTGTTTCCCCATCAACTATTAAAATCTCATTAGGCAACAGTTCATGCGTAAGTATAAGCGGTTGACATTTCAGAACATGGTGTACGCTTAGAGCATGCAAGAAAGTGAGTTGTTTGAACATAACCTTAAAAAAAAGGTTAGTTTGCTATAATAAACTCTTGCTTTAAAACAAAGCCATACCTTTTTTTCTCCTCCATCCATTTAAGTCCAACGTTAACCAGTCCGATAAGACACTACAACCCCAATCACGGTATGAGATGTCACATTGCTTTAATAAGCGTTTCTAAAACATGCTCTGTTTGGCCCGCATGATTATTTCTGCTCGCCTGACCTTTAACGGGTCTAAAAGGTAGTATCTAATGAGTTTGGCTCCATGCAAATGTAACATGAGGTGTGTCAGGTTTAGTGTGACGCTCAGTCATCAGGCTGGGCAATGAATAATAGAGCAGGGAAGATTTAAACAAGGCTGATGCTCAGCAATTTAAAAGCATCGCTTACACCACTGTAGAAAAGCAAAGACCGCACATGCAATGTGAGATATATTTTGTTTGAATCCTTGAAAGCATGAGCCAAAGCGTAACGTGCTAGGGAGCTTAATCTCCTTTATATGCGCTTCAAGGTGTCTATTTTAATGAAGCACGCAGATCTTAGTGAAATTGGCTTTTTTCATTTTTCTATATGCAATCTGGCTATCATCGACAATTATTATTATCTCCTTTAGATTTTGACCTTACATGACTTCAAATTATATTGTTTGATGATACTTTGTAAAATTCTGATTAGTTCTTTAGATGTTTGCTACAAAGTCACTGAAATGTGTGAGCTATTAAAAAATACTGTTATTGCAAATGATGTGTATATATATATATATATATATATATATATATATATATATATATATATATATATATATATATATATATTACATATCTTAAACCTTTAATTTGCAAAAGTTCAAAAGTAGTCAGTAATTTTTTTAATGAATGCTTTTATTCAGCAAGAACACATTAAAATGATAAAGTGGAGACATTTACAGTATAATACTGCAAAATAGTCCTATTTCAAATAAATTCTGATATTGTTGAACACTCTTTATTACAGTAAGTGGTAAAAAAGGCATCACTGTTTTCACAAAATTATTAAGCAGCACAGCTATTAATGAAAATAAAATAATAAACAATAAAAAAAATGTTTCTTGAGCACCAAATCCTATTAGAATGATTTCTGAAAAATGAAAACCGAAGATGCTAAAAATTCAGACCAATAAATGACATTTAAAGATAAACAAGGAAATAGTAAAATTAGAAACAGTATCTTAAAAGTAGGAAATAATTTCTTAAATTACTAAACTACACTATTACTGTTTAACTGTATTTCTTTTTTTATATATAATATATTTATTTATATACTGCCCTTTAATATATTAATTATTGATGTATGGAGTCATACTGTATGTAATATAAAATTAATTGAAGAATTAATAAACAGATTAACCGATTATCAAAATAATCATTAGTTAATAACTGTCCATAACTTTACATTTTCACATATCTAAATTGTATCTTCTGACACCTAGATAGCCTACCTATGCAGCAGTTCCTCTCTGAAGATGAGGACTGCAAGTTTAATGGCTCTGATCGTCTCTGACCAACCCCAGATCTACAGCAGACGAGTCACCTGTGTCCATGCTATTAAAAACCTCATTTCCAAATCAGCTCTAAAGTGTCCTCCCTCTTTACCTCTTAAAGAAAAACTCACGCCGCATTGACTCACCAGTGGGGTCTTACATTCACTTATGGTAGTCTCGTAGGTACAATCTGTAATAATAGAAAAATCACATCTGCTAAGGGACTAAAAATATTAAAAGAAATTTCAACTGTGATTCTGTACTATTGAACTACTCATATGAACTTTCTTATATTAATACTGTTATTAAAGGTGGAGGTTAAATAATGTATACAATGTCAGTTTGAATGAGGTTCAGATACTTGGCCTTTGCACTCAGACTATTATAGCTTTTCAGCACTGGTCCTTATGGGAAATGAAATGCACATTGCAGCCATCAATCCTTATGAATATGAAATCAACATGACCTCAGTGGCCAAGGGGACTGCTAACTGGATAACAGCATAACTTACACAACAACCTACAGTACAGTAAAAAGGAGACCCCAAGGGCTATTTGATGGATGTGCTCTCCAGCCAGATAGGCCTTCTGAACCTATGAAAGTCTGAGCTAGCCGTTCATAGGAGGAGAGAACAACTGCAGAACTGAATAAACTGCACACTTGAGTGACGAAGGTAACTCAATGTACTTGGGCTATTCCTGTTCTGCAGTACCTTGTGAACTCTTTAACTTATAAAAAATGAATACCCCCGTGTTGTAATTTAGGGAAATATTTCTATAAAAGGGTATACTTTAGCAGACCTTCACGAATATGCTCTGCTTAAGCTCAGGCACATAAACTTTATTCTATTAAACTTGATTATTTACACAATGGCAAGAAAATGTTTCTTTCAGCCCTAATAGGATAAAACCAAAAGGATGAAAGTCAATCATTTCTCAGTGAGGGATTAAGAGTTAGCTTACATAAAGTCAATTTTGGATAGTTTTTTAATCATCTTTCTATTTTTATATGATTTTAAAGGCTCATGCACATTTTCTACAAAACAGGATGGAATATTTTAAAGTGAGAACCGAATAATGCATCAAAGACTACTGTATCAAATACTGCAGTTTTCACCAAAATAATAATAATAATAATAATGTATAACATAATAAACAATTAAAACACTATAGAAAACAAAATATCTAGAATATTTTTTCAGAAAGTGCTATCTTATCATGTACAAATCTGAAAGTTTATTACAACTCGCTGTTTTAGTGAACTTCTAAGGTATTTTTAGCTTTTACATTAGAAACTAGCAATGTACTGTATGAAGAAATATGCACTCATCAGAGAAATCATTTAAAAATGATTTAAAAAAAAAAAAACTAATTCAATTATATATATATATATATATATATATATATATATATATATATATATATATATATATATATATATATATATATATATATATATATATATATATATATATATATATATTATAATATGATAATATAATAACAGCTTTAAAATTGTGTATTTACATAGTTAAAGGATATACTCAGGGTGCGATTTGCCGCCTCTGGTCTATGCATCCCTGCCTATCCCTGGTGGGGGATAAAAACATCCCACAAACCCGCTCTGACGTCCCGATCAGAATCAAATGATTCGCGATACACACGCTTTGAAGTCCCGACCTGAATCACATGATTTGTGATATGCGATCCGATTGGAGCGCTTCAAAACAGTGAATCATTTTGTGATGCAATGGTTTAACTGATTTGGAGTTTCAAAAAGCTGTTGTGTTCTTGCTCGCTTTGTCTATATTTTGTTGTTTGAATAACCAAGGACATCAAATCATTACAATTAATAGGCCTACGTAGGCCTCCAATGTTTTTATTAAACTGCGATCACACTAAATACAGTTTCAGTCGTATTAAAAAAAAAAAAAAACATAAGCATTTTCAAAAGCATCCCCCTCTCTGTTTTTTTTTTCACAAATTTGCACCTTGGATATACTTATATAAAAATAAAATGCATCTTTATAACACTTAGTCCATATTATTAAAGCATGAGACTTGAATGAGAAAACTAGAAAATAGTTAATAGATTTTCTATTATGTTTAAATGCATTTAAGAAGGACAGTATATTATTATAAAATTACTATAAAATAGTAATATCGAAAAACTTATGAAATTGCTGTTCTTTATTAAATCTATTAAATACTGTACAAATCAGAATTTGTGAAAAGCTTTTCTGCGTGAGAAAATAACACTAATTAAGACATTCCTGAAGTTCCCCTTAAGGATCAATAAACAATATCGGTTTATATGTTAATCTCCTTCCAACTGGTAACATATGGACAAGTGAGCAATTATGGCATTTCAGTGTTTATAGGGCCTTTCGCACCACAGGAACCTTTTCATAGTACCAGAACTAATTGTGGAAATACCCACTTTTGGGCGTTTTCGCACTGCTGGAACTAGGTGCGATTTTAGTACCGGACTACCTTTTTCGAGAACCAAATTAGCTCCTATTTCGGAGCAGGGTCTAACCAGCTCAACTGGTACTAACCGTGACATAAGTAGACATTGATTGGCCAGACTTATTCGAAAACACCCTCACCCGTCATGATCTAAAACGCTGTGTAACATACTGTAAACATTGTGTCAACTTACAGTATTTCGCAAGTATGATGAACAGCAATAAATATACAGATGCTGAAGTGCAGGCACTTGTAGAAAATGTAGCACTGCCAGTTGTTGTTGGATATTCTTAATCCTCCTTTCCATTCTTTCAATTGCTTTATGTATACGTCGACATTCTTTGTACATTATTGTGAAACCCGAGAGACACAACAAAAACACAATGTCCTCCATCCTCCTGTTGTTAACGTTGTTCTTCTTTGTTTTCATTGTTGAATGCCGTGCACAAATTACTAGGGATGTGCACGGATAGTCGAACATTTGAATATTCGTTCTGCTCTAATTATTCGATAAATAAAAACGATATTCGAATTTCGCAAAAAAAAAAAAAAAATTCACAATAAAACCTAATCTGGTCACTTTCTGTGATTCTCCACGGCATATTTGAAGGTGTATGCAAGCAAAAAATAATTAATGAATGATTAAGGGGCCATTCACATATCGCGCCTAATAAGGCGTGGAAAAGGCTATGCGCGCCGCTTTCTCCTTCTTTCCAAAGCGCTCGGGCAGAAGCGCTCCTGAGGCGACGCGTTCTCTCCATGAAGACGCGGAAATTTCAGCAAAGGATAAACGGATTTGCAGCACAAAAAAATCGCTTTCAGTAGCTCTGCTCAAAATGGTAATCCATATACAGCTATGATCAGCTGTTCCTTCATCTTGGCTGAGCTTTCAACATTGTTGCAGGAAAGGATGAAGCTGAATGTTTAGTTCTTGTCACATGACCTGCGGTGCGCTTGCGGCATTCTGAAAGTTGAGATGTTTTTAACTCGATGCTGTGCGGACGCGCCTGGAAAAAACGGGACCGCGGCTCACCGCGTGCGCATCGCGACCGCGTCGCTTCCATTATGAGCGCGCATACTGCGCGCCTAAATTGGAAATAACGAACTTGAGCATGCAAAAGACGCGATATGTGAACGCCCCCTAAAAGAACTGCGGTCTTCAACAGTACTTCAAATATGCCGTGGAGAATCACAGAAAGTGATCCAAGAACATTGTTGCAGCATCTCTCAAGCAACGAATAAACACAGCTAACTTGGAGAATGCAGTGAAAACTCCTCTTCTCGCGTCTGCCCTAGACCCTAGGCACAAACATCTCAGGTTTCTCGATGAAAACATGAGAGAAGTAAGAAAAAAAAAACTTTTTTGAACATTATCAGAACATTTTCCTTGATGCGAGTGGTGCGGATGCAGTCGCCACGATGAAGAAGATGCAATGCCCACTCGTCGGAAAAGGCTGAGCCAGTTCTCCAGCGATGATTACAGAGAGTCCAGCCGAGACGAGTGGGAACAGTTCTTGCTGGAGCCATGTATTCCACCAGATGAGGATTCCATTCAGTGGTGAAACAAAAACACGAAGCGCTTCACAAAACGTATTCGCTTAGCACACCGTTATTCGTGAGTCCCGCCCGTCTGTGCCGTCAGAGCGCGTTTTCTCCGCGCCCGGCCTTATTGTTAACAGACTAAGGAGCCGACTTTCCCCCGATCATGTTTACATGCCCGTATTTCTTAACAAGAACACTTGAAACAATAAAAAAAAAGCAAAAAAGATTTGCTGACAGTTTAAAAGTTAAGTGTAAGCTACATTCTGTACAATAGCCTAATTGCTGCAGGCTGCTTTACGTTTTTTCTTTGTTCACTTTTTTTTTTGCTTTTAATCTGTACTTTTGTTTGTTTGCAACAAACAAGGTTTTCATCTACAAAACACGATGTGTAATGTTCAAGCTTATTGTAAGCTTGTTCAAAATGGAAAACAAATGCTGCTGAAAAATAACGTCTGACTCATTAAACTTAATCTAAATAAACGAATATTTGAATATTTGTTTTTTGTGAGCTCAAATATTCGAATGTGATATTTGTGGAAAACGCCCATCCCTACAAATTACATCGCTGTCGGCCGGCTTATGTCACTTCCTAGTAAACACGGTCGGTGCGAATACTACCCTTTAAATGGTCTTGGAAATAGTTTGCGCAAACCATATCAGTAGCCTACTTTAGTACTGTATATTTAGTTCTGGAAGTGGTGCAAATGGCCCTAATTAACAATACAGCTTGGTATTTTTTTCTCCTTTACCAGTAAATATAAAACTGTAGGAGGTGCGCCTTGGGTGGAGCTATAGAGTGATGAGCATTTGTACCGATTGCTGACAAAAAACAGACTCCGCTCCATCTTTCAGTATCAAACGATGCACAAATACTGCATCAAATTGGGCCTTATTATAAAAAGTTTGTCAACAAACATCCTTTCAAAACTCTGTTGCTGCCCCCGGAAAAACAAACTGCATCCACTGTTTATATAACGCTGGGACTTTGGTTCTTTGGGAAGCTGAACAAAGTTATCTTTCCCTTACAACCAAAAACACACTTCTTTGGAGACATTCTTCCCAAGCATGTTGTGTGCAGTGCAGCCGGATGAAGCATAGTTTGGTCGCGATCCCGCTCTCGCTCTGGTCGATGTGTGCACGGGCGCGCTCTTCCGTCAGAAGTACCCATATAAGGAGTTACACCCTTGTTTACATGATGAAGAGCCACAATCGAAAAAAAATGATCAGAAACTTGTCAGACCCGGAAGTAAAAATTTTGACATGGAAATACGTCAAAATTGTTTTTTTAAACTTTGTGCCTGCTTAGCATGAGAATCCAACTCTTTAACAGTGTAAACAACTCTAAATGCATGAAACAGCATTGTACCCCGCTTTTAACAACGCTGAGGTGTCTTGAGTTATTGCTTGACAGGAGACGATCTATGAGGGTAATATCAAACACAGCATCTATGTGACACCCAGATGGGCTTCTTGTAGTGTCTACTATAAACACCATTCCTCCCTTCACAGTCAGCTGATATTTCAGCAATGATTAATCATTACTGCCCTGTGGGAACAAGCCATCATCTGAGGAAAATAGATGGACCGGTTATATGAAAAAGAATATGAAAATACATTAAAATATGCATTAGCACACTGTCAGGCAAAGAACTCGCCTGCAGTCAGGAGCTGTGTAAAAATATATGTTATTTTTCCATGTAGTGACAAAATGTATAGAGTACTAGCAAAGTTTCTTTTCTTTTTTTTCTTTCTTTTTTGGAGCTTGACAGGCCATGGTAACTATCAACTGTTTTTGTAAAGATCTATTTTTCACAGACAAAAAAATACATTTGTAATGACATTTGGAGTAAACATAATTTCTGAGTGAACTATTCCTTTAATTACAGAATTTAAGATACACTGTATTAGGAAATATCGAAATTCAAGTGAGCTTATTACTTTTCAGATTTAAAATGACATTTCAATGAGTTAAGAAAGTTTTGGACTATGAAGACTTTGCCATGAAGGTACAAGATCCTTGACTCCTTGGCCCCGAGGTCTTCACATTCTCCATTCTCAAAAATCCTCATTAAAACTTTTACACATGACTGCACAGATCTCACCACCTACGCATTTCAAATAAAGATCAATCGATTGGAAGAACCCATGAAATTTGACATGGTTTTAACCAGAGGTGGAAAGAGTACAAAAATATTCTACTCAAGTAAAAGTACCATTACATTAATGAAATTTTACTTAAGTACAAGTAAAAGTACCAGTCTAAAAAATCCACTCAAGTAAAAGTAAAAAGTAGCTCATTTAAAATTTACTCAGAGTAAAAATTACTTAGTTACATTTTAACAGTGGGAGGGAGTCAAAAATGGGACAGACCAAGGGTGTCAAACTCAGTTCCTGGAGGGCCACAGTCCTGCACAGTTTAGATATAACCCTAATTAAACACACCTGATCCAGCTAATCTAATCATTTAGGTTTATTTGAAAACTACATGATATGTGTGCTGGAGCAGGGTTAGAACTAAACTCTGCAGGGCTACGGCCCTCCAGGAACTGAGTTTGACACCCCTGGGATAGGTCTATTAATCTCAAACTAGATGTTTTTAATTAAAGGAATCAGTTATTTAGAATAATAAAACATTTGGGCTGTTATCTGGCAAATCAGTATCAACAAACTCATCTTTTCAATACAGAGGAAATGCAAAAGCTTCATCGGACGTGGCATTTAGATGTATTACACTGTTTAGTGCAGGACAAGAATGCATTTAACCTGCAGTTACAAATGCATGAATAATGTTTTGATATGCCAGACATAAAATGTTGAATACTCATTTGAAATTATAAAAACTTAATTATAAAAAAAAAAAAATCAAAAGATACTTTAAATGTGAAATTAAAATGGCCAGTATGTGTCAGCAAGTCACTGTTAATAAGTGAGTCATTGCGATTGAACCAAATCATTTAAACGGTTGATTCATTCAGAAACGAAACACTGTCATGTTGCTCAGAGATGCAAAATTTTGCTTTGGTGGCTGTGTTTGGAATAAATTTTTGTTGTAGAAATAGAGCAAAAACAATGGCAATATGGTGTCTAAAACGCAAGTCTCTTAGTTTACTGTCCTGTTGTAAAAAAAAAATATATATATATATATATATATATATATATATATATATATATATATATATATATATATATATATATATATATATATATCAGTGGCGGCTGCTGGTCTTTCAAAGAGGGGAAGCTCATTTTCGGCCTACATTATAACCCTCTGATGGTCTTCATTTGTAGTGACACTCGGGGTCTTTTTGACCCCAGACAATAACATTTCATTTTGTAATAGTAAAATATTTAAATTTTTTACAAATATAATTTTACTCTGTTCATTTATGTTTTTACTAAACTTTGTACAGTTTTTGGAGGATTTAAATCTTTTACATTTCTATAAATAAATAAATATTTATTTAAATAGGCTTTTTTTTTTTACAAAAAAAGAAAAAAGCATTTCAGGTAAAATTCACTTCATAAAAGACCCAGATTTCTAACTTTCATACATGGGGATACCATGGATAATTTTATAAGGTTTAATGTAAGATTTTTGCCCATTTTTGGGGAAATTCAGTGTGTGTGTGTGTGTGTGTGTGTGTGTGTGTGTGTGTGTGTGTGTGTGTGTGTGTGTGTGTGTGTGTGTGTGTGTGTGTGTGCGCGCGCGCAGATTTTCAATCTGTCTTAGTTACCAATTTAATTTTGTGGTGGTTCTGCATTTTACAAATATCAAGAAATATTGCCGCAGTTTGTCTTTCGAATACACTTGAGAAATCCGCGATCATGGGACTGAGCGTGAAACAGCTTCACCGACTTCTTATGGTGCAGACCGCTGTCAGTCAAAAGGAGATCGACAGATCCTCCAATCATCACGCGGAAGCCCAGTCTTCATTCACCTCCAGAGACGCTGAGCGTCCGTGGGCGGGACATAATCGCAGCATTTATCCAATGACCGTCTAGCTTCGGAGCACTGAAAAAAACTGTTCAAAGCAGCCCCATCGAAGTCAATGGACGCTCGGCTTCAACAGGGAAATGCACTGTGACGCTACGGGAATGTATGAGAAGAAAATCGAGTCAGCCGACATGTAGCTGATTAACACAATACATAATACACAATAGTACATATTTGACCGTTGGTTTTTTTTTTTTTACAATAGAGGGGAAGCTGAGCTTCCCTTACAGTCTTAAAGAAATCCCCACTGATCTAACTATATATATATATATATATATATATATATATATATATATATATGTGTGTGTGTGTGTGTGTGTGTGTGTGATTATGATTTTTAGAGGACAAGACAGCATTCTTTGTGTGATTTTGATTCTAAATGATTTTGATTGATTTCATTCTAAATGCATTTCAACAGACTGAATCACACAGTGAAAGAACACTCTAAATGCGCGCGTACATCATTAAAACAACAATTATGATATTATCGCAGACAATATATATCGCACACTCCGCACCAGTCTTTTTGGCTAATTTGTGCAAAACCTCTTGCTAAAATGTCAAAGCATCATTTTAACCACCAATGCAATGACGCAATTATTTAGCTCACCTCTATATGCTTACGTGGGGTTGATGTCTTGTCGAGATTTTATAAACTGCTAGTTTGGTCTCCCTAGGCAAGCACAGCATAATAGAGCATACATATGGCCAGGGGTTCACTTCATTTCCTTGAGTTCAACTTCAGAATATGACGGGGTTTCGTTTTCAGCGGTGTCTGCACCACCACTAACGCCTGTTTTGTCCGTCTGCATCTTTCTTGTGATTTTAGCGCCAGTTTGCCCTCCTGCCCATTATTTACTGACATAGCTTCCAGGGAGCGATTTTTTTTTTTTACTCAGTAATTAATGTGTTTTAAAATGTAGCGAAGTACAATACTTCAAACAAAATATACTTAAGTAAAAGTAAAATTACAGATTAAAAAAAATACTTTAAAAAGTAGAAGTACACAAAAAAGCTACTCAATTACAGTAACGCGAGTAAATGTAATTCGTTACTTTCCACCTCTGGTTTTAACCATACAATAATGTTTGGGTTGTATTATATGTTGCTGGCTCCTTAATGTTTGTGAAAATGTGCATTACCATTCAGAAGTTTGGGGTTGGCAAATATTTTTTAGTTTTACTAGTTTTAGTTTTTTTGTTTGTTTGTGGGTTTTTTTTTTTTTTTGGTAATGGCAAAGCTGAAACAGCTTTTTATTTTTCATGATTCTGTGATGAACAGAAAGGTCATAAGGACAGCATTTATTTGAAATTTTAATATTTTTATAACATTATAAATATCTTCACTGACACTTTTGATCAGTTTAATGCATCCTTGCTGAATAAAAGCATTAATCTCTTTACAAAAGAAAAATACTAAACCAAACTTTTAAAGAGTAGTGCATATAATTTAAATGCATGCAATATCTCTTTCTTTTTTACTCTCTCTAGACCCACTCTCTCAAATGGACCCAAAAAAAAACAGAAGGCAAAGGCTTTAAGATAGGCTGAAATATGGTGGCAGCTCATTACGATTCACCCTGAACTCCCTACATCATGCAGAAACAAAATCAAATGGTAATTGTACATTACATATTTCCTGCATCAATTTCCATTTTTCAATTAGTGAAATATTGTTTCCACTAAACCTAACATTATGAAGTGCCTGACTCTTCTTTCACGGTGTCTTTTTCTTTCCATCACTCTGCATTAATAAGAATCCGAATCTGTTGTTTCCTGTCAGCACAAAGAGAGTGAGCAAGTGTGTGCTACAGAGAGAAAGCAATATGCTGCGGTCTTCGAAAACTGTAGGAAAGGGTCCTCCTCAGACACATTCCTTCAAAGGATTTCCTTATTATAAGGTGAATGAAGTGTATTAATAATAGAATATGAAATTTCATCACTCCAAATCCTTTTATTAAATATTGACATTATTCAGAGCCAACAGGACTAACTGAAGGTGAATACACATGTCTAAAATATCTGTTTCATGTTCAACGGATTCAGGAGAGAGACATTATCAATTATAGAAGTTACTTTTTTCTTAAGTACTCATTATGTTTTGTATAATACTGTAACAAAAGAAAAGAATTTCACACTGGCAAGTGTCAGTGTACAGCACTAACAGGCTTTGTCTTCTTCAAAGCTTGGCAAATCCAGCTTATACCGGTTTCTAGTGGGTTTTAGATGGTGAAACTTAATAATTTATGCTATAAGCTAGTCAAAGCTTACAGTGTGTCCTAACCATAAACAACGTAGTATGTTTCAATTAGGAAAGCAATGCAACAATATTACAATTTTGATTGATGTAAATATGCCAGTAGTTATTTTCATGCCATTGCCAAAATAAAAAATTAGAAATCAGTACAACACCAAATTTGAATGTACAGTATGAAATATGGATATTCTTTTTAAGACTTGCTCAAGAGTTACAACAAAGTCAACAGAGCAAATAATAATAAAAAAAATCCATTAATTCAATAGGAATGTCTCCCATCTATCTTGTTCTCCTATTCCCTATTGAACACTGTTCCAAAAAAATAAATATGCAAACACTTAACATAACACCAGCCTCTGACCTCTGCTCATCACCAACAGTGAGGCGAGGTTTATTGATGAACATGATTGATGGATTAAACAGTGACATGCTGGCAGATGCTAGAATGCTTTAATGGAACTGAAACAGTTGTGTCAATCAAGTAATGAGGCAAATCAACATTGAGAGCATCACAGAATCATGATTAGAAGACATCTGTGAGGTCTAGCATTAGTAATGAATGCTAATGCTAACTGTCCCTCAAAACAGTGTAAAAGTCACATACAGCGAATAAGATAAAAGACTGGCCTGTGGGGCATGTTTCAATGCAATGACAAATGATTACTCAGATCTTCAACTTTGTTATGTTAAATTTCCATTCATAATAGGTTAACCAAAGGTTAATAACATTTCAAAAAGCATTTTTGTTTTGAACTGTATTTGCATAATTCAGTTGAATTTTGTTAATTGTTTCCTATACTAAAACAATGCAGACAGCATGTGCAATCAAAAATAAAATAAAATAAATATCAACCAGTGCAACTGTTTTAAAAAATTACTAACAATAAGAAATGTTTCTTGGCTGCTTAAAATTCAGCTTTGATATAAAATGAGTAAATTACATTTGAAATTGTAAAAATATTAAAGTGAAAAAATGTAATGTCCGCAACACTGCTTTTAACTCCCATATTTAAAGGTGCCATCTGTCATATCTGGCAAACAAATCAAGTCATACTCCACATTCCATACCAGATGGGGGCAGTATGCCTCAATAAAGTGAATTGGTCTACTCTAGAGTAACAAACGAGAAATGGCATAGTCTCTATGCTCCGCCCCTACCTTCACAACAACCTTAGAGCATAGCCGAAGCCTATAAGACAGTGGTTCTCAATTGCAGTCCTCGCGCCCCACTGCTCTGCACATTTTGAACGTTTCTCTTAGCGCTTCAGACATTTGTTCTATTCGAACATAAGTGCCCTGCGAAGTGGACATCACAGGATATTCAGCCATGATTCCAGTTCGAAGTGAACGTAGCTATATGTTCCAATCAAACTGCATTGAAGTGTGCAAGACGTGAGTTTAAATTGTATTGATTTACAGAGGTATATGATGTCACAGTTGTCCATGTTTAAAGACGCTGCACAGCACAAATCAGTGAATGAATGTTTCGATGTGAGGTAAACTTCAACAGATTTCCCCTGCTCAGAGAGTAGGGAGCAATGAACATTTGAAAAACAGTTCATGCACGGAATTCATTTCTAACGAGCTGATTATCTGAATCAGGTGTGTTAACAAAGAGAAACGTGCAAAATATGCAGAGCAGTGGGGCGCGAGGACTGGAAATGAGAACCGCTGCTATAAGAGGACGTTTTGCCTCCAGAGGAACATTGGGTGATGTCAAGTGATTTTGAAACATGACATCTTCAAGCTACTCCCCTTCACCTTTACCAGTGAATATGTTCCTATTCGTTTTGTTCATATTACATTTTGAGTTGTATATACACATTATTTGAATAAAATTAATTTGACAGACAGCATTCTGTCAACATCATTGGTCAACATCAGACAGCTGATGTTGACCAAGCTAGCGCCAACCAACGTAACCAGAGCTGCCAACTCTCAAGCATTCACCGTGAGACACACGCAATTGACTCTTTTCACACGCTTTCACGCCACACATCAATTTTCACACGTACAGAAAAACCACGAGGCAAAGAGGACACGGAGACCAACAGACTAGACAGAGCAGGTTACTAATGATATAAAAAAATGGGTAAGTTATAGCCAGAGGTGGAAAGTAACGAATTACATTTACTCGCGTTACTGTAATTGAGTAGCTTTTTTGTGTACTTCTACTTTTTAAAGTATTTTTTTTAATCTGTAATTTTACTTTTACTTAAGTATATTTTGTTTGAAGTATTGTACTTCGCTACATTTTAAAACACATTAATTACTGAGTAAAAAAAAAAAATCGCTCCCTGGAAGCTATGTCAGTAAATAATGGGCAGGAGGGCAAACTGGCGCTAAAATCACAAGAAAGATGCAGACGGACAAAACAGGCGTTAGTGGTGGTGCAGACACCGCTGAAAACGAAACCCCGTCATATTCTGAAGTTGAACTCAAGGAAATGAAGTGAACCCCTGGCCATATGTATGCTCTATTATGCTGTGCTTGCCTAGGGAGACCAAACTAGCAGTTTATAAAATCTCGACAAGACATCAACCCCACGTAAGCATATAGAGGTGAGCTAAATAATTGCGTCATTGCATTGGTGGTTAAAATGATGCTTTGACATTTTAGCAAGAGGTTTTGCACAAATTAGCCAAAAAGACTGGTGCGGAGTGTGCGATATATATTGTCTGCGATAATATCATAATTGTTGTTTTAATGATGTACGCGCGCATTTAGAGTGTTCTTTCACTGTGTGATTCAGTCTGTTGAAATGCATTTAGAATGAAATCAATCAAAATCATTTAGAATCAAAATCACACAAAGAATGCTGTCTTGTCCTCTAAAAATCATAATCACACACACACACACACACACACACACATATATATATATATATATATATATATATAGTTAGATCAGTGGGGATTTCTTTAAGACTGTAAGGGAAGCTCAGCTTCCCCTCTATTGTAAAAAAAAAAAAACCAACGGTCAAATATGTACTATTGTGTATTATGTATTGTGTTAATCAGCTACATGTCGGCTGACTCGATTTTCTTCTCATACATTCCCGTAGCGTCACAGTGCATTTCCCTGTTGAAGCCGAGCGTCCATTGACTTCGATGGGGCTGCTTTGAACAGTTTTTTTCAGTGCTCCGAAGCTAGACGGTCATTGGATAAATGCTGCGATTATGTCCCGCCCACGGACGCTCAGCGTCTCTGGAGGTGAATGAAGACTGGGCTTCCGCGTGATGATTGGAGGATCTGTCGATCTCCTTTTGACTGACAGCGGTCTGCACCATAAGAAGTCGGTGAAGCTGTTTCACGCTCAGTCCCATGATCGCGGATTTCTCAAGTGTATTCGAAAGACAAACTGCGGCAATATTTCTTGATATTTGTAAAATGCAGAACCACCACAAAATTAAATTGGTAACTAAGACAGATTGAAAATCTGCGCGCGCGCACACACACACACACACACACACACACACACACACACACACACACACACACACACACACACACACACTGAATTTCCCCAAAAATGGGCAAAAATCTTACATTAAACCTTATAAAATTATCCATGGTATCCCCATGTATGAAAGTTAGAAATCTGGGTCTTTTATGAAGTGAATTTTACCTGAAATGCTTTTTTCTTTTTTTGTAAAAAAAAAAAGCCTATTTAAATAAATATTTATTTATTTATAGAAATGTAAAAGATTTAAATCCTCCAAAAACTGTACAAAGTTTAGTAAAAACATAAATGAACAGAGTAAAATTATATTTGTAAAAAATTTTAATATTTTACTATTACAAAATGAAATGTTATTGTCTGGGGTCAAAAAGACCCCGAGTGTCACTACAAATGAAGACCATCAGAGGGTTATAATGTAGGCCGAAAATGAGCTTCCCCTCTTTGAAAGACCAGCAGCCGCCACTGATATATATATATATATATATATATATATATATATATATATATATATATATTTTTTTTTTTACAACAGGACAGTAAACTAAGAGACTTGCGTTTTAGACACCATATTGCCATTGTTTTTGCTCTATTTCTACAACAAAAATTTATTCCAAACACAGCCACCAAAGCAAAATTTTGCATCTCTGAGCAACATGACAGTGTTTCGTTTCTGAATGAATCAACCGTTTAAATGATTTGGTTCAATCGCAATGACTCACTTATTAACAGTGACTTGCTGACACATACTGGCCATTTTAATTTCACATTTAAAGTATCTTTTGATTTTTTTTTTTTTATAATTAAGTTTTTATAATTTCAAATGAGTATTCAACATTTTATGTCTGGCATATCAAAACATTATTCATGCATTTGTAACTGCAGGTTAAATGCATTCTTGTCCTGCACTAAACAGTGTAATACATCTAAATGCCACGTCCGATGAAGCTTTTGCATTTCCTCTGTATTGAAAAGATGAGTTTGTTGATACTGATTTGCCAGATAACAGCCCAAATGTTTTATTATTCTAAATAACTGATTCCTTTAATTAAAAACATCTAGTTTGAGATTAATAGACCTATCCCAGGGGTGTCAAACTCAGTTCCTGGAGGGCCGTAGCCCTGCAGAGTTTAGTTCTAACCCTGCTCCAGCACACATATCATGTAGTTTTCAAATAAACCTAAATGATTAGATTAGCTGGATCAGGTGTGTTTAATTAGGGTTATATCTAAACTGTGCAGGACTGTGGCCCTCCAGGAACTGAGTTTGACACCCTTGGTCTGTCCCATTTTTGACTCCCTCCCACTGTTAAAATGTAACTAAGTAATTTTTACTCTGAGTAAATTTTAAATGAGCTACTTTTTACTTTTACTTGAGTGGATTTTTTAGACTGGTACTTTTACTTGTACTTAAGTAAAATTTCATTAATGTAATGGTACTTTTACTTGAGTAGAATATTTTTGTACTCTTTCCACCTCTGGTTATAGCTAGCTAATTATCAAACGCAGCTACGGTTAGCCATCGCTAACATTAGCACGTTTATAGAACAGCCTTCGATACATTTGTATGTTATAACTTCCCGAAAAAAAATACACAAACATATAAAACAAACTTCTAGCGAAATACTAACAGCATCTAACTTACCAATCCAAAAGAAATGTTGCAAGTTCGGTGTCGAACCTCATTTCTTTCAGGTCCATCAGTTGTCTCCAGTGATTGAAAGCAGTGCCGATGTTTACTCTGGTTCGGCTCCTTTTCTTATCGGATTTGATTTGTGATTCCGAGCGCGGTTGTTTCCCTGTAGCGGGTGGTGGTCTCTTGCCAAGGGCTTAAGTCATCCTTCCGCTCTCTTCCCTGAACTGAAATGAAGTAGTGGGCTGTACTTTCCACATGTTTGACATCAGGTTCAGGTAAGCCCACAAGCCGTGCGAGTTATTCGTGTATTGCAGGTTGGCTGGTGGTTATGTTGCCCGCATACCCCCTCCCATGGCCGAAACTGGTATTACGAAACCTGTCGTAACACTACTGCTAATTAAGGTTGATATCTCTGCAGCACTATAACTTTACATTTTTTTAATGACATCATCGGCCTTATTTCTTCTCATACTTTTGATGCGTGTAGGTCATTTTTTGGATATTTTTACCTCAATTTTTGCACAAGGTACCTTTAATAAAAGGCAGAGGTGGGTAGTAACGAGTTACATTTACTTCGTTACATTTACTTGAGTAATTTTTTGGGGTAACGAATACTTTTCGGAGTATATTTAAAGATGGGTACTTTATACTCTTACTTGAGTAAATTTTTGGGGGAAAATCTGTACTTTTACTTCGTTACTGTGTGTTACGCTCCTCTCGTTACTTTATCTTAATGCAATAAATGTTATAATGCTTCAGTTTATTCCAAACGCGCCGTCTACTTTTCTCTGGGCAATGAGCGATGCCCATTCGCGAATGATTCATTCTTTTGAGTCAATTCTGTTCAAAGGCTTGATCAAACCAATTGGCAAACGAGTGAATTGGTTCATGAATCAGTTTGAATGAGTCGTTCAGTTCCCTGCCGCACGTGCTGAGCATCTGAAGTGGTTCACTCGGAGTTGTAACGTTTAAGAACAGAAAGAGCGTTAAAAAAAACGTGGCTGGAACTGCACTGAATTGAAATCTGCAAAGGCTATTATTTGCTAGCGATGGAGATCCTTATTAGATGAACACCGCGTGTGCTGTCTACTGTTTAACAGGTAATAACTTGGGCTACATTCGATTACAGTACACGATACCACTGTGACATTAGTTTGTTGTACGTGTGTGGCTTATAACAGAGGGGAGTCAAGTTGAATGCAGCTTCCAAAAGACAAAAAATAGCTGATTAAGATTTTATTAATTTTAATACAATCACACCTGTGCAAGTACGTTCAGCGAGTCATATTATCAGCTGCTAAATTCAGATCTGTGATTGCTTGCTGGCGCTTAGCCAGAGATAGATGCGTTTATACAGCGCTGCGCATTACAAATCACACATGATTCTTTTGAGCTTATTAAAGCATTGGCCAATCAGAGGTGTTCCGATGAGTCATCGCTAAAATACCGGTGCTTCCTTCACTCGCTCACTGACTGGAGACCTCTTTCTGGCGAATTCTCTCGCAGGAACAACAAAGTGCAGATGTGTGTACGAATCTTTAATTAAGATATTGATTTCACAGTGTTAACAGTTTCAGTGATTTTAATGGGAGTTTCTGAGAGTGATTGAAATCTAGACTGTCAGTGAAAATTATCTTTAATAATGTAAATGTTATTTGCTCTCTTTCTGAACAATGAAAGATTAGTAGCAATATTTATATCACATTAACTTTCAATGTTAAATTCACATTTAATATAAAGTCAGCCGTATTAAAAATATGTTATGGCATGACACCTATATCTGTTACTTAAGTAAACAGACAGGGTTTTATAATAAATTACATAAATTGGAGTAAAGGCTGATGAAATATATACATTTATACACGCACACATACATTACATACATTTTATCTATATATCTAAATAAAAATAGGCTCAGTACAGTATATATGACCCAAAGTAACTAGTAACTAACTACTTGAGTAGATTTTTTATCCGATACTCTTTTACTCTTACTCAAGTAACTATTCAAGACTAGTACTTTTATTATACTTGAATAAATATTTCTAGAAGTACTTTTACTTTTACTTGAGTACAGTTTTTGGGTACTCTACCCACCTCTGATAAAAGGCAATGTTTCGACCCTGCTTGGTCTTATTCAGGCCAAATTGTAAAAATATCTCACAATGTTACTGTTTTTTTTTTTTTAAATAAAAGCAGCTTTAGTGAGCATAAAAGACTTCTTACCGACCCCGAAATCTTTGAACCGTAGTTAAAATAAGACCAGCCTCAGAGTACAGAGGTTTTCAGATATTGTGCCTGTTTATTTTTATACCAAGACTAGCAAACAACTTGAAATGTATGCCAAAAGCCTTTAAAGACTTTTAGTTAAAGCAAGATTAAAGCTCATCTGGCTCCCTTTCAGGCCTCCAGTCAACAAATTCTACACCACATTGGACATAGTACGGCTTTCAGGGACATAATCTTCAGCTCTGCTGGAGATATTTCTCTCAGAGTGCTGTACAATATGCCCTGTTTCAGATGCTGTCTGGTAGGGTGCCAGAGATGAAACGCTCACAAGCCATCAGTATACATCTAAATGACACTGGGACCTACTTCAGCGAGGCAGGCACATACATCATGATGGGTGATCTGTCAATAGCCAGAGCCACAGTTTAGACATGAGCATCAGATTTATTAATATGAGCCTGAGCTAAACAGTGGGGTCGTAGAAATGGCTCATAGTCTTGAGATTAATAACTTGAGAGAGACTGTCCTCAATGGAATGATATAGATGTGCCACTGAGCAAATGAACTGTTATTAATCAGTTTTTGTCAGACATGATCAATATTCAATGAATACTGAGGATAGAACTGAATACGATGATACCGCTGGCTTTCAGACTAGTTCAGACCTCACAGACTATTTTGAGAAGTCTAAAATAACAGTGGAAGTGTGACCAAAAAAAAGAGAGAACAGGTAAAGCTTCATTCAGATAAGAGCTGCATCAATGTTATCTAGTTCAAAGCTACTGATGTAATTCACTAAAGGAATGAATGTGCAGGAAGAGTTCTCTAACATACTGACAGATCGTTGCAATCTGTGTAAAGGAGAAATGCTATGAAAAAAGACTTTTAAATTACCAGGCATGATTGATTGCCAGTGCTGACTTTAGCCATTCCTACTTAATGGAAAGATTCAAACAACAAACAGGGTTACTAAGCAGGAATGCTCCACACTCGTAAGTGTTTTATATCCATCCTCTTTACCCAGAGACATATGACCATGCTCGACATTTACTGCCAGGGACTCTAAATTAACCACAGTGCTGTTCTATAGGACAGGGACCCAACCTATGGGTGACAGAAGAGGACACTTTTCATTTTTAGTAGATTATGGAGGATGAATTCAAAGAGGTGCAAACAGAATCAGCACACTTGTTTTTGTACGTTCTGTCAGGCTCACAGCAAATCACATCTGCCCTTAAAAATAAACACATAAGGTCAGAGACATTGCTAAATCCTGTTTAGTGATGGCAGCAGCCTTATCTTACATTGCAGTCCTCAAAAAATCTTTTTTTTTTCAGTTCGATTCTCGCATTTGTCGTAAACAGTGGCTGCCGTTCAGCAGTGCCGAGATCTGGCAGAAATCTGATTGGCTGGCTTCTATTCAAAATAAAAAAACTGAAAAGAAATGTTAATTGTATACTCATCTTTTCTCATTTGGATCTGATAGTTAAGTTATTTAACATTTAGATCATGTTAATCATGGTTGGACATTAATAATAATAATAATAATAATAATTTAATAATATAGTTTAAATACAAAATGCTGGTCAGAATATAAAAACAGTGAAATGCAACAGATTAAAGAAGATGGAAATAATAGTAATAATAATAATGGTAAATATTGAAATCAAATTATTATTATTATTATTATTAAGTTTAAACATACATACACAAAAAAAATTGTTCAAGATTTTTTTATAATATTCACTGTTGTTGTTGTTGTTGTTGTGAAATTCAAGAAAAGTAACTTTACTCAACGTTTGCCTAATATTAATAGGTTCCAGATTTTTGGGACATAATGACTGATATCATACTGATATGATATAATTTACATTATAGTATGTCAAAACCTTAAACTACCAGTTGGATCATGTCTTCTCAGCGGGTGGCTGTACAACGTGTTCCAGATTTTATTACAATAGTCACAATTTACTACATGACGATTAATAAAACTAAATGAAACAAACTACATAGTTTTGACTGTTTTGTTTTGATAGTGGTCACAAATGCTTGGTCTACAATTTGATCTTGGTTCTGGCAAAGCACAAGAATGTCTGGAATTGCTCTATTACTCAGGCACGGATGTCTCCTCGATGTATTTGTCAGGTGTTTGGCCAGTATTTGACGGTCAGTTTCACATTTCCTGTTTCAGATCTTCACACTTGATTCCAAGAATGGAGATACAGTATACTGCTTTATAACGCATCATGCCTCTAGAATGTTCTTTAAAACTTTTCTTCTAAAATTTACAATTCACACTCTCTCTGACTTATGAAAGGGATCTGATTCTTTTCCAAATAAACACATGCAGCAGCTGCGGCAGAAACGTTCTGTTTTGTTCCTTCTCAAAAGACTGATGATTGATTCTGTGCAGTATTCACTGCAGGTGTGAAGTATTTATCAGGCTGCATGACGATGTAAAGCCAAAGAATCTGGCACACACAGAACCTCTGTGGTCCACTATAACAGACGATCATTCACTCTCTCACTCCTCCACCTCTCCTGCTTGACATTAACCAGCTGTATTTTTCTTCTCCTTATTTGGCTCTTAATTGAGAGAAAAAATGAACTCTTCAGTTTGAAGTAAGTAGGAAAAAGAAACTCTTGTATGGTCAATTAGGAACCCAAACTGCCCAGAACACTTTGTAGGATGAAACAGATTTGCCAAAGTTTGGCATCAAGTTTGAAAGGTGCTCATTAACAGGTTAACGAGAATATTCATGTTTCTTTCCGTTAACTTCATAGGTATTGTGAGTAAGCTGTATTTAGTTTATGCTGCAAATAATTAACCAGTCATGAAGACTGTAAATAACACTTCCTGCCCAAGTTTAGCCAGAATTAGCTGCAATGTAGATCATTTGCGGTAATTCAATAGAATTGCTCAAAACCCAGTCATTTTAATGGTAATTGCAGCAATGAATATTTTGGTGCGAGCAGAATAGCTTTGCATCTTTATTTCATCATTTTGTCACATCATTTTCCACTTTCTTTAACCTGTGAAATTTCACAGAGCAATAGTAAATAACCTCACCTTAACTTGCAAGTTGACCGAAGTTTATTATATCAAATTCATCTGTTTGCATTCCCTAAAATAACTCCGATCGTATAATGTGATTGCTGCCGTAGACCTCTACAACCAAACAAACAAATGGTTAGCTGTGGGATTTGGGCATCTACGTTCACACACACACTTCCTGAAGACAACACAGAGCTTTTGCTGATGGGAGACTTCCACAGCCATGAGTGGGGTTATTCCTGGGTCTATCAAACCCAGACAACCAGGAGTGCTGTAATGACTCTGCCCTTAGGAAATTACAAGCCATTCCTCAAAGTGCTGAAAGATGCACTCAGAGCTAGAATGCTCTTTTCTTTCATTCATTTACTCTGATGATCGACTCTAGAGTCTGTCAACACTGCACAGGTTAGCAAATTTCACAGTCAGAGCTGAACAGGCAACTTGATTAGGCTGAGATATAAGTGCTGAGAATGTTTTTAAGAGAAATTATGAGCTATGTTTGTAAGAAAAAAAAAAACTACAACAGAAGAGAAGACTTGTTGTACAAACCACCTTTATGGTGCTTTTCTATTATTTTTGCAACCTGACTCTAGACATTGAGTCAAATTATGACAGAATTTTCATTTTTAAGTGAACTACAATGTCACAAATCATAAGCTTTGGCTGCTTCTCTGCTGTGTGCTTTATATTTCATTATAACGGGATCAAAAAGGGAGAAAGAGTAAATACAGCTCTGTGTTTCACAGACGTTAAAATAGCAAGAAATTAATAACATTACCTCAGCATAGAAAACTTGCCAATCATTTATGTAATACGGTCTGTATCAAGAGCATTGGGTTTCTCGAGGAAAATAAAATGAAATTAAACTTTGAAAACAAAGAGTTATAGAAGCTCTTGCTGAACAAAGTTTATCCGATTTGTTTTTATAAAAACATAGGCAGCCTTAAGTCAGGTCAAAGTGAAAGCATTTCTCAACGTAGAGAAGAGATGACTCAAAGAGAAGGCCAACAAATGAGTTCTTCTCAAAGATTCTTATTACAATGTTTAGCTTTGTGTGGAAAACAGATTGAATAATGAGTTAATAAAAAACTTGATAAAATAGGTTTGAGATAATGAACTGGACTGATTCGGTTCTCAGTTCTCTTACACAATGATGACACTAACAGGTCAATGAGAAATAACACAGCCTGTGAATAATGACTTCAGCGCAAAAGCTGTACAGTCCACTTTTATGACAGGTTCATTATGCTTTTGCATCTTTTATGAGCTTAAAAGCTTCTAATTTATAACATCTGTATGTAAAAGAACAAGAACATTAGTTTTCAGAGAAGTCCCACAAGTTTGAAATGACATTTCAATTTTCAATTAAATTTATTTGCAATTATTTATTTCAAATTTATAACAAAGCCAAAACCAAACTGAGAAACAAATTCTAAACAAATACAAATTCTTCTCTTCTTTTTTGCTTTGTCCTGTCCATTATATTTTGGCAACCTAGGGTGTACTTCACAGTTCACACTGTTAGCTTATCTTGATTTTAATCAGGCACACACAGAGAGCCATAAGGCTAACATGCTCCAACACCTCAAATCTCCTCAGCTCATAATATCCACAGAAGTCCAGACTTTACACGGCAGGTAAAAAAAAAGCTTAGCAATGAAGACACCAGCGCATCTACTAACAGCCTGCCAGGAATAAAAATGAGCACATATACATTTCCAAGGAGTTGAGAAGGAAAATAAATAAATTGAAATTGCAAATAAACGGGTCCTTGTATGAAACCCTTAATTAGTTCTGAATGCAGAAACAGTTCCAGGAAGATGAAATGGACTGCTTAGAGACCTGGCTGCTGAAAGAATAAGACCTGCCACATGTTTAAACTCAAACACTAACAACTTTATGAGCAACGAAAATAAATTTGAGGAATTATTTTAGAGAGAGAAGAGAAAAAGATGTTGATAGGTTCTCTGAAGCTGAGAAGCCAGTCATAGTGTGCAGGACAAGTGATAAAACATAGATGAAGAGGACTTAATTTCAGTTCTTCAAGGAATCAAATCATGCCTTTCCCCCTTGCTTATTATGCTATTCAGAGTTTTTGTTTTATATAAATATTTCCAGCCTATCTGACCCTTGCAATTACAAATACATTATCAGATTCAGGACACAAAAAAAAAAAGGAAAGAAAAAAGTTTTTCCTAATGTTTGGATCATTTAAATGGATACAGGGAGTGGATATGAAGTCAGGAACAACAAATATTTTGGCAAACATTTGCATATCATTATAGTGTTCGGAGATCATTTTGATTACATTTTTAGTATTAAAACCATCATGATGGGCAAATTATGACTCTTGAAAAGTAGTAATGTTTTCAGGTTTCTGACTTTAGGAAATCCAAGAACTCTGGAGTGCAGCTCTGTTTCAAAATATGGACCTGTTGGCCTGGGAAAGGAGTTTTAAGCTCTGAAAGTAACAGTGTTTCCATAGTAAATGAACTCTTTTATCTCAAAAGAGCAAGGAAATTCAGTTTCACATGATATAACTCCCCTTTAACGACATAAGCCCTGCAGTGAAATGCAAATTCCCTTTATAAAATCCTGGTAAACACAAGAGTTATTCCTCTTTTCTGCAGCCCACGCCAGCTTAGGTCTCTATCCCTTTAAGTAGGAAATATTATGACTGACGGGGTATGTAAATTTGGGTGATCCCACTGGGGAGAAATCTGGTACCCGTGGGCTTTACAGCGCCACATTAACATTCATAGACCTGGATGCCAGGGGGGTATACCAGCTGCCTACAGACGCTCACGGCCTTTTGCTCTGCCACTCAAATGCCAATCTGTTACTGGGCAGAGGTGGAAATTTCAGACTGATCTGAGATCAGCAGCCCTGTCTAGCTCAGATATGTGATGAGGCCGTAAAGCTGATCTGGGTTCAGGTACACAAGGGAATGTCTCCTAATATCACCTGTCAATAGCTCAAAAGGACAAAACATGGGTAAGTAATTAGGACTATGGCTCCTTTCCCAAGACGATTTCTCATAAGTGCCACAGGGAAGGTTAATGTGAAGAAAAGAGAGAGAGATTACAGAGGGCGAATAAAAAGGCAGAATGAACAAATAAACATTTACAGTACAAATAATATATTATTTTACTCTTAAAAAGAAAGAATAACAAACTGTTATGCATATTTGAGACTTGGCACTTTTTCCTTTTGATTTTGACAAATTCAACTGGACTAAAGCTGTTTTGGAATGTGAAGCTACTCCACACACATGTTGGGAACATGTCCAAGTGCACCGGAGCATGACACAAGTTTGGAGGGACGCCACAGAGGTATCGACCCACCATACGCAGAAATCATTCCAACAACTGATAATGACTTCTCTAAAGGTGCGGTGTTGTGTTAAATTACTTTCCAATGGCCATTCACCAAACTGATGACCTTTGACCTCCTAGGTTAACGAAAAATGCTCTTAGATCAGGGCTGATGCCTGACCCAATTTTTTTCTTTTTACGTTCTTCGCCGCCCCTATAACATTGAGTCAGGACTGCATGAAGATTACCATCTGACAGGTGATGACACACAGCTCTTTTCTGTATGAGGTCTTCTTTGTGTCATGTTTCTGGTCAGTGGACAAAAGTATCTAATCTCGGGCCACTGATAAGGTGACGAGTACAATGGATTGGACATCTCACTAAGGAAAATGCCTTTATATTTTGGCTTTGACCTTCTTATTGGTGGTATTGTACAATTTTGGTCTGGCAATCACACAAATACCGACACTGAATGAGATTAAGGCCCTCAGGACGTGTGGAACATAGCAGCTCTTTAAGTGAGGTGTAAATGCTTACTTTTAATATCTTAGGGTGTAAAATGTGCAGTGAGCAAGAGAGAGAAAAAATCCTTAAGGGCTAGTTCACCAAAAAAAAAAAAAAAAAAAAAAAAGACAATTCTGTCATTATATACTTATGTTGTCCCAAACCCATACAACTTTCTTTCTTCTGAAAAAGAAGACGTTTAGCAAGAGAACTGAGCTGTTATTTTCCATACAATGAAAGTGAGGGACACTTTTTTTATGATTAAAGTTATTCTAATCATTAATGAACTATATTCCAGGTCTTCTGAAATCAGACGATTGCTTCAAGTGATATTATTATTTGTGCCGTTCTTAATTCTTAAGAAAATCTTGCTGTTTCCACCATTCACCATCACTGCATGGAAAAGAACAGCTTGAAAAGTTTGGGGTGAGATAACATCATACAGTGATAAGATAATAAAGAATGGAAATGACAGTGGAAAAACTTTTTGCATGGACAAACATGTCCACACCACTTCATCAATTTGTATTTATAATATAATATAATATAATATAATATCCAAAGAATAAGAACTGTATTTTATGCCCATTGATCATAAAACCTTCATTTATTTGATAAAAAATACAGTAAAAACACTAAAATTGTGAAACATTATTTAAATATCTGAGGATAACCTAATTAATATTAAGCCATCAGCATTAAGTACTGCCATGACCAGCACGTCAAATAGCACACACACTTCAATATTTGTTTTGGTGCCATTGTCCTTACCACTTATTAACACAAAGTGACGCCCATAAGTGAAGAGTAAGTCCATCCCACATGCATTGCTAATTCTGGCATAGATTAGCATAGCCTGTAAAGAATTGATGTGATCACTAAAACAGGCTATACTAATTAAAGCCAGAATCATCAATTAAGGTCTTCAGGATTTTAAAGGTTTCCTTCCAAAAGGCAGCACTGTAAATGAAAAGCATTAGTTTTCGTCAGACGTTTTTGAACGAAAGCAAAAGTTGAGAGATGACGATACTGTATAATGACGTGTTTAAACTGCAGTCATAACACACCTTTTGGGGCTGTTCTTTACATCATATGACTTACAGTGTAATAGTATACCTTTTTCAGATCGCAGTGCAGATCCACAATTCATCCCTGTGCCATATTTTCTCAGATGACTATTTCTCAAAACACAATTGTTTTTCAAAAGTCACAGCTCTCACAAAGATGAATGTCTGACTAATCTATAATAAACATCTGTAACTCACACGGCATGTGATTATGGCAATAACTAACCCTTTCCGAGCCATCATGTCATCATGAGTAAAAACATAAATATGTGGGGTTCTTGGAAATCTAAGATGAATGTGAAAAGAGGGGTCCCCTGAAGAGGGTCTTTTCATCACACTAAACATCTTCTCAGTGAATTATCCTCTTCACAATATGCAACCTCCGCCTGCTGCATCCATTATTTATGCTTGAATGATGCATGACTCTGGATAAACAGATAAGCTCATAGCTGCTATTTGTCACATATAAAATGTTCAGAAAATTCACAAAGAATTAATCACAGATGTTTATTTGCACACACTGGATGCATTGTTTTTGTTGACCAGTTGATTGAAAGAAGCATACAAATAATTGCAATGGCACAAATGCAAAGAGTAATTCTGGTGCATGGTGCAATATCTGACCTTTCCGGCAATTTTTTGTGCTAGGTTGAGAAAAATGCAGCAGACTACCAATATATGGCATACTTTACTGGGACTGTAAGACATCTAGAAACATGACTGGAAATATCTACACTTCTGGATATATGCATGCTTATAATGCTTTTCTCTATCAATTGATCATTATTTGATGAATCACAATTAAAAGGAAATGTACACAAACACCTCTTTTAAATAAAATGGGTTTTGCATATAATGTTTAATCTGTAATGACTCAAAATTACATATAAAGGAGGTGTGTTTGCACTGAATAATAATGAATTACAATAATAAACACTTACTGTGTTCTCTCAGTGCATTCACACCTTGTTAAATTGGACTGGAAATGTTTGGCTTGACATCAAGTCTCCAAGATTACTTAAACCTTAAAAAAGGCCTTGGTTAAGCAGGGAAAGTTAATGTTGTTGTGGTCAGGATTAATGAACTGAAGAGCAGTCATTATGGCTGGGAGACATTTAATGTCAGTCAGAGGTATTTAGAAGGAAACAATGATATTTCTACTCAATGCTAGTTGCCATTATGGTCTTAGTTCACATTAGCATAATGCGATAATTGTCTGGCTTCCACTGTGGTCTCTTCCTTTCTGTCATTAGGCTAATTACAACTAGTCTGTCGCTCCATGACAACAAGTTGATTTAGACATCTTATGGCATTTTATGATAGATTTAACGATAATAAGGTTAAATTGAAGTTGTTACCTTGGAAAGCGCTATAACAATGCTGCATCACTGTCAAAGCATATTCAGCAAGGCTTGACCGATTCGTATAAAATTACCCTGAAATTAAGACAAATCGCTTACAGTCAATCAGTTTGAGATAAACTGTCATAACACATCATAAGAAGAATACAATGAAATACCAGAGGTATTTAAAATGCTTATTAAAAACATGAGTTGCACTCAAGCCAAACCCAGGTTGAAAAACAATTGAAAGCACAATATATAATGAGATTGAAGTGCAGCGAGTGTGAAGCATCTGTTTATGAGTGGCTGTGGTGGGGACAAGCATTCAGCAACTAATTCAATATAAAACCGAAATGAGAGAATGAGTTATTTAGTACAGAATTATTGACGAAAATGGCTAAATCAACTGTCTCCCAGAGTAAGTTTAAATTTAATTTATTCCAATTACTACTTCAGGATAAAAAAAAAATTGCAATTATATGAAAGTGACGTGACATACAGCCAAGTATGGTTACCCATACTCAGAATTCGTGCTCTGCATTTAACCCATCCAAAGTGCGCACACACAGCAGTGAACACACACACACACACACACACACCCGGAGCAGTGGGCAGCCATTTCTGCTGCAGCGCCCGGGGAGCAGTAGGGGGTTTGGTGCCTTGCTCAAGGGCACCTAAGTCGTGGTATTGCCATCCCGAGACTCGAATCCACAACCGTAGGGTTAAGAGTCAAACTCTCTAACCACTAGGCCACGACTTCCCATGGTGCCAAAATGTAATAACTTTACTAGCTCACTGCACGATTTTATCAAGAAAAGAAAGAAATGAATTGAAGTTTTTCAATCCAGTGTTGGAATCTGTCTACATGCCATCATCTCTGCTTTTCTATCCTCTTGTATACATTAAAAGAAATAACAGAAACTCCATCTTTCACTAAACCGATGTAGGACGTGGATGGATCGAGTGCATTTTTCTCAGTGAACCTTTGTGATATTTGCACAGAGTAAAGGCATTTCATTCTCAAGCAGTGACCTGAAACGGTCTCTTTCAGCAGTTGTGTCTTTCACTGTGTCATTTGTCAAGAATATGGTAGTTTCTGTTATTAATATTATATTACAAGGACAGGGATCCTCCGTCTGTCAGATGGGACTGATGCAGGGTTTGCACTATAAGAACTGAAAGCAGAAACACATAAAAAAAAAAAAAACCTTAATACCGTTATTCAGCAAGGACACGTTTGAAACACACTGCTCCATGCTTGTCAATTCTCCTGAAACAATCCAACATCAGCTCAACTGACCTGTTCGTTTACCCTAAGAATGAAATGAACCAAGAGACCCCGGATGAAATGTTTGATCCCTTTCAACTAACTCAAACCGCAGTATCTTGATAAGTCACAATGCCGGTGCTCTGTGAAATTCTGTTATCTCACATCTCAGATGATCAAAAGGGAAAGCATCTAGGGGGAGATTCGGTCTGTCAAATTGTGCTCTGCGATCTCTGACAAAGTGTTTCAACTTAATTACCAAATACCGCAGCTGTTTGACAAAACAGAAAGATAAAAACTTTAGTGAAGGGAGGAGGAAGGAGTGACGTCAAACAAAGGTTAAATAAAATGGTTTAGACTTTAACGGAGTGAGAAAGAGCAGCATGGAACTGATGTAGTTTGAGTGATGGATTTATTGAACAAACTTGAAAAACATCACACAAAGAAGGCCTTCTGTTAAAGATTTTATGACACACACACACAATTTTTTCACCTGCACTATAACACCTGCCATGGTGTGTGCACAATGACAGTCCAGATGAACTGAGAGTGTGAATAGAGAAAAAAGGATATATAGAGAGAGAGAGACACGTGGACATTGAAATCCATCCAAGTGGATGAAAAGATAGCAGGTGCAGGTGAAAGCACCTGTGAAGATGAGGAATTTACCTCTGGAGGCAAAACATGAGCTATTCAGAGCAGATCCTATTCTATGCCTCAAGAAACTTCAATTATTATGACACACACACATGCACGTACCATTATCTGTCTGTCTGTCTCTCATTTCAAACGAATAATCTAACTTCGCCTTCCACCATCTGTTCAGTGAGTCGTCATAGAATATTCAAATGAGCTTTTCAAAGTTTGCTGGATGGTGTGGCACAACTGTGATGGTGTGACCTTACTTTCATGTCATTCATTTCATTGCGATAGGTTATATATATATATATATATATATATATATACAAATAGTCCATATATATATATATATATATATATATATACAAATTTCTAGCAATAATCTAACATTGAACTAGATATACACAATGAAAAATCAAATAAAATCTACTAATTTGAGCAGATATTGGCTTGTAGTTATTGCTAAACCTAAATACTTAATACTTAATAAAAAATACAAAAAATTATTACATTTAGTTGTCTGCCTGCCAAGAGTCAGAATGATATGGTTAAAAGTAACCAGCAACAGGGTAGTTGGATAAAGCTGAATATTTCTATTTAAGGTAATATATGCAGTATATTAATATATACTATACTGTTTAATGAAATATATTTTTGGTCAAATAGACTTATGTTGAAGAAGGAACCTGGGTCATATCTGAAACTACAAAAAAAAAAAAAACACTTTGGCTAAGCACTTATGGGTTATACCAGTAAACAACCACCTCAAACAATCATAAAGTAAAAATAAAACCACACATCATTGGCAGCATTGTGGTGGTGAGCGCCACTGACTCATTTTCTCCCGAAAATGTAAAAATCTGGTCTACCATGATATACAGTACAGCATTATTAAACACTGATAAATGAGACTTGATCTTTGCAAGAGGCAGAATTACCGTTAGATAATCCAAGCGTTTGGAGGCATTTAGTGGCGTCAAGTCAACACAATTTTTCAGCACACTGTGTTCAATGCTATTTACTCATGCAGGCCGGCAGTTCAATGTGATTACTCCCGCTCTGTTAGAAACGCATTCCTGGCATACACTCTGTGCTGCAGTTCCTGTCGAAGCCAAAAGACAGAGTGTAGCAAGCGTGACTGACATAGATAAACCAATATTATTCCCCTCTTTCCATAATTACCCATTTCAACAGTGGTGATCATTTTTTATGGAATCATGGTAGTGGTGGCACAATGCATGTGTTTGTGTGTGTGTGTGTAGTAACGTAATGTCTTTGGGGATAAACTTTCTCCCTGTCATACTTAGGAGGATGCTATGATGTGATTGGCTGAGAAGCATGAGGTTCAATAGTGAACGTGGCCTTGGGCCAGTGGGGCAAAACTATGGCATTATGCATGCTTTTCTGTGATAAAGTTGGTTATGACTGAACCCAATCAACCAGAGAGAGAGTCAAATGAGTTTTCAGCTTCTCAGAAAACTTGGAATTCAGATGGTAGTTGTTTTACACGATCAGTCAGGGGAACAATGTAACACAGAGAATGACAGTGAATAACACACCACACAGAGTATGATTAGCTACTAAAACATGCATGTTTCTAAATTATGAAAACTATGAATTATTCTAGATGGTGAAACCCCTAATGTTGACTTTTAAAAGGAACAGTTCACTCCCAAAAATTCTACATTCCTTTGTGTTGTTTCACAGGTTGTTGTTGTCAACTGAACCTATTAAAATTGGTTTTGTTAATTAAAACAAAGCTGAAATAAAATATAAATGCTGGATGAAAAACGTAAAAATCAGAAATGCTGAAATAACAGTACAAAAATGACTAAAAATCCTTTTCAATTAAAATACCAATAAAACTAAATAAAAATAAATTTAAGCTAGATAGAAATGTAAAAAAAAAATAAATGAGAAAAGCGCTTAACAAAATTATTCAAATTTCAGTTAAAATTAAAATAATTCACTGAAAATAAAAGCTAATTCAAATACCGTTATAGTACATACAAATATTAAAAAGACAATGTTCACATGCAGATAAAGGAAAGTCATATAAGTTTGGAACAATATATGGGAGAGAACCTTTTTTTTTTTCAATGAACTATTCCTTTAAATTCAGTTCTATGTGTCATGTTTGCCGATAACATGTTCAAACTCACATATATGCAGCCTCACACACTTAAACTTTACTCTATGATGTGTTATTGTGACAGGCAGGTACAATACCCTGCAGCCTGTACAAGCAGCCAATTAAATACCATCGCAGACTCGTTCGCCCATCAACGGCTCACCACCCTCTTTCTTTTTTGCTCTATTGCACTTCTCCCCTCGTCGCAATCCATCTTTTCCTCTCAGAACTGGACACTCTCTACCTCCCTCCAGTCTTCCCCTTTCAGAGTGTTAATTAATTTCTGATAGTGGATGAACCAACCAACACACACACACACACACACCTGGAGAATCCAGACAGATACGGAGGAGGTCTGTGTATATCAAGTGAGAACGTGCTCAAATGGCAGAGCTTCATTTCAGATATGAAAAGCAATGCTGGGGGTTTTTCGCTCCGTGCTGTCAGTAACTGGAGGCAAAAGAGGCACAACTTACATCAGCCTTAATCCTACAGAAAACCTGATACATGTCAGTCTTATCTGTTTGAAACACAGGGCATCTTTGCAGAAAGTGTTAAAAAAATTTTTTAAATAAAACAATATCAACAATATTGTGAAGCATTATTACTATTTAAAATATCTGTTTTCTATTTTAATATGTTCTTAAAATAGATATATTCCTGTGGTGGCAAATTCAGCCATTCCAAAAAAAAAAAAATTATTATTATTTATATTTTTATTATTCATTTATTATTTATTTTTATTATTATTTATTTATTATTCATGTTTAATATTTAAAAGAACAGCGTTTTTTAATAGATTTTATATTGTAACAGACCCATCAGAGACATTCAAATACATCACTCAGCCCTAACTAAAACCACAGAAAACAGTCTGACTGTTTTCTAGAAACCTGGCCTGACCTCACTGCTTATAAATAAATACATTCATATTCTGCATTACTTGTATATCATTTATTTTTGAGTGACACTACACTGAATGCATCTTGACAGACCCCTGATTTGTCTGTGAATACACAGACTGCACTGGTCATTTAAATTCATAAATAAGCAATTCATCCAAATCAAATGTGTACATAACACAACCTCTCTAAAACTGATTTGGATCTAATCAAAATGAGCAAAATAATCTGGCTGAATCTTTCAGCTGGTCAGCAGAAGAGGATAAGAGATGTTGAGAAAGTGTCCCCTTTTATTTTATACCCTAATCATGTTTCCTAAAAGCTGATCGGGGAAAGAACAGGAAGCTGCCTACAAAGTCAATGGGTGTCCTTTTATCCTGACTAACCAACCACAAATAATCAACACAATTTCAGTCCAATACTGTCTAATTCTCAACTTGCAGGACAACACAAAACTGATAATATGGAAGGACGTGACACGGTTTTGCTCTCAGTGACTGTTTATAAAAATCCCTGATTTACTGTTTGAGTGTATCAAGTAAATACCATTTATCTGAGTGAGTCAAACACACAGCAACACTGAAAAAACACCAAGAAACAGACTTTAAATATCAGGCTGCAATATTCTTACACTACCAAACTAAACTTCAACAGCTTAGCTAACAGTATTATGGCCATGAACTGCTGTAATATTTCTTTTAAGTGCCTTGAAGTAGCAAATACCACGGGATATGAATATGGTAATCTTGTAATGCGATGATATTCATCAAAGTATTATCAAATACCATTCCTGAAACATAGCCACTGTCATTTTTAGGTAGCAAAAGGCTATTTTAATGATGAGCGATCCATATCCATCATAAATCTCATCTATTACTATCATCCAGCACACAAACACACATATATGTCGCTCAATGTAAAGTCATGCACCTCAGATGGTGTTAATGCTGGGTCGATTTTGATGTTCATGTTCAATGATTACGGTGAGCGATCGAAACGTTTAATTCTTCAGATGTGACAGGACCATAATTAAGCTCCAAAGATTTCAGTGTCAAGCTGCTAACTGGTACACCCACGCAGAGAGACAGAGAGAGAGACCTTTCTGACAGGGAAAGCAATCATTACTTTGGATTTCAACACAAAACACATTAAAGTTACCGTATGCTTTTTCCTGAGCACCGCAGAACCAGATATGGACACAAAGATATAGCACAGTGGCACCAAAGAGTATTTACACACTTCAATCATTTTGACAAATGTACACTAGTGTTCAAAAGTTTGGAGTCAGTATGACTTTTTTATTCATTCATTAATTTTTTGTTGAAAGAAATTAATGCTTTTATTTGCCAAGGACTGATTAGGATTAGAATGATTCAATTGTATTTTAATTTTTAATAATAATAATTATATTTTAGATGTGTCAAAAACATCTCACTGACCTCAAACTCTTGAAAGGTTATGTGTATAAATTTTCTCTCAGCATTTCTTACCTTTTAAATACATTTAAGAACTTAATTTTTTTTTTTTTTTTTTTTTTTTAATGTAAAGAAAAACAAAGTGAGATTTAAGAACATAAAGATTAAATTATTCTACAAAAAGTCTCCCTCACTGACATTTCCTTCAATCGAACGCATATGACCTTCACTAATAATCAGCAGAAAGAGAGTTGTCTGAACTCAGGCAGACAGTTATTTTCATAATCATTACTCCCTATCAAAATTAATTTAACTGCCATTTTCAAAGACTCACCTAAGCTGCAATTTCAAAACAGAGGAATAAACTGCAGCAAGAAAAACTGAGCTAAAAAATAAAGAAGGGAACAAAAACTACCTTTCAATATATGGGCATTAATTCTGGTCACTCACCCTGTAGAGCTTGGATTGGGGCAGAGAGGTCACCTTCTGACAGGAGGGTTTAGGTTTATCACGACCTGAGATTTCGGTTGGCATGGAGACAGGACATCAGTCAGGTTCACAATGCCCCGGACCTGCGGGCACAAAAACAAATACAGTCAGACCTGTTTGATCCCAAAAAGAATCGGTCTGAAGTAGCACTCTCCTATCTATATTCAGACATTCCCATCAACAAATGAATAATTCAACTTTGATCTGTAAAAAGCTTCATAAGTGTGATTTTAGCTGCCACTGGCCGAACACTTGACAAGAACTCAAACTTTAACACATCCAAAGCTTATAAACAAGTATTGTCATGGGCTCCTGTTGGATTCAATCCTTGAACCGCTGAAGCTACAGAACGAGTCGAGGGATACAGTCAGCGTCTCAAAGCATCTTGAAAGATTTCCAAACCATCTGCCTTCATGTGACAGTGCCCTGAATACACATAAACCATGCTTGTTGTTTCAATAGGCCACTAAGAGCAGTGATGTTACTCTTTTAAATCTGATAGGCTGGCTTTTACACTATTTTTTGGATTTTTGGATTTTATCACTTTGTTTGCAATGTTTAAACGTACCAGTCTCATACAATGGAACTAGCACAAGATTTGTCAAAGTTTGGTCCATGGCACTAAATGTTAGATATTTAAGAGTTATTTTTGAAAAACCTGGTAGCAAACTACTGTAAATATCCAAGACATTATTATCCTATATATCCTACCTCTTTTGGTGTAAATGAACAATGTGTGCTACTCATTCTTTGAATTATCTGCACCCAGATATCTCCATGTATTTGTCAGCCAAAGAATGCCGGGTGACTCAGAACACATACGTTTTATCAAAACTATAGGTAGAAAAATTTTGTATTCCCATCTATGGAAAGCTGGATCAACAAAGGAGCAGTGCAAAAATCAAAAGTGCATTGTACAGTAGGTGTTAAAGTTTTTGGCAAATATGAAGGCAACAGCTCTTTTTCTCTGGTCATATATCTGGTCTCAAATGAATATTCAAGTTTCTTCTTCATAGACAGTCAAGTTTTATTAAAAGCCCATTGTGCCAACAGTGAATTCCCTTAAATCATTCATTGAGGAGAAACACAGAATAGCATTTTAGATTGACAAATGCCACAGCCAGTGCTCAGTCTTAAAAAAGGTAGTTACTTGTTTAAATAAATCTAAATTTCCATATCAATCCCTAAAACCTGCTGGTCTCAAATCAGAGACTGCTAACATCAGGTGTAGATAGGATTGCTTAATATAAGCTTACAAAGAATTTTATATATTGCAACTTTTGACCTTGCATTAAAACAGCTCATTATTACACAAAGGCACTGAATCACATTTCTTTGGATATTAAAATATACTCAAAACTCCTAAGCTTCAAACACTATAATGTGTTATGTTAATATGTGGGCAGATTATGTAGTAATGTAGACGGTTATATCATCATTCAGCAAATGAAGGGTAATTGTGAAAACAGCGATTGAGTATGCGATTGAGTATGATCAGAGTAAAAATGAGTTTTTATTAAAGGAAATCCACACTTATTTAATCAGCTCATAGATATAAGCAACATAAAAATAAAAAATAAAACATACAAAAATAAAACAAAAATAAACAAACTTTTATATGTATGCCTGCAGTGTGATAACACAGAATTTATGATGAACGTACGAATGGACGAACGGACGGACGAACGGAAGGACAGACAGACAGACAGATTAGATATAGATAGATAGATAGATAGATAGATAGATAGATAGATAGATAGATAGATAGATAGATAGATAGATAGATAGATAGATAGATAGATAGATAGATAGATAGATAGATGTATTAATGAGAATTCATTAACAATGAAATGGTTTTAAATAATAAAGATCGAGAATGAGGGAGAACAGAAAGAGGCAGAGAAAGAATACAACAGCTATCAAGTCTCTTAACATGCAAAATGTATGAGTATCTCCCCCTTGTTTAAGACCCTGTCTGAGCCAGACAATAGACCACCACAGCGCTGAAAAATAATTTATACATCCTAACAAAGACAATTCCTCCATAATGACAGAAGCATCCACTGGGTTAAAATTTGTGCAGTATGGGTCTATTCATACATCTGCCTTAATAATGCCCACAATTTGAATTGATTATGATGTGACAGAAATAATGAATTGCTATCCTCTTTGTGTTTTGTAACAGCGTAAGGGGCGAAACATTGTAAATCTGTCAAGACCAAAAATATTTTGTCTTGTTAACTTTTTTACGTTTAACCTGACTTACACAAGCTGTCAGTCATGCATTACTTAAACTTTCAAAGGTCCATGACAAAGCTGTTCTTGTGTTTAAAAACCAGAGATGTAGCACTGAGAATTAAATGAAATCACTGCAGCCCAATGTTTTGAAACTGACACTATTTGACAAGGCCTATTAAAAACGTAACGTAACGTAAACGTAACAATTAAGAAGCAGTGGAGTGGAACATAAAAGAATAATATGGAACCATCCTATCATTACATATCATTTTAATGTTTTATTTAAAATCCATAATCAGCCGACAAGAAATGCGATGAAAAAGTTAAATGCTGTATGTGCAGCAATAAATGCAGTGATGACAAAAACAGTGCTGTTGGGAAGTATCCTAACTCACTTACATTGCCGTTTAGTGTGACAGGAGCTTTTAAAGTAGACATTAACAAGCCACTTTTTCCAAAGAGTCGCTGTGTAACGCTCACGCTAAAATGCATCGCGTTTTTAATATAGAGAGAATAATAACACACATTATCATCTCTTCTTCTCTTATATGAACATTTGATAGTCGGTTTTATTCTATAGAATTTCAAACTAGGAGCGGCATAACAAGTCATTCTAGAGAATCATTTATTCTATATGGTTCTCTCTCCAAAAGGCCATTGGAAAGTCTGTTTCACACTTGTGAATCGTTCACCCTGCAGTAGTCAAACTTTTCGATCTGCAGTAGTTAAATGTAGCCCTGGATAGTCAGATATATTCTAGTGAATCAGCCCGTCATATGATTCATGTAAATAAGAATGAGTCACTAATTCTATGATTCTATGTTTTTGACTTGGTTATGTAAATGTTGTTTAATTCTGTTTTATCACTTCACCAATGCTATTTTTACAACACTGCGAGTCTCTCTTGTTTCTTGAAAGGACTTCAGTTTTCATGTAGCCTACATCTTGTTGCTAGACTGACTGTACATCATTGGATTTCTTTTCTAAGCCGAACAACAGATAATATACAGGTAAAAACTCTTAAAGAATGTCCACTTAAATCAGTATTTCATATAGTTATTTATTTGTTGAGCAGTGTGTGGGTGTCCTGTCAGTGTTTATTTTGCGATGATGACGACGGCTGACTGCTCATTAGTTAATCTGCATAGAATGTGATTAATTCGTTGAAAATTTTAAATAGACTGAAATAATTGAAAGTCAACCAATATTGCACAATATTTTTGCCAGGTGTAAAACCTTCAGCATCTGAGGCAGAACATAGAGCCTTTTTGTGAATTATGAGCAAGAAACAAACAAGTTTATCAATGCACGACAGAAATAATTTCATCCTTCCATCTGGTTATACTTTTTCATGAGACGAACCTGGGATGCAACAGGGTTTCTGACAAATTACTTGGGACACACAATTTCTGTTCATGTCAGACATGAACAAAAATCTGCTACAATATGGAGCCCAACAAACTGAGCATGACACCATAAACTGAGGCAGTGAATGAACGAATCGAAGCGGGTATGTGTGTCACCTCATTATTTAGAGTGTCCTGTGTGTCCTTGTTATTTACACTACAAGACAAAGCGTCAATTTTAATGGTCTAATGGTCAAGTGAGAGATGAGATTGTGTGTTTTGTATTGTGGGCCTCTTAGGTAAGAAGCATCTGTTTGTAATGTAAATCATAACCACTTTGATGAGTTCATGGCTTAGTCTAAAACATCCACTGATCTTAAATCTAATGCAGATGTTATTTCTGACAATTTCTAGATTTAAAATAATAGATGCAGGTTATTACTTAAACCTGCTGGGTTTGTATGCACCTTTTCCATGAGACTACTATTTGTTTGAATGCAAGGAACAAAAGGTCATAAATGTAGTGCATTTAACAAGGGTTCATAAAGATTCATTTAAAAGAAACATTCTTAAAAAAAAGTTTTTTTTTTAATTGAAATTAATGGATGAAGAACCACAAAGAATCTTTAACATCCATGGAACCTTTCCACTGCAATGTTCTTTATACTGTACTATGAAAAGCATGATTCTTTTAAGAACTCAAACTGATTCTGCTATGGCATCACTGCAAAAAAAAAAATCCTTTGTGGAATCTTAAAAGAATTATAGTATATTCTGATCCAGAAACGGTCCTGTTACAGCATGTTCTAAACAGGTACAATGCAACAAAATTACTAAAAGCTTGTTAATCTTTATCATCTACACCACAAGTCAGTGAAATAAAATCTCACACCTCATTTATATGGAACATAACAAACTGGACAAGGTTAATTTTGCTGTGAAAACACTGGATATTGTAAGACAAATGCCTCAAGTTTCACAAGGAAAACCATAAAAGGACTCGTCCACACGCAATTCTGAATGGTTATGATTTTGCTGCACCCCACAATATTTTCGGTTTTATTATTGGAAAAATTCTCATCGTATCACCACTGGTTAGGACACTGCGAAACTGCAGAGATCTTAGGAATATTACAGCAACCTGGAAATCGCAATCAGTTAATTAATCTAAATGAAAAAACTTGCTGACTACATAGAGCACTAACACAATTGCAAATTGTTATCCAAACCTACAAGTCTGCCCTGCTAATTCACTGGTTTGAAACCAAAGGAGGCTCAAAAATACATAATGAAAGTGTCCTTAGACTGTGTGTGCCAGCTTTTTATTACTTGTTTATTACTTGTTGATTTATTACTTGTGCAGTTTTAGTTTAATGTGAGCATGTCTCTGGTCTTTTTTGGTTGTCAAAGCTCATTCAACTGACCCTTTCACAACCCAGAGTCTGTGCCAAACGAAACATGGCTCATTTCATGGGTGAAGTCGTAAGTTCCTCCTCATATGATTTTGTTCAAAGTGCCATTCATGACTAATTGACACAACAATCATGGTGGAATCTGAGGAATGCTTTATCATAACAAACACAGAGCAGTTCTGGTCTATAAAACTGTGACACTTCTTTATACGAGAGCCAGCTATAGTATACATTAATAATATCAGCATTATCTTTAAAGCATCATGGATGAGAGAATAAGACCTGTATGAGACAACAGGCACAACATGTTCAGTGAATGTGGCTCAAATGTTAATAAGTACATTCATTAAGTGGCCTCTGGCATGCACTTGTGTTAAAAAACAGCTATTGTTTATGTGCATGTTCCAATGATGGAGGAGAAAAGCATGCAGAAGTCTTCCTTGTTTGGTCAACTGGCATTAGCACAGCTTATTACAAATGTAAGGCTGGGGAAAGCTTTGCCATCTTCTGGCGGGCATGATGTGTGTGTATACGAATATAAAAGCTGATTGGGAATTCTGATTGCTGCTCCAGGGTAAGGTTGCCCATAAATGCTAATCTAGGATCAGATTCCTCATTCAAAATTCAGTGGCTAAAGGAAAACTTCATCCTACATCATTTGCTGCATGAATGCGATGATAAAAATGTCTTCATTTTTAAGTGACAATACATTTTTAAACAAGATTTTAAAGAAATCAGTGTCATTTGATGATTAAAATCTTTATTAAATTATGATTTCATTTTAAAAATGTTTTAAATGTAAGAATGTAAAACTTTCTTTTTAAATTAGATTCATTTCTGCATTTAAATCATTATGCAACAAACCTTCAATTAAGATCAAATGATGTGAATTTGGTGAAAATTAATTTGTGAAGAAGACACTCTCATCTGGACTGGATCCCAGCTTTCTAAAACCTAAAAAATAACTTAGAACACTAAGTTGAACTATAATGCTTGATGCATACAGTAGGATTTTCCATATAAGGCAAGTACCACTCAAAACAATTCATATATATACATGTCTGCTTTTGAGTTGCTTAAATAATTACTAATATGATGCTCGTAATCATTTGGGATTCTGTGTAAATACCAATATTTACCAATATAAACAATTGTACTGACTTTACTTGTTTATATTATGTGGTAAGATCTGGTGTCCTGCACTGTTGTGGTAGTATAAATATACTATGATAGTTTTTTTTAACATTTTAATTAGTTATATTATTAATATATATATATTAATAAGTTTTGTATTTTTGTTTTTTAGTTTAGTTTTACTTATTTGGGGGGGGGGGGGGTTCTATTTCTATAGCTATATCTTTCATTTTAATCTCAAATTTAGTTTGAGAAATGTTCGCACTTCAACTTAAAGTTCAGTTTAGTACCTGGAGGAAACACTTCTCATTTTTATTTACAGTACATTTAGTATTTTTGTAATCTAATATTAATTATATAATCTAATATTTATATATCTTTTATTTCACATTTCAATTGAAATAAAAAATTGTTTTAGTTAACCATAACAACACTGCTGTGTCTGTCAGGATCCTGCCCTGACAACCTTGTTTGTACTGTCTTTGTTCAATGTGTCTTTGTTTATTTTGTGCCTGAGCACATGGTTGTGTCTCTTGTGTCTGCCACGTGCTCCTCTTGTCCCTCCTCCTTGTTTTCCCGGTTCACGCCCCCTTGTTTAGTCCTCATTAGTCAGAGTGTTGTCACCTGTTCCTCATGTCGCTGTATGCTTCTTATTGTGCTCTCTTCCCTCTTGTAGTTGCCGGTTCGTTTTTGGCTGCATGTTTGCCTAACGTGTGTTTTGCAGTTTCAAGTTTTTCTTGTCAAAATCTAGTTTTTGCTTTTTGGACTTTCCTGTTGAGCCTCCAAGTTGAGTTCTCCAAGAGCTATTTTTTCCCCTAGGTCTTCTCTTTTAGTTCCTTTTTAGTTTAAGTTTTTTTTCACCTATTATCCATGAGTATCCTTCTTGTCATTTGCTAGATTCAAGTCTCTAGTCTAGTTTAGTTTGTTTCCCTCAGCATTTACCTGTAGGGCCTAACCTTTTATTTATTTGTGTTTTCCCCTAGTTTCTTTTTATTTATTTTCTTTACTTTTTCCCTGTTTTTGGGAAGGAATTTCTTGTTCCCTGTATTGTTTGTGTTGTCTAGTGTGCTGGTTGTTTTGTCCGGTCTTGTGTTGTCTCTATCTGTTGTGTTCTCCCCCTCCAGCCCTGCCTGGCCGTCTGTGGTTCCCTGACAACTGGTTCCCTCACCCTTGCAGCTGTATCGGTTCTGGCAAGTGATCTTCAAGCTGCAATTTCTCTGTTCCTTCGTGTCTTGCCTGGCCATCTACCTTCTGTCTGGTCTTGCCAACTCCCAGCAGCGGTCCTAGCTGCTGCCTCCCTATGCTGGTTCCAGTGGTCACCCTCAGCTATCCAGTCATTGCCCCAGTATCCCCTCCTGTTGGACTTTCACTGTTGTATGCCCTACCCTACTGTCTGGAACGTTCAAGCCACTCCCTCCTATTGTGCTCTGTCTATTTTTGTCAATAAACATCCCTTGTTCATTCTGCATCTGGGTCCTCTCCCTCAGTAACCCTGACAGTGTCTAGCTATCTGGATAATAATCAAGACCTCCCATCCACTGTGAGTGAGTTTGTGGTAATGCTAAAGGACAGGCCGTTTATATGTGAGTGGCGTTTTGACTAATAGGGCAGTGAGAAGACACTAGTAGGTCATGAGTCTTCAGTCTTGGAATGGAAAATAGGTAAAGGGTGCCAGATGAGAACTGAAGCTCCTGCAGTTAGAGTACACGCTGTGTACGCTCTCATGAGAATGGCTTTAAGCACCTATAAACAGCTTCACACGACCTGGGGCTACTTCAGTCAATAAACATGTCACCTACAACTAGCTGATGATGACCTTGCACAAATGTTCCCTACACTTCCTAAAGTTTATTATTGAAAAAAAGTCCTATTTTCAGTCATCCATGAATATTAGCCTAAAAGCCCCTTGAGATTTACCCTTGAGAGGTGAGCTCACCAGAGTGTAGACAGGTTTTCTCGAGAATGTTTCCTGAAGCTGACAGTGCTGTTCACCGCAGGCAGAAGTGTATGCAGCTGTCTCCTGCCTCGCCGTGTTTATGTTTCTGCTCCTGCAGGGACCACAGCAATAAGACAGATGATATAAGTGTCACTGTCTGTTTCAGGCAGGATAAATCAGACAGAGATTTCTCCTTATGAGAAACGAGAGAAAACACAGAGACAACGATGTGTGCCTACAATTGGGTGAATACATTTTCATATTTTCCATTACGATGCGCTCGTATAATTCAGTACTAAAACTATGGCACAGTCTTGCTGTTGCTTTGTATTAAATATAAATAATTATTAATAACTGAGTTTAACTACAGCTATCAATTTATTGAGTTTGTATAAATTATTAAAAAAGGTGAAAAAAACTGCTTCAAAATTGTTTCATCTTTATTTGTGAGCTTTTATTAGCATAGATACTTGAAATAATTTTAATTGCATTAGTTATACACACACACACACACACACACTGTATATATATTTTGTTTTCTTCATTGATTAATTGCACTGTACAAAAAGACATTGTAGAAAAACTGAGGTAGAGTAATTGTCTTCTAGCTCATGAAGTTTATGGACATTTCATTTAACCCTAATACACAACACAATACAAAGTGTAATATTGTGATATATATTTTTTAATTGCTTTATATTAATAAAGTACATTAAAACCTATTTGTTCTGTCTTTTTTACAGTATGCTTTTTAAATGTAAAAGTTTAAAAGATTTGAAATGTTTTAAACTTCATAAGATTGTTTTCATAATATTGTTATATTTTTGTAATATGTATTTAAACATTTAATTCTAGTTTATGTTTTTCTTTGCATAAATGAACCTTTTTTATTGCTTTTAGAATTTACAAAAATTAAGATGTATTATGTCTTAATCTGACATTTATAGGTATTATTTGTCTTTACTAACAATAACATAAGAAGAAGAAAAAATCTGGCTGTACACAATCTTTTGTCCTTCCAGACTTGTTTTGTGGGTTTATGAATATTGATGTGGATGCACTGATTAATGCTTACAGGGAATCATAAAAAATTCAACATCTGCTGTTCAGCATTGCAAGAAATGCCAAGTGTCATTTGCTCTGACAGAAATCATTACGTTGAAAAAGTCCAAAAAATAATGCATGTTTATAATTGTACACAAACTCAACACAGTCACACCTCCACACAAACAAATACGATCAAAGTGTGCCTCTGACAGAGTTACTTCGACAAACATTGAATCTTTTCAGGCATATCTCCCATTGAATTTATTCTCCTCCCCTTGAATGCGGATGTCAGAATGACAGACTGTTGACAGCCCTAAATAAACGGCACATAAAAATATGGAGCAGGCTCTGTTTGCTCACTCACAGTCCTGGTCCCCCAAGCTGCTCTCAGCACAAGGCCAGCATTTAGAAATCATTCCAGGCTGAATGCTGCAATGCATTAACATGCATTTGGAGTAATGACCATTTGTATGTGAGAAAGAATAGGAACACCCCATAATATAAAACAGTTAAAGCCCTAGATGTCATCAAGCATCTCACCTGATGAATCTAACGTTTCTTGGTGAGTCATACAGAAAGGTTTTGCAAGTCTGCCATTTGATTCAGGCATGAGTTTAATGAGGTAATACTACAGCAATACCTGCTAACCGCAGTCATTAGATGACACACATTACTGATGCAAAATCATTTAAATTAGGCAATGCTGGAGTGTTTTTAAATGCACTAAAAACATTTGCCATGCAGCTTAACCACATCAACTCTGGGGACCCACCGGTGGGTCCAATATTGCATATGCCTAATTCTCAAAAAATCTAAATAACAGCTGAAGTGGTTAATAAATGAATAAGCAGTCACTGAGAAAGCGATTTAAAGGATCACCCTGAAACCAGCAGAGTAGAAATGTGCAGCTTTAAAAACTTATTTTAATTCTTTCATACAGTACATTAATGTGTATTTCATCGTTATGCAATATTGATGTAAATCCTGTTAGTAGATTTTGCTCGAGTCGAACTCTTCAACAATATGTACCAAGAATGTTTTGATTACATTTCGGTTTAATTATGAAAACTTTATTTCTGAATGGTCTCTGCACATTCAAAACATCCAGTTTGTTTTAAATGTTTAAATAACATTTCTTGGTTATGTGAATGTTAAGTACAAGATTAAGAGAAGTTCCATTTTATTATTTTGCAAACATCATGAAAATGTTACTTTTTTGAATTCTCTAAACCACCTGAAATTAGTTGGTAACATTTAAAAAATGTTAGACAAACGTCCAGAAAAACATTTTGAGAATGTTATTAAAGCCCAAATAACTTTGAGAGAACCTTACCAGCATGTAAGCCAAAGTTCTAAGTAGTGCTAATTTCGTTATTGAAATTATGACGAAAAATCTTGGTTGACAAGCTTTTCTCCCATGACACAAAAGAGACGACAATAAGGTCTATAAACTAAAAATGCAACAATATCAACATGCAATATTGATGAGACTAAAAAGTATTTAAAAAATAAAAACTATACAAAAATATTTTTATTTACATCTGAAATATTTTTTCCGAACTGCTGTATACGTGCCTTTACTATGCAAGCTTACATTTTTATAAAAGCAAAATGACAAAAAAAGAGATATATTTTTTCCCGTGTTTTGCTTAATTTTTGCAAGCTGGCAACCATGTGCACGTTTTCACTCTTCATTATGGACAATGATCTGAAAACATAAAAAAAACAAGTGCCATTCAAACTCAATTGCCATTCAGCCAATCTGTGCTCTGTCATGAGATCTCAACTATTTTGTCTGCAACTGTAGTTCCTGAATAAATACACTTACTCAACCGCTGTTGTTTCAATGGAGACACATAATTGCAATTTGGAATTATTGGAATTACAATTAGGAATATATCTGTTATAATATTTAGTTTTTACAAGTTTTAATTTCTCATGTAGACCGAGAGAGTGCAAGTCTTTGATATTAATTTAAATAATAAATAGCCTGTAAATCTGTAAACTAGATGAGGTAACACATTCTGCGCTTATTAGTGAAAATGCAATACCTAAAGTGTTAAAAAGAATTTTCTCAAATGACAACAATAATCGCGATTACAATTTTGTGCAAGATTTTTTTTATTTATATATCTTTTTTTAATTGTTTAACCATTATACATCATGACGGAAATGTGACATAATTTTCATTGAATAAAACTTGACTTTGACACAGACAAGGTTAGTAAGCAACAACATCACAGTATTATTGTGTACAATAAGAAATGCTGTGTTTTTTAGCATTTATCCCAGTGCCATGTATTGCCCTATGGAAAACATTGTTTTCTAAAGTATTTGACAGCTATTGAACCCAAAACAACCCTTTAAGACTGGCTTCTGTAAGAGAACTAAATTATTTCCCCAAATAATGATTTTGGGAAATCTGTAGAGCTATATCACCTGTTACCATGTTTATTGAAAACATACAACAGAGCAGAATCCATTTGTGAAAAGCATGACTTTTATCAACCCAGTCTTGTTTATAAAACTAAAATGAATTTAAATGAATCCTCTCACTTCTCTACACATCTTCTTACCAATGACCTTAACGGTAAACTCCTGACCGCTCCAGTAATGAGGGTTAACTCACACTGGGGTGTGTGTGTGTCCTTAATAAACTCTAAGTGGATTGGACAGATAGTTGACTCCACGCTGTGACACCTCGGGGGTTATGAAGGGAACCAGAGGAAGGAATGAAGGGGAAAATTTCAGGAAAAACCAAACGATCTAATCCCTGGGAAATCTAATGATTTATGATTCTTGAGGTTGCTGGCTACTAAGAGCTTTTTAAGTCACCTACTGTTTCACATTAACTGCATTAAACTAATAAATCCCCAAATCAAATGTCTAATCAATCAATGTTCAGCCACGAGCTATTGGATCAATATGTCAGTCAATTCCTCTATATTTTGTTTAGAAACATTGCTATTCACGTTTTGGATACCAAAGTGAAAACACAAAGGGACTAAAAACCAATTGCATTATATAACAAAGTGGCATTTAAAGTAATTTAGTACAAGCACAAGACTGTACATTTTAACATTTTACAAAATTAGGTTTTTATGAGGAATCAAAGTGTGAAACCAAGTTATTATTTAAAATGAAGACCAAACATGTTTAAATTTCTGTGGAACATTATTGTTAACAAAATGAACTACACTGGTGGTTATCCGGACATCTGTAGGAATTTTAGGGGGGAGTGAATTGTATTATTACAGTTCAAAACAATTATATCTATTCAATGTATTTTAAAATAATAATATTAATTTATTTCTAGAATAGCAAAGCAGAATTTTCAGCTGATATTACTTGAGTCTTTTCGGTGTCACATAATCCTTTAGAAATAATTCTAATATGCTGATTTGGTGCTTAAGAAACGTTATTATTGGTGATGAAAAGAAAGTTCAAAAGAACAGCATTTATTTGAAACAGAAATCTTTGTAACATTATAAAAGTCTTTATTGTCTCTTTTGATCAATGCACCCTTTCTGAATAAAAAAAATTAAATAAAAAATCTCTCTTGAACAAAAAAAAAAATCTTACCACAAACTTTTAAACAGTGTGTACTGATATAAATCCACATTGCAGAAAATATATCCACTACACACAAATAATTAAATATTTCTTTACCTTGTGTTCTTTTTTTAATATACGTGTTTGATAAGGTATTTTTCCTCTGATGGACTGAAATCCCAGTCTTGGAGTGATTCGTGAGGTGAAAAAGTGTTTGGATGTTCTTTAGTATTTAAAACATGTAGGGAGAATGTATATACACAGACATGAGAGTGTTCCATACATGGGCAGAGGAACTTGATAGTGTATATAAGAGAGGAAATGGGGCTACTAATGTCAGCTAGGATGATATCTGCTAGACTATATTAAATCCAAGCCAAAGCGCTCAGAGGTAAACAATTTCTGACACTAATTAAAGACTGTGTCCTGACTATATGCCTCACTGAACCATGAACTCTATGTGTATGTGTGTGTGTGTGTGTAGATCTATAGGTATGTGCCTCAATATATGAGCTAAATCAACCATCACTGATGTGGACTTCAGAATATAGACGATAAGAAGCTTCTGTTCTTTATGTCACATAGTTTCACACTAGAAGGTCAAGTTTACGGGGATATAGCTCACCTAATATGAAAATATGAAATAGTGAGTAGAAAAGCACCATTAGAGTAGTCCATAAGACTCGTGCCTCATATTCCAATTCGCCTGAAGTCATATGATAGCTTTGTTCAAGAAATAGACCAAAATCATTATTGACTGATAATCTTCCCCTTCGGTGAGCTGCTAACTTCTGTGTCTGGATCACTGAGTCAGATCGGATCATTCAGATCAGTTTTGTGAATTGGACCAACCAAATCACTGAACAGAACAAGAACACCAAGGCACTCGAATTGTATAGTGAAAAGTTAAAAAGCCTTTATTGCATCACTTGCTTTAAACATTAAAACTCTTTTTTGTAAATAAACACTATCCCATACAACCAAAGAGCACCGAGATTTCATACCCCATGCAGCACTTCTTGATGCATTCAGTGCTTCACTGAATAGAACAATTTGTTCTTTCAGTCATCACTACACTGTTCTTCTCATTAATTGAATATGGCACATGAGTCAAATGTACCAATTGTATAATTTATTTACGGAGCTTTTGTGACCTTTTTTGAAGCAGGAACTCTTCAAAACTGAGAATTACTCATCTTGTGTTCAATGGAAAGTCATAGAGGTTTTCAACAACATAAAGATGAGTAAATTATGATAATGTTTACCCTTTTGAGTCAGCTGTCCCATTAAGCATGTAATTTCAAGCTTGTTTGGCCTATTAGAAAAATACACAAGTATGTAAACAAAAACAATGCCACAAGCTACAGACGCACAACAAATTTCACAAAGTTCAGTCCCAGAACCTGGCAGTGTCACACTTTTACAAAGATACAGTAACTCTACTTTGTATATCAAATCATGTTGATATCCAAAAACTACGGAAGTTCTAAACGGTCATGCTAATCACTGTCAAAAAAACGGTCAAATTTTTTTCCTTTTTGTTTTCTCGTTATAACGACTTAATTTTCTCGTTATCTTGACATAACGAAAGTCGTTTTCTCGTTATAACGACTTAATTTTCTCGTTATCTCGACATAACGAAAGTCGTTTTCTCGTTATAATGACTTAATTTTCTCGTTATCTCGACATAACGAAAGTCGTTTTCTCGTTATAACGACTTAATTTTCTCTAATAAGTTACAAAACTGCGCCAGCAGGTGGCACTATAGACCTGAGTATAACTGATGGGGTGTTGTACACTGTTCACTTTACTGTACGCGGACCTTCCTCGTAATCGCTATAATTTGTATAATATAATTTTATTTAAATTTAAATTTAATTTAATTAATTCATAAATGTTAAATGCTTTAATCAACATGATTATTTTGTGTATTAAGTTCTTGCTAGATGCATGAGTTTCACCAACGCGTTCTGGGTCATAAAATAACTGCTTATCAAAACCAAGGTTGATGTCACTGTATTCTGTTTGCACCTATATCTTTATTTGTGCTTCTTTTAGGCACATGATTAGGTAGGTAATAAGCGGAAATGTTCTGTGTATCTACAGTAGGACGGGATTTAACGATGTAGGCTATTTGTGATGTGCTTTTTTTCCTTATTATTAATCTTTATTGTTAACCATATTGCTGATAAATGTGATGTATATGTAAAATGCATAGGCTAATTTAATTCAGTTTTGTTCTACAATGTTGTAATCATTTTTTTTCTGCACACACACACATACACTGCACATGAACGATCTTTTCAAACAGAAGCTTGTAACGCACATGATATCTGCCACAGCATATAATGACTAGTAAAAATTACAAATTATATATAATTTTATTTCAAATAAATGGAAAATTAAAAGTGAATTTAATCCAAGCAGCTCAAGATCTTAGAATAGTTCTGCATCCTTCTGAAGGCACTCCGTCTGTGTTCGCGGTGTTGCCATTTAAACATGTTACTTACAAAAACAAAACCTTTGGTGTACTGTCTCTGGAAAAATCAACAATGATTGATCAGCCTTTATTTATGTACAGTATTTTAGACGTTATTACCTAGGCGAAGCAAAATTTGCTGAAATATATGCTACAGTAAGAGCGCCTGCATGGTTGTCCATCAGATGCCTGTCAAAGTTGAGTTCGTTACTATAGCAACAGTAAAACTGTCATGTCGTTATAACGAGAAAACAAACTTTCGTTATGTCAAGATAACTAGAAAAATAAGTCGTTATAACGAGAAAACGACTTTCGTTATGTCGAGATAACGAGAAAATTAAGTCGTTATAACGAGAAAACAAAAAGGAAAAAAAAATATAATGCATGGCCGCTTAGAACTTCCGTAAAAAACTAGCAAACATTTTATTTAAAAAAAAATGCCTTTAATCTGAATATTTAAATGTTTTGAAAAGGAAATAAATAATGAAAAAAAAGATTATTTAGTGCCATCTGTTGAAGCTGAAAACTTTGATATAGAGCTAAATCAATAATGACTTTGAAGGCAGTTTTCTTACCATATAAATGTCATTTCATCATTTGATATTATCACAATGTACCTGCATTACGGTTTCAAGGTCATAGATGAAAAAAATTAAAACATGTCGCTAGATACTTCTGGTATGAGAGATAAAAATTAAGCTTTCAGAGCAATGGTTCTGGATAAAGAACACCTGGTTTAAACCTCAATTTTGGACAAATTTATCCATTTTAAATTTAACATAGAGGCATGACCATTTTTCACCCTCTTTCTGGCTCTTAATTTTTCAACTGCTGTCTCTTTAAGAAACACCCCTTCATATGTATAATTGGCAAAAGCATTGTGCTCGGGTACAAACACACACACACAAGCTTGAAACCAGCAGTATGTTTGTACCTCAAAATATCAAGTCTTCTCCTTTGTACTGCAAAATCCTTTATAAGGAGTGATTCGTTTCGGTATTAATTTTATAGTGTAGTCATTGTGAGGCAACATGTTCCCCACTAACACTCCTGAGAACATGCTGCTCTGTGTGGTCTCTGAGAAAAAAAAAGTTGTGTTGACTCTGGATCGAGTTTAGACAGCAGGACCCTCAAACTAATTAACCGAGCATCTGATCACAGAGGGGACGGTGGAAATATGAGACAAATTAAAACAAAGAGACAGAACAAAAGAGACAAGATACACAGATAAGAAAAGTGTGTCAGGAAGAGAATAAAAACTGGATATACAGAAAGCAAATGACAAAGAGAGCGAGCGAGAGAGAGAGAGAGAGAGAGAGAGAGAGAGAGAGAGAGAGAGAATGAGAATGAGAATGAGCATCAGTCATCGGGTGCAGACAGGTTTGACTTTGATTGACAACTATTAAAGCAGATTCCTTCCTATATCCGACAGGAATGCAAGGAAACATAGAAGCCTGTCTAAAGTGGCCTTTTCCAAAATACACGTCTGTCGCCTACTCCTACACAGACATGTTGTGTGTAGTCTTGGTAGTTGCCTATTAGACTGAAAAATATTGAATATATATATATATATATATATATATATATATATATATATATATATATATATATATATATATATATATATAATTTTTTTTTTTTTTTTTTTTTTTTTTTTTATTGATTTTATCTATTGTAAGTCGCTTTGAATGAAAGCGTCCATCTGCCAAATGATTATGTAAATATTAGGGTGGAACAGTTCAACTTTTTCACAGTTCGGTTTGTTTCACGGTTTTAGAGTCACGGTTTCGGTACCGTTGTATGTGCTATGTTTATGGAAAAACTATACTTTCAAAAAATATATATATTATCATATTATTAAGAATATTCTAACTACAAGCAACAGCACAAATAAATACAACAGAGTAAAGATACAAATAAAATAAACTGACTTTCAGGTTTTGTTTTTAGGTAGGTCTTGCATTAGTTTTTAGGTACAGAAATCAAATAAAGTAATCAAATGTAAAACAGCATTGCATTTTGCACTATAAATTAATGATTATTCTTTATTAAAGTTAAAAAAGCTTTTTAATCAAGAGCAGTGAGTGATTTCTTGGTTGTTGCTGTTCGATTAATATAAAGACTGTCACTTTAAGAGAATGCACTGATACAGTGTTTGTATTAGTATTGAACAAGAGTGAATGGTTTGTCCAGGTTGTTGTTGTTTTTTCTCATCGCTGTTGTAATGTCTGGGAATCCAGAATGCACTTCCATCAACAGAAACATATATTAGCTGAACCCTGTTTGTTTTACATGTTATTTATAGTAGCCTAAACCATATTACAAATGCTTTGTCAGATTGAAGTTGAACAGCGGTCCCAGCGCGTGACGAACCGTGTGTGGTAAACTGAACGGTTCGTTTTTTTCAGTGAACCATAGTAAATATAAATGTAATTCTGACCGACCTGCTCCCTTACTGGTGAACATGGCTGGGATTTTGCAGCAACTTGCTGCATCTGTGGCCAGGGCTATTCTCCTTTTTATACGTTGTGTCTCTGCTCCTCCTTTGCGTTTACTTCTCCATTTTTTGCGTGATTTTCTACGATAAAGCCTGCCTCTGGATATAGCCAATTAGGCAGTGCTTTGCTGATGTTTGGTCATGTGGTGGTGTCATTTTCATTCCGCGATCGCCTGATTCGTACATTCATAAGATCGTCAATTAATTCACATTTGCATACCAGCCTGTTGCACGTCAGCCTGACCGACTGCACAGCGGCATCCGGCAGGCCAGAATGACCGTTAGGCCATCGGGAAATGTCCCGGTGCTCCCGATGGCCAGTCCGCCACTGGAAAGGCGTCTCAAAACACTTGAACATCGAATTTGCTTATTTTTGCTCTTGTGCCGACAAATACATACAAAAGACGTCAATATATCCACCTTGGAAATTATGCCTGAAAAAACTGTCGGTAATTTCTCAAGTGAAAGTTAACAGTTGAGGAAAAAAATGGGATGTGTATTATATTGGGTGCATTCATCTCCTCTTAAAGTGACCACGCCTAATTTAGCTACTGGCTGCTGTAATATTAATCCAAGAAATTGAAAATGAAAATCACTCACTGCTCTTGACTGAATTACTTTGTAGTTTTAACAGTCAAACCAAAAATTATTCAGACACCAGATATAATTTTTGATATATATAGCAAAACTGTAATAATGTGAGAAATGTTGAAGGTGTCTGAATAAATGTACGTAGGTTTGATTGTATATTTCATTTTTACATTGAAGACTATCCAGTGCTATTTTACATTTAATTATTTGGTTTCTGTACCTTGACACCTACAAACTTAAAAAAAACTTAAACATTGTGTAAATAGCACAAATAAATAAAAATAAACGAACATACAAATTAAACAATTTCAAACAGGGCCCACTGGTACAACCTTCACCGGGTCCCCACTGACCCCAGCTACAGCTCTGCTCACGCCTGTTTCACACATACTCCGTCTGCAGTGCGTATGCAGTCCGTGTGCGTTACGTATGTGGTGCAGCACGGACTCGATGTGCTTTCACACAGGACGCGTTTACAGTTCGCTACTCGGTACGTAAACGATCGCTGCACTGCTGCAGACACAACGCTCCTGGAACGCAACTGGAATCCGTTAACATGGGTGCGTAAAAAATATGCAACGCATACGCACTGCAGACGGAGTATGTGTGAAACAGGCGTAAGGTTGTTTGCACCTTGTGCAATGTGGAATTAGTTTACAGCTTTTTCAAGCACTTTGTGATGCATTTTGGAAACAGGAGATGAGCCCCTTTTCTAATGCACCACCTAGCTTGATAAACCCCTTCTCAAAGACTTACTGTTTGTCAATTTTATTAGGGTAACACACATATTCTGAATGCCTTCGGCAGAAGTCGAATGAGCCATTTTAATCTAGATTAATCTAGATTAATTTCAAGATCACAGTTCTAGATTGTTCTAGTTCTAGATTTTAATCTAGATTAAAAAAAAATCTATGCCGACCACTAATATATATATATATATATATATATATATATATATATATATATATATATATATATTACTCCGGGATATTGGTTTGTTTGAACTCGGAGGAAGTGTCAGCCACATTAAAAAAGTTAACAGTTTAAGTCATTTGTGGATTAATAAGTATTGGAGACGCAAACCGTTTAAACCGATTCAGTTCGATTTGGTGAACTGGTTCAAAAAGATCCGGTTACATCGAATGATTCATACGCGAACTGGATATGACAAACTGCTTTGTTTTGAACTGTCTTACAACAGACATGGAAGAGAAGACAAAGCTGAATAAACTCGTAGTTTTTGCTAGTTTTGGACCAAAATGTATTTTCGATGCTTCAAAAAATTCTAACTGACCCTCTGATGTCACATGGACTTTGATGATGTTTTTCTTACCTTTCTGGACATGGACAGTATACCGCACACACAGCTTCAATGGAGGGACTAAGAGCTCTCGGACTACAGTAAATCTAAAATATCTTAAACTGTGTTCCGAAAATAAACAGAGGTCTTACTGGTTTGGAACAACATGAGGGTGAGTTATTAATGACATAATTTTGCAAATTGGGCGAACTAACCCTTTAACAAAAAACCACCAATTCACGATCTCAACAAATTAAAATACTTTATAAAACCAATAAAAAATTTGAAAAAAAGAAAAAAAGTGGATTGTTAGCCTTCTGGAAAAATATGTAATTTACTGTACATGTACTCAATACTTGGTAGGGGCTCCTTTCGCTTTAACTACTGCCTCAATTCGGCGTAACATGGAGGTGATCAGTTTGTAGCACTGCTGAGGTGGTATGGAAGCCCAGGTTTCTTTGACAGTGGCCTTCAGCTCATCTGCATTTTTTGGTCTCTTGTTTCTCATTTTCCTCTTGACAATAGCCCATAGATTCTCAATGGGGTTGAGGTTTGGTGAGTTTGCTGGCCAGTCAAGCACAACAACACTATGGTCATTTTACCAACTTTAGGTGCTTTTGGCAGTGTGGGTAGGTGCCAGATCCTCCTGGAAAATGAAATCAGTATCTTCAAAAAGCTGGTCAGCAGAAGGAAGCATGAAGTGCTCTTAGATAGTGAATTGGTGGGTTTTTGTTAAATGTGAGCTAAAATCATCACAATTAAAAGAACCAAAGACTTAGACTACTACAGTAAATAATGTTATTAATAAGCAAACATTTGTTTACAGCTAAAAATTACAGCAAATAATGTCAGAATAACTCCCTTGAAACAAGCCTTACCACGGTAGGGTAATAATTGCACTAAATTGCATCACAGCTGCATTTACAAAAAGAAAAGCATAATTTTTGGTTTTCTGCAGCATATTTTAATGCAAACCCTGCTTGCTTAAACCCTCCACTGAGGCCTAGACTAAATCTCTGTGTTGTGTTTTCCTCGCGTAGTCTTGAGGCAGAACGAAAGTCTAATTTGCTGGAGATGGTTGTGGTCTGCTGGAGACAGCACTGAATGAATGGCTCATTAACTCCTGCATAAGCACTCAGCGAGCTTGTGATGGTGGAAAATGAATTTATGCAGTCTTCTGCCAGACATAACATCAAACTCATAGCAAACTGGGGAAAATCGTAAGGGGGGTAAAGGGAGGGAGGAAGGAAGCTGGAAAGAAAAAGAGGGAAAGAGACTGTAAGTGGAAAGTCTGACCTAGGCATCTTGCCTCAAATAAGTGACATTCTTAAAAGTTGCTGAAATGTAAGTCACAGATCCCCTGGTCACGCTGTCCAGCATCAACAGCAAAAACGGACCGCTCATTCTTCTTTCGGACAGATGAACCGGCCTGCGGTTCCCCCCATGAGAGGTGTGTGGGGTCTTGAGGGAGATGACGTAACCAGAATGAATTTTACATCACATTAGCTGAAGCAGTGTATGTGTCTGGCCACTAAAGCAAGTTTCTAGCTTAGTTAGCAGCGCTCTGGAGCTGAGCGATGCATTTCGAACATAGGATTTGAGGTTAATTACCTGGCAAATAACATTTAGTCATAGTTGATGGAATAGTTACTTAGGAATTATGTATAATCAATTTTCAAAAACGGTTGAAACAGTGCCTCACTGTCAACAAAAAAGTGCCAAAAAATTGGTTTATAATTGTAATTTAATGTTAGACATACTTAAAGCAATTAATGATCAAATATTGTTCGCAGTGCCAGAATGATATAATAATCATGACAATTCCAATTACAGAATCAGTTTTTATCCTTCACATTATTTATCCATTCACTGCTGAATTAACTAAAGAGGACGGTTGAAGAAATATTATTTTTTGAATACTAGTTTGATACTGCTATATAAAGACTTGTAACTTTAACAACCCAATAAAAGTGATACTTCATACTAAGGCCTCATATTTTTATTCATCAAAACTCTGAAACACCCATTGTGTTATGAAGAATAATACAGTAAAGGCGTAAACCTTATTTACAAATTTGTCTTTGAAAAAATCTTCCAGTAGTTTAATTTCTCAATAGTGATGGCATGCAAATATCGTACAATTTATATTCAAGAAAACAAATTCGCAATCATCTTTGAATGTATTTGCATATCTTGATTATTTGCTTCACTATTAAAAATAAATGGCTCAATGAATTGTGAAATTTTTTGTGAATTAATCTGAATTTAATTTAGGTTGTTTTCGAGTTTACCATTTTGCATCTGTCTGCGTTGCAAGTTGTATTGTGTCAATTTATTGCAGTGCAAACCGAAACAGCAACTGAATTTTCAACACATTTTTTTTTTAATTGACTGAACTGACCTCAATGCAATGCTATAAAAAACCCTACAATAGAACTCAAAAGTTTAGCAGGGTAAATGAAATGGACAGATGGTATATGACTTGTCTCCAAAGGCAGGCAAAGGTCTGTGAAATGAATGGTGTTGAATTGGGGAGGACTCCCACTGTTCCAACATTATCTGTGTTGATTTGGGGTTATGATGTCTGAACACTTCAATCACTCCATGTTTGTTCATCTCAGTGAGTGGGGGAGGGATGCATAGAGATGGTGAATGACAGTACAGCACACGTTAAAATGAAGATTACGATTGCAGACCAAGGCTAAGATTATGGAGAGAGAGACAGCAGTCCAGCACTGACTGATTAACTGGAAAGTCATATTTTGTTTTAATGACCTTAACAGATCTTTTACTAATGATGTGGCAGGGAGACAGTCCAGAGGAAATACCTGTACGTGTACCGCATCCAGTATGAACAAATTAGGAATGAACTCTACTCTTTTTTTTTTTTTTTTTTTGGAACTGTCAGCCAATATAAAGGATCTTACATTCTAGAACTCAGAAATTATCATTTTCTTTTAATATAATTTACCACTAGCTTTTCCACTAGCACATGAAAAAAAAACTTAAGTCTTAAGTCTCGACTATTTTAAAAAATAGAATACGGATTAAAAAATTCACAATTCTCAAAATCTTCTCAGAACTTCTCATGTTGTGAATCCTTGAGCCCTGATAATTTACCTTGCCAGGGAATATTCTGATGCTGATTTGCCTCTATTGTAAACAGAATCCAAGTGATCCAGACATCCTTTTATTATGATGTAGTGCGCATTCACAGTGTTTCCATGGAAATGACAAAGGTAGGGATTTGGAATATTTCCAAATAGAAGGACCTGACTCATACTTTATTTATTTGTTGATGTCCCTAAACATAATTTACGGTGCATTAATTATATTTGCTGAAACCATGGCTTCTCATAAGGTAATAATCAGCCATGGAAGACCCAAGGTCATCATCCTTCATGAGCTGCTTTTTTTCCTTCCTCCAAGCAAAGCTACAAGAAGAAAAGTGACATCAGAAAAAAAAAGGTTAATTGCTCTCCTGACCACAAACAGGCTGAAACAGGCTTAATATTACCATCCTGAAAAATGCCTTCAATATACAAATATATTAATAAATAATGACAAATCATTAAAAGTTCATGAACAGAGCATAATTATAGTGTCTTCTGACTGCTAAATTTGAATCCCAGAAGCATAATTATGATCGCAGAAGGGGATGAAAGGAAGAAAATAACAAAAGAAATCATCACATAAACAGCAAACGCATAAAAGATTTAAATAATGGACAGAGAGATGACTATAAGGCTAAGTTCAGAAAACAAAATCAACCTACTGTTTACTGCATACTGTGCTAAATAATGCCTACTGTTTTTTAATTAAACATAATGCATATTGCAACAATAAATAGTTTAAACAGTTAGTACACACTGTCATCACATAACCTCATTACTTGCAAGATCAAATGTCCACTTATCACTTTTATTAGCAACTATAGTGAGAAGTGAAAGGCAGTTGAAAGAAAAAGAAAATCAATAAATTTTACATTTTAAATTTTTTTTGCTCCCTCTATATAAATAAATAAAACAATTATTAAAATAATTCTGCCATGGGCAATTTTCCATTCAATCATGAAATATTAGATTTTTTTTTCTTGCAAACAATTTTTTTTTTCATCAGAACACACGCATAATTTTCCACAGCCTTCACTGGAGAAAAAATGCTTTTTTGGAACGAAATTATGGTGAGTAAATAATTTTTGGGTGAATTATCCCTGTAACTTAACAAAACAGTTGGACCATCTTTTTTAGGTTTTACCCTGACAAAATAAATATTTATTAACGCCAAGTTTAATGAAGAATGTTGCATTGGTGCATTGGCTCCACCAACAATCAACAGGATTTGGAGAGCCGGAAAATTTGTTTACAGCTCTGTGACAGAGCTGTTAAAATTGAACACAACAAGAGAAAGCAAACCAGACCTTCCACAGTTGGTGGCAACACACAGTGTAGTTTAAGGGCACACAAAATAACTATACTCATACAGAAGGAACCGCTCAGCATGCTACAAATTCTCACAAGAGTGACTGCTAACAAAAGAATAGCTTTGATTTTTTGCTTAACTTGTTATTCAATTAGCAATAGAGCTAGACAAAAAAAATTCATTTGTGTTAGACAGGTAAAAGTAGAGAAAAAGATGTCAATGTAATGTTTTCCGAAGAAGGGAGCAACCAAATGATACTTGCTCTGAGGTGACATCTATTGAAAAAGGTAAGACCTCCACAAAAACGCTCCAGTTCACAGAAACGACACCTTGTCAATGTTCATTCCTTTATTCACTAGGCATTTTTCCCCAAGGGTCCCCTGTGGAGGCCATCTTGGTGAAGTCTTTCATGTTTTCTAGAGTGTTCCTGCACCTCACAGCCTTGCGCAGTGAGGGGGCGGGGGTCACTTTCTCTGTCGGGTTGCTTACAAAGCTTGGTTTACTCTTGGGAGCCCTCAGGGATATAGCACTACAGTCCGAACAGTAAATAATATATTAGAAGCAAATTCTGTCAATTTCATCTTAATTCCAATGTTGGCTGGTCTGCCTCTGCCATGCAAGATTCAGCCTAGACACGAGTTTCTTATATAATATGTCACATATCGAAAGTATATTGGTGCTGTGGGCTTCTATTTAGCGCAAGTGCACTTTGTTGCAATCTTATTTGAAGGGAAGTTGTAAATAATTCTCCTGCTGCACAATGGCGTCTGAGTTGTTGAGATGTCTGAAGTAATTACAGCATATTCATAATGGACAATACACGCCTGGACCTCATCTCACTTTGCTTTGTTTGCGTTTTTGGACGCTTCTGAATGTCAACTTAGACTTGGGGGCTCTAGTCCTATAAGGCGAGCAGCTTACTAACCAAATTTTCCATCGATTGTTGGTTATACAATGTGTGGCGCCCCCTAATTCTACAACTGACTACGCCACCCCTTGAGTTTAGCTGGTATCTAGTGTCAGAGCAAGGAGAACTCTGCCCCAATAAAAGGTACAAACACAGGTTCGTAGAAAAGTATAAAAATACAATCTTTATTAATAAATAGTTGAAGGTGTTGGTTGGCCTGAATGTAAACAAAAATAAATAAGTCAAACAAAATAAATATAACTAGAAGTCAACAAATCATCAGCATGGGAGCCAGTAGAGCGGTTTGAGAAAGCACTAAGAGAAGGCCAAGTTCTCACTACCACCAGTGGACAGAGGCACAGAGCCTTATAAGTAGTACACACTAGAGCTCAACGTCTACACACCGCAAACTCACAGCACTAATAAGTATGGTTAATAGACATTAAGGTTCACACTACACAGCACTGCAAATGTCTTAAGAAAAAAAAAAAAAAAAAAGAAAGAAAAGAAGAACAAAAACCCACTTTACAGTGAAGTCTCTTGCACTACCCTGGCTCCACCCACACAGAGGCCGTTTACAAAAAAAAAAAAATAAAAAAAAAATAAACAAACAACAAAAGATTTGGGAATAAATGAAATACAAATGAAAAAAAAAAAGAAAGTAAATAAAACCACTCTAGCCTGTGACATACAATTAATACACTCACATACAATAACATATCGCCAAAAGGCTAGAGGAAAAACAAACAACAGCAAAAGAAATGAAAATAGAATAATATATACTATAAGCAGCACCACACAATCAAATCACACAATATGGAGAACAGCAGCCAGCAACTCAGGTGTAGCTGTACAGGTCTGTCGTAGCATTAACAGTGAAATAGAAAGCACTAAATTGGATGTAAACATCCCACTGTAATCGTGGTATCCAGTCGACACTTGTTAACCACGGAAGTCGTTTGGCATTACTTTGCCATAGTTCGCTCGCCCATTCACGGTCTCACAGGGAAACAATGTTGCACCGCAGCTCAGTCAGCGTCGGCTCATCCGCTCACTGAACACTCAAACACAGCCCTTGAATCACTGGTTCACCACACCAGAACCAGCAGTAAATTGACACGGTTCCAGTCTAAGGACCCCAGGTGTCTATATATAAGCCGGCTTCAATCACATTAAGTGGTTTACTAAATACCTACTCCACCCCCAAATTAGTGATGTAATTAAACATGAAAGTAAAGCGTCAGGGAAAGAGAGTGAACTAAAGGATCCCAATCCTAACCCAGCCCACAGGCTACAAATGGATGAGTTCTGAAAGCTCTGCCAATGCAAGACCTGTTTCCAATTTGAATGGCGCCCGCTACTCTCTTCTGTGGGAGAACAATGATCAGGTTGGACTTTTTCTGTGGTTGGCTCTTATGGCTTTGGCAGTGAACAATGACCTCCAATGAGCTCTTTCTAATTCACACTAAAGAACTACCAAACCACGCAAATTCAAAGACACAGCAAGATACCAATTTTGTCCATGGTGCTTGTGTAACCAAGATTTTTTCTGTAGTGTGGATAAAGCTGCTATCAGTAATGTTTGCTGAATAAAATGTTTTACACATGTCTGCAGTCATAAAATATAGACTAAAAATATCTTACATAAAGTTGGTTGACGAATGAGAGCTTACATGCTGACAGCATTTCAAGCATTTCCATTGTGGTATTGGTAAATTAAACCTTTTGTTTTTGCATGATGCTGCATCAATGCCACTAGGCATCAGTATGCATTCAAGTTTATAGCAGCCATTACAACTAGCACACAATGACAACAACAAACGACCTGTTATAAACTGTGTTATAATAATGATACTAGCTTTTCTGCAGTACAGTATAACAAAGTAATGAGTAATTAAGAGTGTCAAGAGTTTCTATTTACAATGTGTTTATACCACTAAGCATTGTAGCCAATCAAAGACATAAATATGTGAATAAAATGGTCAATCAGAGACATTTAAAACAACTTAATACCACTCGAAACATTGTTCTGCTCACTTCCTTTCAGTATGACCAACGAAGTGTGAACAGTATATAAATAACTGGAGTTTTTTCAAGGGTGAACTTGTGCTGAACTAAAGTGACTGACAGCTTCAGAGATTATAAAATGGGAGCTCTCTTTGATCGCTATCTTTTTTTGACAAATTCAAGGTTTAGGAAGTGATAACCTTATTTAATTTTTAATAGATAATAAAAATAATTAATTAGTATTACTGTGACTGTTTTGTGCTATTCACCTTTGCTAAAATATGTTACTTCGTACAGTCTTCATATCACAGTCATGCCATCCCACCTGAAAAAATACTATAGTAATTTCTAGTAAATACTATAGTATTTTTGAACCACTACAGTAAAGTGTATGATACTCTCTATATTATAGTATTTACAACACTTTGTTATTAATGAATGCTACAGCATACTGTATTATTAAGTGAACTGAATTGTAATAAATACTGTAGTATACTTTAGTTATTTCTACAGTAAATTGGAGTATATCGTAATATAATATACCCTATAGTTGTAGAAAACATAGTACAGTATTGGGTAAAGTAATTTGTTTATATTACTATAATTGTTACAACAAATTAATTCACGTACTTTACTATAGCATGGTTCAAAAACACTGTAGTATTTACTATAAATTACTATAGTATTTTCTCATGTGGGAAGAAAACAGAAAATGTACTTGCAATTGCTGTCCTGCCACAAAACGTGAGACCAGATGTGTTTTAGATCAAACCATATAATCGTAAGTGAATGCAACGTGGATGTGTCAGTCAATGGTGAGATATTTTCCTAAATAAAATGATCCTGCCTGAAGAATTGTGTGAAAACCTGTCTGATTTTACACATCCACAGGAAAGAAAATTTAGTGTTTTCCTACATTTCAGTGCGGATGAGAAAGTTTTAGAAAATTCTTAAAAACGCTAGTTTGGATGGAGAGTGTTTTGAAACGAAAATGCCGTTTTCAAATGTATCTAGTGTACCCTAAAACATTCAAGTGGAGTCATGTCTTGGGAAATAGAAAAAATTTAGTAACAAGAGTCAGAAGGTACAACATTCCCTGCCATAAATTAGTTATAAAAAATGAACAGTAGCTACTACCAAGAACCAAATACTATTAAAAAATAAAAAAATAAAAAAACTAGGATGTTTATATAAGACAAATTATAGACACTGCGTAAAACTTAAATCACAGACTAAAGAAAGACCCCTACTAACAACAGGCCCTCAGGGTGGTCACTCATTGTGTCTACAGAACCAGCTTGATTGACAACCCTGATTGATTGTTTTTGTGTTAGTTTGACCACTTGTGTAAGAAAACCTTTAAAAACACTGCAGATGAATTCTGAAGCCACTTTGCTTTTCTTCTGTCATTCAATGCTGAATTTACTGTAAATAGACTTTAAATTAAAAGCCTTTATTACCACGCCAACTATAAATTCAGAGTCCACATTCACTTTGTATAGAAGTAAATCATCTTAGGTGGAACATGAAGAGCTACCATTGGATGAGAGTCACATAGCTCATGACTGGATCATGTCTGGATTACATTTGTCAGAAGAACACTTAATAAGAGGGATTATAAACCAGCAATCTAGAGTGCTAATGGGGATTGTGTCAGAGTAACTGCCTTAGTACCACTATAAGCTACGCATTAGTATAACCGAGTTCACCCATTCAGTGCATAAATCCAAACTTGTTACACAGGAGAATGATAGACTTTGAAAACACGTGAACTCATCTTCCTTGGGTTGTGAACTCAATTTCTGACAAAGGTCAATTCAATAATATTTGGTGACACAGGTGGAAGATATTACCTCCCAAGGATAATAATGACTTGCATTGCATTGTGAATTGTATCACTGTTCAATGAAGTCCAACCAAGTTCTCTCTGGCAATGAAAAACAGAGACATCTTGATCTCAGACGACTAAATTAAACCAATGCATCAAAGAAAATGGGTCTCTAATCAATGAGCTGTCTTAAAGGCTTTTAAAGCAGTGCAATCCAGCATATTCTGGGGAGTCACATACTTGAGGAAGTTGAAAAGGAAACAGATAGGCTTCAAATGAATGTGTTAGCTTCCTAGTGCAATGATCCACTACTAAGAATGATAAAGTGAAACACAAATATTAAATGGAACTCAGAAGTTATGTAACAGCAAATGTCTTCAACCAAGTCAGCACTGCAGGGTACTAACTAAATCCAAATCAAAGGTAAGTCTGTCCAAACCCATTGGTCCAGATGCTTTGGATATTTATCAGAGGGATCTGACCATGAAAACACACCAGGTGCTGCAGTGAGTGATAGACTACAAACTGACGTTTTCATATAGCCTTCAGGCTAGATTAACATTAACAGCCAGAAGCAACATAGAAATAGATTGAGTCCATTTATTTCCGTAATTCTACCAGCCACCCAAACACAGCACTGGACAGGCTTTTGTAAATATAATAATCCCTGTATTCTTAAAAATGTCTTTAAAGCATGATAGACAATCTAGCCACATTCCAAGGTGAGGACATGCAGTCCAGCATGTCAGTGTTTGCTTCAGGCACCACATTCAGCCATTTGACATTGGGGAGGTCTGAGAAGACTACGGAAGCCAAGATAGGTCAAACAAGCACTGCTACAATGGAATACCAAATGTGTTTGCTTTTGTTTTATTGCACATCAATGTGACCCTGACTGGTCTTGTCACACCTTGATTGGTTTAATCCATTAATTTACTTCATTCTGCCTGAAGACTTTCACAAAGGATAATGGCATTCGACTAACATAACCAATCAATTAACACATTAGGCTAATCAACAATATTTTGATCCATTTAAAATACTTTTAGCGCTGTAGAGTTGACCATTTTGACTTCCCTCTAGACAAAAAAATAATAATAATTTTAAAATCGTGATACCTAGTACTGACATTGTTTTTCTTGAGTGATTCTTTAGAGGTGTATCTTTTAATAGCCTTAGCAGACTAGTGAAGCATACACACATTGCAAAATCATTTTAAAATTATGTTTGCCTAATGATAACAAGTTAATGAGGCATGACTGACAGGAGGAAAGACAGGTGGGTACTTTATGGATGTGGATGTTTGTTCTTCCTGTGTTACATTTAACGGTTTCAGAAGTTTTTAAAGACAAGATAGACAGATAGATAGATAGATAGATAGATAGATAGATAGATAGATAGATAGATAGATAGATAGATAGATAGATAGATAGATAGATAGATAGATAGATAGATAGATAGATAGATCTAACACAATACCTCGTGAGGCTGTAAGAAAGAAAGTTGCAGACAGGAAAGATAATGTATGTGTGTGTGTTGTTGTTGTATGTATGTGTAGGAGCGAGTGTATGAGCGTGTGGAGGTTATGAGACTGAGGAGAGACGGAAAGTACAAAGAAAAGAAAAGAATGAGGAAAAACGGACTTTGTAAGAAAGACAGGGCGGCCTAAATTTTCAAGGATCACTTCACTTCTTAGAAGGTGTTTTAAATCCTTTCATATAAGGACATAGCGCACTCCACCGTATCTTTCTTCCCTCCTTCCTTTAATCTGATCCTCCGGCCAATTCTCTCACGCAGACATAGACACACACAATCTGAAACTCTTTTCCCAAAGACAGGAATGGACACTGTGTTCTTTGCTGCCATTTCCACACTATTAAGGGCCAAACAGTGCAGATAAGACCTAATGCATTAAACATGAGCTGCTCTTATCACTATTTGACACCAGCACGCCGTCAGTCTGTGGACACCTGTGAGTTAAAAGGACTGGCCGAATCAAAATGCATTAAACATTTTGTGCCCTTTGGTTATTGGCCCTTGCATTATTGAATGAAAGGCTCTTCTGTAAAACAATGTCAAAAGTGATTACCTTATAAAATACTAGCTGGCTCTTATTATATATTTAGGGGAGACCTGGGCTTGTCACACTTGGAATTTTTCATAAATGTCATATTTTTTTATAGGATAAGTTGTTATTTGTTTCATGGTGTAACTTCACACAGTTAACTAATTACAAATTATGCAAAAATAAAAAATTGCAGACAAAAAAATCTATATTTATATGTGTGTGTGTTCAATACATAAAATTTATATAGCCTACTATGCATAATGGCACATTACTTGTTGATAGTGCAGACTAACTCTAGAGGGGGAATACATTGATTGACATCTCATTGACTGACATATAATTAATTTCAGAACATTCCTTCACTACACCCCCGCCCTCCGTTTCCATCAGTTTCATCTTCTTAAAGATTCCGACCTGTGCGCAAAGGCGCGTGCGAACTTTCACAACATGAAAGTTCATGGATGTTTCCGATTCAGTTCACCCTGTCACGCTTTCGGATTTCCCGAAACAAACAAAATATCTGCGGATGAGCACTTCTGGCACACTGGTTATTATAACACATCACTCATCGCTTCTCCCCCGCGAGATGGTTCATCAGCACACAGTTGCGCGTGCTCTGCTCACCATTAAGGCAAATCACAATAAAGGTCGCAAAATAGTTAAAATCTCTCTCGCAATTACTTAAACATCTACATACGCTTTAAAACACTGAAACAATCGTCGTGCGTCAATCATGATTTAGCTAGGCTAAAGGTTTTGCACAGTGCTGCGCGAAATATAAATTGTTGCTAAGTTAGGCTACTAAATATTCCACGGAAAAAGATGCAATGTGAAAAAAAGTAAGATAGGCCTATATGCTACTTCATATTTTTATATTTATTAAATATATAAAGCACACAGGATAACATGGTGCTCATCATCATTTCTAATACTTTGACATAGCTTACTATATATCCATTTAACATGATAAAGTAGCAAAATACTTTATATAAAAATAATGGTTAGGCTATACGATGGCTCTGTTTGCTGCTTTAAATGCATTTGTGTACTGAAACTGTTTTCATTTTTTCGTTCGGAAAACATTTACATGCAGTCTTTCACAAGCTGTGCATATGTTGAAAATAAACACCTTCTTCGTCGCTTAATCTATAGGATTTTTCAAGGTTCGATTTCAATTGATTGTATGCAAATATCCACTTTATTCAGCGGTCATGTTGTTCTCCGTGTTCAGTCCTGTCAGTTGACAAACGATTCAGTGCGCCAGTGAGTCGAACAAATGATTCAGACCGTTATGCGAACCAGTTTGATCGGTTCATTAAAAGAACCGATTCAAAAGATCCATTCGCGATTAGGGCATCGCTAGCTCCGAGTCCAAACAGCGGACAGCAAACACGGGGCAAGATTTGATTTGTGTAATACTTGCAGAGAAACATTTTAGAAAGCAGTCCGCTATTTTATCAGCAAGATGGTTTTATCTACTGAAAAGTCTCGTTAATTAAAAAAATTAAATAAAATCCTTCCATTACCCTACTAAAAAATGTTAAATGGCTTGCAATAGTGACGCTACGCTATTTTTGTAAATAATAAGGAAAGATTATATTCGGATTGATTATATAGCCTATTATAAAACAAATTCAGTCAATTCCAGAAAGATATTCTTACAGTGTGATTAAATTGCACAAATGTAAGTTCACTGAAACATTATCGAAACTGTAAAATACAACACCTTTACTGTGCTTGCAGAGCTTAATTTATTAATTATTTACGCTATTAATTTAATGTAATTCTTAACGTTATTAACACTGCTTACCTTACTAGCTAGAGTTCACTGAAAGGTAAAGATGCTCAGAGGAAATAACTTGTTCTTGCCACTCCTCTGCATTTTGGTAGATCCACTAAAAGCGCGTTGTTCCTCCCCAGGAATGCACGGCTTGTCATTGAGCGTCCGTTGCTGTCTGGATATTTGAGTGTCGGTTCCCCGTATCACCCTGGTCACTAATTGCCAGGCCACTGGAATCTCCCGGAGCGCACGAGAGGAAGGCTTCTCCCTGCGCGTGAGCGTGATTGGCTAGAGTGTCTGTGACGCACCAGCAGGTGGCAGAGCGTTCATATATAAGAGCCATTCAGAACGCACCATCACGTTCACAAACTTCACAGTGCTTTTAAAGATGACTGTCTGCAAAAAAAAAAACAATTTTAGCTTTAGCAACAGCAATGATATCTTGGATATATATGATACCTTTCACTTTTATGTAAAAAAAAGTATATTTCTTACCAGCACATGCTTAAATATTTTGGGCACACACACAATTAATCAAACTGCAAAAATAGGGAACATACAAAATATTGTTTTGGCCAAGATAACATTTAGATTAAATTTAAAACAAAGATAACATTAAAAACATGTGGCAATATATTTTACAATACATACACACACACACACACACACACACACACACACACATATATATATATATATATATAAATTCTTTCATTCTTTAACTGATTTGTCAAACCAGCGCATTCCTATAATAATGCTGTATTTATTTATTTATTTTCATCTCAGACTTAAACCGGCCTTTTTAAAAAGAGATTTTAAATTAGTTTGTTTCTGATCTTTCATTCGCATTATGACAAATAAGAACTAATTACCCTGCATACTCAAAGAACAGCTGTAAAAGGGTGGTTTTAATGATGCCCAATTAAATGAATATTCCATTATTCCACTGTTTGTCTTTTGTATTCACAGCATGTTGGAGATTAGAAACACATGGATCCCTGCCGTTTAAGTAGTGTTAAATGTAAGGTTTACAGGAATGTGCAGCTGGCTTATCCCTGATTTAATGTGAATAAATATGCCTAGAAGGAAACTGAATGTAAAAAGAGCTTATAGAGAAGGTAATGGCTTATTGTGATTAGTTTATTATGGGGTATTACACTGTTTGAAGTGATCCTTTCCATACACCATAAAAATGTTAGACTGAACTCACAAATAAAACCAGGAGCTGTAATTATATTGCTTTGAATATACCATTTTATGCATTTTCTATTTGTTATTTGTGAGTCGGTGATAGTGAACAAACCTGTCCAAGGCACAATGTTTTTATTAATTTCAGAAAGTGAAGGTTTGAATATCTGGATCTCAGATAAAGATTCAAAGTCAATTCCACTGTCTACAATTCTAATCATTATTCACCTCAGGGAGAAATCCAAAGGAAAAGTTGGAGGAAGAGGGGTGTGAGCAGAGAAACAATGTGTAGAAAAAGTAGAAACAGAACAGACTTTGGGATTATTGACAAGAGAAGTAGAAAGGAAGAAAATCAAACTAAAAAGTCAGACTGTGATAACTGTATATCAGTGTCCTCTCTCTTTCCATGTCTAGCTCTTTGGGACTAATTATGTCAGAAACCGGTGCCTCTCCAGGAAATTTAATGTCTTTTCACCTAGAGATTATTAGCTTGGCAAACTCTGTTGTCATAAATGACTTACAGTGTCATTGCAAGTCCATATCAACAAACTCTTTCCCTAACAACTTAACCACCAGACCATCTCCACAGTGAAAGGCTGATCTACATATAAAACAGATCACCACCTGTACCCACGCTGTCATCAAAGCTAGTAAAACACAGATGCACCCTAAAGATAGTTTGGAATTAATTAGGCTGTAGATCATCGTGTCTGGCTCAATACATCAGAAGTAGCCCTTTAAATGGAAGGAGGGCTTAGTAGAAACAAACTACTATACAAACTTCCTGTTAGCCATACTACATGATTGGCTCCTGTTTCACTCACAAATAAAAGGAGTGTCTTCATTGGCTGCAAGTTATGCCCTATTCCAGTTCCCCTTCCATTTAATCTTGATACATATAGTATGTGTTTCAAGTTCTTCAATCTTTTGTTTTTTAGTATTCCTGTAGCTCAACCAGTGGATCATGGAACTAGTTATGTGAAGTTCATGCATTTGATTTGCTGGAGCACAAAATATAATAAAGCATGTAACTTGAATGCCCCGCAACTTTGGATAAAATAGTCTGTCAAATGCATACATGCAATTTACATGTAAATGCTTTTCTCACTAAACCACTGATGGAAATGCTAAATAAAAAAGATATAATTAAACTGACAGACCTACAGCATAAACAGACCACAAAAAAAAAAAAAAAATTAGTTGGTAATGCAGTGAGAAATTGTAAAACATTTTAACATTTGAAATAAGTGAAAAAAGTGTCCTCTAAGAGAAAGTTCAAATTCATGCGTTTTTAATACTATTTATAATTATCATAATAATACAATGTAAATAATAATAATGCTAAAACTTAAAAAGATTAAGTGCATCATCATGAATATTCATATTGTCATATCTCCAGTAAATATTTGGGTATATTACTATTTATATTGTCAATGATCACAAACAATTAAAAGTCAAATATGTGATATGATATACAGTGTCCTTAAAATCTGATTTTCAATGCATTCTAAATTATTGTCACTGTATTGAAAATGATTGTGCTCACAGAAGGGTAAAAGCCACTGACTTGCAATGGTAAATCTTCAGACAGTTAAGTCATATGCCTTGTGTATGTGCCACTGAATAGAATTTCTTCAAAATGAACGATGGAAGTGCTCCGCTTTGATCTGCAATTATTTTACTTGCAATAACTTTCTCTTTTCTCTCCCTCTTTCGCTTAGCAAGAAGAATTTTTCTTTTTTATTACCTTAAGAAAAGAAGAGTTTCTCCTTGAACTCAGGTTGCGTCAGAGTACAGCAGAAAAACTATTTGATGAAGTGCTCTCAATCACGGAGGAAATAGTCAGAATGATTATTGACCAGAATCTCTCATACACTGAAATGATAGAAATGTTATTATTAGAATGAGCTATTACTCCTGTGGTCACTTACACTGTCTGTATGGTTGATTGGTGCAAATCCTGCCTGATTTCATATTATTCAAGGCAGTCTGAATTATAATGATCTCACAAGCTATTTACAAGAGTCCCGCACTCACATTATGTTTAGCGACATCAATCATCTTAAACGTGTCCATTTGCCTGTCTCTCTGCCTCCCACAAGCTGCTTCTGGCCTTGTTGTCAATGGTTTAATCAACAATAATTTGATCATAGACTGTTTTCATCATGAACTATTGAATTAAGGTGTACATTATCACTTTCATCTGTAGGAAAGATATCTAAAGCAAAGAAAAAACCATGGAGAGAATTAAATTAGCTTCTCTGTGACTTTTTGGACATTGTGTGCAGAGTTCTGGGCCAATTGTGATTCATATCAGTGCAAGATATTTTAGTGAAACTGAAATTATTGATGATTTTAATTGAACTCCAGTAAAATATTCACAGTAAATTACATACTTCGCATTCAAACCCATAGTGTGCTTTAATACAGTCTGAATTGGAGACCATTAAACCTTTTTTAATGCAGCAGCCCATCAAGACCAGTTGTATATGTAAAAGTTAATTCTGAAGAACATGAGAGAAAAATGGTTTTGTAATTTTTTTGCAAGGAAATTCTCAGTGGTTATTGCTAATGCATTGCATATGCTTAACAGATGTTTGATAGAGTCATCTCCATTTTCTGGAGTCACAAACACAGGCATAATCAGAGATAAACTCAAGTTCCCTATAATTACCTGCTCCATCTCAGAGTCTCTCTAGAATATCAAGGAGATCCAGCTGCATCAACACGGACTCACTGCAGTGGACTATGGGTAATGGTTCAGGATAATGGCTCATTTTTCTCATGTAGTGGCATTTTGAGACTCTGAGGAATTAACTCCCGGATCACATTCACCTTTTGCCATCAGTTCAATTTTTCTCACTTGTGCACTCCGGAATTCAATTAAAATGAAAATGGATGAATGGTCATAATGGGGAAATATTTGCGTTTTTAATCAAAATTTGCTCCACATCTTGAAAGAGAGAAAAAAAAAACCTGAATTCGCATTAACTTCTAAAGTATCTCTGCAGTGTGCCATTCATTTGCCTGAATTCTGGTAAAGACATCCAGGCAGGATCATGCAGAAGGAAGCTGAAGGTCTTGTTTGGACAGAAGACGTTAAAGCAGAGGACAAGCTGTGAGCAGGTGGATATATGTGGGCTTGTATGAATGCATGTGTGTGTGCAAGTACGCCTTGTCCTGTCTTACTTTCCCGGGCACACATCTGGGTTTGTGTGTTGGACTCATATTAGTATTCTGTAAAGGCATTGGTGTACTGCAAGAGCAGACTAATTCTCTTTGTAATGGAGAATAAGGCATAGCTGATGGAGTGGGAGAGGCTTCTGGTCTGATTAATGTCTCAAAGAGCCCCTTGTGCTATCATAATGATGCTGTTTTCGTATGGTCAGAGTCTTCACAAACAGAAGTAACAGATGAGACTGAAAGAAGTATAATAGAAAGGAAGATCGGTGAAGAACAGTAGGTCAGTCACAGGTAGAATATTCTCTTAAATTACCATGACAACAGAAAGCGTTATTATTAGATTTGGAATTTGGTCAAACATAAAATATAGACACATCAATGTGGACGGATGGATTTGAGCAACCTGAATAAGTGATCCTGAATAGCACATCTTCTTTCAATCGATGTTGACCAAAGTTGACTGTATATTATCCTGATTATTACAAGGAGAATTTCCAAATATCAGCTGGTTGATTTGATTCAATTTTGTATATATATTTAACTATTTTACCAAAGATTTGACTGCTGGATTGGCGCGACTGACCAATCAGAATTCACCCTTCGCAAAGACCCGCCCTCCTTCATTACTGTTGCTACAGTATGTCCAACAAGCCATGCGACTATCACATCACACATCATCTTCTCATGCAGTGAAAAACACATCGCAGAGCAAAGAGAAAACTAACAACGCAGCATCAAATTTTGTTATTTTTGAAGAACTTAAAACCATAAATACCGTTTTGTGGCTCTTTAATGTATCATGACAGATTGCTGTAGAACCTCAGTTCAAGCGGCACGTGAACCGATCATCTCTTCATATTTATTTAAGCATGAATTAAACATGAATGAACATCAGAAGGTATTTTATTTAAACCGCGGAAAGACATCAATACAAGTTAATCTACTCTCCTGTCTGATTTGTTTGTTGGACAAAATAGCGGATTCTGCATTATGATTGGTCAGATGGCATGTGAATCAAGCTTTCTGCTAAGGATCAATTCCAAAAAAGCTGCTTCCAAAACATTTATTGAAGAAAAAAAAGAAAGCCAAATCAGAAAGAACAATTAGTTTTATAGTGTTTTGGCACTCTCATCTTTGCAAATGAAACCTAGGCCCCAGATATGTGGTTAGCACGATCCTATTTGATTACACTGAACACGCTGCTGTTGTCTTTCTGTGTGGTTTCCACCCAGGCAAGATTTAATTGCAACCAGGGTTTGTTTTGCAGGGTAAGGAGTCAGAAACTAAACCCTTTGTTCCACTATGTTTCGCCCAGAGCTGAACGCTGCTACTGAAGTGTGTGTCTGCATGAGAGAGACAGAGAGATTGTGTCACTGTATATTTTAACATATCACGCTGGCGATTATAAATAAACATACTGCAAATGGTAAAGTGCCACTCTGCGAGCTAATAATGAAGGAATGCAAGCAATCAAAGCAGGTCAGCAATGCTTAGTGATGTTTTCTAAACTTTTCTATATAGATTTAAACAGCTAGCATATGAAGTATTTTATAAAAGAACAATGATGCTCCAAAAATCTGCAAATGCACAAAAATATCTTGCTTTTATCCAGTCACCATCTGATACGCACTGAATGAGATCAGAAGCAGTCACAGGCTCTTCACAGGCTTTATTTTTTATAACAAAGAAACGATTCCCATAGCACAAACCTACAAAAGGATTGTGACTCTGGTGCCGGAGATCTCTATTTATATGGAAATAGTCAGGAAGACATTACCTTCATCACTGACACATCAGCTGCAAACCAAAACAAGAAAATAATTGGATTGGCTGCAAACGCTTGGTGCTGTTTGAACTTTTGAGGCAATAGAGATTAGAACAGGCCAAGCTTAAAACAAAATCAAGCCAGAAATGTTATCAAGTAAAGTTAATTAAATCTAAAACGGAAGAATCCATATTGGAAATGATATCTTTGAATGTAAAATGTTTATAAATGTCCTGTGGACCCACCTGCAAACTCCAAAATTACAGTCACTTTCAGTGGTGTGATATCTGTGGACAGATCTGGGTTTTACGCTTACTGTATGTGCCAAGACAGGTTTTTGACAGATGGAGCGTTCAAAGCATCACTTCAGGTGCCAGTGCCTCCATGCACACAAACTGGGACACACAGTGATCTCAAACTGAGGTTGAGATGAAGCAGCCCTTTTATTTGTCTCACAGCTGTTAGAAAAAAAACATAATCAGGGCATTTGGTTTACACATACACAGACAAACCCTTCTAACATACCAGCTTAGACCACCATGAATTTCATTCCAGTCCAGACTGGTCTACAGCTGGTCTTCCATCTTCAATTTGACAACTTGTGTAATATCTCAAAATGTAATATCTGCTAAAAAGTAAATCTAAAACAAAATAAGGGTCAAACACAGGAAATATATGTGGACGTAACCACAAATAGTGAAAACTCCATCCTCTGTTGCCTTTTCACATCAAAATATACTGGCATGTTTGTTTAGACCTGTTTAGAACTGTTTGCACTCGTAAATGGTGCTTGATCTGTGTACATTTCTCTCCTGATTCAGACGAGACAACTTTTTCATCAGCGAAAGAAATATGAGTACAGGACTCGTATAATAGCCAGAAGCAATGGTTTGAAAAATATCTAAATGATGCATTTATTACAAACCTGGAGTTTCACATGACATTATTTGATGGACTGGAATTGTGAGGATTACTTGCGGATTATTGTGATGTTTTTATCAGATGTTAGGACTCTCACTCTGATGGCACCCATTCACTGCAGAGTATCCATTGGTGAGCAAGTGATGTATTGCTACATTTCTCCAAATCTTTACAGATGAAGAAACAAACTCGTCAACATCTTGGATTGCCTGAGAGTAAATGTGCAGCACATTTTCATTTTTAGGTGAAATATTCCTAAAAGTGTTTATTTCCTTCTGCGACCTTTTGTACAATCACTTAACCACAGCAAACCTTTATGAATAAATAACCATTTCAATTACTATCACTGGATGGGAAGATAGAAAAGGTCAATGGTGGACACTATCAAAGCAATCAATGATACTGAAATGTATACAAGCATTCAAAGACTTGCAAATATCACTGCTTGCACACACACCATCAAACACTCCCATTGTGTGTCCTGGCATCAAGAATCACTTGTTTCAGCCCAAAGGAAACATTTACCCACGTAATTAGTGTATCTAATCAATGTGTTTTTCAGTGCTGAGAAATAAACAGCTGTTTGCATGGCAGCAAATGGGCATAAATATTTAAAAATGAGAGAGATTTACTACTCTGACAATTATAGTTGCTTCTTGATTTACAGTTATTAAGCAATACGTTTGCCAAAACAGATTTAGGTCAGGAAATTAGAGTCCAAACCACTTCCTGAAATTGTCTACACATTTAAAATCTGATCTCATAAACCATCTGAATATCCCAAATTGCAGTTTATCATTTCGACTGTGGTTGACCGTGACAAACAGCGTTTAGTGGTAAACCAAGACACCTCTGATATTTGGTTGCGGGAGGGAAGCTGCTGAGCTTGAATAGGTTATAATCATGATGTGCTAAATATAAATTCCTAATAAAGATGAATTGGCTCGCCGACTGGTGTTTGTTTTCTGATCCTGACGTATGCTGGCCGAGGCCAGACGACAGGTTTTATTTTACACATCTGCTGGACAGGTGGGGAGTTTGTGGGCTGATATTGAGAAATGAGGGTGTCATCAATATCCTTGAGCAGAGATATGAGAAAACACACACACATAAAGTTACTGGTGAAACATAAAGGTGATCTGTGAACACAGCTAAAGCAGATAGGATGGGATACAAAGACAACACACTAACACACACACATGTTGCACTAAGGTAGAAGATAGAGTTATATTCCTGTTGCTATAAATAAAAGCTCATTGGCCAACCTTTTTCACACCCTCACCTTAACTAATACTTTTATAGCTGAGGTCATTTGTTCTGTCTGGCTTGTTCTCCTCTCCATCCGCTCACTCTCTATCTTCGAAGGTCATTTTCACTCGCATTCTTTTTTCTGTTCTTTCAGCCAGCCTCTTTCAACATCTCTCTACGCCATCCTATAGTGTCCACATCTCTTTTTTCTTTATTCCTTGCTTTTGACAGAAAAATAACAAGTTGACAAAGACACACCCTTTAAGTTATTAAAAGGTATTATGTTATATGAACTTATTTTTGGAATTGAGATATGTTAAATATGAACTGCTCTGGACTTTGGCATGCATATGATTGTAATTGGTAGGTTTAGGGGTGTGGGTTAGGTACATATTATATGTATGCAAAAATGCTTAATATGTGCACACCAACAAAGTGCATATATTCACGCAAAAACTGAATATTATATGCATGTCAAAGACATGCTTATTGAACACACATCAAAATCAAACAGCATAAATAGCATGTAAATTACAAAAAAATATTTTTTTAAATTGTTTTTCATTTTCATGAGACTGGGCTTGCATAGTAAAAACTAAATATTACTAAATATTAATATCACTTATATATAAATATTATATAAGATTATTTAATTATTTGATTACATTTTGGTGTCAACAATAAGTATTTTAGCTCAAAAAGGCTTTATTTGTATTTATCTGTTTAAAAAAGAATAATATTATGAAATGTAATATAACTGTTAAACTATTTTCTGTTTTAATATATATATATATATATATATATATATATATATATATATATATATATATATATATATATATATATATATATATATATATTGTTGTTGTTGTTGTTGTTGTTTTATTATTATTATTTCTTCACATGATCCTTCAGAGATTCATTTAAACCTACAAATTAAAGTTAAACATTTTTAGAATATATTGAAATATTTAAGATTCCACAATATTAGGTCAGTAGCAAAATAAATGTTGATTACTAAAAATGTTATACCAATAATATAATTTAAAAAGGAAACATTTATGTACCGGTATATTAATTTTAAACAATCAAACAATCTTTTTTATTATGGTCTCAGACCCCACTGCATATTTTTGAGACTTACTAACTCCTGTTACTACTGACTCATGCAAATGCTGGTTGAAATGCTAATTAAATGTTTTGTACAAAAAACATTTATTTCGCCTGAAACCTAGCAATTGTCAGGGGAGGATCAGTGATTCTTCTGGTTCTCCACAGCATTGCTGAAAAGAAAATGATGAAAAGAACAAGAAGAAGGAAGGGATGACGAATAACTGGATTGAGAACAGAGGCTGACTTCTCATTAGCGTAAAAGGATTTTTTTACAGCATTGGTTGAGGACTCTCATTTTCAATTGTGACACAAACAGTCTCACACATGCACACTCACCAATGACAACGAGACAAATAAATAAAAGAGGAAACGGAAAGTGTAAAACCGACAAAGAAAAACAGGGTATCCATTATTCATTCCCCACAAAAAGGTGAAAGCAAACACAACTATGCTCATTAATCTCACGACTTCCTGTCAGCTTTCACGTCACCACCCCTGTCCGACCATCACGCTGGCTTGTTCTTCATTGTGTGAAGTATAGGGGATAGCTTGTGCCGTTTTAATTGTCATTGTTTTGCAGATAAATTCAGAGTTTTGTTGTTGTCATATTATAATGAGCAAGAATAAGGCATGTGGGCTTACTGGGGGTCTTTAATGAGGGGACGTTCGCTGTTTCCTACATTCAAACAAAGCACAAGACTAAAAATACTGCATTTATAGAAGAAAAAAACATAACAGGAAAGCAGAAGTAAATAAATAAATAATATTCCATTTCCAACACTAAAAATGTCATATTAGACAAGGCAGGGATTTTAGCAACAATTACACTGCTTTCATAAAGAGGGGGGAAAAATCTAAGCTTAATAGTTTTCTGTAAAACTTCCTTTAGATGTGTGTAAACAAACATGGGTAATGCACTTTGAGGGCATGGTACATCAATCTCCTTTCACCCTCTCCACGCCCCCGTCCACCCCCTCTCCATCTGCCAATCAGGTTAATTTGATCGAGCCTGGTTAATCATATCAAATTTAGAATCACAATTAAAGCTGTCAAGCCGCCTCTCTCCTCTCACGAATTCACACCAGCCACAGCGCTGTCTGACAAGTGAATATGCCAATCTATATGACATTGCAGTCATGAAAAAATATCTATCTATCTATCTATCTATCTATCTATCTATCTATCTATCTATCTATCTATCTATCTATCTATCTATCTATCTATCTATCTATCTATCTATCTATCTATCTATCTATCTGTCTGTCTGTCTGTCTGTCTGTCTGTCTGTCTGTCTGTCTGTCTGTATCTCTCTATCTTAGTGTTTGACTGTTGTTAAATCTCTTCATGGCAATCATACAGTCTCAAGGTTCTAAACCTGTAGGTCAAGAATCCATTTGTTATTTGTCATGCCAGACCTTTGACCTGCAGCGTGTCTGGACCACTTTATAATCATCCTTAGGATGTTTGGGTGAAGAAGAAAAAAACCTAGAATTCAGCACAGGAAATTCACCATCTGTTGACAAAACACAACTTTAAAAACGCCATTAGAATGAACAAAAAATGACTACAAAATCAATGAAAATTATCAATTGCTGCATTCGGGTGTGGGATTTTACAAAAGTCTTATATCATGATATGAATAATTTTATGTCACAATAATGATACAAATCACAATATTACTTTTGCTTTAAATAAGGTTATGATATCAGCAGTTTCTATACCACTGAAATAAGTCTTGTCACCCAAAAAAAAAAAACTTCCATCTTCCCATAGCCCAATATAATTAAAAAAACTCAAGCTTACTGAAGACAAGTAAACAGGCGGTGAGAAAATAAGAACAAAGAAACTAATTACGAGCATTAGGACAAACAAATACAATAGAACAAAGAAACAAATTAAATAGAACTAACTGAAAACTATTTATCTTCCAGAAATAATGAATAAAGTGATTAAATGTATAAAACAGTTTTCACTGTGTAAATTAAAAGTACATTTATGATTATTAAATTTACGCAGGTGATTCAGTCAAGGGCAGTGGGATTTTTGCAGCGTTGAGCAAAACCAATCACACACTTTTCTCGCCAATCAGAGGTGTTTGGATTAGTCAATGCTCAAAATGAGTTTTTGTTGTGACTCAATTCTGCACTGTAAAATCCTCTCATCATAAACACCAAAGTGCAGATACAATGTAGGTAAAAGATTAATTTGTGTGTATCAGCATTAATAAACGTTAATACAACATCAAGAGCAATAGTAATGAGTTTTCATATTTTTAAATTTGATACATTATGTACATTGTATGCATTGGTTCTCACGTGTGAAAAAAAAATCAGCAGGTTTAGTGATCTTTTCAGATGTTCCTGAGGCCATTTCAGTAGAGACCGTATCCCTTAGGCTGCAGGGATAAAGGTAATCATTTGCAGATTGGCCCGCCAACACTGATGTTGGCTTAATAGGCTTGGGGTGTATTCAGACACTTCTCGTGGAATCTAATGGCTTGAATCTAAATTCACCCTGCTGAAAATCCATCTAAACCCAGCTTACAGTGATAGCTGTTTTTTGGAATGTGGTGGCTGGTTTCTAGCTGATTGAAAGTAGAGCTTGCATGTTGCATTTATTTCGGATATCTTCAAAAATTATAGACATGGCTGGGTACAATCTCAGACCAACAACAAACCAGGTCACTAGTATTAGCAAATATAAGAGGACATTAATAAAAAGCCATGAACAAATAATTTGCATCCATTTATGCACTCAATTAACTGAGCAGTCATAATGAAGAGAGAAACTGAAGAAAGCAATCTGAAGGAATGGTACTGATGAGACAAAAAGGACAGATTCTCATCCGTTTTCTTCCTAATCAGCTTCTATTCTTTCAGAGCCAGCAGGATTAAGAGCATAAGAGCAAGACCCCTTCAGACCAAAATAGGAAACATCGAAAATATCAGGAAGAATACATAAAGTATGGATTCACTTGCTGTACTTTCAACAACATAGATTTTCCTCAATGTGTAATCTGTTCAGAAGTGCTTGCCTATGAGAGTATGAAGCCCAGCAAAATGCATAGCCACCTGGAGACGAAACATCCTTCATTATTGAAAAGCCTATAGAAGAGAAGGAATTGCAGGGTCAAAAGAACGATCGCACATCAAGCCAACATCACTTCTAATGCCCTGGAGTCATCTTATGTGGTGGCATACCTGATATATATTAGCGTAGATGCCATTCTTCTAATGATGTAGCAAGTACATTGGGTGTTATGGGAAGTGTTTCCAGTTCCGGTTTACCTAATTAATGCAGCCTAAAAATCCTTTAACGGATTTGGATATTAAAAGCATATTAAAAGCATATGTGCTGGTACAGTTAATTTAGTGCCTTGTTCCTGTTGCTGTTGTTGGAGCTGGGAGGGATGTATACAGCTACGAGCAGTATAGCTTTGTATTCCCTCAGTAGATAGAACGGCCGGCACTTAATAATCATAAACTCCACCAGGGGTGAGCAGTGTTTGCAGTGTTTTCAGACTGCAACAGCATCGCGGCACCATGCATCATTGATGTAAACACAAAGCCCACCACCGCGAGATTTACCTCCCTCGACGAGAACTCTGTCCACTCGATAGCATGTCAGCTGATTGAGCTGAATAGCACCGTCCGGAACACTGATGCTGAGCCATGTTTTCGTGAACACAAAATCACAACAGTCTCTTACAGTCCTCTGAGTAGCGTAGTAGCCGGATGTAATCCAGTTTATTGTCCAAAGAGCATACGTTAGCCAATATGATGGTGGGGATAGCTGGCTTGTGTGGGTTAGCCGTCAGCCTAGCCTGGATACTTCCACACTTACCCCTCTTCTGCTTCCTCTCATGCCACTTGTGGCACCTCCGCTGTGGGCAAGATGTAGTAGTGGGAGTCTGTGATGGTGAAGGCCTCCAGAACAGACCGAGATCCTGCAGCTCTTCCGCTTGCATCGAGCAGAAACCCATGACTATGCATGCTTAAAGACAGGTAGACTTGATGAAGACGTACAAAAACACTGCGACTCGTGCCTTCATCTTGTGTTAAGATGATCTGCGAGTAGTTATATCCACCATCAGGCCATGGATGAAGCTCTTGTGCTGCCAAAAATAAGTACACCCACCCCCATTTAAAGGTAAGTCAAAATTATTTTGATGTATAGTAAATATAGTTAAAATATTGTGAACGGAAAGAAGTTGTTATGTTTATTGTTTGTGTATGCTTTGGTAGTGGGGGTCGCAAGTTCTTGTCGATCTTACATTAGGGGTCACTGGCTTAAAAGTTTGAGAACCACTTATCTTAAGGCTTGTCCTTGATAAAACTCTTCCTGAACTAGACTTGTAAAGAGGAGATACCACAGAGGAAGCAATTTCCTTGCTCTTTCAAGTTGTATGTGTTATGTACACATACTCTAAGGTTTCCCAGTACCCGCACAACACCAACAATATTAACCTTATTAACAGCATTCACACTTCTTGTGTAAGGTTTATTTCAATCAGGACCACTACCGTCAACGGGCGGTACGGGCAACGCTCCACATGCCTGTCCATGCAGCCATGCTTGGACATAGCGGGGAGAGCAGCAAGACAAACCCCCCTGGGGTACAGAACAGAACCATTATAAGCATAATTACAATTCTCAATTACATGAGTTGTAAACAAAATGTGATAGAGACTGCTTCCAATGAAGAGACTGTAAAGAAAGAACAAAGTTAGATCGAATTACAGGTTCAGTTGGTGGAGTTGGGGTTGGAGGAGGGAGTTAATTGCAAGCAGCGATGCGTTGGAAGAGACGCTGAAGAATGGGAATTTAAATAGACCGCAGGTGATAGGTGTCAAGACTGGATTGGTACACGTCAGGAACAGCTGACTGTCAGCTGATGCAAGCATGACTAACGTGACCTGACTGAACTAACGCGATGCTCAATTATTGAGAATGCTATAAACATGTTTATCAATATAACCTTTTGCACTCCAGGCTTTTATGAACCCTATACTGTAAATCTGACTGAATTCAAATGATTAAACGTTTTATAGCTTCAAAGGCATGTACAATTAATAACCACCTGAATGTAATTCACTCCGAAAATACCAGAAATAAAAAAAATATTTTAAATATTTAGAAAATGAATTTTCATTCCTAATATATATATATATATATATATATATATATATATATATATATATATATATATATATATATATATATATATATATTTAATGAGTTAATGCAAATATTTCTTAAATATATTTTGAAAAACATAAATGTAATTTTGAACTTAACCACATCAACTCTGGGGACCCACCGGTGGGTCCAATATTGCATATGCCTAATTCTCAAAAAATCAAAGTAACAGCTGAAGTGGTTAAAAAGTTTCCAAAAATTCTATGTGACAATTTAAACAACTAAATATATATTTTTGGCCATTTGTGAGTAGATTTTGAAAATTATTTAAAGAAGTATCTGAAAACATTTTTCTTCGTCTGGTATTCACAATTAAATTAAATTTCATTAAGTTTTTATTCTTCCAATATTTTTTTTTCTGTGCATTATTAATGGAAATCCACGAAATCCTTTTTTGTGTTTATGAGTTTAACTTTATGGGAGGACTTTCAAAATAAATAAAAAAATACAAATGTTATGCAAATGTAAAATTTGCACTCTTTATGTTTTGAAAGAAGGGCTTATCTCAGCCTAGTTTTTGTTTCCATCAGACACGAAATTCACAAGCCAGCTTGCTTCATTAAGCCTATGCTTTTTCACTCTTCCACCGGTGAAAGGTTGCCTGGGTATAAGTTTTGCGCTGAGAACATAAATATGATTACGTTACTTTCAGCTAATTAAACTGAGCAATCAAAGGGCACTGAAGAAATTTAAGTCCAAATAAATCGAAACCACCCAACCATTTATTTCTCCCCTGAGAGTTAATCAAATAAACAAAAACATTCAAGAGGCATCTTCAGCCATGTTCAGGCATGTTCAAAATGAAACTTAATTAAATTCAAAACTTTAATTGTGAAATAATTACTGGAAAATTAGGAATGGAGGGTAATTGCTCAAAGAGAAGTACTACGCAACTAATCTGAGAGGACAGTGCATGGGTGAAATGAGAGTGACAGTGATCGGTTCTGTCTTTTTGAAGATCAGACTGTAATTACTGTGGTAAAATGAATTTTCTTTCATCATATCATGAATACATAAACAGGAAATTACAGGGACATACTTTCCAATGTACTCACTGTGAAAAAGCAGACCTCGGAGCACTCAAAACACACACATACCAGCTCTGAATATCTATATCTAACTTGCATCAGCCTTACAACACCCTTCTGCTGAGTTTAATCAAGTGATAAATCTGGTTTCCTGTTAAGATCGACTCATCAGGGTGAACATCAAAGTGTGATTCCCTCTCAGCCATGAATGCAGTCTGCTTCAACTGGGCAGAAATAGACACACAAATTCATGCACACACACAACATACTGGTTCCACGAGATTCATTATATCATTCCCCATTATATGGCTGACTCTTATCTGATTTGCAGTCTCTGTGTCCTGTCTCTGTTCAACTAATGCAGGAGACAGACATCAGTAACAGGCCAGCGGCTTTTTAGCCTACAGAGACTCAGTGAGAACATGAGAGGATTGTGTAAAGACAGCGTGGGAGAGCTTAAGGCTCTTTAAAGAGAAGCTATAAGACAGCCGAGGTGTTTTGGGAAATGAGTACAACTTTGGAATTCATAATTTGGTATAACATTGTTGATAAGAATGCAAAGCAGGGCATGAACCGTAAAACATTTTCTGCTAGTTTTGTAGGTGAGTTGAATGAATATTGAGGAGTACTGGTGCATTTAAATCCTCCTGGGAAATTGTCTTAATTACAATTGAAGGTGCGTTCAAATCACTTTGGCCAGAGCGAGATGGTGACACACCTTTCTACACAAAATAAAGTATGCGCATTATGTGCTTATGTTGTTTTTGTTCATATTTGGCTTATGAAGGTGCTGTAAACTTTAATATATAATGGTATATTACTATTCACAATATTGTCATATTTTGTACATGCAAATTAAAGGATAGAATGTATATGATTTTTCTTCAGTAGAACAGTAACAAAGATTTTTAGCTGAAACCAGGGTCCTTGGTGGTAATTAATAAAATGCAAGTCAGCAGCTGCCCATCTTTGAGAGAGAGAAAAGCATATCAAGGAACACAAAATTTATACCCATGACGACATATTGAGGTGTCATGAAGCATTATTACCTGTAATCCATAACCTCAGACAGTTAGTTTTTACGTAATTATGCAATGACGTAACTAATTATATTATTAAAGCAAATCGGTTCCTAAATAGTCCTCATATGTATGTCCGGAAAGTCTGGTTCCTTTAATTGAATCGGTTCATCCTAAATGGTCTTGACTCTGACATGTATCCCTGGAAAGTCCTGTTTATTTTATGTAGATGAAAACTTGTGTTGGAAAAAAACATGCACCATCTTATATGTGGTTGGAACCATAGCCACTATATCATTATTTGTAGCCTGCCAATTTGTTTCATTGGTTTATTTAAGCTTTCTTTGAAGGGTTCCCAATATGACATTATTATTTCAGTCACATAACGCTACTGAGAATCTGTTAACTGCTCTTTAATTTCACAAATGTTCCCATCTGTGCATGTTTTTACAGCTTAGAGTGATTTAAGTGGCTGATTCGCTTGGCTGAGGTGGTATTAGACACTCGCAAAGATAAAAGTCTACCTGTATATCTGTTATTTTTGTTTTCTTTCACAAATCACCCTAGTAGACTTCTCACTTCTAATCCTTAATGGTTCCTCCAGAGTTCAGGCTGTCCAGAGAATGAAAGAAACAACTAAAAAAGAGAGTCTGCTCGATTACAAATGTACAGCAGAGTTCATTTTGATTGTAAAATGCTTTTAAAAAAGGCACATCTGTAGACTTTTGACCAGAGCACACAAAGGACAAGGCTGAATAGGTTCAAGAGGTTTGGACTGCCTGTAAAGAAAAAAGAATGCATTATAATATAATGTAGGGTATATCTAACTAGTAGGATTAGCATTTTATATAGAAGTTCAGAAATGGAATGACAGTACAATTAGCAATGTTATAGGCTTTTGCACTTTAATCACTATTAATTTAATGAGAGAATATAATTCTTTCAGAAGACAAAGTTTTAGGCCTAAAACATAAGCTACTTATGCAATGTGCAAAAAATGCCTGAGTTACACTTTTATTTTGTTGTTGCATTCTGGAATTTGAATGGCTGAATTTGAAATCACATAATATCTGATCATGTATTACTTTTAAATAGTTTGTGACATTAAAAAAGTATGTTCTATCTAATCTGAATGTGTTTAGTATCCATGATGTTGTCATTATTATGTGACCTACAGTATCAGTTCTCTTCATACTCATTCACAAATCCTCTCCCATGGCCTCATGGAATAGTAAAGTGTCCACAGGATGCGCACTTCAGAATCTCACCAGAAGTAATAGGTTATAAGACTCTTTTCATATGCTGCTACTATATACTGTATCATAGTGCTGGAGTATGGATATTTGGATGCAGCCATGGTAAAACAACAGTTGAAGAGTTCAGATGCAAAAGCCTCCAAGTGCCGTCAAAAATTTTCTTCTAGAATGATATTTTTTCTCAGGCTCCTGTTTATGTTCAGTTATTTTGCTTTAATAGCAATGATAAGAGCCACTGATGTGAAATGACTAAACCTACACATATGAATCTGTTTAAAAATTTTCATTTAAGAAGAACATTTCAAACAGCACTTAGAGGCTTTTGCATCTGAATTCTTCAATTTGAAAAGAATTTTGCTAAACAAGTTAGCTAGCTGAATGATAACATCCAGTTTACTGTAATTCTGAGCAGAAATTTGAAGGACCTTAATATGTTAGCCAAGTGTTCACAAGTTTGTTTATGTGCTTGTGTAGATTATAATGTCCTTTTTTAAGTAACTTTGGCCATGTTGAAAAACTATGACAGAGAAAAAAGTAGTGGATAAGCCAGGGGAGAAGAAAAAATGAGACTTGGAGATACATACCTCAGGGTTGCTGAAGGTCACCTGTGAGTCTGTTTGATGGAGATTGAGACTGGGCCCCAGTAAACATACTCACCTCTGAGGTCACTGGAGCAGTGTGAAAATCAACAAAAGGTGGAGGCGCAGTCGACCCATCCAGACTTGAGCATTCACACTCAGACTGCTTATCTCCCTCTGTCAGGCCTCTATCTGCTTGGCATAGCGCTAACTATAGAGCTTAGCCATTTGAACGCAGACACAAGCACTTGCTTCTGTCCTTTAGTATCTCTTATAAAGCTCTAGCTCAGAGCTCCTGGGAGTCGCGTCACATAAGTTACAAAGCATTCATCAGCATTCCTTAATCTCCTGCAATAATGTTAAGATTGAGTCCCTCTAAACAAACGCTTGACACACTTACGCAAACGTGACTCATGGAGATGAATGTGGTAGCATCTTGGAAATGATGGAGGAGCAGCGGGAGACAGGAAAATACCCGTCATCATTAGCATTATTGTCAAGATTGTGATCGTCGTCATTGTCTGTTTGGTAATAGACTCACGATGTCTCCTCCTGCTCACTGTCTTCTGCTTCGCCGCAGTGAGTTAATCCTGCTGACATATAAGATCGCATCTTGCTTCATCGATCAGGCTTTAGTTCCTCTGCTGGAGCTTGAGTGACATCCAGACACTGCTCTTTTCAAGACAATATACAAGACAACTGCAGTATCTTTGTTTCAAATGTGCAACATGGTTGGAAATTCTAGAAGTGTTATCATGATTTAAATGAGTGGTTCTCAACTAGTTTTGCTTGAGAATCAAGATTTTGCTTTGGATATTATCCACTGTTGTTAACCCAACGCAGTATCACAATTGTTTAATACAGATGCTTGCAGTCAAACATGAATTTGCTTATAGCTGCAAATGTATGGTGTGTTTGTATTTTTTTAGCACCAATTGTCTCACAGCAAAATGATTAAATAATAACAGAGTGTTAATTAATACTAAACTGAATATTGCACCTGTAAACACACAGAACAGATTTAAAACATTCTGATATCAAATGAGGTAGATGCATTAAATCAGTGTAATGCCACTACTAGAAATGAATAATTGTATTCAACATGGATGCACTAAGTTGATCAAAAGTGAGATTTTTACATTGTTAATAAAATACTATTTCAAATAAATACTGTGCCTTAATGTATAAACAAAAATAATAAGCAGCTCTGTTTTTCACATTGATGATGATAAGAAATAATAATTGAGCAGCAAATCAGAATGATTTCTTATGGATCTTGCGACACTGTCAGCGACTACAGTTTTGCCATCACATTTTACATTGCATTTGAATATACTGTATATAGAAAGTTATTTTAAAATGTAATTCCCTATATTTTAATTATTTTCCCTATATTACTGTTACTTTATTTCTGAGTGGCACTTCTTTCAGAAACATATAATCTTGCCACACCATAAGTTTTGGACCATGTTTAATCTCACTCGCTTTTATATTTTAAAATCCTGAATATGTTATAATGTACCACACTTTACATACAAAAACCTATGATTACTAATGAAATCACATTGCCATGACCATGTGTGTGTAGAGCGAGAGGAGGGAATGTGGGTGTTGGCACAATCCTCATGTGCTACATTAGGCTGGTGTTGCGTCTGCATTCCTGCCATACTGGACTCATACACACAGGCAACCATACAGAAGTATCTGGAGACGGTTTGATCAGGTGGATGCCGGACGTATTTGATCACAAAATCTCTTATCATTTGCTTTTTAAGGCAGGGGGATTAAAATAAAGTTTCAGAAAATCTGGTAAGGATTTAAAAGATTTAGATAAGAGAGTCTGGAAATGTTTGAAATGGTTTTAAAAATGGGCATATTCCAACTGCTACAAATAGCCAGATTCCATGAGGATTGGTTACTAAAACTCTTCTATCAATGCTTATTTCAGCACATTTAAAGTTACTTGGGGTGATATCTGGAAGTTTGAACTGAATCCTCTGCTGAAAACACTCATTTAGAGACTGTCCTGGGTTAATTTATGGAGAACAGCATTCCATTTTATGAGAATGAACAAACTGCATTCAGATCTATAGAGTAAGAGCATGTTCCTAACAGAAGGTGTGTGTTGACTGGGCTGATTGGTCTGCTGTTGGCATCAGGGTTTGTAATCTAAATGGTAATATGGAGAACTCTCTATTTGACATGAAGGTGTAGAGGGCCATCGGCTGCGTGCCTTACAACTTCAAGTCGGCAAGACAAGCATTGAAACTGCATTCAGGTTAGTGGGTGAGAGAAGAAAAGGCTGATGGGTGCATGCAGTGCTCTTTTTATATGAATAGAATAAAACAGAATAATAAAATACTTATAATTTGCAGATTTAAAGGGACATTCACCAAAAAAAACAACAACAGTAATGAAATAGAAATATTAGAAGAATTGTTGTTTTAAACCATAATATGTTACAATATTACTGTTTTTATGCCAATTCACTTCATCTTGTCATATGGCACTGACCGTGGAGGCTCTTTCAATGAACCCAAATCCAATGAATCCGAATGTCCCTTTGTGTTTTTGGCCATGTAGGGCTAATGTTTAAATTAGTCTTTGTTGAAATCTGGTGATAAGTCTCAAAAGGAAGGTTGACTGGACACTTGAAATGCCTATTTTGACAAATGAAGGGGTTGAAGCAGTGTCCTTCTCTTTGGAATGAATGTTTTTTGTCATCAGATGTCCGTATTCAACACTCCATTTTTCAATGCTTATTTTGTGATAATATGTCAGGTGGATGTGACCTTGGATACCACATAGCTCAACTGTAATGCATCTGGCTTCCCATTACCAGTAGCAACTTTTTATGTTACTTAAAAAGCAAAAAATAAAATAAAAAATGTTACTTTCAGCAAGGATATCTGTAAAATTATTAAATCGAAATCTTACATTTTTCAACTTGTGGTGCCATTTAACTGTCAAGCTCAAAGTGACAGTTAAATTCCCCTGCTTCAGTGCTAAACGGAGTGCAGAGAGCCATATTAAGCAACAAAGCAGCATGAAAAGTCAATTCGATGGCATATTAAACATGAGGGTGAATGTGGCCTCAGAAGCAGCTTCAGGAACAAATTCTGTTTTGCTAGAGTCATAAATAAACTTGGTACAACTTAACAGATGTAGATGTTATAAAGAAATAAATACTTGAAGCCAGAGGGGTGTAGTTTAAGGGTGCATTTGTCATTAAGAATCGCAGGAGCCTTTTTGTAATGCTGTCATCTTAAACTTGAGGCAAATATTTTTCAGCTGACAAAACAGCACAGAGGAACAATTCTAGAGAGTGATAAAACCTGCCAAAAAAAAAAGAAAATAAATTAAATATGAAGTAAGAAAATAAGATCCTTAGTGAGTGATAAAACCTATTCTGAAATCAAATAAAATAGAATGAAATATAAAATAAGTTTGTAAAAATATATTTAAGAAGTTAAACACAAAATAAGAAACTTATAATGCCTAGTGAGTAATAAAATCTGTCCTAAAATAAAATAAAATAATATAATATTAAATTAATAATAGATCTGTAAAAAATATTGAAGACATTAAAAATAAATAAGAAACTGATAATCCTTAGTGAGTGTAAAATCTGTCCTAAATAAATAAATAAAATGTTTTTTTAAAAACCGTTTTAAGAAATTAAATATAAAAAATGAAACCAATAACAGTGAGTGATAAAAAAACCTCTTAAAAAATAAATAAAAGTTTGTAAATACGATTTAAGAAATTAAATATGAAATAAGACACTGATAATACCTTGTGAGTGATAAAACTTGTCCTAAAATAAAATAAAACATGATAATCCCTAATATCCAGTGTGATGCATGGCAATAATAAATGTTGCTTTAACTTATTTTCATACAAAGCAATTAAGTAGTGAGATTTCGAGCAAATTTATAACATAAATATGCATATCGTTTAGATTGTTGGATGAAATGTTGAATATTTCCACTAACTCTCCCTCTCTGTCAACATTTGCATTCATCCATTTAGTAGATGCTTTTATCCCAAGTGACTTACAAATGAGGAACATCACAAGCAGTTTGTCATAGAGCCAACAGTATTCCTATTGCACAATGCCAAACAAAGTTTAGTACAAACTGGTGAACACACTACAGCAAAAGTGAAATGCATAAGAAAACTTTTGGACTGTATAAATACATTGGTCATAATAAGTGATTTTGTTTATGGCTTACAAAAACATGCATCTTTCTCTATCACTCACACAAACACAAAGCTTTTTTGACTTTGCAAGCATAAACTTTTTCTCTCTCTGCGGTCCTCTTTGACTGTTCATGTCCTTGACATTTTGTCCTCGTAACTGCTTTGCCAGTCTGTGATGTGTTACTGGTTCTATATGTTTGTATTCAGTGCATTTGTATATTCTTTCTGTATTCTCTCTGGTCAGCTCTGCAGACTGACTGAGAAAAACTTTTGAGATGATGGATCCTGAGAGGAATAAAGAAAACTCAGGAGACTGACACAAAAGAGACATGAGAAGATGAGAAGCGAGTCTCCTTCAGGATTTACTTCTGATTTCTGGTGCCGAAGGCAAATATGCAAACACACAGAAACACACAGTAATTAATTTCTTGTGAAGCGCCTGTTGATAAACTACCACTATGTCGACTTCATAATTCCCTCAGTAATTAATTTACCAGTTCTGATAGCCTAAATACGCTATGTCCCTCTTAACCTTTGTTTTGATAAAGCAAAGAGCCAAAACAATTCTTTGTAGGGTAGGTCATAGAACAAACATCATTTGTGAAATAGTGAGTGGCTTGTGAAGTGTTTACAAACCAGCTAGATTGTCAGGAGCCGTAATGACGTGCTTGAATTTGACACTGATAGAAATGAAGCCAGCACTAAAGACTCTTCATTCTGCTGGAGAACTGGAGCAGCTGCTTCAGAAAGAAGCACAACTGAAGAAGTACTGTTTGTACTTTATAAAGTCCTTCTAACTCTCATAAGAGCTTGCATGCTCAATATATAATGAGCTGCAGTGCTAAAATGGATGATGAAGGTGTGAGCTACTCATAAATTTCATGCTTACTCTGCATTTGTATATTCAATTGACACCTTTTTTTTAACCCATATTGCAAAATATACATATTTCATAATTGACATTTTCTGGCCAAAATATATTTAAAATTTTAGATAAATGTTGTAAACAATGATGTTACATGAAATAAATTTTTTCAAACCTATATTTAGTTTAACCTTACTATACCAAAATATGCAATTAGTCAAAATTTTGATGGAATCACCTAGAAATACGAACTATAGGATTCATTAATGTTGATATATATATATATATATATATATATATATATATATATATATATATATATATATATAGGGAATTTGAACAGAATCACTGTTTCACGGCTGATCACTGAGATGCCCTGCGATTCACTGAACGAGCCGTTTAACTTCAAATCTGCGCTGGATATTAATATCCAAACTATAGTGAAAACACTATCAATTAGCACAGTAACATGATCGGCAGTTTAAGACATTAACTTGTAAGCACAAAACACAAGATACTTCTCTTTTCAATATGAATAAGGCTTTATTAGATAAATCTAAGACATATAAACTAATCTAACACATAAACGCACGCACGCACACATTCACACAAGTTGCAGGAAGATCGAAAGTTAGGGAAAGATGAGTTTAGGAGAATGGAAATGTGGAATCCCAAGTTTACAGCAATACGTTAAATTGCATAGACATGAACAGCCATCAATCACTTAATCAACCCTCGCATTAAGTTCCTCAATGAGGTTAAAATTATATTAGATACACCAGTACAAATGTCTGAAGGTACATTGCCTGTGTAAAGTTGTCGCTGATTGGCTGGAAGTTCAGTAGTCGTTGAAGTGACGTCTTGAGAAGCCGTGGTTGGTTGTTGGCTGAAGGTGCAGAGTTGTGTGTGCTGGTTGAAGTTGAACGTGCAGAGGTCAGACGGCGTTACAAAACTTAACTCAGAACATGAAACTCTCAAACGGAAAAGAAAAGAAATAAAGTTTGGCGAGACTAGGTGGTGTTACTTCTCATCGTGGCTAAGTAACAGCAGGCATGCAGGCTGAAGCACGCGGGAACCGCGCTCAAAGAACAATGATGACAAACAGCATGGCTAAAAGCTAAAGCTAAGAAGCAAAGCTAAAAGCTGGCATGACTGATAGCAAAAGCAAGGCTAGAACTAAAAGCAGACATGACTAATAGCAGAAGCATAGCTAGAGACTAAAAGCAGGATTTTATGGTGTCCTGAGTATTTAAACTGGCCTGTTGGCCACACCTCGAATGTTGTCTTGACCAATCAGATATTGTCTTGGCTCGGGGGCATCATAAATCATATGTTTATCTTACCAAGCATGTGGTCCGAATTTTCCCGCTCTTGTAGGGTATAATTTTGGACATGATTCCTATAACACGAATATGATACATTTGACAAATATTTGATTGTCAGGAATATTTCAAGCAAACAGTTTCCATCACAAACATACCAAACATGATTTTGAATCCTTAAGTTATCCCATAGTTATTAAAAGACATACACAATAAGTGATTATAACATGATAGTCAAATGTGTGGGTTACATATAAATGAATATGGAGTGAAGCGATGGACTGATTCATTTATAAGTCTTTTTGAGTTCATTCTAGTCCATATATATGTACAAAAGACAGTTTATTTGCCATTTTCTTGACAAAGACTTCTGTGGAGACCAGAGGTTCAAAGCCCCCTTTCCCCTTAGGAATTTCAGTCTGGTTCTGGTAGGTGGGGGGAAGTCAATGGAAGTGTTTAACTCTCATGGGTTTACATGTGATGTCCAGCGTTGCATTTCCATTACGAACAACAAATTTGACACCAAATTTCTCTCCTTCGAATTGAAATTGTAATTAATTGTTCTAGTGGTGTTAATGTTGAAAGCTGTTGTGTGAACAAGTTGGTTGCTCATCTTGCTTGGGACTTGTGGCACAGAATGTTTTATGACTTCCTGAGGAATTCGGCTCGTGTTTCAAACACAGCCCTGATCGACTCTTTAATTTGTCTGGTTCGAGTCATTTCAGCTACACAAGATACTTTTTGGGCTCACTGTGTATCTAAAAAATGTATAATGTATAAAATTCTATATAACAATAATAAAATACAAATACATATTAAATACAATTGTATTTATATATAAAATTGTATAAAAAAATTACAAAATTAAACCTTTAAAATATATAATAAAAATAATTTATGAATTTAATGTTTCATCATTTAAAAACCCCAGTATGATAAATTAGTTCCACGATCTCAGACAAAAATCTATTGACCTTTCAGCCCCACATTCAGTACCTAAAGGATTCAGCAGTTCTCAAATGGGATGGTTGTTTTATCCCAAAGGTCATAACTGTAAAATCTGAGAAGAACATTTGCCAAATAGACATTTTTTTCTGGCCCAGAACTGCCTTTCTTTGGTGAAAAAAATATCCAAAATGTGGTCAATTTGGACACTGGAACTGGCATCCAGGGTCCAGCTCTTCTGTGTCTGTTCTCCTCAACCTACCTTATTCAGTCAACCTTCTCTCCACCATTACTCTCAAATAAAACCACCAACATGCTCTAGATTACAGTGTGGTCAGAGCTGTGTGTTGATCAGTTCTGTCCTTTGTCTTTGTAGCAATTCTAACAGCAGCAAGACTGCACAACGCTCTCGTCGAGGGGGGTTAATGCTTTAACAGCACCTCTGGAATGGCTGGAGATCAATGCGTCATGCCCTGCAGCGGCAACAACTCAACCAACAGCATGTGATGTGGGCTGCCGTTTAATTTCACGCTCAGGATCTGAGTGCTGCCTCTCACACAGAAGACAGAGAGAGAGACAGACACACATACAGGAGGTGAGAGAGATGAGAAAGCGGAGAGGATGGAGTGCTGTTTAAAAAAAAGATAAGGAACAGGAGAAGGCTGACACTGACAGTGGATGAAAAGATAAGCAAGTAAAGAGAAAGGGATAGAAAGAGGACTGGTACAGTAAGAGGCAAACAAATGAATACACTTACAGTATATATTTTAAGAATGTTTAAATATTTTTAATGGAAAACAAGAACACTGATTAAGAAAATAACTGAAGTGCAAATGAGGGAGTGAGACTTCAACTTTATTAAACCACTCGCCCTGCACTGTTTGTGTTACAGCCATGAATAATATATCAATACAAGTACCAAAAATGTACAAATCTAGCAGTTTCAGTATAATGTTGGTTAACTGTGAACATGGGTTCTGTAACGTTTCAAGCTAAAGAAATACCACATTTTAATTTATACTACTTGCATTCGATCCAAAGTGACACATTACATAAAACTGCATTCTATATGTCCAAAAAGTGCACCATCAACTTGGTTCCTTAAATTCAACAATACAATATATTACTAAAATAAATATGTGGTGTAGATAAAACAAGCATTCAAAACAGTACTGAGTCACACATCAGCTTCTAACATTACAGACATGGAATTCTTCAGCTGAGCTGACCCTCATACTGTTTCCGGAAACAGTCTCCAACAGGAAAGAACTCCCAGCAGCGTTCCTGGAACATCTTCCACACGTATGATTCCTGTTGTGTTACAAAGTGCAGCGATCATGGTTCATTTTAGAATATATAGTGTATCTCACGGTTTCACATTTTAATGTATTATTAAGCACACATCTTTCCCTCTGAAATCGTCCAAATATCTCTTTTCAATAAAGGTTCATGGCAAGCTGTACCTGTCCAGTATGTTCTGTGACATCCTTACTGATGAGATACATAAGAAAGAACCTAAATGGCAAACAAAACACAAAACAAGTAATCCATTTCCCCCCGCATCACAGTATTTTCTAGTAACATGACATGCTTTCTGTTAATCTGAGCCTTCGACGCCCCACCGACAGACTGTTGGCTGAACAAACACAAAGTGGGAGAAACTTTTGGAATTTCAAAGTCAAAACCTGATGGGTTGAATTCTACAGAAGACAGAGTATGTCACACTCTTTAACAGTGCGCCTGGAAACAAAGCTGCCGTGATTACAACAGTGACAATGATCACTGATCAGGACCAAAACACTGAACAAAACGAACTGTGAGCGGTAGCTTTAGTTAGACGTCCTCTTGGGTGGAACTTGAAGACCAGACCTTCTGCCATCAGTATGAAGGTCTGGCTACCTAAGACTTGATCTCTGTCCTGACTAGCTGCTCAACAGGCTCATTTTCCACCAGAATACTGCCTTTAAAATTGTGACTGAAAAAAAGGATGATGGAAAAGAGGCATGGCTGATCTCTGACCAGTTGTACTCACAGATAGTTGGCCAGGTTGTGCTCTTGCAACGTGTGTGACTCAAAGCCATGGGCCACCGTATCAAAATACTCGCTCCCAATGCCACAGATAAAACACTTAGTCTGCAGGAAAAAATTCAAACACCGCATTCACTGTTTAATTATACATGATCAATTAGTATAAAACCCACAGCAACACCGAAGAGTGGCTGACATAGATTAATGACGTATTTACTCACAGAAAAATAAAACATTAATTAACTGAAGCAGTGTAGCTCTGATTTATAATTAAAGAAATGTTTAGTTTTCAATGAATTAATTTAGTGTGTTAATAGGAACAAAAGATAACAGACGTCATAAATCTGAATGGATTCAGGATGTTAATGTGAAAACTCACCTCCATGTCTTCTTTAACCTGCTCCTGCTGATCTCTCAACTCGCCGAATGCATCAATGATCAGACCTTTCAGACGATGACAACAGAGCAGTCACAAGCACAATTAAGTTTACGCCAAACATTTGAATACTGAGTATCGTTCCACCCCAGGCATAAGACAATCCTCTAGCATCATACAGTCCTCAGATCTCTTCCCATGAACCCCTCTCAGCATGTGAGAGCGTGATCGTTTTAATGAAGCTCTCCAGTGCCGCTCAACATGACTAAACAAAATAATTCAAACCGAAGACTTCGGCTTACTGCTTACCTTATTGAAATTTGGTGCACATATCTTACGTTTTTTTTTCATAATTTCGGTAAACTGACTCTTCACAATTACTCTGTCTCTTACCCTGAATGATGGCGAGGAGGATGACGATGACGAAGAAGAAGAAAGTGATGTCGAAGATGATACGGTAGAACTCAAACTCGTCACCGGCCGGGTCTTCGATTTCATCTCCGATCCCTCCTCCGGCTCTCACACCAGCGTACATGTGAAACATGTAACACTATGCACAAATGAACATTAATATCTACAGATTTATTCACTCTTTATTGCTTTATTCCTAAAACCAAAACAGTCACAATAGAAACAAATATTTTTTATTTAAATTGATCAGAATTGACAGTAAAGTCATAATGTTACAAAAGATTTCTAGTTCAAATAAATGCTGTTGGTTTTGATCCTTCCGTTCATCAAAGAATCATGAAAAAATGTACCACAGTTTTCACAAAAAGCAGCACAATTGTTTTCAAACATTGATAATAATAAGAAATGTTTATTGAGCACCAAATCAGCGTATTAGAATGATATCTTGATACGATCGACCATAGTACCTTGCTGCATCGGTTGGAAAAAGTGGTGGGCATTCAGGGCGTTGCCTTGCAGTGGTTAGCCTCGTATCTCAAAGACAGAACCTTCTCAGTAAATATGGGGAAATTTACTTCTACATCTGTTCCCTTACTTTGTGGTGTGCCCCAAGGGTCCATTTTAAGCCCGCTCCTCTTTTCACTCTATATGTTGCCACTGGGTGCCATTTTTGAGAAACATAGGATATCCTATCACTGTTACGCTGACGATACACAGTTTTATCTACCGGCTAAAACTGATATGTCCTATCCCCTGGAAGCACTGTGTGACTGTTTTGAGGAGATCAAATGTTGGATGGCAAATAATTTCTTACAATTAAATGAAAGTAAGAGCGAAATTTTGATCTTAGGCCCATCTAGTTTCTCATCTACTTCTAATTTCGGTTCCTTCCCTGTCAGTGCTCGACCTCATGTAAGGAATCTCGGAGTTACATTGGATTCGGCACTTAATTTTGAAAAACAAGTCAGCTCAGTGGTAAAAGGCAGTTTCTTTCACTTGAGATCGATTGCAAAAGTAAAACATTTCTTGTCTCGGAAAGATTTAGAGATTGTAATCCATGCCTTCATTACATCACGGCTGGACTACTGTAATTCCCTGTACTGTGGTCTGCCTCAAACTACTATCTCTCGCCTGCAAGTTGTTCAAAATGCTGCAGCGAGACTTCTGACCGGTACTAAAAAGAGAGATCACATCTCACCTATCCTAGAAATTTTACATTGGCTTCCGGTAAAGTTCAGAATCGATTTTAAAATTGCAGTTTTTGTGTACAAGGCGCTATCCGGTGTTGCACCAAAATACTTATCCGACCTTCTGACTTTGTACACTCCCCAAAGGACTCTCAGGTCTTGCAATCAGCTTCTTTTAACTGTCCCACGCTTTCGCTGTAAAACTAAGGGTGGTCGGGCCTTCTCTGCTGTGGCACCTAAACTCTGGAATAGTTTACCCTTCGCTGTGAGGTCTGCCCCGTCATTATCCAGTTTTAAATCAGCTCTAAAAACTTATTTATTCTCTTTGGCTTTTAATTAAGTCACTTTTGATTGATTTTATATGATCTATTAAATGGATTATATCGGGTGTAATCGTGTCTATAATTGTATTTTTTCTTGCCTATTCTAATGCTTTTTATTTGCACACTGTAGCTCTGTACAGCACTTTGGCGCAGCTCTGTTGTTTTTAAATGTGCTATAGAAATAAAATTTGACTTGACTTGACTTGACTTGATATCTAGCTGCTGAAGATTCAGTTTTATAATAAATTGCCTTTTAAATTGTAGTAATATTTTACAATGTTACTGTTTTTCTTATCAAATAAATGCAGCATGAGGACTTCATCCAAAAAATAAACCTCAAACATTTGAACATTAGTTTAAGTTAATGATAAAAGAGGAATACTCACTGTGAGCATACTGTCACATTTCATATCCACTGGTTCACCGTCTTCACTTTTGTTGTAAAATTTGCGGAAGAAATTAAAGGCAACCACAGTGTAGAGATACACAACCACAGCCAACAGTCCCACTGTCAAAACCAGCTGAAATATAAACTACTGTTCAAACATTTGATTTCAGTAAGATTTTGATTAAAAAAATAAATAAGTTGACCAGTTAACTCTAATATAAATGTTTTATTACAATGACATTAAAATGATAGTAGAATGACATTTATATTTTTGAAGTGTGACTTGAGGGTCTAAATACATTTTGTTTGTCTTTGTATAGACACACAAACATAAACCAAATGTAATACCTGTTTGCCATTATGTGTAACAGATGACAGTATGGTGCGCAGTGTTTTGAAGCCCATGGCGATGTCTAGCAGGTGGGCAGCGAAGAAGAAATTGTTATAATGGCCCAGAACTGACACAACCATATACCAGGCCAGGTAAAGGAAGGACTGAGAAAAAGAAAAACACAATTTATTTTCAGATTTGACTGACTCCTCAGGTCTAATATGTTGAGTGTCCAAAGAGTCAGGGATCTTACACTGTCAGTGAAAACCACTCCTAGCTTCCATATCTGGTACTTCACATCAATGGTGTTTAATCTGAAGCTGTGAAAACATGAGAATGATTTATTTGTTTAATTTTAAGCCTGTCGTATTGAATGCTGCTGCCATCATCAGGCACACACTGAAATCATTTTTTCGATCTCTGCAGATGAACGGATTGAGCTGTTTTGCTGAACAGAAGTTGGTTTGGCTGGTGAAATAAATATGGTAAATAGGGAAGACGGGGTCACAGGGTCGTTACTCACAGGGCAACCTTTTGTACGGGCCTCTTGCTCTCCTGAGCCTCTGAGCTGAAGTCCAGAGCAGCTTTATCCAAACCCAGCAGCTCACTGATGCGTGTCGATCCATACAGCTCTCCATATTTCGCCATCACCTGCAGCACGGAAGGCCATCACAGAATGAATCAAACACAGAAAAACTAAATCACACAGCTTACTGTACCACAATCAGGGAGTAAAGCATTATTAGTAGGGCTGAACCCAAGTATTAAATTCAGTACATAATTCATCCCACACGGTTCATGCTACAGATATGAACGATATCTCAAAGCACGTGTCTTATATATTATAGGTCTGCTGTTACTTGACAGCAGCACCTGACACTGGATTTATGATTTCCACCAGGCGAATGACAAATAGGAAGCATCCCACCGACTGACACTGAAAGAGGGACCTGAGACTGAATGTCATAGACACTTGTGAGTGAGTCTGTAAATAACCACCAGCAACCAATCGGAACAACTTAGCAACTGCATAGCAACACTATGGCAATCTGGCAATCACCCACAACACCCCACCATCAAGGCAGTGACCTGACATGTCATTTTTTTCTTCTTTAACATAGAAATCTGTTAAAATACAGTATAAAACAGAGAGCAAAAATGAAAAACTAAAAAGAAAAGGTTGTGTTATTATCATATCAGAAATAATAATGTTAAAATTATTAAAAATTAGTGCTGTCAATCGATTAAAAACTTTAACTAGATTAATCACAAATTTTTTCTGTGATTAATCGCAATTAATCGCAATAAAAAAGAAATGTTTTTGTACGTTTTTAATATATTTTTTAATGTAATAATTTCACAGTTAAATTTAAATACTTGTTTAAATGACATCTTTTTATGAATGAAGGCCAGTATTACTGATATTAATACAGCTACTGATTTTTTTTTTTTTTTTTTACATTTATTATTAGGCTTCAAAAATATAACAGTTTTTAATTTAAGTAAACTTAAAACAATGCTAACATAAACCCATAATAAATGTCATGTTTACTCCTGCCCTTCCTGTCTTAACAGTTAATTTAATACAGAATATATATATAAATATATAAATATATAAATATAAATATATATAAAATATACAGAAATTTAATAAAGTTGTCAAAGTTATATGCAGTCTGCACTGCATAAACTATAAATTAAATAGTTAATCCTTATTAAAGCTACAAAAGTTATTTAGTCAAGAGCAGCGAGTCATTTTCTCTGTTCCCTTTGTTCTTTAACTTTACTGACAGGAAGCTTTATTGGCTGCTGTCCCTTTATGAGCAGACAGACACGCGGATCTCACCATTTATATGCTGTCTATGGATCTCGCCTCATTCTCTCACAACTCTTTTTGTTCATTTTAGACTTTATATAAATCATTTAAGATTGCTCTTATGAGGATAATCGACAAAACTGGCACTTTGGGATGTTTATTGTTAGTTCAAGCGCTTAAGAGAACTGGATTCTGGTGCCCTGTCTATGCATTGTGTGTGTGTGTGTGTGTGTGTGTGTGTGTGTGTGTGTGTGTGTGTGTGTGTGTGTGTGTGTGTGTGTGTGTGTGTGTGTGTGTGAAAAAACTATTTTGAAAGTACTGTAAAATAAATAAGAATACTGCACGAGTCCCAATGGTTGAGTTGTGAGATACCGTTATACTATTATGTTCTTATGTTCATTTTTTGAGTAAATATTGAATTTGTTCATCTTACCTTCCTTTTCACAAATTTATCCCAATAATTACTTGGGTATGATCTGAAAAACAGCAAAGAAAACAGAGAATAGTACTGAAGTGGTGCAACATTTGTAATGTGTATTAGCAACCATTTGGCAATCACTACTCATGCAGAAATTCATATAGAAGACTGACACTTTTTCAATGTTTTAGAAATGCATATGTAAGCCTTTATGACAGCTCTTACGGTGTATTGATGACCATTCTGTCCCACTGGCCTTTAATGTCATCTTCAGAAGGTTGCTCTGTGATATAGAGTCCGTCAAACTCCAGTTTACGAGCCAGCTCCTTTTCTCGCTTAAAAATGACCAAAGGAACCTGTCAAGGGTCAGATGATGATCGAGTTAGTTGAATGAGACCATATTGAAAGCATTTTTAAACCTGTAAATGAATGATTGATTTAAATTTTGAATTTTGAAATCTGAAAAACTAAGGAAGAATGACCTATGACCTAAAATGTATAAAAATATTTCCGATTTCGCTCTATTTCTAAGTCACTTATTTGCAAAACTGATCAGATGGTCAGATGTTCCAGAAATGCTCTTTGGATAATCTCAAATCATTCTGAAAAAAGGGTTTCAGACCCTCTGTATGTTTAACAGGTATAACAAAAGACAGAAAGGTTGAAGGCATTATTTAGTCTATCAAAGACATGTTTTTAGTTTCATCAATATAAATACAATGGGTACTTGCACAGAACTTCAGTGCCGGTTGTGTGTGTGTGTGTGTGAGGTGTGTATAACCTTCAGACAGTAGTAGCCGATGATACAACAGAGTGAGATGACTGTGTGCAGGACAGCCAGGCTGTGAAGAATCATTTTCATGTAGCCACTGTTCTCTTCTAGTTCAAAATAAACATCCTGTACATCACTGGTGCTGTTGTCATGAAGAGCGATCTCCACATCTTCATCCTCATCAATGGTTGACGAGACCTAAATAAATAATTATATAGATGTTTTTGCTCAAATCTGGGTTTGCGTGGTGTAAACTGGTTTGGCTAGTATCTGGACAAGCCAGAACTACTCAGTTATTTCAGCTAGTTTTTCAATCCAAGTGGCCTCAAATCATAAAAACAGACCAGCCTGATCAACAACATTAAATCTGATGTTTTAGCAGGGAAATCAATACTCACCTTGTAAAACAGAAGAATAAAATTGATGGCAAAAGTAAAGAACAGAGCCAACAATCTAATGTTGTAGAAATTTCTTGCAAAACAGTTCTGCAGAGAAAAGACATACTTGTAGGTCGTCAGATCACATATGGATGTTCAAGACATCCTAACATCTGTAAGTAGCATGTATTGTGCAGCTGGAAAACAACAGAGACAGAGAGAGAAGCATACCAGCAGTTTGGTGCTATGAGAGCAGATTGTTTTCCAAAGAGCTGATTCCTGGACTTCTGTCTCATCTGGTTTTGAAGAGCTGAGCTTTCGAAGTCTCTGTTTAGGCTTCTTTTCCCCTTTATGTTTATCCTCATCACTGCAAAATTAATATGCAATATCTTAGGCAGTTTTTGCAATGCACTGAAGAGTGGCGCATAATCCTTCAGAAATTATTCCAATATGTTAATCTGGTGATCAATTTTCTGTGTTTTCAATGTTGAATATGGTTGTGCTGCTTAATATTTTTGTGGAAACCATGATACTTTTTTATTTGATGAAAATAAAGTTAAAAAGAGCAACATTTATTCAAAGCAACATTGTAAATGTCTTTTATGTCATTTAATGAATTGAATGAATCCTTGCTGAATAAAAGTATTCATTTATTTAAAAAAAATCAATCTTACTGACTCAAACTTTTGAACAGAGTTAATGTTTAAGACTTATTCAAACCAGCACAAGAGACTCAAAAAATCAGACTACACTGGTCAGCGTGTATGCTTTTGATTAATAACAAGTCATAATATCAAAAGTAATTGAATTTTTATTAAATGGGAAGTATCTGTTAATCTTCTGCGGGAGTAAAAGTAATTCACAACTTCCAATTATATATATTTTTACTGTTGAATTGTACAGGGTCTGATAATCCTTTGTACTCAGGGGTACAATCAAGAAAATTTAAAGATATCTTCAAACATTATGTTCCACATGTTCATACAGAGTTTTATCTCTCCCCAGTCTGGAGCACTTACAAAGCTTTCTTAGTCTCTGAATCTTCCTCTTGTGCCTCGTGAAAATTCTCCCCACAGATTTCCACCTGTTTGTAATGTTAACAAATAAGACTTATAGTAAATGGACATAAACTAACAGAGACTATAGGTTATTGAACACACACACACACACACATATATATATACACATAAATATCAATTTGATGGACACAAATTTTCAAAGTGGACACAAATGTCCACAAATGTAAAAAAAAAAAAAAGTCCAATTAGACATAAAAGCCAACTTCATAAACTATTTAAAATAGTTTATAGTTTTGTAAGCTGACAATGGTATACTCAAGACTATTGACCTGATATTTGGTCGTGTTTAGAAAGTCATCCAGACTGACATGTTGGTCTCTGCTGGACAGTGTGTACTTCCCTCCTTCCTTCTTCAAACACAAGCCGAAAATATCTGTGAGGAGCTGTGGGTCCCTGGACACTGCAGACAGATCTAGACTCATCCCTCTAAGATCACCACGAGAAGATAAGGCACGTGTATGACAAGTATTATTCTCTCTGAGCACTCCTTCTCCAAACCCTATGGTCTCAACCATGGTAGGATCCTGAAGGTCACCTAAAAGGTCGGCCAGTTTCATTTCTTTAGCCACGTCAATAATCCATCCACTCAAGAAGATGTGGTAGAGCAGGTAAAGGAAGAACCAAACCAGACCTAAAAAGGCACGTGTGATTAACAACATAACATTGTGGAAGACAGAGAAGATCACTGAGATGATACTCCTGATGGTTATCCTCTTTAAGTGTTTTAAGTTTTTGGTCATCCTGTTGTCTTCAGGAAGGTTTCCATTCATCTCCACCTTGTCCTTCTCCTCTTTGTCATCCTTTGCTTTCAGTTCCTCTCCACTCTCTGAACCAGATATTTGTGCAGCAAGCTGCATTTCAAAGATGGTGTCTTCACAGAAGTTGACAAATAGCTCCATCTTTTCCTTCTCACCGCCCTTATTCACAACATCAAAGATGAACTGCCGTTTGCTCTCCTTCACCTGAATCATTGAGAACATGCATTTGTATAAGACACACAATAGTAGACCACAAAAGCACATAAGCAAATGATTGCTTAATACCTGTGGTTTCTCCCACTGTGTCCGGCTGGATTCGCTGATCTCAAAGTAGACCCTTTCAATCCGTTTCCCGCTGCCCAGGATTTCGATCCTCCCCAGGTGAGGATGAAAATACTTAAGCACGCTGTCCGCCCGCTCTAGGAAATTCTGCAAGCGGCAATCATTTGGCATGTGTTCAGACAGATTGGTCAGAAGAACAGCCACGTTAAAGCCAATTTCTTTGGCCGGTTCATGAAATCGTGTCACAAAGTCTGGGTAATCCAGAAGCTCGCTTTCCGCTGTCTCTGCACAGGATAACAGGAACTCGATCTCGGATTGAGAGTAGTGCTTGAAACCTTCCATGGCTCGGTGGAAGTCCTTTTTGGTAATGAGCCCTCTGCCGTCTGGGTCATATAAACGAAAGGATTCAGATGACGTGAGGTCTTTGAGTTTGAGGAACATATCAAAGAACTTGAGGATCATCTCCACATTGCTGGATGATTCTACTAGCATATCTACCATCTGTTTGCCAATGGTCCCATTCACTACATTTCCTAGAAACACAAATAAATATTTATGTATATCTTCAGTGGAGTTGCTTATCACTGAATTGAACTTGTTTCATAATTGATGAACTTTATACAGTTACTGAACCGACTGGAGCTGAATAATAACACTATTGTCTATTATTGCAGAATTTTGGACTTGCATCATTTTTTAAGTTTACATCAATTGTTCTGTTTCTTTCCTGTTTAATAAAGTGAAGCTGCTTTGAAACAAAGCACTATAAAAAATAAAGTTGACTTGACGTGACTGCAGGACACTTAAGACTCGTTCACACTACAGCTTTTATAGCGGACTTCGGAATTTGGTTGGTGCAAAGGTGGGCTTCCAGTCATATGGATGGCAATATAGTTTCACAGTTGGTATGAAAATAAAGCAAAATTCTGTTTGTGTATCCAACAAAATGTAATACAGACTCGGTATACCGATATTAGTACATTAACATTGATTGGAAAATCAACAACACCACATTTCTAAGAAGCAAAAGAAAAAGTGCATGGGAAGATTGAAAAAAAAATAAGATTCTCCTACCTTCAAGCATGGAAAGCAGCATTACCACCATGTCTTTTTGTAAGTCCATCAAAGCCTTCAACAGCTCTATTTGGCTAGAATCCTGCAGACGCAAAACACCATTCTTTACTTTCTTTTAAATAAAACATACCAACTGTTTCTCAAGTCTATTATTCCTATGAGTTTCCTACATTTTTCTTTGCAATGTATAAATTAGCACATGATATTTAAAGTAATTTGTCTATAGACTAACCTGAGAAAGCTTCATTTGCATATGGGCAAACACATGGAGGAAGCCAACTACAGCATCCCACAGACGACTGTGGGCCAAACTCTGCTGGTTTCCTGTACACGGACCCTAAATTAGGCAGTTAAAAACTTAATTGATATTAGTGAAAGGGATTCATTTTTACGAGTGGCTTCACAACATAAAAACACCACATTGTGGTGTGTGAACAAAGACAGACACAGCAGGTGTGGCATTAGGCCTCTGAGATGCATTTATTTGAAATAAAATATTAAAAAGCAGAGAATTACAGAATCTTAGGACATACAGTACTCAGTATCTTTACAATCTGACAAAGCTAATTTTTCATTTGCTTATGTGCATTTACCTGAATGTATTCAGTAAGTGTGTTGAACACCTGCTTGGCAACGCTGATGGCTTTGGAGAAGTTGCGCTGACCACGCTCATCAATCACATCCTTCCCTGAATAATACCAGTAGAAATCACTGATGGACTCCTGTAGATATGAGGCCATCCATCATTCTTAGTATAAGACAAACAAAATGGAGGTGGCCTGTCAGCAGTGAATGGTTAATGGAAATATTTAGCGACAAGCTCTGCCTCACTTTTTTGGGCCCTTCTCCATCTGGTGCTGAAACTTTCAAACGACTTACAGCAGCAAACATGCATTTTTCATTCCTTTTCATTTATATTACAGACAGGCAAAATTAAAAATGTTCATTGGGCTTGCCTGAACCCTGAGCAGATAGTCCACAGTGGAGATGACGATGTTGACTGTTGTGTTGTTTCCAGTTTGAGTCCGCAAGTAGTTCTGGAAGTCTGTGGAGGAAATTTCAATCTCCAGTTTTTACAAAAAAACAGAATATTGATGCTGTTTAAGATTCATATTAATAATTTAAGATTCATATCAGCCAGCTGCTGATATGATGGACCATGGTTTTATAGGACCATAGTGTATGCACTCTTTAGGTAAAATCATTCTACAAATGGCTTACTTAAAGTATGGTTAAAGTTGGATAAGAGAAAGTATTTAAAGTATTTTAAGCATATTCCACATTGCCTGTTGACTTTGATAGACATACTGTAGTACAAAAGAACCTTGCACTACTAAACAAAAACTAAAAACATTCTGCTTGTTCTAACCAGTATTATGGCCTTCACAAAGAAGCTGGAGGAATCGGAAAAGATCACAGGTTAGCTGTTCATCTGCCATTACTCTATCACCTGAGAAAGAGAGAGAAGGAGAAGGCAAAATGCAGTACAGGCAAATTAATGTCAATAAAAAGAAACTACCTTCCTCTTCTGATAGACACATTCGTTTTTCAAAGCACTTTGTTGTGGATGTCGGTGATGTACCTGAATTGTCCTCAGCACCCACTCCTAAACTCTCTGCTTTGATCTGCCTCTCAAATGCGTTCAAATCCAGCACGCTGTGACACACAGAATTACAACAGCAACATCAAAACCACAGTCCTCTTCTTTTTACAATACAAACTAACACAGACGCTCAACAGACACTTCCAGTTACAGCAAAGGAACAGATTGAAAGGGAAAAAATGTATGTAAAACGATGTTCTTTTCTCTTGATTATACCAAGTAACTTTGATATTGAACACAGGAGGAGGGTGACGGCGATAAATGAGTGAACAAAGCATTTCTTCACTTTTAGGTGGTTTGAGCAGCTGCTTTCTGTCAGGGAAATGTCTCACAATGCATTAGCAAATAACAGCTGAACCTGCAAGACTGCATTAAGCCGACCAGACTGTGAAAGAAGCCCACATCTCTCTTCTGTCGCAGGTAATCCAGCATTTTCTAGGGAGAATTCAACAACAGAGAGATTGAGCATGAAGTTGTTATATGAAAGTTGGTTTTGGCGTTAAATGTCAAAACTTTGGGGTTTTGCGTTATCGCCCAAACATATCTGTAATCCAGCCTGACCTTTTCAGACTTACCTGCTGGACAGACGTGTTTCCTCCATTCAGGATTGCAATGCCCAGCTTTAATGTGGCTGCTACCATAGGCCCCATATCACCTGGTTCAAATATCACATCCAACTTAACAGCATAACATTTGAGCATTGACAATAATAAAAGTCATAGCCAGCTGACTCAAGATATCAGGATAAAGATACTGTATATGGTGACCTGTGTTTCACATAAGGGTTTTCAATCTTTTTGATGCCAACAACCCCCTAATATGATGATCCCCCTATGAGGGACCATTTTTCTAAAATGTAGTAAAAGCTTCTTTAAAAAAAAAATTTTTTTCTTGAACTCCAAATCAGGATAAATCGGCTTGATTTCTGAAGGATCATTTGACACTCACATGTAGAGTAATAGCTGCTGAAAATTCAGCTTTACCATCACAGGAATAAATTACATTTTAAAATATTCTAATAGAAAACATTCATTTTCAATTGTAATAACATTTTGGAATATTATAGTATTAACTGCATTTTTGTTTAAATAAATGCAGCCTTGCTGAGCATAAAATTTATTTCATAAACATGATAAAAATACTGTCTATAATATATATATATATATATATATATATATATATATATATATATGTGTGTGTGTGTGTGTGTGTGTGTGTGTGTGTGTGTGTGTGTGTGTGTTACTTAATAAAACACATATTTAAAAAAAAAACTTTTTTGTTAAAAAAACAGGGTTGTCCACAAGAATAAAATATCATATATATATATATATATATATATATATATATATATATATATATATATATATATATATATATATATAATAAATCAAAAAAACTAAAACTCGCTTTTTCCCCACGTTTTGACTGATACCTGTGCTGGCGCTGAGGTTCTGTAAGACCATCTCAGCAGCTCCGCGTTCGTGAAGTCGGGCCTGCTGATACAGCAGCCTCTGCTTTTCCATCTCTTTTTCCTAAGATAATTAATTAGTAACTCGATCAATTCACTAAGAAATAAAACATACCAACTGTTTCTCAAGTCTATTATTATATTGATTGTGTAATTAATGAACCCAAATACAGTAAATAACTGTTTCAGCATCCTCAGACTTTTCTCCTACAATTAAATCAATAACAACTCAGATTGCCTTCATCTCCATTGTTCACCTCAAATGACTTCAGGCCATCTTCATCCTGGTCCTCCTCACTTTGGCAACTCTGCAATGCAGAATTACAGTAGAGCTTGAACGCTGCATGTGTTTTGTGGCAAAAAGGAAAGATTTTGCTCAGAATGTCCTTGCAAAGCTTCTTACCTTGGCCATGATGTCAATATAGCACATGAACAGGTCATCTTCCTCAAGCTTACTGTAGATACAAGTGACAAGAGTGAACCGGGTGGGTTAAAATGTGTTTCATAACTTTCATAACATATCATTTTCATAGTTCCAATGGAAATACCAAAATTTAAGGCAGCATTAAAGATTGAATATATCACATATACAGGGCAATCGAATATACATATCCTTTGTAATAAATATATTGAATATATTGATATCTAAATATTTTTCCTGATTTGTTAGCTTAATGACATGTTAATTTCAATCAACAGTGCTAGCCAAATATCCTGTGGGTTTTTATATGAAACAAGTTGGTTAGGTTGCTTCCATTGTCTACATGCAAACAGCATGAATCAATCACACTCAAACACACACATACAAACCTCTTCTCAGTCAAGGCACTTTGACTGAAGAGATTGATAAGCTGACAGAGTGGATTGATGTTGTTTCTCTGCTCCACTCCCTCCTTCAGGATCTCTACACGAGTTGCTTTCTGATGGGTATAAAAGTAATCCTTGGGTTCTATCTGGAATTTTCTATGTATTCTTACAATTTGTGCTTCACATTACTAGAAGAGACTGTCCCATTTAGCAGAAATCATTCTAATATGGTGATTCGAGGCTTAAGAAACAGATTACTATTATCAATGTTGAAAACAATTGTGCTGCTGAATTTTTTTTTTTGTGGATTTGTTGAGTACATAAACTTACATCATTGTGGTAATATTAATGCCACTCATAAATTGAAAACTACTTTCCAAAAAACCCATTACAAAAAACTGAATTAGTCACCTCAGGGGTGCGTTTCCCAAAAGCATCGTAGCTTGTGGTAAGTGGTGGTGGTAAGTTCCAATGAACTCTATTGGTAATGACAGAACTTGCGACCATAGGTGCTTTTGGGAAACGTACCTCAGGTTGGGCTAACACAGCCAATCAGAAACGCACTCACAGCCAAATCCTCAATTAGTCTGTCCTCAGGTGAGTCACGCTCTGCATTCAGCCAGACTCTCTCATAACCCTGCAGGAAAAGGTTCACCGCTCTGTGCCTGCAGAAAAAGACAAATTTCATGTTAAAAGCTAGTAATTAATATTGGTTTCAGCCCAATGGAACATAAGGAATATGACAGAATGTCCTTTTTATCTGAGTTAGTTCAACAATATTGCAATGCACAAGCATTTCTGCTGCCTTCAGCTTTTATAACTCGGGTAATTCATAATGCAATATGAAGAGTAAATGGACTTGTCATAACTCTCTTTGCAGCAAACCTGGGGAGATTGTACAAAGGAACCATTCTCAAACAAGCAACTACAGCCCGTTTCCTCTGCTTAGACAACATCCTATGCCACACTGCCCTCTTCGTCTTCTGAGGGCGCTCCACCTGACAGAAACACATCTTTATGTAAACCATGTACTAGAAAATAACCATACAAACAGCAGAAATGGTCAAAAATTTCCACTGAACTGCACTGGTTCATGTTTGAATGTATTTCTATGTGCCATAATTCAATTCATCAATTCCAATCATTTGTAATTAATTCCCAGTCTAACCTGATCCAGATGGAAAAGAACACGAGCCATGCTTAAGATCCTCTCAACACTAAGGGGATCTATCGAGTATTCACACATATCCTGGCAAAAAGAAAAAAGAAAAGTGAGTAGAGGTGAGGTGAGGTGAGGAGGCTCAAATAGACTTTTCACAGGACTTTATCGGCTCTTTCGCAAGTTTTCTTCTGGCTCACCTGTTGCAGGCTGCTTCGAATGTACGCTCTGATCTCATCCTCTGTGTCCCTCTAGAAGCAGATGAATGTTTCAGGTGTCAGGAAGAAGAATTTGGGTATTTTCAAGATGAGGAATGGATTGATTTTGCAAACATTGTGATTATTGATAAGTATGAATAGATGTACCTGAGAGAAACGGCTTTTGGCATGAGTGACCAGGCCCTGATAGCCATGGCAACATCCGTTCATGGCAACCGAGAGGAGTTTTTTTGGTGCCGCCATAATGAGAGAGGTGTGTGTGGAGTAAAAATCACCCTTCCTCTTCACCTTTCTCCTCGCCTGGTTGCACACCCCTCCCTAATGAAAAATCATACAATTTAGATTAATTCAATATTATTGAACAGCATATTTGGGTTGAGTAATGACTTGGGCATTTATTAAAGTCCCTGCAGGCCTCTGAGATAATAGACCAAAGATCAATTTCTTTTCAAAGAAGAGTGTAAAAAATGTGGACAAAACAAACTTGGTCAGGATTGAGAGGAACTAGAAAGCAAAAATTATTACACGGTCATTTACAGAGTTAATGAGGGGAAAAACTGAATATGTTCAAAACACGTAATACAGTATTAGTGAAATGAAGAGACCTTATACATCCTGCTTTTGCTGCTGTTCACCAGGAGTGTCATGTTGTTGATTTCATTTTGAACAACAAAGTTCTGTTCTTCCCATTTGAAATTCTAAACAAAAACAAGTGTGTAAAAGACCAAATGTTTAATGAATGCACAAAGGGTACAAATCAATAAAGAAAAATTTTTAACCTCAAAAATAAACATTTACCATAAAAATAAAAGTATATTTTTAGAGATAGATGATATAAAGGGGACATTCGCAATTTGTGTCTGTAATGTAATAATGTATTTTTTTTATCATTTGATTTTTTTTCTCTGACGTCATTTCAGAACATTAGACAGACAAATATCGTTCTTTCTTATTAGGTTATTTGAATTTAGTGTTCAAACAGGCATCATTGACGTAAATGTGGGTGACCATATATGCTGTGCGCTGGATTTTTAATGGCAGAAAATTAAATACAACACAAATATATTCCAACTATTTATTAATTCATAGCCAACTTTGATAAATTTGTCCCTCGTTTGAGTTAAATCACAGACATGTTGTTCTAATTTGTTTAATTTCTTTCAATTTTGTTAATTTGTGGCCACAGTTGTGTCATATGAGGGTCACTGTACATTTTAACTTCAAAAGATACTAATTTTTCAGGACATTTTCAGATAAACTCTTTTACTTACATAAATGAAAATTGCATTTTGCATTATACGACCACTTTAAAAGGGGTAGAGTAAATATTAGATATTAAATCATTGTAACTATCATAAATATGACAGACTTGCTCACATGAGATTTAGCCCAAAAAATGAAGACTTCAGCTACGAGGGAGAAAAGCTTTTCAGCATCTGCGTCCACCTCTCTCAGCCAACTCATTCTGATGATACCAAACACAAGTAGATTAACCAACAGTCAATTTGAAACTGAAAACCAGTTGAATAATGCACTGTTTCTCACCTGTGGAGGTCTATAAATGGAATGAGTAAAGGGTAAAATGTGTAGATATCTTGGACCAACGCAGTAAACCTTTCCTGGATGTCTAACTCCTGCTCTGAGACATCGCCACGCCCCTCTGTCTTCAAATGCTCCTCCTCCAGGAGCACTGACTCCGCCCTCTTCCTCAATTTTTCCATCAAAGGCAGGAAGTGGCTCTTCAGGAGGTGTGGTTCTGCCTTGCTGATGAGAGGCTGGCCAAATACTAAAAGAAATGCTCTGCTATTTATGGCATTTGAGGTTATATTAGTACCTTCCATTGTTAGAATTCATTACAATCACAAAGTTGTACTGCACTTCTGTGGGTTTTCTAAAATAAGTGCTTAAACAACACATTAAAATCCCCATAATCTAATAATTCACTTCTCTACAGAGACCAGCTTACCTGCGAGGCGTTTCATCCAAGCACTGTCTGCGGTCCCCAGATGGGCGTGGATGATGGAGAGGATGTGACCCAGTAGGGCATTAGCATGCTGGGGTGTGACACAAGAAATGTGGCCCTCCTGGGATGCTTGGTTATCAGCTTCCCCCCAGCGAGAGACATAACTACACAGCAGAGGAAGCGTCACCTCAGTAACCTTTGTTAAAAGGGCATGACGGGCCGCTGGTCCTGCCTCTACGAGCTCTTCGACCTCTGAGAAAGCCTCCTGCAAAGTGGGGAGGAGCCTACAGGCTCTGCCAGCTAGAAGGACCACAGCAAAATCCATGAGGAAAATATAACATGCAGCAACGAGAGCGTGTTCAGGTCTTTGTGTTCTACTGAACTTTTCTTGCCTTTAGCTTCACTCTCTTCATTACTCATAGTGTCGGAGAGGGAATGAAGGTCAGTAAGCTCCAAGAAACACACAGGAAAGGCTGCAGATAAAGCAGCCAGACACTCCCCAAAGACCGACCTCTGCCTGTCAAAACAAAGATAAAGGCTGATCGGCAGATGAACTACAAACCTAGACATGAGCTAATAACTATGGAGTGCACAAGTCTCATAAGGACAAACTGAACAATAAGTAATAACAAAAAATAATAATCAGAATAAAATAATAAGAGTCAAACACCCTAATTAGCAGAATGTGCTAAGAACAACACATATGTTAAAGTGTTTGTTCACCCTAAAATAGTGTCTGCTCAAACCTGTATGCCTTTGTCTTTGTGCAGAACACAATAGGATTTTAGTAGATTATTTACACAGTTATTATGAATATAGTTTAAAGTGCCCATGTCAGAAAAGTTTCAAAAGGACAAAGAATACCACTAAAGCACCATAAATTAGTCCATACAACTCTTGTATTATATTTTATGTTTTGTGAAGTCATACAATATTTTTGTGTTAGATGCGGGCTCATACTTTCGTTCCCTTTCAATTTTGACATAATGTCTTGTTACTACAGTATATACTGTACATAACCAAGACCTCTTCGGAAAAAAAAAAAGCTAATAAAAAACATAAATATCAAGTACCACAACTGTTTTCAAGACTGATAATAAGAAATGATTCTCGAGCACCAAAGATAAGCCATTGCAGGAATAAATTACATGTTAAAATGAATTATATATCAAATACACTGTGTCTAAATTAAAAAAAAAATCAAAACTGTAAATTGTTTAAATTTAAATTGTTATTTTAGTTCTCAAATTGACTGTTTTCTGTATTTTAATTAAATAATTCCTGACATGGTAATCATAGAAGAATTCTTAAAAAAAACATTTTGATCAGTAGAGTAAATACCAGTCTGTCCCATCATATGACCTTAGAAGACTTGGAATATAGTGCAAGAGTAGTATAGACTACTTTAAGGTGCATTTATAATGATTTTTTGGAATTGACAGGCATGAAATAAGACAAAAAAAGCTCCATTCCTTCAATTTCCTTGTGTTCCAACAACAAAAATAAAAGCATGGGTTTGAAACAACATGATAGCAAATACTGACAGGATTTTCATTTTTGAGTAAAATAATCCTTGTAATAGAGTTTTACCTCTCAATGAATGTACCACTGCAGGTGCCAAGAATGTATAGACAGCTGAGGATACTGTAGCAACAGGAGTGCACTTCATCCACTGAAAGAAAAAAAAATCATTTATATAAAAAAAAAAATCAAATCTTTTCTTCTAGCATTTTTGCAAGCACTCTTACATCTTTGAAGTTAAGAGCAAATAAAAAAACTGATTCTACTACAAATCATACCAACTGTGTGTGAGATTTATTCATAAAACAGTTGAATTGCAAAAGAGGAGTAAAAGGGGTGACATTTTTTTCTAATGAAATGGTAATGAGTTCATACAGAGCAAAAATGCACAGTATGAATGATTCAACACATGATGCTGCCATTCTACAAAAGTGCTCTTATAGCAGAGAAGCCTGCTGCAGTCCTGCAGTGTGGCACAAACAATGTTTTCTCTTGCCAGTACACTTGTGAAAATAATTGTGTATAGAAGTAATTTAAAGTCATGTTCAAGAAGAAAATTCTCTGGTCACAGAGAATGTGAATGATTACCAAATCCCGATTGACGAAACAGTGAATGTTTTCTCACAATCAGCTCCTTTGGATCTGGTTCAAAACAGTATAAAACATTAGTGAACGCACTTTTTGAGCTGATCCTAAAGAGAATCGTCATTGCCCAGAGGCCTTTATGAGAATAGTCAATTCAGAAGAGAGGCTGGTTTAAAGTGTTTTGCAATTTTTTATGCCTTAACTGCACATTCCCTATAAAAATATATGCCCATGGTCAAACATAAGAGGGGTCAACCCAGGGCTGGTCCAGGAAATCAAGTGCCACTCTAATTGGCAAAACAGAGGTAACTGGAAGGGAAGTGATCTACTCAACCCAAAACCTTTGTGAATATTTTTCCACTGCCTTTCCACAACCTCCATTTATTTTCCCTCCATCTGTTCATTCATCATAGGACACACTAATCTGTTCATTATTCACCCAATTAGCTGATGCTGTTTCTTCCAACCATTCCACCCTCGTCTGTTCTTTCTTACCGATCAGTCCCCCTCCGTGCTGCCTCTGGGCGTCGTGCAGGAATAGAGCGGTGAGCACTGGGATCAGGGCAGCGGTGGTGTACGTTACAACCTCACTGTCTCCCCTTCCTTGGGATTGGTTCAGTCCGTACTCATCCCAGGTCACATTATCTACCGTTAGCTCAAGATCTTCTGCCGCGCTTTCAAAGAACGACCGCAGCGACAGCCTGACGGATTCGGTAGTGGTTTTCATTAACATCCTAGACAATTACAGAAGAATTAGAATGACCTTAGAAAAAGGCTCTTACACCCACATCTCTGCATTCGTTTGAATTTTCAGCATCATTACTCCAGTCTTCAGAGTCACACGATCATTCAGAAATCATTCTAATATGATGATTTGGTCCTTAAGAAACATTTATTATTATCAATGCTGAAAACATTTTAATTTGGAAACCAAGATGCTTTTTTTCAGAATTCTTTGCTTTCTCTCTCTCTCCCTCTCTCTCTCCCTCTCTCTCTCTCTCTCTCTCTCTTTCTCTCTCTCTCTCTCTCTCTCTATATATATATATATATATATAGCTAAATGGAAAACTACCCTTTCAAGTAGAAGTGTATAACGAAGGACCTACAAATAATTGTACAATTTCTTTTATATCACTGCACTGAACATACAATGTAGCATTAACTACCTTCCATCCAGGGACTGTGCCAGGATTTGTAGACAGCTCACCAAAGCAAGGGCATCATTTCCTAAGAGGAAACATGGCATTGAGCTCAATGTAATCCAGCCAGTAAAAAGCACCAGCTCCTAATTTATGTTTTCACGGTAGGGTGGGTTAATAAAAGTAATGAGGAATGAAAGCATTCACCTCAGCGATACAAGACTGGGGTGAGTGAACAATGGCTGTGGATAATGCTGAGAGTGCATGAGATGAATAAAAAGTGCCTCTAAATTAAAAGTGTTTCTAGATAAATAATCAATTCGATTTTTATTGCATACGAAAAAGAAAGACACAAAGGAGTATAAAAAAAAGACAACGACCCTTACCAAACAGAGAGATTCTGCGTCTGGCTAGAGCTCCGAGTTTACAGAATAAACTAGGAAATAACAGGAGAGAGGATGAATGTAAGAGAAAGAACGATGGAAATGAATGGGAAAAAACAAGATAGATGGAACTGAAAATATATAATGACAGTAGCAAAGGTGAACATGCGATCAGCCATATGCGTGTACGCACACACACAGTGAATTAGATTTTCTGTCTCCTGAACATTTTCAGATATTTACTACAGGTGCACTCAGTAACAATGTTTATGCTTCACTATCAATAAAAACAAAATCCACAGGTAACATGTTTTGAATCGTGTCACAAACAAATTCTTTCAAAAAAAGGATTACATGCCAAGATGTTAGCAATCTTCTTTTTAATAAAAAGTGCAAAAATTAAAGTGCTCAGTGAAGTGATATGCTTCTTGGACTCCAAATGGCTTGGATGCACAATCATGCAAGTTCTTATTTACTGTTGCATGAATGCACTGTCACCCATGATTTATTCCATGAGCTAAAGCTTTCAAATAATGCGTTTTAAACTGAGTAGTGTCTGGTCATGTGGTCTCAACGCCCATAAGGGGACCTATTCAGTGTAAAATAACACAGCTTTTATAAAGTTACTGAGGACCGCTGATTTATGTAAGAAAAGCCGACTCACATAATCACATGCAAATGAAATCAGTCTGCTGTCATCACAAATTACCTTGTGGCCATCTCTTTTTCTTTACTGGTGGACTGGCAGCCATCTCTAAGTGAACACATTGTAGTGGAGAGGAAGTAGGGATAGTGATTTTTGAAGTATTGATCTAATAGTGGCAATACAACCTGGGACAAAAAGAAAAAGAGGCTTAAATAAAACAATAGTCACCAGCTCAAGAAATGTTCATTTTGGATTTTTGTAGTTTTTGCAGATTTTTAGTGCACAATAATGAGATTGATAGTTGAGGGGGTCAGGGAACTGCTGACCGTTATTGTTATTGATCTTCATGTGGGAGTGAAAGACTTTTAAACAGCAAGGCAGCATATTGTCTCAGAAACAGGGATGGACAGTAAAACATGACGTCTAATCAATTATTGGATCAAACAATACATAGCTAATTATCTGCAACAACACAAATTTACCTTGACCACTGTGGTTCAATTACAAAAACTTTGAACAAGCTGAGACGTTCTCTTGGTTGCCACTTAAGATACAATAAACAATCCCAATACACAAAATACAGATTTGTAGTGTCTTAAAAAGTATCCATTTCATTTGGATAATTATTTGGAGATCAAATAAGGCAGTTATTTATATAGGTCTGTCATCCTGACTCAGTTAGCTGCTATGCTGTGATGAATTCTCATAGATTTCAGTGTAAAGTTCTGTTCCAAATGTCTGACCTGCAGTAAAGATATATAACTGACCTTCATAAAGAAATTAATTTGCTGTTCATGGGGAACTTTCTCAGCCCTGTTAATCTGCCCTCGCGCCTGAGCAACCTCTGCAAAACACAAAACAAAATGACAAATTCACTTGTCTACATATTGAATATAACATTCATATCTGAATATCAACATTGGCTCTATGAATGTTTTAAAACAAAATTAACTTAAGACCTAGTAATTTGATATCTATTATATGGCTTCAAAACTTTTGTAATTGTATTTTTTATTTTTTCTGAGCTTGACAGCATCTGTCTACATCCCATTTGATTATATAAAAATGAGCTACAGTCATTTTTTTTTTGCATTAGGATTTGGAAAGGCATGAGGACGACTGAATTTTGTGTAAACTTTCTTTTTAACACCCCTTTCAGATTAGTGAGGCCTTGAAATTACAGGGCAGTTATATAAAAAGACAGACGTGCAAATAAATAATGGGAGAGAAGTGGAGTGGAAGAACATGGGAATGTGTGTGTGTCTAACCCAGCTCTAGTAACTGCTCGTGGGCTTGCTCAGTGAGACAGAGGGCTTGCTGGAGCAGGCCGTAAGCAAAGCGGCTCACAATCGCTGGGGAATCAGCATCTGCCACCTCTCTGTTCCTGTGCAGTGAAAATCCAGTCGTAAAAATGAAATGGATACTTCAAAGGCATGAGGCTCTTTCTAGTTTTCAGTAGCAGGAAAGTATGCTCACCTTCTCACTGAGTACCCATTGATGTGGAAGAACTTGAGAACATCTTGAGCTTTGTCTCTGACTCGACTCTTATCTTTAATGCTCAGAGCATCATACGGTACAAGGAGAGGGTGACTGCCCCCTCCTGGACAAAAAACAGCATCATATTAACAGCGCAAATTATTCTGGTCCAATTTTGCTATGATGCAATGCTCATTGTTAAAGGAGTTATATATAAGCAATGCATTATGATTAAGTAAACTGGTGACAGTTATTAAATTAATTCTTGCACTGAGTTTGCTGCCTTAGTAGTCAGCGCATATTGCACAGCTCTCTGCAATAGCTGACTGTAATATTTTTTAATTAAATTTTGTAGATATTTTGTAATAAGCAGAATAGTGTACGGCAGGTTATTATAGCACTAGAGAAAAACACTTCAGGGGGCCAATGGTGATTATTTTGTAACCTTATTAGTTTATAGAAAATATTGACAAATATGAGTGCAAACAGCAATATCAAAGGTTAAGAATTGCATACATTAATTTTTCATTGCCTATACCATAGTAGTACACTACACTACACAGCAGTTTGTGGTCTGTATAATTTCTTAATATGAAGTCTTACATGTATATATATATATATATACACACACACACACACACACACACACACACACACACGTGTACTATGTACATCCACACCTCTCCCACACACACCTTACACCCAGTATTCCTATTCCTATTCCTGTTTTGTTTCACTGTAATACGCAGGTGGCTGCAGGAACCCTAATTTAATTCACTGGATCATTTCTCACAGCAGCCCATCTGTAACACACACCTTTACTCTCCAGCTCCTGCAGTTTCCTGGCTGCCCAGACATGATGATAATTCTCAGCCAACCGCTCTGCCATGGCCTTCAATACCAGATTGAAAGTGCAGTTATTTTTAATCCTGTTAATGTACAAAGCTGGCTTGGGGGTATATAGACAGTATATGAGGCAATTTCTAAAAATGTGTTTTGTACTTGGATTTCAAAAAGCTATTTTATAAAAGTTGCTTAAATAAAAGCAGTAGTTAATGGTGTACTCTCCTCTTTGGTCCCTGTCGGACTGGTTTATATTATTATTGGAATTAATTGAAGCTTCTTACATGCTGATCCCAAGTCAGAGTGACACTGCTGGTATCCACAGGCTTTGGACTGAATGTGGAAGCTCCTTCAAAAGACAGCTATTAAAAGACAAAACACAATTCATGTTCTCCAAAGAAACACAATGCACTTATCTGGTTTGATATCAAGCATTTGTCAAACCGAGGTGCAGTCTGTTTTGAATGCATCCCATGTTCTCTGAAAAAGCAATGTCTTTTAAGAGCTGTTAATCCAGTCTTGGCGAGCACAGAAAGTCTATTCTGAATCCCAATCGCTTTGTGTCGTGTGCAATACAAAACAGTAACTGTCATTTCAGGAATTTGCCTTGATGCACAGTGGTCAAAGTGGAAACAGACACAACACATTGGTCTGCTGAAATGCTAAAACATTTTAAGAGATAATAATGTTATCATTATGGAAAACAATTACACAAATTAAATCAATTAAGAACATTATTTAACATCAATGCTGCATTATTTACAATACTACTCATAAATTTAATATTTAATTTCATTTTATTTAATTTCCTTTTCCAAACACCAAAATCATGGGCGCTAGTGAATATGCTGTCCAAGGGCCCAAAACCTCTAACGGCACCCTTGATGGGCGCAATGACTAAAAAAAACTAAAAAAAATTAAGGAATAATGGACAGAAAAATACAGAGAAAGCACACATTCTTCATCAGAGCTTTGCAGTTCTCCGTGAAGGTGTCCATTACCTTGCCAGACTGTGAAATCCTTGGAGCTGGGTTGCGAAAGCCTTGTGACTCCCCATCATTGGTCCTCTCAATAGTCCATCCCAAGCCCAGCATGCATTTCACTGTCTCTTTAATGGCCCCTCGATAACCTTCTTTATCCTAAAATACAGAGAAACCTCACTGTGTGAAAAGTGAACTGCATGATAAACTGCATGCTGCTTCTTTCTGATTTTTCATAAAATTTCAGCAAATCTGATGTTGTTATTTGTAATGTGTCTACATGTTTTGTGCATGAGGAGAGTTTGCTACCTTCTCAGATAGAGCTCTGTAAGGTTTAAGGAGTGGATGAACTTTAGCACTCTCAGAAAACTGTTCTCCATAAACCCAGCCATTCCCAAACTAGAGAAGAATGATCAAACAAATAGCTTTAAAATTATAGGATTGCCAAAGTTTCCACTATATTCTCAAGAAAACACCTGTAATACAAAACTTCTTACCTTTTCCAGGGACCATTTCTCATGTGTATGTTCAGCGTATTTGTTCACCACAAACTCAAGCATCTCTGGGATTGTCACACTATAAATGCATGAAAAAATTGATTATTATTTACCACATATCGAATAAACAGTCATTCACACTACACTTTTCAGAAACATATGAAGCGAACTTGTATATCCAATAAATAGACATTCACACTTCACTTTTCAGAAGATGATGAAGTGATTGAGTGGCCATATGCGCCGTTCATATGGGACACATCCCAGCCAGGATTTTAATATTGCATAAAATATCCAGGTTTTGGCTATTTGCACTGTGCAGGTTGATCGTTGTGTAACATTCATGAGAGCTATAAAGAGCATAGCAGACTTTTTTTTTTGGATTTGTGCGCAGCGATGCTTCAAGTCAATCGAGCGAACAAACACGTGTGCATATTTGCATCGCTTTGATTGTTCCCTCTAGATCTCACCTTCTCACACGCAGCCCCACAATTGGTCGACTATGTACAATAGCTGCATGTTATTGGTCAAACTGCTCTGGATGTTTTAGGCAATATTAAAATCCTGGTCGTGACGTGTCCTGTATAAACGGCGCATATGGCCACCCTATGAAGTGAACCTCTGAGATTAGTGCTGATCTGAAAGATTCTCAGAAGATTCTCAGAAGATCTCAAATGATCAAATCCAGCTCAAGTGTGTCTGTTACAGCTGGTTTAAGATGTGTTTTGGACCTTTAAGTCTTACTTTGAGGTGTCCAGGGGTCGAGGACAAAACCGTCTCTCTGAATTCATCGTTGAGTGTCTCTCTCGTCCTCCTGTGCAGCTCGGGTCAAGGTGGTCGGGAGGAATCGCCCCGGCAACTGCACTGAGACAACCCAGGGCCAGTTTAAATAGGTCTGGATCGTAAGACTGTGACGAGATTGAAAAACATTTTGATGGTGAAATTCAAAATAAAATTGGAACAGTTTGATGCATAAAAAAAGAACAGACACCCTATCCTAAAAAAAATATCCAGTTTATTAAAATAATTAAACACTCTTTTGGAGAAATGAATTGTGTGGTCACTTGGTTTGAAATGGAGATTTTCTGTCTTTTCTCACTTTTTTGGCAAGAGCACTGAATATCCCCCAAAACAGCTTTCTGGTCAGACGAAGTTCTTCCGCTGAAGCAGAGCCAAAGCCACCCCATCCATCATTCCGACAGTAGTACTTCCTGCTCTGCTCATAATGATTGGTCAACAGCTGGAAGAAGCGACCACAGTGATCAGCAGAATTGCTTTAGGAAAACATAATTTTATATTTTATAAATTTCATGTTTTTTATTTAGACCTTGAGTGGCATCTTGGAGTTTTCTGATAGTTGCGGGACGTCAAACACAAGATTCTGCAGCAGAGACTGCAACATGGAGGGATTCAGTTTTCTGCGGGAAACAAAATTGTTATAAATAAATAATAATGGGTTATAAATAAACAGACCTATACAATATGGATTTGCTTCTTAATGTCTGATCTTAATATATTCATCAGTTCTAAAAGAGCAAGAATAAGCAGACAAAGATACATTGACTTCCACTCTAATGGTCTATTAATTGCAAGACTTTTTTTTAAAGCATTCACTATTGTAACCGTGCCACTCTTTTTTTACTCTATAATACAATCAATCCAAAAAAAAGCTAAATCGAGCATTCTCACCCACACACTGACAGGAGACAGTCCTGGATAGCATCTCTCTGGGCCTTAGTCAGTCCGCTGGCTTTAGAGAGGCTGTAGACACCCTGCAGGAGCTCATCCACCAGCCCAGTCCGCAGTGAAGAGGAGTCACACAGCAGAGAGGAATACTTACTCAGCAATGGCAGAACAGCCACACATATGTATCGATTAAGGGCCAGAGCCATATCTGTTCCACCTAACCCCGTCTGCAAAGAGGGAAAACATATCAATACATGCAAAGCTGATTTTTCAGCAGCCATTACCATTCTTCAGTGTCACATGATCATTAAGAAATCATTCTAATATGCCAATTTGGTGCAGAAGACACACTTATTATCATCAATGTTAAAACAATTGTGCTGCTTAATATTCTTGTGGAATCATGATTTATTTTCTAGGATTCAATGATGAATGGAAAGTTCAAAAGAACATAATTTATTTGAATTTGATGCATCCTTGCTGAATAAAAGTATTAATTTCTTCTTTCATTTAATTTTGGTAATGTGACTTCTGTGTTTTGGTAATCTTTTTAGCTTTGCAACTACAGGAGTCATACATCAGCGGTGTGGCCTGTTTTAGGGGCGGTTGAAATGATATTTTTCACAGACAGACAGAGCTGATGAAACATGTAGAACAGAGAACACTATTGGAATACGTCAAATTAAAACGCCAGTCTGTAAGACCCCATAACCTTAATTTTGGCGTGCACTGCAGGATTCAAACCTTAATTAGGGGGTTCAGACTCCACAAACTCAATATTTTCAGCAAATAAAAGACTTTTAAAAATTTCAGATTTATTATTTGCACAAAACAATTGTTTGACTTCAAAAGACTTGTAATATAGTGGTTGAGTGCATGATGTTTAGTGACATTTTCAGAACTCCATCCCCACTTATTTGCATACTATGGAAAAAGGCACTACAGAGATTCAGCTAAATTCCTTTTGTGTCACAGGGGTCAAAAAAGGTCATATCAGTTTGAACTGACATAATGACAGTATTCAAATTTGGGTGAACCTTTCCGACACATAACATCTGGCCACTTACAGCATCCATGTTAACAGCCGCTTGCAGGTCCAGCAGGAAACCATTCTCCAGTAGACGCAGCAAAACCTGCTGGTCCTGAACTCCATAAACCCGGTCCAAGAACAGCACCATGGCTGCTTTGTGATCCGGACAAAATATCTGAGACATGTCAGGCTCCACCACTAGTTCATCTGAGTATATCAAGCACAAAATATTTTCAACCACCAATTAATCACTTTTTTTGACACAAAATACCCTACTACACATCTCTGTGCCAGCAGCTCCAAACTAAATTTACTTAGTTTATTTAAAAACTGAGCTCAGACTCCGTCTCGTTACACTGATTTCCGGTTTTAACAATCAAATACATTTCGAAATATAAATCAATTGTCAGGAAAATAATTATTTTTACGTCATGATCATGAATGTATATTTTATTATAAGTTCATAAAAGCACACACTCATACGCACCTGTGTTTACAAGTGGTAAACTAAAAGGAATATTGATGATTCCCTCCAGATCCTCTCTGGGAACGAGAGACCTCAAGATTGCCCTGATCCGAATGGCCTCACCTTTCCCCGCTTCTATGAGCTGGAGGTCATATAAACATACAACAGAGATGCCCATTAGCAAACCCTGAAGAACCTTTCAAACCTTTAATGAAAACTGACTTTGCCTTAAAAAGTAGATAAAACCAATAAGCCCTTTCAAACTAAATCCTTCAAGCACATTACGAGGCTCTTATCTAGCTTTCCCAGTGGGTTTCCTGAAACACTTACATGCGTCTCAGGTGCACAACGACCCAACAGATCAATGAGAGCAGAGTAGAAGGTCATTATGGCGTGTCCCATGTGAATGACATCATCATCTTCATCATCAAGCATGTCACTAGAAGTGCAGATCAGAATGAGACACGGGCATGAGCGAGAATGTATAAAACAGTATAACACTCACAGCGTCCGATTGGAATTCTGTGCATTGGCTGCACTGGTTCCATCCTGCAGGTGGGAAATTCTGATGGCTTCCTCAATAGTTGCTAAAAGACCATTTCCCCCCTCCCCTCGAAGGGCGGGGCCAAAGCATTCAGGTCGGCGAATCAGAAGCCTCACTACCACATAAGCGTTCTCCTCAACACTCTCACCTGTGTCAGGAGAATAACCAATCAAAACCAACCAGAGGTGTTTAATACGGTTTCACTAGGTCTGGATTCAGGAACCGCTCATTACCATTGCAAAATACTGCAAAACGCAGGAAGTCCAGGTAACGTTCTCCCTCTACAGGATTCCAACCAATATCTGGGTATCCTTTGGAGACCAGCAGAGCACAACTACGCAAACCACAGCCTCCCAAATACTGCACCACCTATACACAAATGAAAAACCAGTACAGACTGTTCAATATCACCAAAAGTGAGAAGTAATGTAGAAGAGAGATAAAAGAATCAATCAATGAAACCTACTTTCTCCAGATCTCCCTCTGTAAGAGCAAGCGCCAGTTCGTTGTTGTCCATGACAGAAGCAGCCGCCACATCCAGAGGAGTTGATCCTCTCATTGAGGGAGAAGCTGATAAAAAAAAGAATCATTTGCTTTTGTCTACTGCCTTAGAAATATTCAGGTTGGGGTTTAACCATATCAGTATTAGGATAAACATACCAAGTCCTACATTACTGTTGTCCAGCAGGTAGCTGAGATGATCGAACATGGCCCTCTGATTATGCCGACTGATTCGACAGAAATAACAAAGGAAACGACAGCAGTGCGCAACCATCTTAGGATACATGATTTCCTTAATGAGGCCAGAGGATAAGAGTTAACAGAGCACCTCATGGGAGTGAATAAATCAAAACACTGCACTTAATGCACTGATTAAGTTCTAATTTGAGTGGTTCAATTATGCAGTTGACATTTTACAACCATAATGAACGCAGAAGCTGATAATCACTGCAAGTACTTGATGTTATTATGATTACCTTAGATTCTCTAGCACCAAGGACATTCACCATAACTTCCATGACGGTCTCATGCATCCCCAGAGCTCTCATCAGATTAGGATGCTGATAGAACACTTTATTGTTCATAATGTCACTACACAAGAGAAAACAAAGGTCTTAGATTTGGGAATAAAACTGAATTGGACATAGTAGTCCATCAGAAATATTTGATCATTTAATAAGTGAAAATGATGGGGTATGATGGGATGTGTAAAAATAAGTCATTTTATGATGTTTTATTGGTACTCTATTCAGTGCCTCTATTCAGATTAGAAATGTCACTTTATGATGAATTTGTGCTTAATCATAAAAATAATAATGTACTAAAATCATACAAAATACTCTAGGTCTGAGGTCAGTAAAAACAGTAATATTATGGAATAAAATGTAAAATTAAATGATAAAAATATAAGAAATTCCTATTTTAATATTTTCCATATATATATTTATTGCTGTGATTGCAAAGCTGAATTATTCCAGTCTTTATGTCACATGATCCTTCAGAAATTCTTTGGTGCTCCACATTTTTTCAACTTTTGTGGAAACTGATTTTGATTTTTCAGAATAAAAAAACCTTCTGAACATTAGTGTATGTTCATTTTTTTCTATCTTTTATCTTTATCTTTCTATCTTTTTAAATGCATATATTAACATTACTGTATATTACCTTAAATTGAAATTATCGACTTAAATGTCTTCCTTTCTTTGGGTTTTCGGTTAGCTGCAATTTTAACATCGCTATCTTGATTAAAAATAAGCAAATTTTTACACAAAACTGATAAATTGTTTTTTACATAACCAAATAAATTTCTAAGATTGATGCTACTCACACACTACTTGTTAAGGCCATGTGATAGTAAAGCATAGTATTGTTTGAAATGGTTAACGCTACATAGTATTTCACTTACTATTTAAAAAAATACATAGTACACAATACACAGTTTATACTGTGCAGTATAGAATAAGTAATTATATAGTATTACTTTACAAACCCAGTCATCTTCTCTTACCCTAGTCCTCTGATCATGAGTTCCTCCTCTTCTTTGCCCATCCTGGCTGTGAGCAATGAACGAATCCGTGCTAGAGCCCACTGTAGATTTAGAGTATCTTCCACAGATGTCTGGCTGATACAGTAAGCCTTCTGTAGTGGTGCAGACATCTGGCCTCCCAGCCCAGCATACTGTTGATGCAGCAGGCTGAAAACAGCATGCACCAGAGCTGGGTCTTCTATCGTCCCCTCCTGGGCCCAGTGCAGCATGGTATGTGATATCAGCTGCTGTAGTGAGACTAGAAAGAGAGAGGTCTGTTTTAACTTCACTCATTTGGTGTGTAACTAAAAGAACCTGCACAATGTAATTCAGATCATTTCTCGAGAGCCAAATGTGACTGGTAGTTTTTCCTACCAGGTTTGTTCACAATCTCTTCAGGCAGGCCAGACATTCTCCTATTTAAATGAATTATTTTATCCACTAGGCTTTTGAGGTGATTCCTGACTGATTGGTTGTCCTCATCCCCATTCTCTGAATCACTGTCTATATCAATTCCTATATTAAACAAAGTGAAAAAAATGCATACAAGAGGTCATGAGACCAGTTAATGGAAATACAAATATAGCATTCATTGTCCTAACTGGCTGTGTACCACAGTGGCTCATTAGATCCTGATGGAATTCCCACATCAAATCTTGGATGTCCTCTGGACATGGACATTCTTGACACACTTCCCGGAAACTCAACATCATGTTTATCTGGACAGAGAAAACATAAGGACACGACTATTAAGGAAAGTTCCATCGGCATTAAATGATAATTCTTCTTATTTTCTAAAATTATGTTGTTGATCATAATGTGAATGATCCAAATGTCATTACTCAGTGCTCTAAAGCACCCTACTGAATTTCATATTTTTCCAAAATATCCCCTTTTGCATTCCACAAAAGAAAGAATGTCATACAGCAGGGATGTCCTAATCTCTTCCTTGATGACCACTGTCCTGCAGAGTTTAGCTCCACCCCTAATTAGGCATAACTTAATCAGCTAATCAAAGTCTACAGATTCATTAGTAACTTCTAGGAAAGTATGTTGGAGCTAAACTCTGCAGGATGTGTGCCCTCCAGAAGCAGGACTGGACACCCCTGTCACACAGGTTTGGAATGAGGCGAGTAAATAATGACTGAAATACACAGTCCAATCCAGTTAACCTATGACCTCTGACCTGTTCCTGAGGCGGGGACCGGAACTCTTTAGTTTTGCGTGCTGTGAGGGCAGCAGACATGTTGAGCGCATCCATGACTTCATTGTATCGAAAGCGCTGGTTTTCTTGAAGACGACCTACAAAGTCACCCGAGAAAGACATCACGGCTTCTACTCTGTGACGTACCTGGCAGTCACACAGGTACTTCAAAAGGTGGCACACCTAATAGCGAGGAATGAAAAATTGTGAGAAAGGGAGACATTATAAGAGGGAGAGAATCAGGTCAAAAAGGGGCAACAGTGTTGAATTGCAGAGGAATGAATAGATAAATGACAAAATCTTTTTTCTTTTTTGGCTGACCTATGCCTTTAAATGAACAGTGCCAACCTGTAATTTGACAGCTTCTGGAAGCTTCATCTGAAGAAGATTTTGCTGAGGGACATTATCCTCCCAATCTCTACCCTCCTTTTCCTCTCTTTCTCCATCACTTTCTTCCAGTTCATCCATCTCTTCTGTTTTACATGTTCCTCTCATGTAACTGGCTGGCAGTATGAGACTAAACACTGCTTCCAGATCTGTTCCCTGATACACACCCATCAGAAGGAGCGTGTGAACTAAACTGAGCAGAGGAACCATAAGGAGCTCTATGCTTCCCCCTGCAGGATCTCTTACACCCAGCCCTACTGCTGCCACTGCCTCCTCCAGCATTGTTATGACAACATCCTTTAATACATCCAATGGGAACTCTGGGCTGTTTTGGCGCAAGCTACTGCACAAAGCCCCGCCCTCATCTCTATCCATCACGTATATTTTATAAGCTCTGATGAAGCAAGGTGACGTAAAATGCATTCTGGGCCATAAGGAAGTGCTGAAGTCACTTCCTGGGAATCTCTGCACCTTCCTATTGTTTTTGTAGAGTGTAACAGACTGCGTGGCATCAGTTAAAGGCACAATGTATTCGTGGGTCATGGCCTGCATGGCACTGGCGTGGGCACCGAGGTGGGTGTTGATGAGGAGGTTGTAGTAACTTGTCCGCAGGTGACCTGGCATTCTAGAGCACTGCAAGGCGAACAAGAGTTGTGACTGGTCCACATGGCTGCAGAGGGCATGGCTTACATGTGTGTTTCCATGAGCTGAAAGAGCTGAGTAGAGGTGAAGGGTGTGGTCATGGAACTTTAGGAGATCACGCAGTTCGGACAGTTCCAGAATGTCAACACACCTGAAAGAGGGAAAAGAGTATAATCAAGGAAATAAAATAAATTGTATTACAATTTTTTTGTTGCTGTTGCTTTACAAGTATTTAAATTACAAGTATATTAAATACAACACAAAAAAATAAAATTTTGATAATGTCAAGTTTTTTATGGGAAAATTAGTTGTAAATATTAAGATTAACAATTACATTCTGAACTATAAAAATATGCCACAATGTTATTAAATGTATATGTCAAAGCTTTTTTGTGTGTTATTTTTCTAGCTGTCTAGCATAGATAAAAATGTTAATTGACATCTTCAGCATGACCTCTGACCTGTTCTCCTCAGGTATATGCAGGGTCATGATCTGATGGATCTGAGTGCAGCGAGCTCTCCAGCCATATCTCTCCTCCAGACGGGTCACTTCCACAGGCTGAGTGTGGTCAGGTACTCGGGTCCACCGCAGAAGCGTTAGGTGTTGAACACACAATCTAGGAGGACACTGAGGTTTTGCATTTCTTCTTTCACTCCGAAAAACTCCCGCTGATAGTGGCATCACATTCTGTGGGCAGCAATACAAATCCATAACCTGCAGCAAATATTTTAGGGAAAACTAAATAGAAATATGGTCATTTTATGTTTTCTTTCTTATATGCAGAAATGTTTTTTTTTATTTTTTTATTTTTTTAGAAGCTTATAACTGTGTTTATGTAAAGGTAATAATGCAGTATAAGTTATGTAAGGATATATAATATAATCTGTACTCTTCTTCTGATCCAAGCCAGAAATGGATGTGTTACAACCCATTTTAAGAAGACTGATACTGCATTCAATATTTTATTAACGCCAAAGGAGACGAAATATATAATTTGCAATCTTGCAAGAATGCCCAGTGTGCTGAAAGAGGCACTTTTTCAGAGATTTATTTGGTCTTCCACAGGCTGGAACGATGTTTGGCCGTAGAGAACAGAACTCATGAACTGGTTTACCTTGATGCGTCCCAACTCAAACTGAAAGACATTAGAACTTGTGGCTTTAGCACAAACAGCAGGGAAGAGCTTGGTTCCAGGTTCCACCTACAAATGGAGAGACATTGCTGAGGTCACACTAAAATAACAGACTAGATAAGGAGAATGTATGTCAAATAAAGTGTCTAGAAAGTGCTTTGCTTTTTGTGTATTGCTAAAATCACAACTACATAGTTAAGGCATGATTAAAATTATAGTATTTTGCTGAATATAAGCATAGGTTCTATATGGGACAATAAGGTCATTATTAAACACTAATACAGAACCTATATGACATGCAAAGCTAAATATTTGAACGGGAATGTTAACACTGCTAACTGATGTTCACCTGGTAGCATGTTGCAAGTTCTTTGCCATTAGCAGTGAATGTCAGGAGCCCTGTTGCAGTGTCAACCAGACATCCAATCTCCAGGCCACTGCTGTTGCGGCTATGGGACAAACTACTGCCCTCTGCAGCACACACCATGTAACAGCTGCTACGCTTCACACTAACAAATGAATAAACACACACTAGTATTATTATTCATTAATATAGGCTACTATCATAGTATTTATTCGTTTTAGTTCACATAGTATTTATTCGTTTTAGTTCACAATAACAACACTGAAACACACACAATGTCAAATAATTATTATGTATTTTCCGACATCATAACTAAAAAACTAAATTTTTCAGGTACAGTATTTTTCTCCGTTTAAACATCCAGCATCTCTTAAAGGCCCTATGATTTTTACCTCTCATGAACTTTGCCCCATTCATCCCCAAGAGTGACTGTGACAGTGCAAAGGCTGTCCAGGTCAAAGGTCACATTATGAGGGTCCAACTTAGAGGTTACCCACCCAACCCAAACATAAGATGGCTCCTGACTGTAGGGGACTCTCACAGAGTAATAATACTGCAGTGAGAAAAACAGAAGAAGAGAGATGCGATTATGTTAAACCCAGTCAAACCAAAACTACTTGTTTCAAAGGTCTCATTACTGTAAGTGATCCAGTAACAAATGGACGAATAAGAAAATGATTATTGACTACCGTAGTGCAATGAACAAGGTGGTTGTTTTCATGTTTCTCGATGGCCATCACTTCCTCCAACAAACGTGTTGACGAGTGGCTGGTGTTTAACTCTGGTTTCTTCTTCAGCAGAAACCTACAGCCACACCAGTTGATATAGATATGTAATAAAGAGAGTTTCAGTCAACATTTACTAATCTTAGTCCAGTTGTGCTTGGTGTTGGTGTGAACAAGAAGGGTGAACTGAACTCACCGCTGTTTGAGTCTAGATGGCTTTTCCTGACTGTGGTCTTTGTGATTATTGAGTTCATCTCTGGATCCTGTGTATTTGTGAGCTTTCATCAGTACCTCAAAGTCAGAATCTGCTTCTCCCTCCTCTGGATCTCTGAGGTGGCACACCATACTGCTGCTGGGGGGCAAAGTGACCTCACCGGGGCTGGAGAAAACCTGTGCACACTCTATTGGCATGCTCAGACGGTAAAAACCAACATCGCTTGTGCCCCTTTCCTGATGCCCAAAAGACTTCTGTGTTACTTTCAGACATGGAGTGTTGTCAACTGTTCCATCAACACGAATCACCTGGGAAGAAATTTGAACATTATAGAACATTGCATTCAACATTATTTTCAATGTTGATTTAAAATAATAGAATCTAAGATGTTTCGCAACAATGTGGTAATCTTGCCTTAGATGACATATTAATAATTAAATTAAATTAAATTAAATTAAATTAAATTAAATTAAATTAAATTAAATTAAATTAAATTAAATTAAATTAAATTAAATTAAATTAAATTAAATTAAATTAAATTAAATTAAATTAAATTAAATTAAATTAAATTAAATATTATTTATCTACAAATGCATCACCCACACTTGATGTAAATGAACTAACCTGTATGTTAGGATGGTCATTGGATATAGGAATGAACAAAGGCTCTCTCCAGCTCATCCATAGAGGTATCTCTTTCCTCATGTTCAAACCAAAGGGCTGGAATCCCTCTTGTAGGCCACAAACACTGAAATATTTTAGTGAGTCAACCTGATGACCCAAATTTAAACGACCCACCTGGTTGATCCCTATGCTACAGACAGGAAGAAAACCTAGAATTCATCAAAGAGAAAACACAAATGTTACACAAAGCAGAAAGTTACACCTTTATGTATATATATATATATATATATATATATATATATATATATATATATATATATATATATATATATATATATATATATATATATATATATATATATATATATATATATATATATATATATATATTATTTTTTTATTTTTTTTTATATATATTTGATAAATTTGTGTCAGAAAAGAATGGAAAATTATCAAGGAGAACTCACCGTCAGATTTATTGAAGTCTTTTACTGCCACTTCAGAACCACGACTGTTCAGCAGTAGCTCTCCATTAAGTGTAACCATCATAGTGCATGTAGTCAGGTCCAACAAACAGCTAATTACATCCCCTTTCTTCCAGCTGCCACCCAATCGCTCTGCCCCACCATGCCACCACTGTCCCTAAAGCATGACATGCAAAAAAAAAAAGATATATAATATGTCATCTTTTTTATTTATGATCCTTGTTCCTAAAGGCAGCTCAGAGTCAAAACATGTTTATGATCTCAGTACAGTTTTCTTTGACATAATAAATTATGACTGAAATACCTTAGAACCATCAAACACGAAGGCCTGATTGTCTGACCCAAGATCCACGTCGGGTTTACACCCAGGTCGTGCCCAGCCCACTCTCATCTCTCCATCAGTTATGGCCTCAAACTCAAAGTACCATTTTCCATCATACACTGCAAAGAGCTGCTCCAGACGGAAAATTCGAAATCTCTCTGCAGTCACAGACTTAATATTGCTGCTTGAAGCTATGGGAGGGAAAACACAACAGTGTTCATGTCTGATTGCCATACACTACCATCAAAAGTTTGGGGTTGGTAAGGTTTTTTAACGTTTTTAAGTTAAGTCACTTCTGCTCACCTAGCTTGACCTAGCTAAAATACATTAAAAACATTAACACTATCAATTATTTTCACATTGTAGAGTGGCTGCTTTCTATTTAAAAAAATTTTTTGTAAATGTAAATTATTCTTTAATTTTCAGCAGTTATTACTCCAGTCTTCAGGGTCACATAATCCATCAGAAATAATTTGATTATGCTGATCTGTTTCTTAAGAAACATTTCTTACTTTTTTGTTCTAATGTAAAAGTCCTTACTGTCACTTACCAATTTAATGAGTCCTTGCTGAATAAAAGTATACATTTTTATGTTCTAAAAGTAAACTTTGTTAGTAAGTTAGTAATTTAACCAACTGCCCGAAAGGTTATTCTCCAGACTATACTCCATAACTGTGTATAATAATGATAATGCTCCCACCATTTTCTTGCTCCAGCGGTTCCACAGTATATCCAAACCCAAGAAGGGTACCCAGTGTGTCCCTCATGGCATCTCTACCAGTCTGTTTGGTCTTCTCATCCAACAGGGAAAATGGCACTAGTTGAGTACTTCTCTTATACATTACATCCTAAAACATAGAAATATACATTGAGAAGCAATTTTCTCATGGTGATATCAATGGTCTCAAGTAGACAAATTTAGCATTTCAATGCCAGTGATAATAAAGAATACCCAAGATCATATTTATATCTTTTGTTTTCATAAAAATACTTTATTTTCCACCTGCTGTGGTCCACAGCTCCAGCCCTGTCTGATACGCTCCCTGGCCCAGATGTTGTGTTCATTCTCAGCCAGTTTGTCCAACAGCTGTTCCTGTGCAGCTGTTAGCACGACACGGGACTGATCCACCGGGGCTGGTTTATATCCATTCCATAACTCATACCTGGACAGATGATGTAATCAGGATTAATTAACATGCAATGCTTTTCCCTGTTGCATTCATGTTAAGAATAAATGTCGGCGTCTTAGTGAGGAACTTTATTCTGATATACTTATTTGAAAGGCGGACATATTTCACATTCTCCTCAGCATGTTCATCAGAGAGTCCAATATGGACACCAAAAGCCAGCAGAGTCCTTTCACAACAGCAAAAAAAAGCATGATTAATAATAAAGTGCTAATTAATACTTTATTAGGCACAATAATCAGTGGAATACCTGAGGATATCCTCAGATGACTGGAGGTTATGAATTCGCTCCTGATCTGGAAGTTTGGAAAACTCAACTAGACACGGGTGTACTTTTCTGCTCTCGTCTTTAACCTAGGAGAAGAGATGTATTTTCAACATACATCAGAATGAGATGGAGCTAATTAAAAGATGTTACTCAGATACTTACAGGTCCGTAGGTCCATCCTTGCTCTATTTTGTCAATAAGCCAGAGTTCATGGAGGTTTTCTGCTAGTCTTTCTCTGATTGGTTCCAGCTGTGGAGGATATTCAACCTGACAGGATGCAGAGTTGTGCTCAAGGGTGTCAGTCACTCACACAAGTTGATGCAAGACCGATTGTAGCTTAAAATAAATGTACTAATGCTAAATTTAAACTAATCAGAGCGTAATTGAATGGTACCTCACTGGAATCCACTGGAATGGGGATAAAGGTCACTGGACTTATAGGTACCACAGGGCCTAAGAGGTCACGCTGGCTTTCGCTGTGATTTCGTGTGAGTTTGTGAAACAGTTCCAGCTTACAGCGGGTTTTGGGGAGGAGAGCTTCGGCGCATGGAGAGAAACCAGCTGGAGGAAGAAACCTAAACTCCCCCTGTCGACCTCCAAACAGCACACGCACCCTATTGAAAAAAAGCAGTGCACTATTTAAGTTGTTTTATTAATTTAAAACAAAATGAAGTAGAATTGGGGAATCAGGCCACGTTTTTCATGGTGTGATGAATCATGGGAAAACAAACCTACAAGTAACACAACATGCAAATTCAAAATCCATTCAAAGGTTACTCACTGCACTCCTGCTGAGAAGCTGACAACTGGAAACAGCAGCCCATCCACACTGAAGTTCTCCAGCATGCCTTGAACTGGCTGTCCATTGACCCGGAAGGAGATGCAGGTTGCACTAAGGTCAAGACAGCAACTAATGACATCATCATCCCTTAGCAAGTGCTGATTGGGTGAGGAAGCCCTCCGACCTACACCTCCTAGAAAAGAATAAACAATAGTGTGTGGAGTTCACATTTATTTGATAAAAATACAGTAAAAACAGCAATATTGTGAAATATTTTTACAATTATAATGACAGCTTTCTATTGTAATATCTTGTAAAATTTTATTTATTCCTGTGACGGCAAAGCTGAACCTTTAGCAACCATTTCTGGAGTCCTAAGTGTCACATGATCCTTCAGAAGTCATTCATTTATGCTGATTTGGTGTTCAAGAAATGTTTTTCATTATAATCAATGTTGAAAACAGTTCAACTAACTTTTATTTTTAAGCAGTTTAACACATTCTTGCTGGATATCTGTAAAAAAAAACCTTCCAACCATTTGAACTGTAAACACTGCATGTGTTTATTCTCCATATCACCTGTCCAGAGCTGGAGTCCATCAAAGCCATAAGAGCAGAGGTCATCTCCTACACCGTTTGACCCCCAGCCGTGACCCCCTGTGGTGGAGGGATGATACCCTTCAGTGCTGGCCCAACCCACTCGCAGATGAGTAGGTTCTGCTGTCACAAAAGGCTCTGCCTTCTCAACTACAACCTCATAATACCACTTCTTGTATTGGGCACAGTCATCTCTTGCACACAGGAAGATGTTTGGACGCACACTAAACAGAAAAAAAAATAATAATAATAAATAAAAATGTTCTATAGGATTTTTTTTTATACTCATAGCTGGTCAATTCCTATATTATAACAGACTCAAAGAATATTTTTAGATGTGCAAATTATTACCTCTAAATGTGCCCTTCGCTATTACTTTGTGGTGAGGAAGTTGATGACAAATCACCTGAAAACTTGGTTAACCAGTCTTGTCTGTAGCAGCATGTCTCTTTCTGGCAGCAGTGTGTCACAGATCAAATGCTGATTAGAGCGGACGGCCACGCCATGACACACACAGAGTGAACACAACACATCCAAGATCTGCAGATGTGATAGATAAATAAATACACATAAATATACTAATAAAATAAATAAAATAAAATTCAATAAAATTCTAAAACAAAATAATAATATGTTTAATCAGCAAGGACACATTTAATAATTAGAGGTCACAGTAAAGGCATTAAAATGTGACCAAATATTTTTATTTCAAATAAAGGCATTCTTATGTACTTTCTGTTCATCCAAAAAATCCTAAATAAAAAAGAAAATTATTGGTTTACACTAAGAATTTTAAGCATCACAACTGCTTTCAACATCATAATAATGAGAATGATTTTTTGAGAACCAAAACTTCATATTAGAATGATTTTGAATGATCACGTGAAAAGTGAAGACTGAAGTAACAGCTGTCAAAGGAATAAATTACATTTAAAATATATATTTATATATTACAGGTGTGTCACATTTACAGTTATTTTAAATTATAATATTATTCCACACTGTTTTCCTGTATTTTTTATCAAATAAATGCAGACCCCGGTACTGTAAATTTTACCTTATGGTTCCTTCCATGTTTGTCCAGAAGTGAGATGATAGATTTTATGTGACTTTCCTTAATAACATTCAAAGCTTCAGAACTTTCAACTAAAACACAATGTAACACTTCCAATATTCCTGAAAACAAAAGTAACAAATGAGAAGGTGATGCATTAAAACAATGTCTAGACTCTAAAATCAGCTTATTCTAGTCACAAATTTTGCAAAAAATCTACCAGAGGAAGCCTCCAGCCTCTCTAGTCTGCTGACCAGCCAGTCCAAGGAACCGGAAAAGTGGGCACAGTTATTCCGATTACCCCTGATAAGGGCAGCTACAGGGAAAAAAAATAATAAATTGTTAATTAAAACTAAACCTGGATTATAAATCTTAAAACTTGAGTCATCCTATACCTAGCAGCTCATAAAAAGAGTTCAAGATAATTTCCCAAGACTCTCCTGCCTCTTTCCCAGCAGCCTCTGCAAAATGAGTGGCACTGTTGTACACATGCAAGTGATCGATGCAGTCCAGCACCAGAGTGATTATACCCTGTGAAAAGCACAATGTAGCAGAATAAAAAAGTAAACAGTTCAGATATTATTGCAGTGTGTAGCAAGATATATGAGTTTCTCAATCGCTGCAGGTATTACCTCATCTTGGAAGAGATTTTGTCTGTTCTTCAGTGTTCTAATATCTCCTTGTCTGACTTCATGATCCTGCCCCATTTCAGGACATTGAAAATAACCAAGCAAATCCTGGAGGGTCAGATGGACCATCTTGATTGGAAGATCCAAATCCGTGATGTTCTCCTTTTGGCTGACATCATCTAATCCCCTTTATTAGTGAAGAAAAATCATTACGAAAGATAAATGTTCTTCTTTGAACACATTTTGGCCTTTTAAAACCATTTTCATATCTAAATGCTCAAGCAAAGCTGATAAGCAAATATTATTCCATCTGCTACCACTCTACTATTTTCTATATTTAGCCCACCTTATGAATTTTGAGAAGAGAAGGGCGGAGCTTCGAATTAAACAAGCAGCTTGTGACTCCTCCCTCTGAGAGCGAGAGAGGGTGATTCCATCATCCATGTGACCTTCTGCTTGCAAAACAGCCTGTGAGAGAGAACCACTTCCCTTTAAATATTTGAACCAAAATTCATATCAGACGGAACCAATATCTGATTTCTGCTGGTCTGTATTGTAAGTGTTCTTATCTAGTATGATAATAGACCTTATTTTATTTATTTACACAAGTTTACCTGTCTCTGTGGCACACTTTCCTTCTGTCTCTTGGAGTCAGTGGTCTGATATGTGAGCCAAAGCCCTGTGTCAACATGCTGAATGAAGCAGAGAGAGTCTCCGTATTTGATCTCAGGTGCACCCATGCCATCTCTCTTCTTAAAGTGTGAGCTCTTTTGGCTCTCTTCCTATAAAATACAGATAGAATAACGTTTGCATTAATCATAATCAAAATGTATTACCACACCACACTTTAAGATAAAGTGTAGACAGGAAAATCATAATGCAGACTATGCAATATAAGCAAAAATCTGGTATATCTGGCTATGTTGTGTTTATAGCTGATAATATCCAACCTTTGATGCACGGAGACAGAACGCAGTACATTTCACATCAGCTCTTTCTCTCTCCACCAGCTGTAGTCCCCGATCCTGAGTCAGTCCCAGGTATAAGCCGGTGGAAAGGTGGCGAACACGGAAAGGCTGACCCCAGTGTGTGTGGCTGCCGCTCCACCTGCAAACACCCTTCACTACTGTGATCTGACCAGCACAGAAGGAATAAATACACACTTTGGTCTAACTGTCTTATACTAACTAACTGGAGGAATACCTACGCAACATGTAACGTTTCAAGCCTCCATAAAGATCGAGCCTGAAGAGATACTGAGCCGCCCTCAAAATGTACAGATCTGAAGGAAAAGATGGAAAATGGTGAAATAGGAAATGTAATAAATGTAATTCAATCAGGGTTTTTTTTACCTGTCTGACCTGCGTTCCTCCAGTCTGTCTTCTGCTGCAGGAATGGTCAAACATTCATCTGTGTGTCCGTGTAGCAGACGCACACTATCCCCTCCTCTCACATGACCTACAGGTCAAAATCCAACACATGATAAACTGACACAAATTTTATACAAACCTCCAGCAAAATGTATTTAGTCACAAATCATGAAAATCAGCCAGTAAGATCTACAGACACTAAACAAATGTTTAAATGATTGATAATGTGTGATTGGTCATCTACCCTGCGTCTCTGCCGTCTGAGTAGAAACAAGAGCCACGCTCCACAATGTCTGCTGGAAAGCCGCATCCACCCGGCCAATGACATTGTCATTACCTTCACTGTTACTCCAAGACACATGCTAGAAACAGAGAGACAGGTTGTCACGCTGCAATAAAAATATCTGTATACAGATATATAAATAGATAACCAGGTAACAAACAAATGGCTTTACTTACTAGATATCTCTCAGAGGAAACACTAACTAAGATGAGATCATCACCCACTCTGACTTTCTCACCCTCGGACCTCTGTTTAGAGGCAGGGTGAACCGTCCACCAACACACCTCACCTAAAATCATACAAACAACATTCATGACACCAATATTATGGCAGCCCTCATCTTTATCAAACATGTATTCATAGCAGAAGAATAAAACATTCACACGCATATAGAATATGAGCTTACCCTTTGTGTCCTCCTGCAAACCAACATCAAAAGCCAGCTTGTCAGAGGAGAGGCCTGATGTGGACAGACAGCAGAGATACTAAAACAAGACAGGAGAGGTTTAAAGTTAAAACATCATAGAACCAGCATGAAAATAACAAGGTCAAATCAAGACTGGTCTTGCCATGTCGCTGTAGACATGTCGAAAGAGAACCGTCTGGCCATAGAGCAGAGTACGACGCCCGGCTGCCTCACGTGACTGAAACAAAACCACTCTGTATTATTTTACAGTGTTTGGCACAAATGTTTACTAAATGAATACACCTTTGACTACATTACTCACCCCTGCATACTGGTCTTCATGGTTGGACAGCATTTCCTGCAGCGCTCGGACAGACAGACACTGGTCAAGCACAAACACACACACAGAAAGGTCTGCGGGAACATTCTGTAAGCAAGAGGAAGGTTTTTCAGAAGTTTGATACACACATGGAAAACTGTTCTTACACACAGAATAGTAACTTGGTTTAAAAATGTTAATAAGCAAATGCGCATCTCACCTTTGAGTTGGAGGTGGACTCAAGATAGCAAAGCCGTTCACCGAAACCTTCTGCAGCTAGACAGAGTTTCTGCTGATGAGGGCCTGATGAGCAACACCTCAGTACCAGCTCATCCCTCTGAAAAACACATTCTCATTACAGCCGGTCTGAGCTCATTACAACTGGGACTACTATCAGATCTGATAAAAACACATTATGAATTAAACTTAAGGTTTTTAATGGAAGAATGCTTATTATGACATATTACGGCATCCATAGGAGTTCTACAGCACCAAATTGAACAAATGGAAAATGAAGAGCTTTACCACTGTATTATATTTTATGTAAACTGTATCTATAAATAAATAGGGCTAAATAAATGTTAAGTTATAAAAAGGAAATTAGAAGAAAAAAGACAAGGCAATATGATACATTGAGATTTGATAATTGACCTTAGTAACACTACTTTGCTAATGTTGATTTGTTACATGTAAAATATAGAAGTTATTAACATGGTGCAAAAGGTTTGTATAAAAGCACATACGCCTCAAAACTAAACACACAATCCTCAATGACATCAACAATGAACAAAAAAATTAAGTAAAATTATATTAAACTGTTTTGACTGTTCGTCTACCATGTTTCAGTGTAATTAATTAATTGACAAAATAATGTAATATATTTGTTATATATATTTGTGATTTGTAAAGCCCCATAAAGTGTAATTGCTTATCTTACAGTGTGGGCATAAACAGTGTCATTAGTGCAGTGTAGCCTTATAAGGACTGAATACTTAGGACTGACTTATCAGTCAGTGAATAGAGAATTCCAACACCTCTAGCTTGTCATATGAGTTTGACTGACCAGTGGCTCTCACACACATACAACCACACTTATTCAACCATTCATGTTGCTTTTAAAGCCTAGATTCAAACAATGAATGATTTCCAGCATGATACTGTTACAAATGCATGTGCTAAAATACATACAGTGAATCAATGGAAGTGTGTACTGTATGTGTGTGAGAAAGACACGGTTTATCTCGGTTTTAGAGATATGGAGCTGAGAGTGAATAGCTCATACATTTAACAGACTCTCCAGTTCCTCTGTTACTGATAGCACAAAGTAAAAATAGACAACGGTGATATGGTTCAAACTCTCTCAAATGTGAATTCAAACACTGTAAATACATATAAAACTGCACGTAAACAATTTAACAATTTATGATACATACATACTGTAGCTACAGCTACAGTTTCTCACAGTAGGAAATTACTAAATAATACTCTTAATGTCTGTGGGGCAGATCTAAATTATACGTATGCTGGAAACATGACTGTATATCCATATGCATGGCCAAAAATGTTTCACTTATATTTTTTTGTGACCCATCTGTTAGCATCAAATATTTATGTCCAAGAATCTCATTACATTAATCTAAAAACAAATCTAATTGCAGTTTAATAATCAGTCCTTTTTTGTCTGAAGTTAATTCAGTTCAGAATAAAGATATAGTCAAGATATTATTCATTGCATTTAAATTTGTATTTTAATGCATTCCATTTTACTTACAGTTCGCAGGAATTGTATTTCATCTTCCGCTTCTCCTATATCCATGTTCAGTGACTATGTAGCTGGACTTTGTTGAGGGACCTGCGTGTAAGAATCAGAAGACTGAAGAGTGCCAACGCATCCCAGGACAGAGAGACCACGATACCACCCATCATGAGATAATGCTGCTGAGATCTGATAAAGGTAAAGCGGGAAAGAAAGGGCTTTTCCATATTTGGTCAGTTACAGTGGAGAAAGCAAGCAAGCAAGGAAAAAAGAAAAGCAGAATTTTTTTTTTACTTTAAATATATTATACAAGTAAAAACTACTAAAAACTTGTATTTAATAAAAGTAAAAGATGCTATATTATATTAAATATTCTATTATGCATACAAAAATCCAAATTTTCAGGCCTACAGTTTGTACACTTCAATAAAGCATAAAAAAGCAGAGACTTGGCCTTTTCATACTGTTTATTTAATTTATGTCACTGTAAAACACACATTTGGCTTTCTTGATTATAGAATTCAACAGCATACATTCACAAATCACGTTTTTCCATCTTAAAACTAATTTGATAGGTTAACAAATTGACCAAAAATCAATCAAATGCATTGTCATTGTACACTGAATTAGTGTGACATTTTTGTGAGAAATTAGCTGTATTCATGAAAGCTTGATTGATATTTTGGGATTTGCATACTTTTTCACTCTTCACTGTGAATGATTTACATGCTGTGTTTAATACAGACAATGGTGTGTTAAACAGGCTGTTTGTCTGTCATTCCAAAGGGTTAACATTCTTTTACCCACAACTGTAAATTTTGTATTTTATCATAAGGATTTCTTTTTTTTGCTTTCTTTATTTTACAAACCCTGTAATAGTACATAGATTGAAACTTGTAATCACCAAACTTAAGAAAATGTTCAAACAAAAACAAAATTCACAATATTCAAAATGTCATGTACAAACAAATCAGCCAGTGTGACAAAGTCACAAACTATTACTTTATTTGAGTTGAGCTACTATTTTTGTTGCTTTTTTAACCAGGGACACTACAGTACCAGAAGGCAAAATAAGAAAAGCACAATAGTTTGGTGAATCTTTCTCATTTGGAGAGAATTCAAATGTGCAAGAGCTTACACACTGTGGGTTTAACACTACCACACAAAATAGATTTATTTCTGGAAAAGTGAGATTGGAAAAGATCAGAGTGAAATGCAAAAAAAAAACCTATAACGTACTTAACAGTACTGAATTCTGAATTTATTGTAAAGTAACTGCTATTATATTCTATATAATCTATTATACATAGCCTACATGAAAGACAGTAAAATAGTTTCCCATGCCATGGATTCAACAATTCATGAGAAAGTGAATCGAAAATTCACAACTAATTTGGACTGTTACAGTTAAATGTTCTTTTTACGTTCTAAATTGCATTCTTTTCATTTCCAGACTACATTGCATGTGTATTGACTTAAACATTTCATATCAATCCCTTTAGAAACATCCATCAACTGAGACTAAAAAATTAAGCTGTGCTCATTGTGTTTATTTGCCACATTTTAATTTCTTGAGGCTGATGGACAAATATTTTATTTGGTTTACAAGTGTGATGGGATTGAAAAAGGTCAGAGCTGTTGAGAGAGTTAAAGGTCACTTTCGCCGTAGAGGGCAGTGGAGAAGGCAGTGTAGTCCAGGGCTCCAGGCAGGGCGCCGGGGCCGGTGTATGTGGGCATCCTGCTGATGCAGTACTCTGCCTGGTCTGGAGGAAGCTCTCGCCTCAACTCATCTGCCAAAATATATGGCTGCAGAAGGAACAATAAACAACAGATAAGCAATATGGAAATAATTTTTCAGGCAAGATTTTTCTGAATAAAATCAATAAAGTTAAACAACAAAACACACACCTTGTCTGCAGAGAGGATCCTGAAGGAAGCGATGACCTGTTCAGCTGTGTCTGTGTCCGATGTCTCTCTTGTCATGAAGTCAATAAAAGACTGGAATGACACAACGCCTGAAGTGTTTGGATCAACCAGCATCATGATCCGGGCAAACTCCACCTCACCCTGAAAAAACACACTCATATGTGACCCTGGACCACAAAACCAATCTTAATTGTTGTCCATTGATGTATGGTTTATAAGGATCTGACAATATTTGGCCGAGGTACAACTATTTGAAAATCTGGAATAAAAAAATGTAAGAAAATCAAAATACTGAGAAAATCGCCTTTGAAGTTGTCCAAATTAATTCTTAGCAATGCATATTACCAATAAAAAAAAATTCAGATTTTATATTTTTACGGTAGGAAATTTACAAAATATCTTTATGGAACATCTTTACTTATACTAATGATTTCTGATATTTTTGACCATACAAGGTTTTTTTGGCTATTGCTACAAATATACCCCGGCAACTTAAGTCCTTAAGGTCCAGGGTCACATATATACATTTATAGCAATTTAATTAAATGTATATATATATATATATATATATATATATACCATACCATACCATACATACACACACACACACTCACACACATACATATTTTTAACATAAATATAAATATATTTAATAGTCTATTTATGCATAATTTATGCATATAATCTAAAATTTTTCCCATAATAAAAAATTATAACTTTCTTATTCATTAATTTTATATAATTAGAATAATTTTTTTTCTAAAACCATTGGCAAAGTAGTTTTTTCTTGTATTGAGCATGAACCTCACAAAATGTTAAAAGATATCTTCTTTAAAAAAGCCACTCACATAAAATAATAATAATAATAAATATCAAAATAAGAATAAAAAATATATTTGACAAAAAAACTATTATAAAATAATGAGACGTGTTTTAATAAGATATATTAATTATGATTTATAAAATATTTTATTATATAATTTTAGATTTTAAATAGTTTACGGTTTTGAGAATTAATTATATACACAAAACTTTATTAGATTTCATCTTTAAATTAGAATAAAATCAAAATTAACTGAGCATAATAACAATAATAATAAAAAAAAGTTTTTCATAATCAGTGAACCTATTTAAGGCCCTACCAGATCATAACCCATCGAGATCAGACAGGCTCTAAAGTCATCAGAATCCATCGCCCCATTCTTCTTCTGCATGGGAAAGGTTAAAGGACAAAGGTTGAGAGTGAGTGGTTCACGCAGTGACATGGTCAAAATAATGAAGCAATGTGGAGTAGGGAAAGAGACAGCACCTAACACAGACGCACAACCAAAGAGACAGCACAACCACAATCAGAAAAAAACACACGATAGGTACATTAGAACTATATACTGCTGCCCAGGGAACTACACATGGGTCATGTCGGTCAGTACCTGTTTGTCACTTCCTAAATGCCCAAAACTGATAAGGCATGCTTTAAACTCATCAGTCATGTTTGTTTACCCCTCTCCAAATTAGTGCCATTTAACTCCGATTTTAGCACAAATTGCATCTATTTCAAATCTGAATTTAAACATACTAAATTCTGCAAATGATATCTCACGTCAAGCTAAATTCGTTCCACTAAATTAATAGAAAGATAATTACCACTCTTGCACTGGGATGCGATGCCTCTGAAGAAGTGAAGGCAAGACATAAAATAACAGTGCAAATATGAAATGAACGTGTCTCAACTTAAATAAGAAAGACTTACAGATTTTGTATAATGCTCAGTAAAAGTGTAAAGGGTTCAGTTTAGTTGGTATGGTTTAATGACTATTAGTATAGCATCCATTCAACAAGGAAACAGGTGAGTATTGTTATAGTACACAAAGGCTGAATACAGCACCCGATCAAAATGGTTGAAAGAGGATCGGAATTCATTCATCTGCTCCTGGCTGATGCCCTTTGCATCACGTGTCAGAATTTGATTCTCAATTTCATTAATAGTGCGAGCAATCGTAGTCAAAAGGAGCTCCCAGCCAACACGAATATGCTGCAGAGGAAAGAGAAATGCTGTTGTAAAATCATGATTTGTTACATACATCTCAATTTACACTGGGGTTTTTTAAATGTTTTTGAAAGTTCAGTACATTTAATACAGAAAAAAACCAGTGTGGAAAAGTATTAAAATTTCATATAAATGCTTTCTATTTTAATACATTTTCAAATGCAATTTATTCTCATGATGGCAAAGCAGTCATTACTCATGATACTTCAAAAATCATTCAAATATGCTGATTTGGTGCTTATGAGACATTTCTTATTACCAATGTTAAAAACAGTTGTGCTTCTTAATACACAAAAACTTGTGGAAATCACATTCTTTGAATAAACTGCAAGGTTGTTTTTTTTTTTTTTATAAAAATATTTTACAACATTATAAAATGCCTTTATTGCCACTTTTGATCAATTTCATGCATTCTTGCTGAAAAAGAAATGTGTGTTTGTGTACCTCCATAGTGTAGTTAGTATGTTTGTTGTCAAAGATAAGTGACTCCTGGATGAGTTGGTGATCTCCCTCCAGCCTATCAATGTTGGGTTTATAGCTGACGATCACATGCTCATACTGCTTCAGCTGCGTCATCTGATCCTCAAGAGTACCACCCACAGCCATAGAACAATGACCAATTTCCTGATAGATAGATAGAAAGATAAAAGTCTTATGTAGGTCTATCACATTGACACAGGTGATGGCTGAAGCCACTCACCTCCATCCTGGTCTGTATCCAGGGTCCGATGAGGTGGGCTTGGGCAGCAAACTGGCGTCTGAGCCTTTCGTTGGCATGCTGTCGTGCTAACTCCTCCTGCAGTGCACTGTCACGCTGGGGAACCAGCTTCTTCACCTGAATATACAAACACACATCATTATCATGCTTATGGTTTTGTATTGAAGATCACAGAAATTGTTTAGAATGGCTTAGAATTTAATATTAACAGATAACATTTGCGTTATAACTATAGAAAACTTCTGTTTTCTGTGCCGTAATGGAACAGAACGTAGGTCTGAGGTGTGTGTTTGACCTTGTCCCACTTGATGGCAATCTCTTCTGTAGTGATGGTGCTGTAGGGGTTGGTGAGGTCTCCACGAATGCCATAATTCTGGAAGATCTTCAGGACTTCCTGCTGAATGCCAAGGATCGACTGCCTTTCTGCATCCGCCTCAGGAAGTGTGGCCTTAAACTGCTCGTGAGCTGCTATCAGAGTCTACACACAATGGATAGCTTGTTTTTTAATATATACACTATCATTCAAAGTTTGAGTTCAATAAGATTTATTTTTTTTAGGAAATTAATACTTTTTTTTTTCAGAAAGAATGTATTAAACTAATCAAAATGGCAGTAAAAACTTTTACATTGTTATAAGATATTTCCATTTCAAATAAATGCTGTTCTTTGGAATACTGGTTTACACAAGAAATCTTATATATATTTTTTTTTTTTTTCATTTCAACTTTTCCAATCTCATTATCTTAATTTTTTTTATTGATGCTAAGAAAAGTTTGAGCACCAAATCAAATTATTAGAATGTTTCTGAATGATCATGTGATGTTTTTTATGTTCAAAAACATTTTTTTTTTTTAGAAAAAGTCAGAAAGTAATACATATTTGACAACTGTGTTAATACTAGTCTGTTTAACAACATTAGCACATTAGTGGTGTGCACCTGGACCTCTTCAATGGTGTGCACTATGAACATATCCTGTAAGTCTTCCATGGCTCCCTCCATCCAGTTATTAAAGGGAGCAGATCTCTTTGCGTATTCCAGAAACAACTGCTCCACCGTCTCCAAAAGTTTCTCTGTCCTCTGCAGAATTTAAAACACTTCAAATTCAAACCTTTTAATACTTTGATTTAACAACATTTTTCTAGACAAAACAGGTTGAGAGACAGACAGCACACCTCCAAAGCCTCTCTGCGTTTCTGAGTGAGTGTACCCAGTTTGTCCCAGAGGTCACAGATACTTTGACACCTTTGATTCACTGATGCAACATCATGATATTCCAGCTCACTTTAGAAAGATAAAACACAAGATAAAAGATAGAAGACTTTAGGCCAAAATGTTGCATTTGCTATTGAGTCTGTCCCCCTCTAGTGGTTAATAGATGTAGTAGGCTACTCACTAACTTTGTATTAAAGTGTTAGTTCACCCAACTGGTGACCCCTGATGTAGACCATCTGACAATTTAGTTTTTCATGCTCATTTTCCACGCTCTCCCTATGTATTTGAAGAAAACAGGCTGTTTTTGATTCTGTACCTCTAAGACTGCTGTTATGATTGGCTATCTACATTTCCTTCCTTTGCTTTCTGTGTCTAAACTAACATAAGTATGCTAATCATCATAACTATGCTCCATAGATTATCAGCTATATCACCCTGTACTTACTGAGATAACAGAAAAGTCAGAAGCTGTTAGTCACTTACTAAATACATGCACACTCACACACACACACACACACACACACACCCTAACCAGGCCTGCAGGGAGATAATGAATGTTAAAATAGAAAGTCAGCGATTCAAGCGTCAAAGTATGCTGTAAGCATGGTGCATGTGTATGGATGTCTAGCTATGGATAAGTAGTGTGAGAGATATGAAGCTATCAAGACCCTGTGAGGTGATGAGAAACTAAACATGACAGATTAGTGACAAGGACAAAGCACGTGTGCACCACCATTCAAATATTTGATGCTGGTAAGATTATTTCAAATATCTCTTACCCTCACCAAGGCTGCATTTATTTGTTCAGAATACAATAAAAACAGAAATATTGTGATATAGTATTAATTTGAAATACCTGTTTTCATTGTAACATTTTAAAATGTAATATATTCAGTATTCTGCAGCCATTACTCCAGTACACTCTCACATTATTTTTTTTTAGAAATCATTCTAATATGCTTATTATTACCAATGATGAAAGAGTTGTGCTGCTTAAAATATTTTTGGAAACTGTGATACTTCTCAGAATTCTTTGATGAATATTTGATTAACATGTATTTCAATACATTTTAGACTAATATAAAAGTCTTTAAAATCACGATATATATATATACTGACCCCACGGTTTTGAATGGTAATGTACATACCAAAGTTTTATTCAAACAGCTAAATGAAATGAAGATCAGCAAAAAAAGCTAGTACAACATATTTCTGAAGACATTTAGTCTAAAAGGTTATACTCGAGCTCCTGAGCAATAGCAGCAATCTGCTCGACTCTGTCCTGGTGGGCAGAAAGGTCACTCTCAAATGCCTCGTGTTTCCTCAGCAAAGTTCGGACCTCCATTAAAGATGCTGACTCGTAGTCCTTCCGGGTCAGCATCTCCTCCTTACCTATTGCAATACACATGTAAAACATATATTAAGCATCATTTAGTGGACTTTCTCATCCAAAGTAGCTTACAGTTTATTTTTATGAAAGTCCAGACACCGCTTCAGACTCAGGACTCACCTGCAGCCCAGGTCTCATGGTTGCTAGCTTTCTGTCTAAATTTCTCTGCTAGGTGGTCCAATCTTTCCAGTCTCCTGATTTCCGTCAGCAGCCATTCCTCATATCCCTTCTCAGCCTGGTCCAGTCCCTGCCATGCACTTGCTATGTCCTATACGGACAAACACATACCAAAAAAAAACCTAAACTATGAAACCAATGAGAAACTGTGAACATGTTCACCTTATTGGTTCATTCGGGTATGTGTTTGTGAGCTATATACCTACAAAAATATTTTTGCGGGAAATATTTAGTTGAAAAATGCCCCAAAGCTAGCTAGTCAGATAAATAAAATAAAAATAGCTAAACAATAAATATATAATACTTCTTAATATAAAAACTATTTAAACAAAACGAATAAGATAATATAAACTGCATATTAAAATGAAAATGTTCAAAAGAACAAATGTTAAATAAATACAAAAATATTACATGTTAAAAGAAAAACTATTAAATAAACACATTTGAAAATAAATCAATCAATAAATAAGCAAAGTGGTTGTGTCTAATTAGACATCTAAGTAAAGGTTTTTTATCATGTGTGTGTATGTGTGGATCAAACTCTCACCGAAACCATCTTGCCCTCAGAGGGCATAAATGCGGGTCGGTTGCTGATGCGGAGTTTAGTCTGCAGGGTGTTGAAACTGATCTCCAGCTGACACTTCTCCTGCACTTTGGGAGGTTTGTGCATCCTGCGGTAATCTCGGAAATCCTCCAGCTTCCGCTGCATCTCCGTCATAGTCTTCTCCGGCACACGATTCTCCAGCCAGGGAATGGTACGTCTGATCCACTCCAACAGCTAGAGAGTAGATGGAATATTTATGTGTAATATGTGTCTGTGTGCAGTGTGTGGAGTGTATCTGATGTGTGTTTATGTCTCCTGACCTCACTAGCCAGTCTTTCATAATCCACCATCAACTTCTCATTTTCCTGATTCACTCCCAGCACCTTACAGATCCTGTTAAAAGCAGTTTCAGCCTGAGAGAGAAACACAGTAAGACTGTAGGTAGAGATGGATAAAAAGATTGTTGATCTGCTCAATCTAGCACATGCAAAACTCCATACCTGTTCAGCTCCAGCAAAGGCATGGTAGAAGCAGGACACATATGTCATAATAGCTCTCTCATCGGGCTTTGGGGTGTTCAGGATGTCTGCAGGGAGGGGAGATGAGCAAAGGGACAACTACATAAAGTTAAGATGGGAATAAGGTGCAAGGGAAGAAAACAGTGGGTCTAGCCTGAGTCTAGAACTTGGTTCCTTCCGAGGTTTCCTACCAAAAAAAATATGTGGGAGTTTTTCTTTGCCTCAGTCTCTGTGACATATAGACAATTCTCAGGTTAGATGCCATATTTTAGGTAATAGTGTCTTAAGGTATTATGTCACAAGCATTCTGACATAAATTTTTTGTGAAAGACATATTTTCAATGTTTCACTGGCTGAAAGGTTTGTATTCAGTTGGAACGGTATAAGGAGATCTGTGGCATTTTCTTTGCTTATCGTTTACCCTCTGCATCCAGCATTTTGGGGATGTCCAGATGTTTTTCAGCAATGTCAAATGCCAGATTCAGATTACCCAATGGATCATCCTGCATATAGACAAAAGGAGAGAAAAGGCATACTGCTTCACCTTTAAATAAAGCACAAGACATAATACATATCACCAAAAAACTGAATCAATATAAATCTAAATTATTTCCATGCAAAAGTGAGTGTCAGCGTTCAGGTGTCACTAGAGGAGAGAGAAAAAAGTTAAGCTCTAAAATTCTTTGACAAAAAAAACAACAACTAGGATTTCAAATGATAAATTAGTTAAAATCTATCTGAAAAACAAATGCTAAAAAAATAATACAGCCTTGTTGAGCACAAATGTCTTCAAAAACATTAAACAAGAATAGTAATCAATTCTTCTATTCTGCATCCTAAATGTTCATGTTTATGGGTATTGTGTGTGTGTAAGCAGAGTTTGGGGATCAAGCTTTTGTTCTCTGTGTCAAAAAAAGCTGTATTGCAGGACATCAGCAGCTGCAGGGGATCCAGAGAGTCCTGGACCCTCCTGATGCTTGTGTCCAAACTGGGACGACTGGGGTCCATACTAAATGCTGGATTACCCTGTTCAAGCTCACCTGGAGCCGTCAGTAACAGCTGAAAGGGATAGGAATGTCTGTGTGTGTGTGAGAGGGGTCTTTTAGTCACTCACCATTGAACTGTCTGACCCTGACAAGCTAAATAAATCCTTAATCTTCAGCGGTCTGATCCAACCAACTAATTAAAACCATAGTACACATACACTCATTCTCACAGACTTGGAACAAGGCTGGAAACATGCTTTAATGATTCCCTCTTCTAAGCTGGAAGCAAGGAAATCAATTGGGATACTACTGGCTAAAATGTAAACAGAGGCAAAGTATTGTTTTGTCTGTTTTAAATGTTTGAACGGCTGAGAGTGATGAAGATGGGTCGCCGTGATTTTGCCATGTAAGACATGTTCCTTGATCAACATTTTCATATTGTTCAAAAAAGTGATATCTTTTCTGAAAAGTTATATCTCAATTCTGATTGGTTGATTGGAATGTTGTTCTACGTCTTGTTCTAACAAGGATGTTGATCCAGGAACATGTTGTACTTGGTGAAATCACGCAAGCACACTCGATGAAGATGTTAGACACACATACTGTAAACACACACCATTTGTGCAGTGATATCAACCAAAGGGAACATCAGGATGTTGTGGCAGCATGTTATTTAGGACTGTTAGATCAAATGTCCCAAAGGGTCAAAGGTTAATCTGGAGTCACACTTGAGACCTTGTTGAGTTTAGCGTAGTCAATGAGGTCAGGCCTGTGCCTGTGGATGAGAGCGCACAGCGCCAAGCCATCCTTCCAGCTTCACCAGAGAGAGTGGGTCATGTTAGAATTAACATAAAAACTTCAACTGAAAATAATAGTATATGTTCTTTACTCGTATTAAAATAAAAAACATTGAAAAAAAAGTTTTGCACCCAATAAATAGCCTTACCTGACATGAAAGTTTTGAATATTGACATTCCTGTAAGGTGCAGTCTTCCTCTGACACCACAGCAGAAGCCCTTCTTTAGCCGAAGTCTCTGAAAGATGATTTGAGAATCATTAGGCCTATATAATTCACACATGACTGATCTAACTGTCGTTATTTACTATGAAATGATTTACACATTACTAAGGATTGTGAAATTTGCTATTAATAATAATAATAATAATAATAATATAGTTTTGATATCTGTGCAGATGTTGTGTGGCATTTTATGTTTGGGACTTGTTTTCTTTACCTTCAACAGAGATATCCTGAATGGCAAAGCGAAGGATGATAGTCCAGATCATTCCAAGAGTCATTTTCACATTTCCATCCACAATTTCTGTAAAAATGTGACTCAGTAAAATAAAGGGCTAAGCAAGTTAAAATGACAATACTTTTTTTAAAATATAGGATATATATAACATTTTCAAATATGCTATGTGACATGTTGAATTAATAACCTGCATCCCCTAATTTCTTTCTTTATTCATTTTAGGCAATTTATTTATAAAATCCCAGAAATCCAGTTACACTACAGTTGTGCAATAAAGCATACCTTCAGCTCCAATGGAGACCAGTTTCACTCCTTTACTGGTGATGAAATCAAGGGCTTTGTTGACATTGGCTATCTTGTGAAAACGCATCTTTCCTCTGTCAGGCTTGGGTAACCTCTCACCTGCAAAAATACAACATGTCATGAAAAACTTAATTTGCATATAGTTGATATTACATATTGTTGAGGAGGCTTAGCATGTTTACTGTGAAAATACAAAACTGTCAAAAATCATCCTTATGTTGTAATCATTTGGAAGACAAGCTGCAATTATCGCCATGTTCGTTGTGTTTGCTTGACCAATTATTTTACTTCGACACACTCTTCTTTGACTGATAACAGAATCATTTCTGATTGCAGTATTAAAACATGCATGCAAGCTTCTTTGAAACAATATGTATTGTGAATAGCACTATACAAATGAACTTGAAATCAATTTACCTGAGATGACTTCAAGCAGCAGCATTAGTTTGAGGCCATTCCTGAAGTCTTCCTCTATGTTCTCAATCTGTGTCCCAGCTTTCCTCAGGTGAGAGTTACACCAGGCCGTGAACGTCTGGGAAACAAGTACAATATACATAAACATGTAGTTTTCCAAACTCACATAGACACTCTACCTGTCATGCACACTAATATGCAAATCCTCTTATGGAGTCCTAGTCATTGGCATAGCATTTGTATCCAACACTCAACATTCATAATGAAAGCCTTTGACACCAGTTTCAGGTCAAAACCTCACTGCATAGGTAACTGCAGAAGACTGTGCCAACAAAATTAATCTTATCTTGTGCCTTCACCAAGAGAGGAGGTATTTGGTAGTTCTACAACTAGTTCTCATACACTGTATGCAAAAACATGGGGAAAAACATATGACCGTATATAGCTGAAGATTCTGCAATTGTCCAAACTCTTGTACTTTATTTAATCAATGATCTTTGAAAGACATTCTAACTATGAACAGGAAGTGTAATCAGATCAGATCAGTCAACAAGACAATACAATGGCATTGGCATTATAAAAAAAAAAAAATCCAACACACACTTGAACTGAACACATGAGCATCTACACTTGAGTTGAACACTGAGTTCATCCTCCAAAAATAACCAGCACTTAACTGCATGTACAATAAGCTATAAAGCTGGAAACTCCAAGCTGCTGTATATCATCCTCTGCATCATCCTATGATTGCTCTCCAGAACCACTTTTAAAGGATATGGGCACTTAAAATTCAGGAACATCTTCCCACATATCAGTATCTAAATTTCAGAGTTAATACCATTTTGTAAAGTTAATGCTATCAGATTAATAATGTACTATAATTGAGCACATAGAGTTACAGCTTCAGGACTTTTACTACTTTGTGTTTAGAGCCACCGATAAAGAAGCAAAATAAAACTCTATACTGGACCCTTTGATGCAGGCTTGCAAATTAAGATTCCTCCAGCATCAAATAAGTCAAATGAAATAAAACAAAACAAAATACGAGGAACAATATTAAAATGGGTCTTCACATATTTGTGACAGGTGCAGTTTTATAAAGAGATGGAGACTGGCTAATCTCAAGTTACAGAATGACCTGTGCTGCTTGCTAAAAATATGTAAGCTTTATGCTACAGAGGGATAGAGGATATATATACAAACATTTTCTCATTTGGATTTGGAATTACAAGCAAATCTAATCTAAAGGACAAAGATTATCTAAAAGACACGTTATGACCCAGTAATGCTGGGTATTGTTTCATGGAACAAAATATACTGTTTCAACTGTACTGCTGCCCACATCTGTATTAGGTTGCACTGTCAAATCCACTGCTACCCTTTGCCCATTTTTTAGACTTAATGGAGCATCTTTTTAATCCCTCAAAGCAGGTTCAGTCATTGCTGGGCAGCTTCGATGTGGACTCCAGAGTGCATTCCTGCGAGGTAAGAGTGTAAATTTAGCTCTCTCTGCGGAGTCTGTTTCTGATAAGAGACCTGATGAAGTAGGCTGACATTGAGAAGAGCGATATGAGTGAGAATGCAGTGAATATAATGTGTGTATCGCACTGCTGTGTTGTCTAATCGGACAAGAAAGAATTTCATTCATTCTGTAAAACTGTATGGCGTGTCTGCAGTAACATGCCTGTGAGGGACGATGATCTCTGGAGGAATAAAAAAATAACCATAACCCTTACATCATAGATCAACAAGCAGTATAAGTCTGCGTCTAACATTTGAGCCATAGCTATTGATAAATATGTTTTAAGAAAGGATCTCTGCTAAGTATAAATACAGTCAATGAGGTTCAGTTTAAGGCCTAAATTAATTATATTGTTACCCAGTGAGGCCTGGAAAAGCAATCATGTTCTATTAAACCAATCAGATTTAACAGAGGATTCATATGCAGACCACAGGTGGAGACTGACTTCCTTCCATTACTTTATTTGCTTACTAAATGGTACTAAATTGTGTGAATAATAGAGAGGGGAAAAAAATCACTAAAATGGTCTTAAATTTGTCTCTATGTGTAGTCTGATATGCAAGTTTAAACACCAAACATGTTGAATGTCAAAAAACAATTACAGGTCAAATACTCATAAATTGACTAAATTTGTTCTGAAAGTGTTAAGCCATGATAATCAATGTACATGCTTTAATGTTCAGAGTGTCAGAGTGAACGAAGTGCTGTAATTTTGCTACAGCAAGAAAATGAATGAATCAGTGGGTGTGAGCCTGCAAGACAGAGAACATCCACTTATGTGAATCGAGTCTATAATCAGAGTGGATCTGTGGATTCTTCAGATTAAGAGAGTTTAAGATCACTTCACCTGCTTAAAGACATAGTTTAAAGACCCTCAATGCAAAACCCCACTTTAGGAATCTCTTTGGGTTTATTCTGACCATTAAAACAAACAAAAAAAAATTATACACCAAATCTAGAGTTTGATATAAAATCAGTTATAGTAGCCTACATGTCAGTAAAGCGCCTGACCAATTAAATTCAGTGTATATCTGAAGACACTATAATTGACTACACAATAAATTAAGGTGCTGTTTATACAAAGAATTCCCCGCCAAGGACACCGGATTAAGCTACAAGGCCTTTTGGCGGTGTTAAAATTAGCCCATGTATGCATTCTAATCCCAAGGACGTCTTCCAGTGTTGGAAGCATCTGTTAACAGTCCGCATTCCATTCGTATCAGAAACAGACACAACGAGCCGTGCTTTGCTGTGCTATTGTTAGTTCGGTACCCGCTGCATCCATCCTCAGCGTGCGCTCCAGACCCCTCCGTGATACTGACAGACCTCAGAGCCCTTAACGGGACGGGATTCCTTTGCAAACAACTGATAGCTAAATCTAAGCTAAATCATAGCTTCATTTATTGACAGACAGACAAATAAAAAAATAAAAAAAGATGGAAATACATATGAAAATATGAGAAAATATACAAAGTAAATACACATGAAAATATATTAAAGTTAATGTTTGAACTTAAATGACATTTCTAACTTAACTAATAAGCCCTGCACCACGAAACCAGTCAGAAGAGTCATTAAAAAAAAAAAGTAATGTATGCATTATCCGAAAGCAGAATATTGTGTTCCATTGATGTATGGTTTGTTAGAACAGGACAATATTTGGCTGAGATATTTTAAAATCTGGAATCTGAAGGTGGAAAAGAAGAAATAAATAAGAAATGCATATTACTAATGAAAAATTAAGTGAAGTCATTCTAAATATTGAGAAAATTGTCTTTAAAGTTGTCCAAATGAAGTTCTTAGAAATGCATAGGCTATTGCTAAACAAAAAATAAGTTTTGATATATTTAAAGTACGAAATTAAAAAAATATATTCATGGAACATGACCTTTACTTAATATCCTAATGATTTTTGGCATAAAAGAAAAATCGATCATTTTGACCCATACAGTGTATTTTTGGCTATCGATCGCTACAAATATACCTGTGCTACTTATAACTGGTTTTGTGGTCCAGCGCAAACTAAAACTGTTTGTCTTACCTTCCGTTGCTGTTTTTCCCATGCTGGATCCAGTAATAAATCCCGGTCCCATTCATCCTCCTGCATCATGTAGTCGTCCGGTTCATATCCATTATCATATGGAACGGAAAGCTCGATCTGATTCATCATTTTCACGCGTTATATTCTCTTATTTGATGGGTAACTTGTGATATTCTGCTTCTAAGCTAGAGTTTTGAGTGTAAGTGGAATCTTCAGCGCCTCAGGTGTCTCTCTCTCTCTCTTTCTTTCGTGTTGGTTTCCAGTCTCGCGGCCGCAGAGCGCGAGCAGTGACAGCAGTGAGAGGAACGGTTGTCAATTAGTACTGATGGGTCACATGACCTCTTCTTCTTCCATCCGCAGAACGTCGCCTACAACATTTCTCCTTACGTTAAACAAATGTAGTCTTAAAAGCTTCCTAAACTCTCAATATTTGATATGTACGTGTTATCTCACAAATAATTTCAAATTAAGCGAGCTTTGCTGCATAATTTAGTTGATTTTTTTTTTATTGTGCTAAAAACTAAAAAGTTAGTTTTAGGTATAAATAATCCATGCCAATGCTAATTCTAGGTGAGGCAGTGGTAATACAGCTGCTTACCTTCTGATGTTCAAACCTGTTTTTATACAGTCTATTGTTAAACCCACCGATCTATCTATATTATAGATCTGTGGTTAAAACCCAATGATACCAAGAAAATTTGTCACATGGCAAGTGATCAAGACTTTCGCATGGGTTGTGTGAAAGGTTCAACACTTTTAAGGCTTTTTTATGTATATTTTAATTTAAAAGTCTGCAATCGACCTTGCAGAACTGAGCTAAAAGTACCAAACTTCCCACCTATAAATCTTGCAGGGAAATACAATTTAATAAAACTTCAATTGACAATTTTCAGATTTGTCTGTAATTGTTTTGACACAAGCGTTATTGAACATGCAAAAATCACTTTGAACAACAAAAAAACTGTTTTTTGAACTAGTTACTAATTATTCCATGGGGCTCTCTCCAACACAAGGTGAGTAAAATTCAAATTTCAACTCAAATTGTTATGCTACAATTTAAAACAGGCATCCATTATTATTTAGTCAGACATCATACTGTACAATTCTTGAAAATCAATCTCAAAATAATTTCAAGAGTGGCCAGTCAATAGTATTTAAAATTCTCCAAACCATATCACGCTGTGCTAAATAGCTTTTTTATCTGATGATAGATCTTAGGCTTATATACTAAGGAAAACAAAAGACAACTGAAACTGGAAGCATAGAATTTATTTCTGTAGAAAACTATCACACGCCCATAGGCACAAGTACAAAAAAAGAAAAACAGAACAAATAGAACTTCAAGTTGTTTGCATTGGCCTCACGATTGATGAAAATACTCTTTGGAACTTCTGTATGTGTTTCGGGGATTCGTAACAAATGTTTGTAACAGATCTTTTGATCTCAAAAGGTTGGTCTTTCAGTTTGCTATGTCCCCTGTAAAAATAACATTAACGTTTATGGAGTGTTCAGTGGTTTAAATTAAAGACTTAAGTAACTTAAAAAAAAATAGAGGTCTGTTGGAGTTTAGGACAGGACAGAAAGTGCAAAAGAAACATGGAGTTAAAAATCAATCCTAAATAAATAATAAAAATAAATTTTTGATTGGATCTCTGCATATTCACTGTGCTTACAGTCACAGCATGTGCTGCCCAGAAACCTCACAACATTTCAATATTTGGGTAGAAGGGCACAAGAATAGAAAAACTGCACAGACTGATGCATAGTCATTCACTCCTTGTACAGACACACATCCCATACTGACCAAAACTGACACCCTGACACTAAACAGGAAATAAAAGAAGACAACAAGTTATCATTCCATCTCGGACATTGCACAGGGCCGTCTGAATTCTTGACCTCGTTCATGTATCCATTTGTTCGATACTGGAGAAAAAGTGTAGAAAGAGAGAATAAAACAAGTGAGAAAAATCTGTTACAGATGTGGTTGGCCAAACATTTACATTCCAGTACTCACTTGTTATTAAGAGAATAATACATAAATGTCATATTTACTACAGACTCACCCCATTTATTGCCTACTAATACTGGACAGGCAGCATGTCTTGTGCTGTAGTCTCCTTCTCCACTGGCAAAAAGGTTGTACCAGAATACTGCAGTACCCTGAAAAATAACAGTCAAAGAAAAGAGTAAATATTAAAATTACTGAACTAGTTTACAGATTATGAAAAATAATTCATTATTAGTGGTATTTCACCTTTTTAGGCCAGACTGCTGCTCCAACATCTGGGAAGACTGTTGCGCCCCCTGCTGACACGTCACTCATCTGCAACACATCAAAAGTAACGATAGCACAGTGTATGTATAATGAATGCTATATTACTTTTACATTTTATTGCAGGCATTTTAACAAGCATATTTAGTTGAAAACAGATATGTGATAAATCATGCTGAAAGTAATGATTGACATAGTGTGTTATATAGTGTTTGCGTGTGCACGTGAAGACAGGTTACTCACATAAAAGAGCCAAGTGGCAATTCTGTTTCCTGTTCCCAGTTCTTTAAAGGCATCTGGTTCATCTTTCTGTATGTATAAAAAAAACGCAGTGTGAAAAAATTAGATATATGCTTACACTACCATTCAAAAGTTTGGAGTCTGAAATATTTGCAAATATTTAAAAAAAAAAAAGGCTCTTATGCTCATGAAGGCTGTATTTATTCAATCAAAAATACAGCAAAAACTGTAATATTGTGAAAGATTATGACAATTTAAAATAGCTATTTTCTATTATGTAATTTATTCCTGTGATGGCAAAGCTGTCACATCTAACATGATCCTTCAGAAATCATTCTAATATGCAGATTTGGTGCTCAAGAAACATTTCTTATGATTATCAGTGTTAAAAACAGTTCTGTGGAAAACGTGATACATTTCAGGATACTTTGATGTAAATATATATATTTTTTTTAAACACCATTTTTTTATAATAGCAATCTTTCTTAACATTGTAAATCAATTTAAGGTGTCCTTGCTGAATGAAAGTATTATTATCGTTATAAAAAAAAAGAAAAAAAAACGTACTGACCAGACTTTTGAATGGTAATGTATATAAACAATACAATAATGCTATGTTGATTTAAAGTGCAGTGACTATTTTTTAATCTGTGAAAGGACAGGAACTCACTCTTCCAAAGTCAAAATGAGGCTCGTACTGCCCACCAACTCCATAATTTGCAACCTTAGATGAAAAACATTGATTATGACAACCTTTTCAACAAAGCAATATTACAATGGGTGGATACTTGTTACATGAATGTGCCACTAGACTAAAGCTTCTTATTGGCTGAACATGTGAGAGTCCCTCTTACCTGGAGCTCTTCTGCTGTGTCCATTTCCAGGTCTGTTACATCCTCAATACGTTGGTTAATCTTTTCAATCGTAGGATGCTCATATTCAGACAGCCAAGCACTAGAATGAGAAAAAGAGAGTGGAGGTTGATCATAAAAGTGAAACAAATAAATACAGAAGCAATTAATATGCCATTACAAATAAAAATACAGACCACATGCCACAACATGCACATTTTCAAACATTTGCACATCATGTTTATGGTGAAAACATTTCTAATGTGGAATAAAACTAATTTATTTAGCTATGAATGTGAAAATGTCCGATTTAAAAAATGGACAAGTGAAACTGTGAAGAGTGGAAAAAAGCATTAAAAACAGAGAAGACAGCAGTCAGCAAAATGAGTTCACTCTCTCTTCACACTGAATATCAGAGTAAAGGAAATTAGAAACACTAAGCTCATTCAGTATTATGAATGAGTGTGATTGTGTGAGTGCAAGAGAGAAAAAGAGAGATAGAGAAAGATAGAGAGAGGCCCCTCAGCTACTGCAAATCCAATAAAACATTAATCTTAACCAAGTTTTCCCCAAAGCTGTTGCTAACTGACACCTGCAACACTGATCAAATTAATGAATTAATTACATTTCATACATTACTGTTCAAACGTTTGCGGTCAGTGAGATTTTTTATTTTTAAACAGTCATATTGTGAAATATTATTCCAGTTTAAAATGCAGGTTTTCTATTTTAATATATTTTGTAATGTCATTTATTCCTGTGATGCAAAACTGAATTCCTCTAGACTTCAGTCTCAGGTGATCAATCAGAAATCATTATAATATGCTGATTTGGTGATCAAGAAATCTTTTAATTATAAATGTATATTAAAATATATTAGAAATGTATTTACTGTCACTTTTGATTAATTTAATGTGCCGTTGCTGAATAAACAAACTTTTTTTTTTTCCCAAAAGACTCTTACAAACCCAAACTTTTAAATGGTAGTGTATATATAATTTATTTTAATATATTAATTCCCTCTACAGAGCGTTAGTGGTCTTAAACTCACAATCCGACATAAGTCATAGCTTTTGGTGTGAAAGGAACTCTCGCGTATTCCAGCGACTCCATCCAGTCTGCTCATGCTGAGATGTGCGTTCTCAAACACTCATAATAACTAGGATAAATTAAACCACTCTGGTGTGGATGGAAATGTGAACAGAACTATGTATAGCTCTATTAAAAATATATGTTTAAGTCCACAGACTCAAACGGCTTGCCATTTGGAAACTGTTTTGTACGTGTGCATGCACAATAATTTTTTTACAATTCTAAAATATTTCAGGTAGTCAAAATATTAAGGGAGCTATAGTAGAAGAGAGACTCCAACATCTGTTGCCTGTGAAAGTGAGTCACCAAACTTTCTACGACTAATTTACAGCCAGGTGAAGGTTGGATTTTTGGTTTAATCCAGTATCAGAACATACAGTGAATCTACATTTCAAAGGGGGCTCTCTAGAGATGATGATCAGATGATGATGATTTTGGATAGGATGTTTTGATCTTTGACCTTTGACATTTTGATCCCTTACCTCTTGGAGACTCAGTAATTGGCAGTGGTCAGTTTTCCCGTATTGGGATCGTGCACAGTCGCTCGCTTTAGCTATTCACCATTACACAAAGCAACGAAGAGAGAGAGAGAGCAAAGGTTGGAAGAGGATCAAGAACACACAAAAACATGGAAAAAGAAAGTGCAAATTAAAAAAAAGGAAGACAAGAGAAAAGGAGAGTAAGAGAAAGGGAAAGAGGTCACTTTAGTGTCATTTTCTGAACTGAAGCCATGTAAAGAGCAGGGACAGAACTGTACACCAGCAGCGATGCTAGAGTTGAAATAATTTTGACCCCTCAAGTCAAAGTTATTAGCATAAACTACTGATCCTAAACTTTCAAATTGTAATTTCAAAGCACTCTGTCCCAGTTCAAGCCCTCCGCACAGACCACATGATGACTACTGCAAGAAAAAGTAACAAAGTAGAGCAATTCTTACTCTTTCTTTCTTTTATCCAGCACCATGTGACAAAAGACAGCAAAGCAGGGTGGACAACTCCTCAGCATGAATGCAATATATAGTGTGTGTTAGTTAAAGTTTCAGCTAGTTCTTGTCAACATGTTTTAGATTCTAGATTTCATTATGCTATTAAGCAATACTTTTTTAAAGAATTTGCATTAAAAATATGTATATAAAAATTTAGATAGCAATTAATTCCACTATTGTGATATAGGATTTACTATATTTTGAATTGTTTCTATTAAGGAGTTGGATAGGGCACGACGGTTCGTTTCTAGACTCGTACACCGATTGTCTTACCTCTTACTGATCCTGTAGGGGGCCGTCTCAAGCACGCCCGTGATGGGATTGGATATAGTAGCCCTACGGAGCTGAGGAGCCAGATAAGAATTACTTCCAGTCCTATTTACAAAAAAACCTAAAACCCTAAAAAGGATTTTACGCTGTTGTTGCTCACACATATAAGACACTGTCTGGAAAATGTATAATCAATCATGGATAATAAAATACTTTTGATTAATTAGTAATTTATTGAAAATGTCATTATTTGTTTTTAATAATACATTTTAATAATATATATTTAAAAAAACACTCTGCAAACCACAGCATAACCTAAGAAAGCACAACTCACTCTGGGTTTTGCCAGCTCCTTCACTGTCTTGATCTCACTGTCAGAGATGATGTCATGATAACGGACAATATGTGGGCGGTCCCATTCATCTTCCATCTTCACTGGAGCCAAAAGCAACCGTGGGTTACGGTTGTTGTCAAAGTAACGGCAAAACAGTCGGCTCTGTCTGCGGGGTGTCTGCAAATAAAGCAAACAGAAGAAAAGGTAAAAAATATATATATATATATATATATATATGGAATAAATGTTTAAAATGTTCTGCTCACCAGTTTGACTCCCTCTCCTCGGCACAGCATTTCATATTTCTTCCTCTCTGGCAGAGGGTCTTTGGACCTTTTCCTCTGAGCGTCACGTTTGTCCAGCACTTTCTTTTCTCTTTTTTTATCCTCCTGTTCCTTCTCGGCCTCTGCCTTTCTCTGCTTCTCCAGCTGGAACTCAAAGTACTTTAGGTTCCCATTGGCCCTCTGGTGATTCGGGTCTGAGATTCACACACACAAACAAGTAGGGAAAAACATATTTTAGTGCCATTAGTCATCATTTCCATGTCTTGTATGTTCATTGTTTCTACCGTTGTCCTTGATAATCCATATATGTCATTACAATCATTCATTAATTCTAATTAATTTAGGCAAGTTAGTTCACTCAACAGTCATCAACACCCCAGGCAAGGTTATTTTCTATAGGTGAAGGCACAGGTCATATCTACTTAAAATAAACTAAAAAAATCAAAAAGATAATATACAAAAATTCTGTCTGTTCCCTAAAAGCCAATAATTATTAAACTAAACTAAAAATAAGCATTAAAAAAATAAACTCATTTTAAATTAGCTTAAAATGCTACATTTTTAAATATTATAGACATCACAGAATTACAATAATGTATAATATTATAATATTCGTTTTAAGATTTTCTGAAGACTACATTTCCCTATTGCTGTTATTGTTAACTATAAAAAATACATTTTAATAAATAAATACGAAAAATAAATCAAATATAAATATTCAATGAATAAAAAAGAAAACTAATCAACAAACTGAAATAAAGAAGTACAAAAATTTATAAAATAAAAATTAATTTAAAAAAACTTTTAAAAATGACAAAGCACATAACAAAATTATTTAAACTAAAATCTTCATAAAAACAAGAATATACAAGAAAAATATGTAATTATTTTAAACATTTTAATACATTTTATAAAGTATATAAATAATATTGAAAGATCAAATGTTATTAAATGATTAAAACATTTTTTTACCCAGTTTCAGCATCCTCTTGGTGAGCTCCAGGGCTCGCTCTAGTTCCCCCTGCTGGTAGATGGCATAATTCAGGTAGTCCATGACTGTGACCTTTTCTATGGTGGATTCCTCGCCTTCATCTAGCTGTGTGAGGGCCTGAGCCATCCAGAGCTCTGTGTGATAGTAATCTGCCTCAGAGTACGCAATCTTCCCCAGCTCAAAGCAGTCTGCCACTGTCATCCGGCTCTTGTGCACAACACCTGAGGTCACACCAGAATGAGACACAAAAACAAATGGTATCATATATTGACCTGCGTTTTTCTAGGTATCATGAAACTAATATGATTATAATGTTATTTTTAATATATCTATTTTGCTGCTGTCCCATAGGTCAACCGTTATGCTTCAACAAGGGCTAGTTTCCTAAATTACCAACTATGGAGAGACATATTTGAAAGACAATACGGATCATAACTGGTGTTTTAATTTATTTTATTTTTTTGTTAATTCAATTCAATTCAAGTTTATTTGTATATCGCTTTTTACGATACAAATCATTGCAAAGCAACTTTACAGAAAATTAAGTTTCTACAATATTTAGTAGTAGCTTATAAGTGGATCAGTTTATGTGCAAATGACAGGAATGTTCAGAAAAGAAAAATGGCACTGGTTTTATCACTGACTTATGGGAACCTGACAAAGAATCTTTAAAGAAATATATGCAACTTATCGCAGACACAGCATGGTGCTTCTCATAGGGTCAACGCAGACCGTGATAACACAATGTACTTGATGAAGATATTTACATTCTGGAATGCAAAAATACACAGACATGTATAATTGCTCACCAGGCAAGTCTCCATTAGAGATGGTATTGGCAGACAGCTGGTATGTGTCCTGTAATCTAAGCAAAGCTTTGGCTGCTCCTGTCTGGTCCTCTTCTGTTGGGAAATACTGTCTCTGCATGGTTAGATTAGAAATAAACCCTACAAAAGAGAACATACAGAGAAAAGAGGCTTGATATTGAAGGTAACGAAATTACAGAAGTTTAAGAGGTTTATAACACATATAGAGAAATTAGCAGTGGCCTGTATGAATATCATACAGTACCATTTAAAGGTTTGGGGTCAATATATAGAGATGTATAAAGTCCTTCTCCCCATCACTAATTACTACGGCAGACTTTGAACGCCACTGACCGTTTGTGGTGTCTTTCAGCACCAGGCTCTCCAGATCACCCCACTCACTCTTGAGTCTTTTCACCAGCTTGAAGGCATTGACCGGGTGCCCCAGGAATCCCTCAGGGTCCTGCGTGGCTGTGTTTGTCAGTGAGTCCAGTTTGTCAGCCCATCTGATGCAGAATATTCACCAGCTGTTTAGTTATTTGTGAAGCAAATTCCCAAGCAGGCAGACATGTTGAACATGTGTATTTACTCACTCTTTAACCTGCTCTAGTCTGTTCTCCTCCTGTCTGATGTATTCTTTCAGTGATGTCACCAGGTCCTTCTCTGTGTACAGTAGGTCTGTCATCTGACCTACAAGTCAAAAAGTGAAATATCACAAATCTGAAACACCTCAGACTTCCATTAATTTACTAAACAAAGGCTGTCACTGTACAAAGCTTCAATGAAAAATTTAACCCTGTCAGATGTTAACATATTATTATCTTGTAAAACAAAACAATGGCTGCTATTTTTGAATGGCTCTTGAGTCACAAGCACTTCCTGTAATTTTCATATGTTTGGCAGGATGTATAACCTAATTAATGGATTCAGAACAAAGCAATGGAAGATCAGCTCACCAATAGAAGTGAAGAAGTCATTGTGGGCGTATAGAGAATGGAAGAGGAAACTCAACAGGAACCAACACAAACCCATCCTGAAAGAAACAGAGACGGTCATACTTCTTACACAATGCAATGCACAAGCTCTACCTGATGATGTTGTAAGAAATCATTTTTTCTGCCTTTTTAGGTGTTAATGCAATCAGATCCTACAGACAACTCTCAGAATAAGGAAAATGCATTACAAAACCAACTAACACACTGAAAATACAATGAAAAATGTGGTTTTGGTTGCAATAACCCCCAGTACACACCCATTTGGATACACATGGCTACAGAGTGGTTACTGCTGGATCAGAATTTTGGCACAAAGGTGCAATCCAGAGGGAAAACAAATATCATCATGCCAGGTCTGTGGGAAGACCCCTTTTGTGTGCTTAAGCCAGTGTCCGCATGTATAAACAACATGTCATGTTTGTTTGTTGAAATTGACAACTACGGCAACCAGGGGGAAGCCCCGGGTCAAAGAGAAAGCCTCATTAGACAAATATCCAGACAAATTTACTGACACACACTGAGAGATCCACACAGCTGTTACACACACAATCATAAGCAGCCTTTTTATTATTAGTTACAACTGTTGCATCTTAAATGCATATCTGAGTTTAATATTTTGCAGATGTGACATGGTATGCAAGAAGCATCTGACACATATGAGATATGCAAAAGTAATGCCCTTAAGGGACAAGAATCTAAAACTCACAGGACCTGCTCTGCTGTACTAGTCTGAACAAGTAGGCATCTTGTATGAACTAATGCCATGTCAGAATAAGATGAATGGTATAAGATCATCAATGATTCATCATGAAGGATACAATTTAACACATGAACTTGCAAGCTTCAACAGAGAACTGGCTTTATCATAAAGATATACATTAAAATCTTAAATCAAATAACTGCCTTTTAAAGTTAACACCAGGCATTAGAACATTGTCAACTTTTTTCCTTCAAAGACATTAAAGGAAATCAAGTCAGAATTACTTCCAAGAAATATCTCCTCTACACCTGCATAAATTTTAAATCTAAAGAAAATTCCTGGTTTTAAATTCTGTATTGCCATTACCTTGCTTCTGATTTTTTTAAAATCAAAATTCTATTAATTACTTAAGAATATTTTTGACGCTAAATTAATTTTTTTCTGTGTCCCTTAATATCACTATCCTGTTGATCTTTTGTAATATTATTTTAAGGAATAGCCAAGTTGCAATGACATCACAAATGTCATCAGTGCAGGTTTGATAAACTGTCATAATATCAAAACAATATCAAAATGAAATGACACTTTCAGTCCTCAATTAATGGCTAACTTTAGTTTTTTATTCCCATCCTTTTAGGCACCCTGATACAGTTTTGCCTCTATAGCATCCACTTATAGAAGTATTTACTTAGGTTACAGCAACTGTATATTAATTACATATAGCAGTTGAAAAGGTACTGCATAATTACAGGAAAGACCCTAGTGGAGTGCGTGATCTCGTGAGGGTCCAGCATGGAAGCCGACCGCAGTTCATTGGGTGCAGAGCCACGGAAATGCCACGTCTTCGCCCCGCCCCGCTCCAAAACTCCAGATGAGTTAACCGCACTGTAAACTCTTCTAGAAGTTCACAGATAACATAACAGAACCCAAAGGAAAATATATGACGATCTGTGCAGCAGGTCAAATGAGACTATATCGTATTTATTAAACAGGGAATACTCTATTCCCTGCATCAGCGTGACAATCCATGACACGCGCTACGAGTTCCGCGTGCTCGACGCAGAGAAACTAACAACACATTTCAACATTAGGCTATTTATCAAAATATAATGCTGCAAATAATGTAAAGTTCGTTTGCCTTATCCAAATTCGCTTTAGACCACATGCATATTTCTCATAACAAAACTAAAAAACTTTTATATAAACTTAAAAAAAGTATATCTTGGGCTATATGAAAAATAAGATAAGTCTGACATCTCGCATAATGCGCTTGAAATTAATTTTTTCCTAAAGATCGAGTCAGTGAACACTCAGATTTGTCATTGTGATTATATATTATTGTGCACAGTGAATAATGAGTGCACGTGCACCACATTTTCTCAACCAAAGGGGTTTCTCAACTCTTTCAGGTATCCCTGTTTTTTATATCGGATGTTTTTTTTTTAATATATACATTGTTGATATGATGTGGCACATTACATTTGCTCTACCGATAAAAAAAATTGCAACACTATTTTAACAATGAACCACAATAAAAACAAACTTAACTTCTAAAAGAGGTTGTAAAGTGAAATCCTCGTACCTTCCACGCCGTCACCGCGCAGATAATCAGGACAGATGTGGCTCTGGTGATGCTGATGAGGAGCTCAGCATGGATGGAGAACTCTTCTGTGTTTACGATGTGTCTGGTGTGCAGCTGGGCTTTATCCGAAAGGCTGCCCCGCTCTTCTCCTCTCCATCTGGCGCTACGTGCAGTCTCACACACTCTCCCAAACTCACGGAAGATGGAATTTCGAACTGAGCATGCGCATAGTACAGTTCCTACATCTCATTCCATTGAGTTCATCCTTATGATGTGGTACTTGATACAGCTGTGGGTGTGAATTTGTTCTTCAGAGTTAGCATACATATTTAGCAGTTTTATACTCACATTGTATCTAATAAAAAAATCCAAAATGTTGTGTATTTTTTTTTGCAATCCATTTAGCATCCTTCATTAAAGAAAAAGTTCACCCAAAAACCATATTATGGATAGAGAACTCAGCTTGTGGATTACTTACATTACTTGTGAATTATTGTGTTTTTATTCCTCATTCTGACAGCACCTAAACTGCAGAGGATCAAGAAAGCATGTGATGTAATGCTTTCACCAAATCTGTTTAGATGAAGAAATAAATTCATCTACATCTTGGATGTGGCCTAAAGGTGAGTACATTTTCAGAAAATTGTCATTTTAGGGTAAACTGTTCCTTAAAAACATGCCATTATGTGTCAATCAAGGTTGAATTGAATGTTTTCTTGTGTGTTTTGTAGCTGCTGTATGATGAGTATGGACTGAAAAGTGAAGTGCCTGATGTTGTTTTTCTACTTCCTGATAGATTTTTTAGTTCTTTTTTGTGCAAAAAAAAATAATGGGAAGTTTCTTTCTCTTCTAACACTCTGTTGCTTCCTCTAATTTTGATTTATAACAACATTCTGAAACTTTTGGGTTGAAATAAAGAGGCAGCTGATGCTTATGTTTGAAGTTACTCCTGCCGGTTTCAATTCTGAATGCAACATTTGCTTTCCAAATTAACACTGCTATAAAAGAGGCAAACGTTTGTGACAGCCTGAAGAATGTTGTATGTTTGTGAAACCATAGCACAATAGCAACACAGTGGCACACATTTGTGTTATAAAGACAGTTTATTGCACTCTGTTTTAAAGAAACAATGCTCATTTACAAAATACAAATAAACATTTTTAGCATGTTTTAACATGTTTTAGCACAATCCTTTGAGAGTTGTCTTCAGTGTTTTTTATTAGTATTAAAAAAAAAGTATTTTTCTTCTTCCCAGCCCAATCAATGAACAGAAAAATGTCAAACACTGTAGTCTCCAGCACTGTAGTCTGCCGTTTGTTTACTGATTCAAACTTGTTTTTACTGACTTTGTCTTTTTTGGTCATTAGATCTCTCTGTTATATTGGAAGAATCTAAAAAACAAAACATTTTATTAAAAACTAAACCTAAACTAGACACAAATAATTTTTTCACCTTAAATCCCCCAGGCCACCGCACATCCTTAAATAAAAATACAAATCAAAATAAATTTAAAAAAAAGTAATTTTTACCTGTTTAAACAGTACAATCACATCAAAGACAATTACTTTTCTGATTTTATCACCCTCATCCTACCTGAATGTTCATCTTGCTAGTTTTAAGCACATATGAAATATTAGAAATATATTTGGCTTTCTTCGGCTTTTGAAAATCTATTTTTCTTCCTTTTTTTTCTTTTTGTGGATAAGGCCATCCACAAACTTCCATTTGTGTCAGATTAATGGATGTTTGTGTTTAAGTCATCATATGAAGAACAAAGTTTTTCTTCAGTCTGTCAAATTCTTATTATTAACCAAGTTCAACACTTCAACTGGATTCCTTCATTTCATGTCACTGTATTTTTTCTTCAGTATTTCTCAGAGACGGATGTCATCCATTGAGGTGAGCCGTTGACCAAACAGCAGTGCCTCGTAGTCAGAGAGCTGAAGAAACCCAGCATTCAGGGCAGCACAAGCTCGTCTTTCCTTCAGCCAACGAAAAGCATGTTGTAAAGACCAATGGCGATGCTTCATCAGGAATCCCAAAGTCAGCAACGAGCTACGACTCCGTCCAAGGCTACAGTGCACCAACACCCGGCCGCCTGGTGCCCCACGAAAAGCCCCAGCAATGAACCGAGAAGCTTCAGGAAGGGCTTGCCGAAGATCCTGTTGTGCGTCATCACTAATCTGTAGCCGAAGATAACTTAAAACACTTGGGAAGGCATCCGAGATTTCAGCTGTGGCATTGACCACATGTGTGATGTGGAGGTTTTTGATGATATGGTAGTCATGTGCCTGCAAGGCTGAGCCCTGGTATAGCGCCCCCTCCAGGATTTCAGAGGGATAGATGGTGAGGGAGCGACGCTCAGACTCCAGTAGGACCATGTGAGGGGTGCACAGAAAGGGATAGAGAGCATGAAAAGCAGCCCCCCCCCCCACCCCTGGAGGATTACAGGATCCATTCCCAAAGCACTCAGCTGGAAGAAACCGTGCTGGAGAGTAGGAGAGTCAGCGCGTGCCTCCTGACTGCCAACTAGAGCATGACTGCCAATTCGAGCACATACATCCATATTTATACATTATTATTTTAATATATTTAGCATAATATTTGTACTTTAATGTATTTTTATTACAATAAAATTGTTTTACACAAAGTTACTATTAAGTCTAATAAAACTGCCCAATTAACATAATAGGTCAATAATACATTTTATAAATCTAACGCTATGTTATATATTTATCAATTAAAACAACAGTATTATTTATAAATATAATTTGTAACTTTTAAAAAATAACCATAACTTGTTATTATTATTATTATTATTATTATGCTTGCAAAGTTACTTATAGTTAGTAAACAAAGTGTTACCGTGTCACATTTTTCATTTATTCAAACATATTATAAATGTATTTATAAATAATACTTTTTATATTAATTTATAAAGGAATAATGTCACATAATGTATATAACACATTTAAATATAATGTTAATAATATTAATATAGCTAAATAGAACATTTCAATAAATTATGAGGTTATGTTATACTTTAAGTATTTATCAGTTAATATTAAGGTATTATAAGGAATATAATGTATAACCTTTTAAATAATAACAATAGCTTTTTTATATTAGACCCTGGAATACAAAACCAGTATTATGTAGAACAGGTATATTTGTAGCAATATCCAAAATCACATTGTATGGGTCAAAATTATCTCTTTTTTTTCCTTTTATGCAAAAAATCATTAGGATATTAAGTAAAGATCATGTTCCATGAAGATATTTTGTAAATTTCCTACCGTAAATATATCAAAACAAATATCTCTCGCCTTGGGCACCAAAGAACCTAGAGCCGGCCCTGCATATAACGAAACGCACTGCAAATCACCACAACACATGCATACAACGAAACGCGCTGCAAATACTTCACAACACATATAATTTAAGAAATGCTTAATCGCAATCGAAGGGTTGTGAGTTCGATTCTCGGGCCGGAAGGAATTGTGGGTGGGGGAAGTGCATGTACAGTGCTCTCTCCACCCTCAATACCGTGACTTAGGTGCCCTTGAGCAAGGCATCGAACCCCCAACTGCTCCCCGGGCGCCGCAGCATAAATGGCTGCCTACTGCTGTGTTCACTGCTGTGTGTGTGCTGTGTTCACTGCTGTGTGTGCACTTCGGATGGGTTAAATGCAGAGCACAAATTCTGAGTATGGGTCACCATACTTGGCTGAATGTCACGTCACTTTCACTTAAGTAATGTTTTACATTTACATTTTACATTAGGCTAATAATATCCAAAAGATAAAGGAATCATGGTGTTTCAAAAACACCATGGGAAAAAAAACTCACCTTTCAGTTCACCAACAACTCCACTGACCAGTAGCCACTGCACGATAAACAAATCCAAGTCGGGTCCGACACTTTTTGAGGTCTCCTTGAAACATTTCCATTGTGGGCAGTATTTGCAGCGCGTTTGTTAATTTCATGTGTTGTGAAGGATTTGCAGCGCGTTTCGTTGTATGCATGTGTTGTGTAGTGATGGGCATTTCGGCTCTTTTTCGTGAGCCGGCTCGTTTGACTCAGCTCACTGAAAAGAGCCGGTTCTTTTGGCTCACAAATGGCTCTTTAAAAAACAATAATGTTTTGACTATGATAGGTGTGAAAACAATTCTAATGAAATTATTTAATGAAATCATAATCACAATGTCTCACAATTTCTTAAAAAATGCATTGATTTGTTATAAAAAAATACTATTAAACATTTGCATTTAAATGACAACTTTTGAATGTATAGAAACAACAACATTACAAAACAAATACAATCTGAATCTGAACAACATAATAGAACCCATATTAAAGAAAAATAAATAACTGAAAGGATTACACTGGTCCCTCTTTTTTGGCATGTTATATAACCAGCATCATCTCACTAGTTATGTTTTGTATAACTAGCATGAACACACACACACACACACACACACACACACAATGCTGATCATATTTTTATTTTATGAGAGATTTGCATTCAGAAATGCAAGCTGCCTTACTTTCGAGGGCTGATGATCATTAAAACTATTCCAAATGCTGCTGTGCTTCCGACTCATTTTCCTGCTTTTGTTTTGTTTTCAAAAGCTGTTGTGTTTTTCCTCTCCTCTCCTCCGAGTTTGACACTGTGTGTGTGTGTGTGTGTGTGTGTGATGGCTCGGCCCCTCCCTCATGCCGTATAATTGGTTGACACCTCGTGTATGATTGACAGGAACAGAATGTGAAGCTGATCAGACAGTTGAAACGAATATGTGCGCCTTTAGGCCTATATAATATTTTTTTTCTTTGAATTAGTCAATTATTTTAAATAAAATAAAATGCATCTATTATTTCATTATTACATAATGATTTAATTTCTATAGGCTATATTTTTTAAATAGAGTCGGCTCTTCAGATATGCGAGCCAGCTCCCGTCGTTCACCTACAAGAGCCGGCTCTTAGAGTCGGCTCATTCGCGAACGACCCATCACTATTGTTGTGATGATTTGCAGCGCGTTTCGCTATATGCAGGCTTTGTGCTGATTTGCCGCTCGTTTCCCTATATGCATGTGTTGTGATGATTTGCAGCTCGTTTCGCTATATGCATGTGTTGTGATGATATGCAGAGCGTTTTGTTATATGCAGGTGTTGTGATGATTTGCAGCTCGTTTCGCTATATGCATGTGTTGTGATAATTTGCAGCGCGTTTCGTTATCTGCTCTACTGATCATGTTCTGGTTACTCCACTGCACACGTTGGATCACTTCCTCCTCACTCTTAACCTCAACATGGTCCCTGACACTTCACTTAACCCTCCACATGTCATCTTTCGACGTAACCTACGCACACTTTCACCCTCCCGGCTTTCTGCAATGGTTTCATCTTCACTTCCTCCCCCTAAACTGTTTGCATCTTTGGATGCTAACAGTGCTACTGATACTTTCTGCTCCACTCTTACATCTTGTTTAGACACTGTTTGCCCTTTATCTTCCAGGCCAGCTCGTAACACCCCTTCTGCCCCTTGGTTATCTGATGTTCTACGCGAACACCGTTCTAAGCTTAGAGCTGCTGAAAGGGTGTGGCGCAAATCCAGAAATACTACTGACCTTAATATGTATCAGTCACTCCTATCTTCTTTCTCTGCTAATGTCTCCACTGCTAAAATGACATACTACCATAACAAAATTAACAATTCGTCTAACTCTCGCATGCTTTTTAAAACATTTTCCTCACTTCTTTGTCCTCCTTCTCCCCCTCCTTCTTCATCTCTAATAGCTGACGACTTTGCAACATTTTTCATTAATAAAATTAAACACATTAGTGCACAATTTTCCACACCACAATCAGTCAAGCTCATATCACCAGCAAACTTAGACTCATTTACATCCTTCTCTTCACTCTCTGAGGCAGAAGTCTCAAAACTCATCCTTTCTAATCACCCTGCAACTTGCCCGCTTGATCTTATTCCATCTCATCTCCTTCAAGCCATTTCTCCTCCAGTTGTACCCCAAACCTCAGTTGTAAACCCAACCTCAATCCATCTCTTTTAGAGAACTGCAGACCAGTTTCCCTTCTTCCTTTCATTGCAAAAACACTTGAACGAGCTGTGTTCAACCAAGTCTCTACATTTCTCACACACAACAACCTCCTTGACAGCAACCAATCTGGCTTCAGAAGTGGACATTCAACTGAGACTGCCTTGCTCTCAGTTGTTGAAGCTCTAAGACTGGCAAGAGCGGAATCCAAATCTTCAGTACTTATCCTGCTTGATCTGTCCGCTGCTTTTGACACGGTTAACCACCAGATCCTCCTATCAACCCTACTGGCAAAAGGCATCTCAGGAACCACACTTTAATGGTTTGAGTCTTACCTATCAGACAGGTCCTTCAAAGTATCTTGGAGAGGTGAGGTGTCCAAGTCACAACATCTAACTACTGGGATGCCTCAGGGCTCAGTTCTTGGACCACTTCTCTTCTCTGTCTACATGTCATCATTAGGTTCTGTCATTCAGAAACATGGCTTTTCATACCACTGCTATGCTGATGACACTCAACTCTACCTCTCATTCCATCCTGATGATCCGATGGTAGCTATTCGCATCTCAGCTTGTCTAACAGACATTTCTTCCTGGATGATGGACCATCACCTTCAACTCAACCTTGCCAAGACAGAACTGCTTGTGGTTCCAGCAAACCCATTGTTTCATCACAATTTCACCATCAAGTTAGGCACATCAACCATAACTCCTTCAAAAACAGCTAGAAGCCTTGGAGTTATGATTGATGATCAGCTGACTTTCTCAGACCACATTGCTAAAACTGTCCGATCCTGAAGATTTGCTTTATTCAACATCAAGAAGATCAAGCCCTTTGTTTCGGAACATGCTGCACAACTCCTTGCTCAAGCTCTTGTTCTGTCCAGGCTGGACTATTGCAATGCCCTCTTGGCAGGTCTTCCAGCCAATTCTATCAAACCTTTACAGTTAATTCAGAACGCGGCAGCAAGATTAATTTTTAATGAGCAAAAAAGAATACATGTCACACCTCTGTTTATCAATTTGCAGTGGCTTCCAATAGCTGCTCGTATAAAATTCAAGGCATTGATGTTTGCCTACAAAACTACCACTGGCTCTGCACCCATTTACCTAAATTTGTTACTTCAGACTTATGTGCCCTCTAGAAGCTTGCATTCTGCAAGTGAACGTCGCTTGATTGTGCCATCCCAAAGAAGCACAAAGTCACTTTTACGGACTTTTAAATTAAATGTTCCCTCCTGGTGGAATGACCTCCCCAACTCTATCCGGACAGCTGAGTCCTTAGCCATCTTCAAGAATCGGCATAAAACACATCTCTTCCATCTTTATTTGACCCTCTAACTTTAGCACTCACTATTCTAATTATATATATTATATTATAGTGCTTGTAAGCACTTCGTCTTGGCGCATTAATATCTTCACTAGAGGGAGCGGGGGCCGGTGAGAGGATTTTTCACGAGTGAAGATATTACTGCGCCAAGACGAAGTGCTTACAAGCACTTGCCATGGTATTCCGCCACACAATATAGTTATCCATTTTACACGCTTAGAAAAGCGCAACGTTTTGTTTTGTGTTACCGTCCTAGGTCGAGTTATACTACGCGAGTAACTGTATTTAAATAGGGAAAACGTGGAGGTGTTTGGTAGCTTCTCTGCTTGGCCCATATTGAATGAATGGGCTAAGCTAAGTGCTTTCAAAGTGTCACCGCGCGCCAAAGCGATTGAGTGCACGCACTGAGACGAGAGAGGTATGTATCAACTCGTCTTAGTTAAGGGAAAAACATAGTTTAGTATGAAAACACAGTGGAGTATCCCTTTAAGGAAGCAAAATCAAGAAAGTTAAAACCGCCATGTTCAAAGCTATTTATGACAACAGATTTTTTGATGTAATGTCTTTTGTGTTTCCATAAAAAATCAAAAAGCATTCTATCAACCTCTACAGAAAATGTCTTATCCACATGCAAAGAAAGAGCAGGGTAGGTCAATCTAGAAATACCCTCCACTTTGGCAAGGAGAGCCCTTCCTCGTAAAGACAAGTCTCTTTGGAGCCAGGAATTAAATTTTTTCTTAGCTTTAGTAATTACTGGATCAAAGTTTAATTTTCCTCTCGTTTTGACATCTTTGCAAATTGTCACACCCAAATAATTCACTTGAGACTTAACAGGAATATTGTGCAGGAATGGAGCAGAACAAGATTTTAAGGGAAGAAGTTTATCTATTTATCTAAATTTAAAGAAAGGCCAGAAGCTTTTGAGAACACTTTAATAAGATCAAGAGCGATAGGGATCTGCAAGTCGTTTTTTAAAAAGAGTGTGGTATCATCAGCAAATTGAGTTATTATAATGTGTTTATCTGCTATATTAACTCCTAGTAATTGACTATGCAACAGGAAAGTAGTAAGGAGTTGAGCGGCTATCAAGAACAAATAAGGCGATACCGGGCAACCCTGGCGCACCCCTCTAAACACATTAAACCTTGGAGAAGTGCCAGATTTCAGATTAATTGAGCAGTTTCCATTTTTGTATAACGTACGGACAATTTTGCAAAAGAAATCACCAAAACCAAATTTATACAGGGATTGTAAAATAAATTCATGTCCAAGGCAATCAAAGGCTTTATAAAAATCTAAAAAAAGAATAAAACTTTCATCCCTAATCAGTTCATCATAGTCCAACAAATCTAAAACAAGGCGTATATTGTTATATTTTTAGGTATATGTTGACCTACCTTCAGTGTTGTTCTGAGAGGATTCAATGACGTTCATTGGAGAGAGTTTGACTGTTCCATTCATCTCCCTACAGGGGGAGCTGTTCTGAACCTGCAGAGAGCCCCGCGAGCCAGTGGAGCGAACCAAACGACATTTATCAGCTCTGTGAGGAGAGGGAGAAGGGGGGTGGGGACAGAATTCTAGCAACTGATGTGTAAACACTCTATATTCTAGTTAATGCAATCAGCAGTAACACAGAGATCCTATCACCCACCAGAGGACAAGTGATGCACTTTAGAAGCATTTTGAGATATTTTCACAATTCCTTGTCGGCCTCTGCTTTGTTATTTTGAGAACAAATAATAATATCAGAAAGAAAAAAATAATAATGTTATCAGATGTAGCCTACTCACCTGTACACCACAATGCCCATGGTTTTGTATGGGAGTCATTCGGGACCGAAGCTCTCTCTCTCTCTCTCTTTCTCGCTCTCTTTTCTATGGGCCAAAAGGCAAGAGAAAGAATGCAACCATCCTGATACACACATTCAAACCAACACCATGCAAAATACACACTGCCTACAGCATTCCTCTGCTCCAATACATCCAAAATCTACCAAAAGTATTATGTAGAATGTTACATCCTTGTTGTTGTTAAATCACTCTCGGCATGTCACTGTGTAAAAAACAACTGCTTTTTTGTTTTTTTCCCTTCCCTCCCTCTTTGTCAGGTCCTTATTTTAGTGGGTTGCCGGGGTAATCTGGACTGTGAAGTGCTCTACATGAGCAGGGGGCGAGCTAGCCATGACAGGTCAGAGTGCCACACGCAGACACTTCTGAATGAAAGTCAAATAACAAAATGCATACATATTTTTAATGTAATATAAATATTTATCATACCCTAATCAAACCAAACCTGTATACTGATTTTTTTCTGAGGAATATATTCTTTAATACACTATTGGAATAATTATGATTTTTTTTAATGGTTTTAAAGAAGTTTTCATCCCCAAGACTGCATTTATTTGATCCAAAATGTAGTGAAAACAGTAACATTTTTGAATTTTATAGCAATATACAAACCGGATTCCAAAAAAGTTGGGACAATATACAAATTGTGAGTAAAAAAGGAATGGAATAATTTACAAATCTCATAAACTTATATTTTATTCGCAACAGAATATAGATAACATATCAAATGTTGAAAGTGAGACATTTTGAAATGTCATGCCAAATATTGGCTTATTTTGGATTTCATGAGAGCTACACATTCCAAAAAAGTTGGGACAGGTAGCAATAAGAGTCTGGAAAAGTTAAATGTACATATAAGGAACAGCTGGAGGACCAATTTACAACTTATTAGGTCAATTGGCAACATGATTGGGTATAAAAAGAGCCTCTCAGAGTGGCAGTGTCTCTCAGAAGTCAAGATGGGCAGAGGATCACTAAATCCCCCAATGCTGTGGCGAAAAATAGTGGAGCAATATCAGAAACGAGTTTCTCAGAGAAAAATTGCAAATAGTTTGAAGTTATCATCATCAACAGTGCATAATATCATCCAAAGATTCAGAGAATCTGGAACAATCTCTGTACGTAAGGATAAAGGCCAGAAAACCATACTGGATGCCGTGATCTTCGGGCCCTTAGATGGCATTGCATCACATACAGGAATGCTACTGTAATGGAAATCACAACATGGGCTCAGGAATACTACCAAAAAACATTGTCGGTGAACACAATCTACCATGCCATTCGCTGTTGCCGGCTAAAACTCTATAGGTCAAAAAAGAAGCCATATCTAAACATGATCCAGAAGCGCAGGTGTTTTCTCTGGGCCAAGGCTCATTAAAATGGACTGTGGCAATGTGGAAAACTGTTCTGTGGTCAGACGAATCAAAATTTGAAGTTCTTTTTGGAAAACTGGGACACCATGTCATCCGGACTAAAGAGGACAAGGACAACCCAAGCTGTTATCAGTGCTCCGTTCAGAAGTCTGCATCTCTGATGGTATGGGGTTGCATGAGTGCATGTGGCATGGGCAGCTTACACATCTTGAAAGGCACCATCAATGCTGAAAGGTATATCCAAGTTCTAGAACAACATATGCTCCCATCCAGACGTCGTCTCTTTCAGGGAAGACCTTGCATTTTCCAACATGACAATGCCAGACCACATACTGCATCAACATCATGGCTGTGTAGAAGAAGGATCTGCGTACTGAAATGGCCAGCCTGCAGTCCAGATCTTTCACCCATAGAAAACATTTGGCACATCATAAAGAGGAAGATGCGTCAAAGAAGACCTAAGATAGTTGAGCAACTAGAAGCCTGTATTAGACAAGAATGGGACAACATTCCTATTCCTAAACTTGAGCAACTTGTCTCCTCAGTCCCCAGACGTTTGCAGACTGTTATAAAAAGAAGAGGGGATGCCACACAGTGGTAAACCAGGCCTTGTCCCAACTTTTTTGAGATGTGTTGATGCCATGTTATTTAAAATCAACGTATTTTTTCCTTAAAATTATACATTTTCTTAGTTTAAACATTTGATATGTCATCTATGTTGTATTCTGAATAAAATATTGGAAATTTGAAACTTCCACATCATTGGCATTCTGTTTTTATTCACAATTTGTAAAGTGTCCCAACTTTTTTGGAATCGGGTTTGTATTTTAAAATGTGATGCAAAGCTGAATTTTCAGCAGCCATTACTTCAGGATTCAGTGTCACATGATCCTTCAGAAATCATTGTTGATTTGGTGCTCAAGAAACAGTTCTTATTATTATCAATGCTGAAATCAGTTGTGCTGCTTAATATTTTTCTGGAAACCGTGGTACAATACGATACAATTCAAATGCATGAGGTACGTTTAGAAAAAATTTAAATAATGAATTTAGTAAGGATGCTTTTAATTGATCAAAGTGACAGTAAAGACATATAGAATGTCATCATTGACTTCTCTTTCAGATTATAAACAGTTGCAACATTGATTATAATGAGCACCATCATCAATATTTAAATTCTAATTGATAATAATTGAGCACTTAATCAGAATATTAGAATGATTTCTGAAGGATACACAAAATGAAAATTCAGCTTTGCTATCACAGGAATAAATGACATTTTTAAAATAGTAAACAGTTCCTTTTTAAATTATGATAATATTTTACTGTTTTTTGATCAAATAAATGTAGCCTTGGTGAGCATTAGATGTTTCTTTACAAAAACATAAAAAATTCTTAATTCCAAACTTCTAATGGGTAGTGTATATGCTAGCTAAAAACACTCACATACAGCCCAAATAGAACAAAAAAAGGTGGTTTTCTAGAATATTTGGAATGACATAAGGGTGAGTAAATAATGACTTGGGGGGAACGTCCTTTCATTTATTGACCCACCATCACTGTGCTATTCCACAGTACTATGATGTCACCCAGTCGGTATGTTCTTACTGATATTTGACCTGATTAATAAGTGCTGGGTTGCCATGGTGATATTGCATTGACTGTCTGTTCTATGATTCTCACCCATCTGTCATGGATATAATGTGCTTGTTTGCCCTCAGTACATTTCTCAATTTATTCTGTGTATCCAGCTGCTAGCCACAAACATACCCTCATGTGTGCACACACATATTCAGACTGAAAGGTTTGTCTTATTATTAGTAATTAATCATGGACCCAATTGATGTTTTATTTACATTGTCTATGTTGTAATGCATTAATTTTATCTAATTGAAAGTCATATTCACTTTCAAGCATAACATAAAATGATCGCTATACTTTTAATTACAATAAACAGACCGTAACAGCGTCCTGTGATGGTTAAGGCGAGTCACTCAGGTTATATCACTCTTAGTAGGCTATATGAAGTTAGGACAGCACATCCGAATAAAATTGATCACATCCTGTCTGCTGAGATGCCTTTGATGGACCTTAATAAAAATCAGTCTCCTTTATACACAAATGCTGTCTGTGTAGTCATGTCTCAGTTTTGGACAGTTTATACAGTAGCCTAACTGCACAGTCGAAATTAATGGTGCAATTTGTCATAATGTGTACTAGAACAAATTGTGTTGAATTTATGGTTCGTATACATTCATTTTAATTAATTGCATTACTATGAACTAATTGCTTTGATGTACATAGCTGGCCTTTAAAATGTCATATCCTTATTTTATTATACATTTGTGCATTGTGTACTTGGCATTACAAATGTTTGTTTTTCCTCAGTATTTTTGATTTAGCCTGTATTCTACTGTTTCTTAATATATTTTACCACGCCTAAAACGCTTAATGTGTCTGTGTGTGGTGCACAACGACATAAATGCATCGGCGTTAAGAAAATATTTACCGAGCAACGTGATGCGCGTTCATGCTGCAAGGCGACGTATTCAATTATTAACTCAGCTCGTCCTCTGCCCTGAGTGTGTCACAGGTATGCTCTCAAAGCACTCAACCTAGAGGTAACGGAAGGACCAAATCCAGGAGAAACACATATTTGAACTGCCTCAGACAAACGGGTGAAAGAAACCGTCGACGGAAGTTAGTTAACTTAATTTGGGGTTTTTTCACCTCTCTCATAATGAGATACGAATAAAGTCCACTTCTGCTTGGTGCCTCATGACAGAGACTGAACCGGTTTTTTCAGTCAATCCGTGGCGAAAATACATAACGGAAAAACAAGCTCTCTTGACGACCAAGAGATGTGAGTTGGTCTACATTATCGTTATTATTCTTTTCTGTATGTTGTACTGTATGTTTTAAAATTTAATTTTGGTATTTTTTAATTAGTTTTAATATATTTAATTAAATTATAGGCAGGGTAGGTAAAAAAAATTTATAAAAAACCTTTTTTCCAAATTTGTTTAAACTTTATTTATATATCAATACATAATTAAAATGTAAGTACTCTGAAAAAGAAAGTATAAAAATCGAGTGACTGTAGACCTCTCACGACTGTTTTAAAGACAGCTCATTATTTCCATTCACTCCACCCCCTCCCTTCTGGGCTCCTTCCAAAGCCTCTACTACGGCTCGCTAAGTAATGTTATGTTAGCTATATTACGCAGCTACGTGTGCTAATGACACATGCTTCATGAACAAATACAAAAAGAAAGATTTACCTGTCCAGCAGAAATAAAGCCATCAAGGAGTCACTTTTCAGCCCCTTGAGTTCCCTCAGTGCTCGCCATCGCTGGAAAGCCACGCCGATATAAACTCGCGTTTTATTTCTTTGTTTATCCAAAGACTTTTTGTTCATTGCCTTTTCTTGTACTGTTACTGTCTTCCTTTTTTTGCCTGGTTTGCCTTCACTAACTGCATAGGCTGGTACTGTGAAATTTGCTTGCTGTTTCTCTGCCATTGTTTTGGTATTCCTAGGATCCGTGTCTGTTGAATTCCTCAAATCAAACGTGCACGCGCAAGTGGGCAGGGCATGTGGGCAGGTCATGTGTGGCAAAAGGGTGGTTGCCATGGTTGCGAGAGAGTGACAGTCGCCTAAGCCAATCCTATGTTTCGTCCCGAAATGGAAATAATGAGCTGTGTTTAATACAGATTAAACGGTCTAGAGTCACTCGATTTTTATACTCTTTTTATCAGAGTACTTACATTTTAATTATGCATTGATATATATAGAAAGTTTAAACAAATTTGGAAGAAAGTTGTTTATACATGTATTACCTACCCTGCCTTTAAATTATCAAATGGGCTTACTTTTTAGGAGGCTAATGTTATTATAATCTGAAAATTAAAATATTAAATTCTATTAAGTTTTTTTTTTTTTTTTGTAAAACGTTCAAACATTTACCATAATTTTGGACTTTGTGTTTTACGTACACTACTAATCTGAATTACAGGACGAAACAAGATATACGGCAATGCTTTATGTGTTAATGGCTGAAATGAAGATTACATTGAGCAAAATTAATGGTCAGTGGATTCCATGATAGCATGTTGATGTTGATTTATCTCTAAAAGTTTTCTAAAATCTATAAGACTGTATTTCTTAAAGTGATGGTGAATTTATATATATGTTATACAAACTTGTGTTTGTGTGCAGGTAGTTTTATGTCCGTCCTCCAAACCCTGATGCTGTAAAGGGGTCAAAATTAATAATAATTTTCCACTCAAGCGGTCCTGTGGTCGGTGGACCACTAGTATGGACCCCTGGCAAAATCTGGTGTCCAGATGGTAAGAACAAATTTATCTGTGACTGAAAGCTTTAATGAGCACAAAGCCTGGTTAAAATTTGTGAATGTGAATACTTGCTCGTTAATGTGCTGTGAACAGTATCCATAAAATACATTAACATCTTTATCATCAAATTAATGCTTGTGTGGGATTATACCATTATACTGCTTTGGTATCTTTAATGTGATATTCTTAGGTTTAGGGGTAAAAATGTCTATTACGGTTTAATCAATGTAATGTCTGTTTATGCTTGTTTCAGTTCGGCATGGTGGCAGATGCATACGCCTCATGCTCTGAGAGCTTGTGTGTACGAAGTGTGTAAACCTCTGGTGCCACTTCTGCTGTGCATCGCGGTCCTGGTGGTTGTGATTGTGTATGCTCTGGCAGATAATCTACACAGCTTTGTAAGCAGGATCTTCATTCCCCAGTATCACTATCCTTACGCGGTGCCACTTGCATTCATACAGGTACTTTTCCCACACAGCTACATCTTTATCAGTTATTTATGATCTCAAACATGCAGATTTTAAAGTTGCCTTACATAACTAATGATCAGAGGATTTTTCTGGCTTTTTTAATTCCCTATGGGGTCAATGCAGAAAGCTCTGGCCAGTTTTAAATTAAATAGATAATAATATTTTAAAATGAAATAAAAATAATTATTAAATTATTAAAGTTAAAGGGTTATTATAGTTAGCTAAAACTAAAACCAATGAAACTTAAATAAATATAATTTTCTTTCAGCTAGTAGTCGCAGAAAAAAAGATATATAAGACTGAAAAAAATATATAGATAAACATTAAAAAATACTAAACATGACAAAAACATAAACATTTCTGAAACTTTGACAGAATTAAAATTAAATTAAAAGAATTATGATTCAGAATATTAATGAAAAATGATGATGCCCAAATGATGCTATAAATATAAAATCTGCTGTAAGATACTATCAAATTTCAATAAAGTAAAGCTTCAAAGCATCTTACTGAATTGAATTGAAAGATTCGTTATTTAGGCAAAGCTTAAAAAGCTCTCATTTATTCAAAGAAATTTTGCAGTATGCCTAAGCTGCTCTTTCAGACAATGAAAGTTAAAGGGAAACTCTTAATATGTTCAGAAATGTGACAGTTTGTTTGCACAGTTGAGTTATTTTAGCCAAGCTGTTATTCAGTGGGAAAAAAAGAATAATAATTCAAACATTAGATATCAAGGTGTTCTATGAAAGGATTATGTCAAGTTGAACCATTATTTAAATTTCTACAGAAGTAATTTGCATATAAACCATATCATCATCAGTGTTATCTCTCAGTATATACATAGATTATTTGTAGGGTGTAAAGCACAAGAATGGGCAGATCTCTGATGAATCATTAGGTGTGTTACATGTGATCATTTGACTAGTGCTATAAACTGGTGGAGTCCCTTTACTGTTTGTGTTTGAATGTTATGGCTGATATGTTTAAAATGCAGAAGGGGTGTCAGCAGCTAAAAACTTTTAAATTTAGTAAAAGTACAGAATGTCTTTATCATTTACAGTATGCCATCCCTCTTTTACTATAATTACAGTATCATGTGAGCTGCATGAACTCCACAAGCATAATTTGACATGATCTAAAGAGCGTCTTGAGCTTGTGACCATCTCTAAAAAGAGTCACATGATTAGTGTCAAAAATTGTTTGATTATTGACCTAGAATCAGCACAGAATAGTACTCATTTTGCATTATAAGTCCATCATTGCAAAATCTTTATACTTTATTTCCAAGTTGAAATTAGATTTTCAATCCAATCTCAGATGTTTGGATCTTGTTCTACTGTGCATATATAAGGGAAAGTGTAGATTTTTATGCTGTAATTGTTTAACAGTATTTAAAAATCCAAACTCTTCTGCAGTTCTCTTGCACAGTTCAATAGGATTGCAGTTTGACAAATATTCAGTGAATTAAATGTGGCGCATGTTTAATAATTCTAAAAATGGTAAAATGTTGTTGTTTAAAGTAGTGTGATACAGCTGTTACTGTTCAAATGTCATGTTATCATTTTATTATGTTTATCATTATGCTCTGAAAATGGTTTTCTTAGGAACACAATGAAAAGTCAGCAGTATATGACTCTCTGACCATTTATGGCTGTGTATCACATTTTAATCTCCAGTGTGTTTTAGGCTTGTTAAACTTCCTCTTTCTTTTGCTTCCTTCCCCTCAGGTGTTTCTAAATCTCCTGGCACTGCTAGCTTTGCATGGCGTGGGTCTGATCCACCTCAAGCCTTTTTCACTGAGGCTGGGTGAGCGTTTGTTTGTGCCAGCGGTCTGTGGGAGTGTCCAGTGCATTCTGGCCATATGGGCTGAAGCCTGTTCCCACTCTGGCTTGTACCCGCTAATCGCCCGCTTCCTCCCAATGGTCAGTCTGAGCTTGGGTCACCTGTTTGCACTGAGTATGCCAGGCTCCATCCATGTCTCCTCCCTTTTGACTGTGCTCACTGTTGCCTCAGTTACCGTTACAGGTACACTGTTTACATTTTATTAGATGTGTTACTTACCATTCTTTACAACAATTGGGATTCCAGAGGTAAAAATTTCATTCATTTTCTCCATAGGGATTTTTTTTTTTAAATCATAGCATTATAAACCTTTAAAGACTGAGCTCGAACGTTCCCAGAAATTTGGCGTTCCCAGAAATTTGGCTGATGTTTTTGCATGGTTCTCTCAAAGTAACAAACATTATTTCAGTATCATTAATAGAAGGTTGGTTAAAAGTTGTCTGTACTTTAAAAATATTATTAGCACAAACACGTTACACATCATTCATGAATCATTGTTTCTGAAATGATTTAGTTAGATGTTAATCTAACATTTTTTTTATACGTTATCACTCATGTCAGAATGTTCAGAGAACACTTAAAAGTAGCATTCGAGTAATGTTTGCAAAATTATCCAAATTAACATTTCCTTAACATTCATAAAACATTTATAAAATGCGACATTCTAAGATTAAAAGTACATAGTTGTATTTTAACAGCTGAATTCATGGTGAATTACATTACCCATAATGCAGCGCAGAAAATTCCAATAATCAGAGTTGCAGCCAGAAAATGTAATTCAATGAGCTTGATATGAATGCCCTTTTTTATGAATCACCACAAATGGCATAATCATTTCGGTCTCCCTATAGCCTCAAACCATTTTAAATAAATGGTTTTAGATTTCACCATTCTTTTAATTCAGTTATATCACCTGCAATGGTTCCTGGGATTGAAGTTCTTTCCCTAACTAAAGTTGTCAAAGTCACTAAAGTACACAGTCTTGTACCTTTGTCATTCTGTATGAATACTTAAATACTATTTGCTTCAAATATATTGTGATTCACCTTGTAGCTGGTTGGTTTGGGTTATAGCTTTAAATGCTTTACCGAATACTTTTTTAAATCACTATGGGGAATGTCAATGAAAAAAATGCCCTCTGTTGTGAAAATTGTTATTACATAAGATTTTTTTTTTTTTTAGTGCATGATGGCTTAAAATATCTGTGGAGAAGAATAGGCCGTTCTTAAAAGTCATTAATTACATTTAATTTCTCTTTTCAGGATGTAAAGGACTTCATGCGATAGAGCAGCTGGAGTACGTCTACTCTCCCCTTAACCTTGTCCTTCACAGCCTCTCTCTAGCCTGGCTAGCCAAAGTCTCCCAAACGGAGCGAGGCCATGCTTCCACCTTTGACCTTTACTACACTCTGACGGTGACACGTACCCTCTTGTTAGGGTTCCTATGTGTATTGCACCCTGATGGACCAAAGGCAATAATGTATGGCAACTGGCACAGTCTGCTGTTTCTGGGATACATGCTCGGGATGTTACTGCTGGGTGCTGTGCAGCTTTTCTTTGTGGATGTAACAGCACTGTATTTTTCTGCTCTCCCAGCAGCCATGCTGCATGCGACCAGAGGGCTGGTTCTGCCCCTGTTCAGTCTGCTATAGGACTTATCGACCAATCAGAGTGTACATCATTCTGAAGAGGAACCGTTTATGTAGAGTAACCAATAAAATACATGATTGATGATAACAGTATTAAATCCAAATTTATAGGCATTTTAACCTCATGTTTAGATCATTATAATGAATTAATATGGTAATGCTATCAGTTAGCACTGATGCGCGACTCCTTTCACTTGCACTGAAATACGACACAACTATGACATATTTTTTGTACAGACTATATTATTATTTTTAGGTCTCAGCTATAAGTTCAGAGAAAGAAAAATATATATATTTTGCATAAAGAAAATTAAGCCTTTTTTAGGACCTTTAAGGTTTGCAATGTAATTTTTCATAGCACCAAATCCTCATTCTAATTAATTATACTAAACTAAATAAACTATTCTAATATTTTAACTTATGCCTTTATTTTATTCTTTTATTTTAAAAAGTCATAAAAATGAAAAAAAAAAAATCCAGATACATGCGCTTAATCTTAATTGTCAAGAAACTAACTACAAAAGTAATGAACTTTAAAGGTCGTAAAAGTACCTTAATATTTAATGCAAAAAAAAAAAAAAAAAAAAGAAATATATATATATATATTTTTTTTTTAGGGTGAAATATGATCCAAGCATGTTCTTGACAAGCTATGTGAGAGTCACCCAAGTATGCAACTCCTTACAACCTTAAACCAGAGGAGCCCTTCACTGCATGGTTTCTGGAAATATAAGCTATGAAAGAGATATAAACTGGAACATAATGATTAGAGACTATTACAGCAGTAATATGTTATTTAAATAGAAAACCTGTGACTCATGTATTTATTTAGCTCCTAATATACAGTACAAACTACAGTATTATTGTTAATGTTTGGAGCAAATAAAACATATTGATGAGGTTTTCTCCTCAAACTAGTGTTTCTGTTTTTCTTCTCATATTTTGGTTTAAATATTACATTTCCAGCACATTTTCTTTATGATGCAAGCAGTACATAATGCACAGATACATATCACACCTGCTATGCATTTGTATTGTTACCAGTGTAGGCCAACTTCTGCCCGAGCGAGAATCATGAGGGTAAAAAAGTTCAGCACGAGAGCTCTGAGGCTTTGCTTCTAATCAGGCATGAATGACTTCTCTGTAAAGACTTGGTTAATGTTACACAAGCATGCAATTTGTTTAGTTTATTAGTAATGTCAGCGTAGATAAGCACTGTAAAATATTGCCATTCTATGACTGATAGATGTAACTGATTTTTTCAGTTGTAGTGCATTGGTTTGATTAATCTCAAATGAAATGAAACATCTCAGAAAATATCATCTTTATTCAAAAAGATAAAGTAATATTTAATGGAGAACAGCATGATAAACATCTTAGAGAATAATTTCCCAGTTAGTTTTTAGGGAAGTGCTCTGTGTTGAAGGAAACGCCAATGTTAGGATGTAATAATTCACAGTTCAGTTCTGGGTGTGGAGCAGAACACCATAAATGTAGCCACCTGATAGAAGAACAGCTGATGTGCACAAGGTGAAGGAGTGCGTGATAAGTGTGTGATAAGTCTCGGAGTAGATTTTTCCCACTTTAGTTTGACGTATCAGGACTGATCTGCGTCAGGTGGGATATGGATGCCTAGACTCTGCAGTAGGTTAGAAGCAGGCCCTGCAAGGCCGGCCTGAGAAGCGAGAGACTCCAGCAAATTTGAAACCAGATTGAGATCCACATCAAGCGGCTGGATTTCTTCCTCAAGTTCTGACCTTGAGGCAGATGATGAGCTTTTAGATGCATCTGCTTTATTACTGGCCTAAAAGGAAATGGAAAAATCAATCAATCAATAAATAAAAAATTTCACAAGGTTATGTGCACAGGATAAACTGTGGAAAATCTGTGGAGACTCACTCTGTTATTCTGTGTAAAGCTTTTGCCAATATTTGTGCTTTGCAGTTCCTGGTCCATTTCATCCATGTATTTCCTCAGATTGTCCAGCGCCTCGGCACCTGCCTGCTCCTGAGACTCGCCATTCTGTACTTCTTCATCATCGTTGACATCATTGCCTTCATTATCATCACCATCATCATACTCCTCCTCAAAGTCGTCAGAGTCTAACTCATCATCCTTACTTCCTGTAAAACAGGAAGTGCAAATTATTAGTGCTTTTCGGGTAGTGCTGATTAGCAGTTAACCAATGTATATTGCATTTGTTAGTTACTACCATCAGCAAAATAGTTTTTTTCCATTTGGCCAATATATCAGAAATGAAATTAAAAGTGGGACTGATTTAGATGGTCTAATTTCTCTGAAAATCAAACTCACCTAGCAGCCTATCAAGTGCACTGGTTACTGCATCTGGGTCAAAACTAAAGGGCTCAGCCAGACAAGATCTGAAACACAATTCAGGAAAAAGAAAGACATAAATTATCGTGGTGAATAATAACTGAAGCATTGACAATTCAGATGAAATATAATTACCTGGGTATTTCAGCTCCTTCATGAGAGGACGTGGCATTGATGAAGCTCTTCATGCCTTTTGTTACGGCTATGAGACTGTAGCCAGCTTCTTCCTCCTGCAGCTCCTCATCAGGTAGTGGCGTCTTGCGAGTGCCGTCGCTCACTCCTCGACCTCCTCTCTCCTCAAGCAGCCTCTCTAGCTCCTGATGAGAGATGTCTAACCAAGCATCACCTACAGGGGCCGATAGAGAGGACAACTATTTATTTTGGAGAAGACCGAAACCATTTTTGTGCTCAATTTAATCTAGATTCACTTTCAAGAAAAGCTTGAATGGAGATCATGTGACCCTTCGACAGCAATGCATGCGTAGTACTTCGCTCTGCTCACTTTGTCAGAATTTTGTATATTGAAGGAAACGTCAAGGACGTTCGGAAAAGAGAGATTGAAAAATCGACAATTAAGAAAAAATTAAAAGATTCCACCATATCCAGAGAGGATCTGGACGCTGCTATAGCTAACGGTATCAAGTTAGCACTCAGTGAACAACAAAGTACACTCATTTCGGTTGTGGCTTCGATTGTAAGAAAAGCAATAGAATCTGTACTGACTCCAGCACTCCATGATCTACATTTGGATATACAAACAACCAACGATACTGTAAAGGAGTTAAAAGCAGAATTTTAAAAGCTAGTCAACGCAGCAAAGCAGACACGGGACCGGATTTGTTTCATTAAAGCAGCTGTACATGAGGACAGGAGTAGTCACAAATCTAAGAAATCAGCTGGAACAACTCACCGAAAAAATTACGGACATTGAAGATAGGAGCAACAGAAATAACATACGACTTGTGGGGCTGCCGGAAGCAGCCAAGGGCTCATCTTTCCAAGTGGATCCCTTCACTGAAAGGCCGTGACATCGCACATATGACAGAAGGAAAAACTCTAATCAGAGCATACTCTCATCTTCCGTGTTCTAAGATGGCATGACAGGTCGACGACCCTGAAAGGTGCTCGGCAGGCATATCCGGTGAAATATACGCAGGAATATGTCATGCTTCAATTTTTTGCCCACTTTAGTCCAGCCACAACTTCTAAGAGAAAGAGCTTTAATCCAGTCTTGAAGAAGATGACAGCACTCGGGTCTCCAGCCCTTCCTCACCTATCCGGCGGTAATTAAACTATGGCACAAAGGTGAGCAGCCGATGTTCCACTCTCTTCAAAAGGCAGAGGATTTTGACTTCACTGTCGCAGAAGACATATTCGGCAGTGCTACAAAGCTGCTGGAGGGCAATGGATGTCATCTCCATCCTTTCAGCTCAACGAGGGAAAATCAGCGACAAGGTCTATGGGGATCCTAACTGCCCTGAAGAGGACAACAGCAAGGTGGCAATGGACACTTGTTCATTTCTTTTTGGAATCTTATCACTGTCCTGTACACTCGTCCGCTGACTGGTAAATAATAATTTTATTTATTATAACTATTTTTCGGGTTATTGGAAATGCTTTTGGCTCTGTGGGCCTCTTGGGGGGGACATGTCTTGTGTTGAAGTGGGCCGTTCACGCATCAGCATATGTTTCTTTTGTTTATGCAGACCTGCACTCTTGGTAATGTGCGGTCTGCTTTGGATTTTGTACATAGTTGTTTCATTTTCTTGATTTTTCTATGCTCTTCAACAGACATCAATACTTTTATTTATTTTGCTTTTCTTTTAAATGGATTATGCATCTAGATTGATTGGCATCTAGGATACATACTAATGTTTACATGTCACTGGCAGCATGGCATTTCTTCTGGGGGGTTTTTTCACGTAAATAATATAAATTTGACATTGCGATCACACAATGCAGGTTCTGAATATTTTATCATTGAATTTGAATGGCCTAAATTTTCCTATTAAGCGTACCCGGATATTAGAATATTTGCACCGTAAATCAATTTCCTGTGCCCTGATACAAGTTCCATTTAAAACAATGTGATGTGGCACGTTTCCAGAACAGGTATTACAAACTGGCAGCCTTATCTTGTGCTCGTAATAAAACTAATGAGGTGCTTATCTTAGACAGAATTTCTTCTCAAACCTTATAAACAGTAACTTAAACAACACTCGTACTCTTTTTGCCACTGTTGAGAGACTGACAAACCCCCCATGTCAGATTCCCAGTGAAATGCTCTCAGACAGCAAATTCAATGAGTTTGCATCCTTCTTTTCTGAGAAGATCATCAATATCAGGAAGGTTATTAGCACATCCTCAAGTAATGCAGAGGTCAGACAGATTCGGCCACAATATCAAAAAGATACTATGTCTAGGTATTTTTGAAGCAATTGATAGCAAAATTTTGGAAGACATAGTGCAGCATCTAAAATTGTCAACCTGCTATCTTAACACACTTCCCACATTCTTTTTTCAAAAGTGTGCCAAACTGTTTAAAAGCAGATCTCTTAGAAGTGGTGAACTCCTCACTTCTTTCTGGGACATTTCCAAACTCCCTGAAAACAGCAGTTGTTAAGCCCCTCCTGAAACAGAGCAATCTTGATAACACCATTTTGAGCAATTTTAGACCAATATCTAATCTTCTTTTTATAGGCAAAATTATAGAAAAGGTAGTTTTTAATCAACTGAACAAATACTCAAACTAAAATGGATACCTGGACAATTTTCAATCTGGTTTCCGACTGCATCACAGCACTCATTAAGATAATAAATGATATTCGCTTAAATTGTAACTCTGGCAAAATATCGGTGCTGGTATTGCTATATCTCAGTGCTGCGTTTGACACTGTTGATCATAAACTACTAGAGAGACTAGAAAACTGGGTTGGGCGAGGGAGAGGTTATTATGTGAGTCTAGGAGAGCATAAGTCTAAGTGTACGTCCATGACATGTGGAGTCCCACAAGGCTCAATTCTTGCACCGCTCTTGTTTAGCCTGTATATGCTTCCACTAAGTCAAATAATGAGAAAGAACCAAATCGCCTATCACAGCTATGCTGATGATACCCAGATTTACCTAGCCTTATCTCCAAATGACTACAGCCCCATTGACTCCCTCTGCAAATGCATTGATGAAATTAATAGTTGGATGTGCCAGAACTTTCTTCAGTTAAACAAGGAATAAACTGAAGTCGTTGCATTTGGAAACAAAGATGAAGTTTTCAAAGTGAATGCATACCTTGACTCTAGGGGTCAAACAACTACAAATCAAGACAGGAATCTTGATGTGGTTCTGGAGAGGCCTTAGTTTCAGTAGTCATGTCAAAGCAGTAACTAAATCAGCATACTATCATTTAAAAAACATTGGAAGAATTAGATGTTTTGTTTCCAGCCAAGACTTGGAGAAACTTGTTTGTGCCTTTATCACCAGCAGGGTGGACTATTGTAATGGGCTCCTCACCGGCCTTCCCAAAAAGACCATTAGACAGCTGCAGCTCATCCAGAACGCTGCTGCCAGGATTCTGACTAGAACCAGAAAATCTGAGCATATCACACCAGTCCTCAGGTCCTTACACTGGCTTCCAGTTACATTTAGGATTGATTTGAAAGTACTTTTACTCGTGTATATAAGTCACTCAATGACCTAGGACTGAAATACATTGCAGATATGTTCACTGAATATAAACCTAACAGACCACTCAGATCATAAGGATAGAGTCAGTTAGAAATACCAAGGGTTCACACAAAACAAGGGCTTGCTTTTAGTTACTATGCCGCCCGCAGTTGGAATCAGCTTCCAGAAGAGATCAGATGTGCTAAAACACTAGTCACATTTAAATCTAGACTTAAAACTCATCTGTTTAGCTGTGCATTTATTGAATGAGCACTGTGCGATGTACGAACTGACTGCACTGTATTTTCAATGTTTTTTAATGTAAAATCTTTTAAAATTCATTTTAAATAAGTACATTTTTAAATAATTTTCAAAGTTTTAAAATTGCTTGTTTTATTTTTGTTATTATTTTTCTTAACGATTATTTTACTTTTATGTAAAGCACTTTGAATTACCATTGTGTATGAAATGTGCTATATAAATAAAATTGCCTTGCCTTGATAGGAGGTTACATTTAACTATTTAACATACTGGGAATGATGTAGGTAGATTTGTTTTTATATGCTGTGAAATACATAATGGCAGGTTAGCACTGGTCTCCAATTACTGCCCGAATGAAGCATTTCACAAACACTTCAAATATATTACTTTAGCAGATTGATTGTCCTTCAGTGATGGGTGGTGATTTTAATGCAGTCTTAAATCCTGCACTAGATAAATATCACCCTGCTACTACAGCTAACCCATCCTGTAAGTTATTTAATAAATTTATAACGGAACTTTATGTAATCTATCTTTGGAGAATACAGAATATTACATCTAAGAACTTTTTTTCTAACAGAAATAAGACTTTCTCTAGGATAGATTACATATTTCTCAGCCCATCTTTAATTTCATCTAACTAAACATCTCTATATTACCAATTTTATTGTCTGATCACTCTGCAGAGTTATGTAATGTTCACTTTTCCAACATTAAGACCAAGGCCCCTAGATGGCATCTTAACACATCATTACCAAACAATCAGACATTCATTAATTCGCTAAAAGATCATATAAAGGAGGTTTTTTTTATGAATAGATCTTGTGATATAGACCCTCAAATATTGTGGAAAATTACTATGTGCAATACGAGGATTCTGTATATCTTATTCTTCTGCTCTTGCCAAAGCAAAAACCCGCCACTTTACACAATTAGAAAATAATTAGGTTTGGAGGAGCTCCATGAAGCACTAAAAAGCCTTCAGAAGGGCAACTCACCAGGCCTAGATGGCCTTCCTCATGAATTATATTTAGAAATATAGGATGTGGTAGGGACTCTCATGTCCGATTCATTTAATTTTGCAATTGAGCATGGTACATTTCATAGAGACCAAAAAACATCTTTGATATCATTGCTTCTTAAAAAGGTTGAGGATCTGTTGGATTGCTCTAACTACAAACCAGTATCACTCATCCCATGCTATCTAAAAGTTCATGCTAAAACTATTGCCTCTCGCATGGACAAAGTAATTCATAACTTATTCAAAGAGGACCAAACCGGTTTTATTAAGGGGCATCATGCTTCCAATAATATGCGTTGACTGTTTCATGTATCTGATTTTGCAGACTCTCTTCCAATCCCTTTTTTCACTTGATGCAGAAAAAGCCTTTTATAGGCTAGAGTGTGGGCAGTTCTGCAATGTTTTGGTGAACATTACATTTTTTTAAATTAAGACACTCCTAAGTAGACACTACTAACCTGAGGCATCAGTTTAAACTGGTAATATTATAAGTTTTGTTTACCAGCATCATCATAGTTTGTCTTTTTTCAGTTACGCTCTGCTCTCAAGGCCTATAGAGTTCCCTGGGCATTATCCATTTCATCTCATCCTATATGGGATTGGATCGCACCATCCTCTGGTTGGCCATCTGTTTCTCTAATATATAGTAAACTTAATGATCCCACTGCAAAGCCTATTTCTATTAAATATACATGGAATCATTATCGGTAGACTGGAAGAGGATGTGGTCTAATATAATCTTAACTTCTAGAAATTTGGCTCATCTTCTTATCCATTTCAAAGTCATCCACAGAGCATACATAACTCCTTACAAGGGGTTCAAAATGAAACTGCAATCGACCTATAACTGCCATATCTGTAACACTATATAATTTTTTTTCCACGTTTTGGGAAAATCCAATTGTTGTCAACCAATGTAAATTCTGTTATATCCTTTTTACTGCAAATTGATTCCCGTATTTTTCGGACTATAAGTCGCACCTGAGAAGTCGCATCAGCCCAAAAATACGTCATGATGAGGAAAAAAAAACATAAGTCGCACTGGACTATAAGTTGCATTTATTTAGACCCAAGAACCAAGAGAAAACATTACCGTCTACAGCCGCGAGAGGGCGCTCTATGTTTTCAGTGTAGACTACAGGAGCACTGAGCAGCATAGAGCGCCATCTCGCGGCTGGAGACGGTAATGTTTTCTATTGGTTCATTTCTGTTGGTTAATTTCTCTCGGTTCATGTCAAATTAATTTTGATAAATAAGTCGCACCTGACTATAAGTCGCAGGACCAGCCAAACTATGAAAAAAAGTGTGATTTATAGTCCGGAAAATACGTTACATGTCTACTCCAGGTTAAGCTCTTCTCAATGACTATTCTAACTCCTGTATAAATTCCTTAAAGAAGAGAATGTTGTTTGCCAGTTTTACAGCTGCAAAGACAATAATTCAAAACTGGGTTACTCCAAACGTGTGCAAAAACATTTTGGATTCATAGCCTCCTTGGGATAGTGGCCTGTGAATGTACAACCGCACGAATTAACGGGGCTAAACATGGTACCATTGATGCATGGCAACGTTTTTCAGACTGACCATATTTTATTTTTTCTCTCTCTCTCTTTTAGATTGTAAATTATTGATAATATGTCTGTTGATCCCCCTTCCATGATTGTTTGTTTAAATGGATTAAAATAAAAATAAAAAGCAATAAATCGATTATGCTAGATTTACACTAAATATTTGATGCCAATATGTGCAGTGCACAGAGAAAACAATATGACATATAATGGTACATACTGTCCTCTGGTGGTAGATGTGTCTCTTGACTTTTTAGCTCTTCCAAACTGTAGGATGCATCCTCCAAGACGTTCATCACCTCTTGACCAGGATTCTGAATGTCAGGGCTTGAAAAAGAGTAACAAGACTTTCACACTACTCTTGAAAAGTCATTTATGCTCAAAAAGGTTGCATTTCTTATATAACAAAAACTATAGACAGAGCAATATTTTGAAATATAATTATAATTCAACAAATGTTGTCACATGGGCCTTCAGAAACCATTCTAATATGCCGATTTGGTACCAATTAAACATTTGTAATTATTATCAATGTTAAAAACAGTTGTGCTCTTTAATTTTTTATGAATTTTTTTTCAGGACTTTTTAAATGAATAGTAAGTTCAAAAGGATAGCATTTATTTGAAACAGAAATCCATTGTAACATATAACACCTTTGCTGTCACTTTTAATCAATTTAATACATCCCTGCTGAAGTATTAATTTATTACTAGTAACCCCATACCTTAGAACTATACATAGTGTACACACAAACATACATAGCAGTACATCTATACACATATAAAGTCAAATAAACTTTGAACTCTCACCGGTGAGTGCTGGTTACAGACTGTCTGAAGAAAATCTCTGCTGATGTCATTAGATCTTTGTATCGAACAGATCCTTCTAGTTCACTCTGGGTTTACAAAAAAACAAAAACACATAAGCAAGAACATATCCACAAAATAAAAGAGACGTTTATGTTTTATTAAATCATTTCTCCCAGGCAACGGAATGTTTGCATCATCTGCTTCATTTTCAGTATTATGAACAGAAACTCTTTCCTACCTTAAAGTATCCATTCTTTTTGAGACTATCTAAAAAGCCTCTCCATAGTGGATTACTGCTGACCGAAACCTCTTTCTCTGATGAGGACGGTCCACTCTTGGAGCAAAGGATTTCAAAGCCATGGGCCTTAGACATGAACAGAAAAAAGACCCTGCGCTATAGTTACAAAATTATTTATGTGAAAAATCTAATTTCTGAGCATATTTTTTAAAAACCCACTTGTAAACTACTTGGAGAAACAGATGTTCATCGCTGTAAGATTAAAATCTGCATCTGAATTGTCAGCTTTCTCCACACATGACTGGAGAACAAGATAACATAAAAAACTCACTAGTTTCATTCCCAGCTCATGAGCTCTGTACTGGGGATGAGAGCGGGTGGGAAGCGCGAAACCACTCCGCCGATCTGGAACAAAACTCTGTTGTTGCAGCTGTGCGTACAAGCAGCGAGTAAACTTTACCTACAGGAAAGAGGGAAGGGAACCTTTTCACACTAGCCTGAAGAGTTTTCAGAAACTACATCTGGTTAAATGTACACTATTAGCAAGGTGTGGCAAGATTTTTTTTGAATGTTGAACGTCATTTATTTGAGAAATAAAAACAGTAATATTGTGAAATATCGCAAACTGTTTTCTATTTTAGTATAGCAGAAATAATGTATTACTACACTCTTCTGGTATGCTAAACTGGTGTTCAGGGAGCATTTCTTACAATTATTAATGCTAAAAACAATTTTGTGGAAATCAAGACAGGTTTTTTTAGACAGGATTAATGAATGTCTCTTAAAAACATTATTTATTTGGAACTGAACAGACTGCTTCTTACTGAGGTCATAACTCTAGTGTCCGGAGGAAACTTGCGGAAAGTTCGACAGGCCTGGAGGTCAACAGGGTCACGCAGATAGAAAGCAGACACAGCAGGGGATATAAGGTCAGGCCTCCTAGACAACACCACAGCAATACCCGCAGGCACATAACAGTGAGCACGGTGGAAATTCTGCTGGATTTTATCTGGATACCTGCACACATATACAAATGATTAGAGTACAACCTAAAATAAACATACAGACCTAAAACAGAAATGATACAGATACTTATTTTAACCAATATTATCACTCTCACCCATCCAGCCTCCTGGCTAGAGCTGAGCGTATGGGCTGTTTGGCTGAACAGCTCTCAGTGTGTGAATGCAGCAGCTCTAGAGCCTGAGCCACAGCAGGCACTGAGTTTCTGGGCCAGCCGACCTCTCCAGAACGTGTGCGGTTGGGTAATATATGCAGCTCTCCCCGGAACAGAAACACCTCAGAAAGACAACAACAGAGAAAAAAAAGTGAGCAGCCAATGGGAACAGCTTATATATGCACCTCAGTATGATATCAAGAACAACCTTACTTTTAAAAACAAAAAAAAAGTTTTTTTCCCCTGAAAATTATAATAACCATCCAAAAACTGTAGTGATATCAGTGCACTGTAAAAAATTACTGTGATTTTAACGGTAAAAAAACTGAAAATGCTACAGTAAAAACCTGTTCTTATTTTTTCTTATCTGTTATGTTTATTAGGGTTGTATGTTACATATGATGTTGTTAAATTAATGTTTATTGCATATTTCAGTTTAATGAGTTTCACCATGATCGATTTAGTGTTTGTGTGAATGACACTGTGCACCTTCTCTGTATCTTATTGTTTAAAAGCTGCTTGTGATGGGCTTTGGTTCATTACGTGAATTTCTCATCACCACCTGCGGTTTTTTGTGGTTATCATTGTATTACAAAAGTACAAAACAGATTTCAGTACTTCATTAAGTTGGTATATTAACATTATATCAGTTAAATTACAGTATTCAATTGTAAATTTAAGGTAAAACCTAAAACATTGTTACCATATTTTTTATTGTATAATTCTGGCAACAACAGCTGCTGTTTTTTTTACTGTTTTATGGATTTTATTTTATTTTTTACAGTGTGCTGGTATTAAATTCAATGCTTACACATCCAAGCGAAAGATATACAACAACTCGGTCAGATACTATTTAAAAAAAGATTACCATACTTGTACCTGAAGGAGTACCATAGTATTGCTATATTCAATGAAACATGGTAATATCATGGTATTGTCAATTTAAATGTCCAATACTAACCCTGTTTTCACTGCTGTCAGGGTCCAGCCACTTTGGCAGGTGTTCAGCTGCTTCAATCAGAAGAAACTGTCCATCATTATCGTAGACAACAGCAGCTACGTCGCTAAAAGTTCGTGTGATGTGTTTGAGCAGGTAAACGATGAACCATTCGTCCTCCACATTATCACCGAACTGAGTAACACCGCCCAGGTGCGCAGGCACATCTCCTATTGTTTGTTAAACAAGATCGTTTTGGGTAACTTTTAGTCACATGTACACTCTCTAGAACTGCAAAACCGATATACACTGGCGTACCTTTCTCAGGGTGGTATCTTAGATTGAAGGCTTGATGTTGCCAGATGTACTGCACCAGAAGAGGTGCGATCTCAGCGAGGATGTTCTGCAGGATCTGCTGGAGGAATCTCTCATGAGCTTCTGCGTCTGATGGGTCAGCACGAACCAGAAAAAGCTGATACTGGACTGCGTCTTCAGGGATAGAAGGTCTTTTTAAAAAATCCATATTCATGTCTCGTTATACCCTAAAAATACCCTAAAAACTGGAAGGGAGGAGCGTGGGTCACTATCAGCATGTGAAATATCTGTAATACAAATAAGAGTCTGAATATTACGTTACCTGTGGTATTTTAACAGTTATGGGGTAGCTTGATCAATAAACGGGTAATAATGGCGATCATGTGGGCCGCTTGAGATGTTTTGCTTGAGCTCACGGGATTTTTCCGTACTCGCCCCGGAAGTGACGTGGTTTGGCATACAAGTCCTTAGTTCAAAATAAGGGTTCATTTTGCGTTTCTCACAAAAAAATGAGTGACTATATAAAAAAAAAAAATAATAAAATAAAAAATATAATAATAAGAAATGAAATATTGAAATGAAAAGCAATTAAAATATAATAATACATTAATAATTTCATTAATCAAGGATGTATTATATTGATCAGAACTGACAGAAAATACATTTGTAATTTTTTAAATGTTACAAAAATTATATTTACTATATTTCAAAAATATATTTCATATAAATGCTGTTCTTTTGAACTTTCTATTCATCAAAGAATTCTGAAAAATATATCACATGTAAAAAACTATATATATATATATATATATATTAAGCTGTAAACTGTTTTCAAAATGTTTCTTGGGCACCAAATCAGCATATTCAAAACAACACTTCAAACTGTAGTAATGACTGCTTTAATTCCACGTTGCCATCACAGGAATTAAAATACATTCAATTTGAAAACAGTTTCTTTAAAATCTTGTATTGTAACAAAATCTAATACTTTAAATCAATATTTCACAATACTGTTTTTACTGCATTTTTCATCATACCCTTCTGACTACCAGGAAGAAAAAAACTTTTTGTGAATTTAGTATTTTGTCATGTCATTGCTTAGAACTCACACACACAAAAAAATGAAATTATTATTATTTTTTTTTTTTTATTATATTTTATTGATATGATATGCCATCTCCGTAGAGGATACTATGGGACTTTAAAAAGTCCTGTTTTTAAAAAAATATAAAAGTCATGAATAGACATGAAAAGGCAAAAACAGTGGGATTTGTAAATCAATAAAAAAAATTGAAATATCAAACTTTATATAAAGATGATTTTCTATGTTATGAAATATATATATGAAATATATACATACATACATATAACATTTTTCTTTATGCAAAATGTGTGTAAAATGGCCATAAATTAGCTTTTCCATTATATAAAATGTATCTATAAACTGCATCTAATTTGCATATTAATTAGTTTTTTTAGTAGAATGAACAAATAAGTGCAATAATGGGAGTCATAATTAGGAAGATTTTCATAATAATGTCTAATATTTAATAGGAATATTGCTATATTATTTTTTCTCTATTCATTTGTTGTGTCTCCCAAAATGCGTAATAAACATGTTTTAAGTCCTGGTGTCCTCTACAGTGGACATATATGAGTTATGGTTAGTTAGTTGTAGAACATTATTTTATGTAGGTCTATTTAACCCAGCAAATACTTGATTGGCAGTCAGGTGACTCAGTCTTTGTTTGACACATCCATTATGTCTTTTGGCCTTTATATTCATCTGTTCCCCTGTGTGTTGATGTAGCTGTTTAAACCATTTAAACACATTATTTAATTCATCTCAGGGTTTAAACAGGTCCATTAGCTGGTTCCCCTGACAGTAATTTTTCAGTCTAAGAAATCCAGCCTCAGGTGTGCATTAGAGCGTGCATTAGAGAGAAACCTGCACCTGTGTTTGCAAGTCTCCTGATGACGAAGGAGCATTACAACTCATTTTAGAAGGACTGTATAAAAGAGACCAAGAACAACACACTTCATCTTGAGCAAAGACAGCAGGTAAGATATTTTTACTCTCAAAATTCCATATTATTTCAAGCATATCTAGACAGATTGTGATAAATGTACCAGTTTAGACTTTTCATTCAAGACTTAACATCATTATCATCCAGTTTAGAAAACATTCAAGCGACTTGAAATCTATATTTGTATCTATATTTGTTATATTCAGTCTAATGATTTTATCCACTGCTTTAACCTCTTCAAAGTAAAATAAACTTGAATTCCTTTTCATGAACATTTACATTGTTTATTGTTGTATGGTTTCTGTTGCATAAATTGTTGAAAGATAGGGATGAATGTAATCACTTTCTACTTTGACCGTTTGTACTAGACAGGTAACAAATTAATATGTGTGACGTTAATAATTTTGTTTTGATGGATTTATAGAACTAAATAATTGAACATTGCATTTTTCCAATTGTAAGAATCTGAACTGGTGGGTGATAATATAACTAAATAACTAAACCGCCCACCAACAGATCCTATAAATTAACATTTATATGACAGTATGTTGCCTATTAAATGTCTTTGTTTTAGTTTTAGCATGGAGTGGAACGGAAGGTTGCTGGTCCAGCTGTTAATGCTAGTGTGTGTGTTGGAGGTTAGTCTTTGCCAGCACTGGTCATATGGTTGGCTTCCTGGTGGAAAGAGAAGTGTTGGTGAAGTGGAGGCAACATTTAGGGTGATCTTATATCCTCTTGCTCTCATTCCTCTCTTAAGTTTTTAAGTGTTTGTCCATCCCATTGCATGCCCACTTTGGTCGTTTTTAGTAACCGGGGAGTGTTGTAACATGGGGTGACATAAAAAAAATGGAAAATATTCAAAGTACTGAGATTTGTGAGTACTAACGTCGAGTAAAAATCTGTCTCCATTAGATGATGGATGCTGGTGATGCAGTACTGTCCATTCCTGCCGACTCTCCAATGGAGCAGCTCTCACCGATACACATAGTAAGAGCATGACTGTTTCTCTTTCTAATACTGGAAAACATCCGCAGCTTGGTTCCCAGTGTGAAACTGATCTCTGATGTCCTTCTATTATAATTACAGGTGAATGAAGTGGATGCTGATGGTTTGCCTCTGAAAGAACAGAGATTTCCCAAAAGACGAGGAAGAGTGTAAAAGCATAAAAGATTAAGATAAACCCTCGGAGCCAATGAGAATAAATGAGAAAGGTTTTAATCCATGTGAACAGCGTGTTTTTATTGAGTCCTACTGGAATATCCTCCTCATATGATTTTAATGAATATACTGCATTGGAGGCACATATATAGGCTACTGTAAATACCTAGTATGCATACTTTGTTCAAAATAAATATTAAATGTGCTCAGAGATGAAGCAAATTTGCTCTCATTGATCAAATAACCAAATGCCTTTTTTTCCCAGAAAACAGACAAAACATACACGTCCCATCTTTTCTTCCACATGGTGGCGCTATTGTATCTGGATATGGCTACACAGTGACCACGAAAAAGTAGCGACAACATTTTGATAGTTTATTCAATTTTGAAAATTAGGCTGTAAACTGTTTTAATATTCAGTATTCAATAATAAATATATCCTAAGCATTTACAACGATTATCTGTTAGCTTATCACATTTGTTTGCTCATAAGATTTCAAAGCACTGAATAATATGATTTAAACTGTTTTGTGGTTTGAATAAGAGATCACAAACTATGAAAACTGAATTGAAAGTGTAACGTCGAAAACTATTGTTTTGGTATGTCAGTAGGCCTAATTATGTTCTGCTTAACTGACATCCAGTTTAACTGTTTGTTGGGGAAAAAAACAGCATGTTAGGTATGTTTTGAAGCATGGTAGCTGGTTTGAACTAGCTTAAGCTGGTCATGAGCAGGTTTTAGCTGGACATAAGATGGTCCTAAGCATCTATATCCCCCAGGACCAGCTTAAACCAGCTCATGATCAACAGCCAATGCTTCAAAACATACCTATCCAACATGCTTAGGGGTCAGTAAACCGAATACATGTAAGGTTCAATAAAAGTGTGTCAATAATACACATTAGGACTGAGCAGATGGTCAAATATACGAGCTATTGGCAACTGAAAATGTACCTTCTCCAACAGGTCTTCTATATTAGGATTTTAATTGAGACAGCTTTACACCTCTGATACTGATGATTTTGCTTAGTAGCTCCACATAGTTCCCAAACTGAAGGGAATTCAGGGAGCTGCAATAATATCAGTGAAATGAGTGTCAAAGGTGAATCTGTGAGGTGAGATCTTGGATGGTGTGACACATTAATCATATTTAAGTGCTTAGACGTTATCACCTCTGAACATGAAGCTTAATTGCTGCATCTGCATGATACGTTCACCTGTGACAGATACAAACTGAAAATCTTCTTGGAAAGTCTCTGAAAATCAGGTTTCAAAGGTGAGGGTTAAGCAAAACCTGTTAGGAATATCAGAACAATTTCTTTAAGTAACCATAACCCATGATTTCTTCTGACACATTACATGCTTTGAAGATTATAACAGCAGCATGGGGCTAATGCAGCACAGGGATAATATTGTAAATCACCTTCATTTCGTCAATCAAAAGAGAATCTTTACTTTTAAATCATAGTTTATTAACATTATGAACCCTTAAAAGCTACAGTTTGATCACGTCTTACTCTGACAAATGATCTACAGTAGATTAATTACACAGATACTCCCCCTGGATCACGTCCCTTGTTCAACTGTGTAATAACCTAAATGTTAAACTTTATACATGGATTTGTTAGTATATGTTGTCTTATCTTCGGCGGATTAGCCTTCCACCTCTGCTGACATCTCAAAAGAACATCACCCAACATCGCTTCTTGTGAAGTTTCTACAAGTTTCAAGCAGATGGTAATGAAAGCTATTATACCAAAGGAAAGTTTCTGCAGCAAACTGTTGGCTACAATAAAAGCACCAAAGACAGAGACAAAGACATTTTCAGTTTTTATAATTTAAACTTTATCAGACTTGATCCTTGATACACCTGACCTACTAATAATCCTATTACATTTTTAGAAACATTATAGAGATTAATATAGCGTGCAATATGTGCTCAGTCATTCTACCTCTACCCTAGATGTTGTATGAAATAATATTTACACTATAAATGTGCTTCACATCTGTACTATTATAGAAGATATTTGAAACTGTGGATTGCTATATTTTTGGAGTAATATGAAATGTTTGTATTCCTCATTCGTAATTGCTTTGGATATGGTTATTCACTAAACCATGCAAAATAATAACAATAAATAAATAATAAATAAAACTGGTTTTAAAGCATCTGAGTGAATTAAACAGATGAGGTTTTTAAAGGCAAAAAAACAAAAATGAAGTAATTTACTCTTAAACAAAGATATTTTTCAATAACTACAAACCGGCATGTTACATTTGGTAAATTTAAAATATAATTTAATAGAAACCAGCCATTTTGTTTTATCATCTACTGAAAGGAAAAAGAAAGATTCTTTAGTCTAACCTTTTTGTGTAAAGTGTCACAAGAAATGGATACAAACCTGTACAGTTATAATAGCAGCTCCCACACTCCATTAAATGATTTGAGATTGAAGGGAGGGTTTACGTTCACTGAGCATGATCCCAGTGTTTTATTCTGTCAGCCACAAATTGCTCTTTTGTAAGGTGGCATGAAGCCGTATGTGAAGGCTTAGTGAGAGATCAGCACAGCCTGAGGCAGTGGAAGCAGCGTATGTCACATGTGATCAAACACAATATAAGGCAGTATCACACCGCTGACTGTGGAGATCTCCCCAGGGACGCCCCTCCTTCATCCTCCCATTAAAAGAGATCATAACTATCTGTCTGACATCCAGAGGAACTAGATATTGCAAGTGGAAGTGTTTGTATGGCAGCTAAATGGTGATTCTCAGACTATTTAATCAGAATTTTTTTATATTTGTGCTCAAGAGTATAACTAAATTTGCATTATGTTAAACACATTATGGAATAACTCATAATTGCTAATGATAAAAAAAATCAATCCTTCATAAATCATTATAATATAATGATTTGGTGCTCAAATATGATCTGTTATTATTGGAGATTAATGTTGAAATGTTTTTACTGTTTAATATTTCGGTGGAAACCATATTTTTCTTTTTTCAATGGTGAGCATAACAGACTTGCTTCAAAAAAAATATTTTCAAATTGTAATTATTCTATTGACTACTGATCTACCATATTCCTTTAACTATAGAAGTTATAAAGTGGAATATAATTTGTCCAAACAATCAGAAATCAAAAACGTAATTATCAAAATATTTGTGACCAAACTGAGAGGCAGCGTGAAGTGGTTTTGGGGTCCATCAGATGGATTTATCTCTCTTTGATGCATCAAGCTCCAATGCTTTTTTTCTCATGAGTGAGCAACCAAACTTTAATTTCATCTCCCTTTCCTCCCATATATGAACCACTGTCCCCTGAACTACGCAGCACCTGGTAGCACGGCACTATCAGGGGAACCTAAGAGAACAACAGACAAAAGGCTGCATCAAACAAGAAATACCTAAAGATAAATCAATCTGTCATGATCGTTGCAACAAACTCATCGGGTTATTCTTCATGGCTGAACCCACTGCTCGCACAGCTTTTGGATTGCTGATCATTTCAGTCCATGAGTCCACAACACATGTGCTTTAAAAGAGTCTGAGAAAGAGAAAGAGGGAGGAAAACAGTGGGAGTTAAAATCCTTGTTTTTACTTGAAATGAACAACAGATATAATGAAGTGTTGTGCGTATGTGACTAACCACTCTGCATTAGGGGATAGCGATGATGGACTGGGGTTTAATGAAGTAGCACAGAAGCCAGTCCTTAAAGTCACACAATTCACCATTCAATGTTAAGTGACTCTCACGTGAAGATAAGCACTTGTGTGATCTTAAAAGGTGAGACTTCAACCGGTGGTTTTAAAGGAGCAGATGCAATCTGTGTAGAGGCAGGGTAGTTGGCAATATCTTCCCTGGTAGTCGCACAATTGGTCATGTTTCAAAAGGACCTCCTGGGCAGGGTGTTCAAATCTGCATATCTTGCACTGCATCACCCTAATCAGAAAAAAAAAAAAACAATACAGCGGTAACATTAGAACTAATTCTTTTGACAACAAAAGATTTTATTTTATTTTTTACCACAAGGGATACATTAATTCATTGCTGGAGAACAATATAAAATAACAACTTAAAGGGATAGTTCACCCAAAAATCATAAATTATGTTATTAATAACTCACCCTCATGTCTTTCCAAACCAGTAAGACCTCCATTTATCTTCAGAACACTGGTTAAAAAAGATCCGGTTACATCGAATGATTCGTTCGCAAACCGGATATCACAAACTGCTTTGTTTTGAACTCTCTCACAACAGACATGGAAGAGAAAACAATGCTGAATGAAGTCATAGTTTTTGCTATTTTTGGACCAAAATGTATTTTCGATCCTTCAAAAATTCTAACTGACTCTGTGATGTCACATGGACTACTTTGAAGATGTTTTTCTTACCTTTCTGGACATGGACAGTATACCATTCACACAGCTTCAGTGGCGGGACTGAGAGCTCTCGGACTAAATCTAAAATATCTTAAACTGTGTTCCGAAGATAAATGGAGGTCTTACTGGTTTGGAACGACATGAGGGTGAGTTATTAATGACATAATTATGATTTTTTTGGTGAACTATCCCTTTAAAGTACTATCTAAAAGCAAGCAAGTTGGTTAAACGAATATCAAATAAAAAAATACAATTTAAGCTTTACAATAGCTCTTAAGTTATTAGCATTTTTAAAACATACAGATTTATAGTACACCTAGCAAACATAAGCACATAAATTTAAAATAAGTTAAATGAAGAACTTATTATTATTATTTCATCTTTGAGACGAAAACACACAAGCTTATTTTATACGATTACATTTTTTTCAACTTTTTTTTATTAATACACTTACAACTTAAATAACCTTATTCAAAACTCAAAGGCACCCACACAACTGTACAAAATGAACCTATTATAAACAAATAAAGAAAACTCTATATCCTTAACAATAATTAAATCCTTTTAATTAATATATATAAAACAGTGCTTACCTAAGTCATGATACTGTCGGGAAAAAAAGCCACCGAATGACTTAAAGACTTCTCGAAGATGAAGCAGGAGAGGTCGAACTGACCAGTTTGGAGCCACCTAAGCAGCTGTACAGAAGCACATATTGTGAACAAATACCATTCAGACCTTATTGTTAATTATTCTCATAGCCTGCATAGAACATTACCTGCCAGAGCGATTGCACTGTCGAGAAAAAAAAAACCCTTGCTCTCGTCTGACCCTAGGCAACTCGAAGACGAAGCAGGAAAACTGAACTGTGACTAACTTGCCGCCACCTACACTGTTGTAAAGATGTGCATATTGTGAACAAATTTCATTCAAATCATGGCTTAAACTGATACACAAAGAACCACCACTTACCGGAGTGATAACAATGACGGACCAACGTTAACAGGGCGCCTAAAACTCTAAAACGGCATACAAAAGCACATATTTTGAACAAACATATTTCAACTCTTATGGTAAATATTATATAGAGAACAGCACCTACCGGAGAGATTAACTTACACTGTCCGGCAGAAAAAAAAGGCGACGTCTGACCTGAGGCAACAATAAGACCAGGCGGGAAAATTTTACTGACTAACTTGCCGCCACCTAGCGCATATTGTGAACAAACTTCGTTTAAATCATATCGTGAATTGATACACATAGAACTACACTTACCAGAGCGACCACAATGAGGGAATAAACAGACGCCGCTTAAGGAAACTCGAAAATGAAACAGGAGAAATTAAAATGGCGTTGTTTATAAAAAAGCGATCGAACTGCACATGCTCATCAGCCTTTGTGGGCAATACTAATAACCAACTTAAAGTTGTTAGTTGTTCTAACTTGAAATATTAATTTGGTGTAACAAATAGATCTAAATTTCTATTTAACTTACATTTCTGTGTTATCTCAACTTTTTTAATGTTAAATTGTTGAATTAACTTTAAAAACTGAGTTTGTAATACAAACTGTAAGTTGGATTTTTTTACAGTCTACACAAAGAAAAACTTGTTAAAAATGCACTGTATATGCAGATTAATTTGTGGATCCTCTGCAGTGTATGGGTGCCGTCAGCATGAGAGTTCAAACAGCTGATAAAAACATCATAATAATCAATACGACTCCATCAATAAATGTCTTGTGAAGCATGTGATGTTTTGAGCGATTCGAATCGTTTTGCGAAACAAAAGGTTCAGTTGATTCTGAATTCAAATAGCTTCGTTTCCCTCACTACTAGCAGCTCTACGTGGTTCCGTGATTTTGCCAAATAAGACATGTTCCTGGATCAACATCTTTTGTTGATCCTGGATCAACATTACTTACCAATAGACTAAACTAAACGTAATCCCTACCCCTAAACCTTACCCTAATCTCTAAAATCAGAGGGAAGTGATAGTTGAATCCCAAATAACCAATCAAAATTGAGGGACAGCTTTTCAGGAAATATTTGTTTCAGGCTTAAGATCAAGATTAGCTGCTTCTACACACTTGTTAATCAGCTATCATTTTACACAGATTTTAGGAATAAATTATGGGTAGAGTTAGGTCTAGGTTTTGGACAATAATGTTCCCTGGTAGTCTCACAATTGGTCATGTTTCAAAAGGACCTCCTGGGCAGGGTGTTCAAATCTGCATATCTTGCACTGCATCACCCTAATCAGAAAAAAAAAAAACAATACAGCGGTAACATTAGAACTAATTCTTTTGGCAACAAAAGATTTTATTTTATTTTTTACCACAAGGGATACATTAATTCATTGCTGGAGAACAATATAAAATAACAACTTAAAGGGATAGTTCACCCAAAAATCATAAATTATGTTATTAATAACTCACCCTCATGTCGTTCCAAACCAGTAGGACCTCCATTTATCTTCAGAACACAGTTTAAGAACACTGGTTAAAAAAGATCCGGTTACATCGAATGATTCGTTCGCAAACCGGATATCACAAACTGCTTTGTTTTGAACTCTCTCACAACAGACATGGAAGAGAAGACAATGCTGAATAAAGTCATAGTTTTTGCTATTTTTGGACCAAAATGTATTTTCGATCCTTCAAAAAATTCTAACTGACCCTGTAATGTCACATGGACTACTTTGAAGATGTTTTTCTTACCTTTCTGGACATGGACAGTATACCATTCACACAGCTTCAGGGGAGGGACTGAGAGCTCTCGGACTAAATCTAAAATATCTTAAACTGTGTTCCGAAGATAAATGGAGGTCTTACTGGTTTGGAACGACATGAGGGTGAGTTATTAATAACATAATTATGATTTTTTTTGGTGAACTATCCCTTTAAAGTACTATCTAAAAGCAAGCAAGTTGGTTAAACGAATATCAAATAAAAAAATAAAATTTAAGCTTTACAATAGCTCTTAAGTTATTAGCATTTTTAAAACATACAGATTTATACTACACCTAGCAAACATAAGCACATAAATTTAAAATAAGTTAAATGAAGAACTTATTATTATTATTTCATCTTTGAGACGAAAACACACAAGCTTATCTTATACGATTACATTTTTTTCAACTTTTTTTTATTAATACACTTACAACTTAAATAACCTTATTCAAAACTCAAAGGCACCCACATAACTGTACAAAATGAACCTATTATAAACAAATAAAGAAAACTCTATATCCTTAACAATAATTAAATCCTTTTAATTAATATATATAAAACAGTGCTTACCTAAGTCATGATACTGTCGGGAAAAAAAGCCACCGAATGACTTAAAGACTTCTCGAAGATGAAGCAGGAGAGGTCGAACTGACCAGTTTGGAGCCACCTAAGCAGCTGTACAGAAGCACATATTGTGAACAAATACCATTCAGACCTTATTGTTAATTATTCTCATAGCCTGCATAGAACATTACCTGCCAGAGCGATTGCACTGTCGAGAAAAAAAAACCCTTGCGCTCGTCTGACCCAAGGCAACTCAAAGACGAAGCAGGAAAACGTCTCAGGTTACGAATGTAACCATGGTTCCCTGAGAGGGAACGAGACACTGCGTCCTCTGAGAGGACACTATGGGGGACACCTCGTCGTGACCTGTGTCTGAAGCATACTTTGAAAAACGCCAACGTGTTGGCCGGCGACAGCCTCTGACGTCACTACCAGCGCGACTATAAATACGCGCCCGTAGGACCCGTCAATATCTTCTTCGTGAAGCTTGCGTCCGAAGCATGGCAGGGAGCTAGAGGACGCAGTGTCTCATTCCCTCTCAGGGAACCATGGTTACATTCGTAACCTGAGACGTTCCCTTTCAAGGGAACTTCGAACTGCGTCCTCTGAGGGGACACTATGGGGAACAGTATACCCACGCCGCCATGCTGAGGGGAGTGCAGACCAGAATCATGGCAAACACTAAGTACCAACTCTACCGCTTTTCTCTTCACCGGGAGTCGCCCCTGGGACGGTCTGACGGCTGCCTTATGACATTATCCCTTACGGCCAAAGGCCTAAGCTACATATCCAACTTATCCTGTAGGGCCCTGGCCCGGGGTAGAGCTAAAGGCTTGGAATCACAGAGATTCCTTTAAAGGGATACGGCTAAAAGCCTGGCACTTTCCTCTACCAAGTCTTTGCCTGTCACACAGGGGCTACTGCTAGCTTTCGCAAAACCTGCCGAAAGGGCTGTCCCCACAGCACTCTAGTAGCGGCGCCCTGTTCTAGATAGGTATTCGAGGATACCTAGGTGGAGTGGTGCCCAAGATGAACGGGGCTTAAACCAACTCAAGAAAGGGCACGAAGCAGCAGCGCGAAGCCCTTACCATCTAGGGATTTTAGAAAGAACGCAGAGACTAGCGTGCGAACTTACCACAATGTGGATTTCAGAAAGTGCGCAAAGACTCCCGTGCACACTTACCATAACATGGATTTACAAATACTGTTCTAAGGAGGGGCTCTCGTGGAACTCTGTCAGAGCAGCTCGCAGAAGAGTGGCCCGGGAGCAGAGCAATTGGAGGCCTCAGCCCCTGCCTCAGCAGGATGCCTGCTCTCACAGAGCGTCTCAAACAGTATGTGGTACTGGAGCGCTCTGAAGAACCGGGAATCAGTCTCCCAAAAGAGGAAGACTCCGAGCTCCGAGCAGCATGCTCATAGGTGACCCTTTCAGAAAAGGGGAGCGCTGCTGAACTACCCGAGAATTGCCCACACAGCCCCCCGAAGTTGAGGGGGCTTGGGGTGTACAATAAGTACACACCGGTTGGATGAAGCCCAAGGAACACCGGGGCGAATCATCCCAAGAAAGGGAACGAAGCGGAGCGCGTAACCCTTACCATACAGGATTTTAGAAAGCGCGCAGAGTCTTGCGTGCACACTTACCACTTTACGTGGACTTCAGAAAGTGCGCAGAGACTTGCGTGCACACTTACCACTTTACGTGGATTTCAGACAGTGCGCAAAGCGTTAACGTGCACACTGACCACCATGTGGATTTGAGAAAGTACACAGGCAAGCGTGTGTACTGAAAGGTTACCTGACAACCACAGTATGTGGGAGCTCACATTCAGAGAGGCCTGTGAAGCCTGCTACCTGATAACCACAATATGTGGGAGTTCACCTACAGAGAGGCCTAGAGAGGCCTACTATCTGTTACCAGATAACCACCTCAGTGGAAACTGAAAGCAATATGGAACTCGACTCCAGGGAGGCCTGGTGAGGCCTACTACCTGACAACCACAAATCGCGGGAGCTCGTTTTTTAGGAAGCGCACAGTATGTGGGAGCTAAATCTCCAGGGAGGCCTGGTGAGGCCTATTACCTGGCAACCACAGTATGTGGGAGCTCTTCTTCAGAGAGACCTGATGAAGCCTACTATCTGAAAACCACAATGTGCTATTTAGTGGAACGCACAATATGTGGGAGCTAAATCTCCAGGGAGGCCTGGTGAGGCCTACTACCTGGCAACCACAGTATGTGGGAGCTCGTCTTCAGAGAGACCTGATGAAGCCTACTATCTGAAAACCACAATGTGCTATTCCGTAGAAATGCATAGTATGTGGGAGCTAAATCTCCAGGGAGGCCTGGTGAGGCCTACTACCTGGCAACCACAGTATGTGGGAGCTCGTCTTCAGAGAGACCTGGTGAAGCCTACTATCTGAAAAAGCCACAATATGCTATTTCGTGGAAACGCATAGCCTGTGGGAGCTAAATCTCCAGGGAGGCCTGGTGAGGCCTACTACCTGGCAACCACAGTATGTGGGAGCTCGTCTTCAGAGAGACCTGGTGAAGCATACTATCTGAAAAAGCCACAACATGCTATTCTGTGGAAACGCATAGTATGTGGGAGCTAAATCTCCAGGGAGGCCTGGTGAGGCCTACTACCTGGCGACCACCGAATGTGGGAGCTCACCTTCAGAGAGACCTGGTGAAGCCTACTATCTGAAAACCACAATATGCTATATAGAGGAGACGCACAGTATGTGGGAGCTAAATCTCCAGGGAGGCCTGGTGAGGCCTACTACCTGGCAACCACAGTAAGTGGGAGCTCGTCTTCAGAGAGACCTGATGAAGCCTACTATCTGAAAAAACCACAATATGCTACCCCGTGGAAACGCATAGTATGTGGGAGCTAAATCTCCAGGGAGGCCTGGTGAGGCCTACTACCTGGCGACCACAGAACGTGGGTGCTCACCTTCAGAGAGACCTGGTGAAGCCTACTATCTGAAAGGACCACAATATGCTATTTAGTGGAGACGCACAGTATGTTGGAGCCAAATCTCCAGGGAGGCCTGGTGAGGCCTACTACCTGGCAACCACCGTATGTGGGAGCTCACCATCAGGGAGGCCTGATGAAGCCTACCACCTGATAACCACAATATGTGGGAGTCCACCCAGCCCCTCATGTTGAGGGAAGCGATGCTTGAGGTGCATAACAAATACACACTGGTTGGATGAAGCCCAAGGAACACCGGGGGCGAATCATCCCAAGAAAGGGAACGAAGCGGAGCGCGTAACCCTTACCATACAGGATTTTAGAACGTGCGCAGAGTCTTGCGTGCACACTTACCACTTTACGTGGATTTCAGACAGTACGCAAAGCGTTAACGTGCACACTGACCACTATGTGGCTTTGAGAAAGTGCACAGGCAAGCGTGTGTACAGAGAGGTTCCAAAGCATCGCAGAGGCGCTGGATCGCACGGGAGCGGTGAGCTCCAACCCTCTTTTCTAGGCGAGGGGAGCATCACCTGAGGCAGTAAATACAGAGCTTCTTGCTGTAACCACCACCTCCCCGGATGCGCCAGGCGTCCAGGCGGCCCCTCAGGGTGACCTGGCCGGACATCTATGGAATTCCCTGCAGTGCTGTGCCAATTCTTTGGCCACCTAGCTACTGTAAAGGAAACTCACAGAGATTGTTAGTAGACATATAACCACCAGCAACATAACGTCCATAAACAGGTAGAGCAAGGGTTACGTACTCACCCACCCTCCTGTACTGGAGTCCCGCTGCGGCGCGCCCCCTTCTGGTCCGGACCGTCAGTAAGGCGGTTGCTATGAACATAGAACCAACCAAAACATCATAGGTCCAGAAAGGAGACTGTTATGTGAGAGACCGTCCACCTAACCTCGATCAAGTGGAAAGCTGGTGGCTACAGGGGAATTAGGCAGGGGAGGACAAAAAACAGAGGTTAAAAACAGAGGTTAAAAACATCCGGAGCTACTAGGTCATCCTACCGCTCTGACCCGGGCGAGGACGCTGCCTCATCCGAATCACGTCCCTCAGACCCTGCTTACCGCTCCGTGACCCGCGGTTCCTCTTGCCCCTGCCCTTAGGCGGGGGAGGAGCGCGAGCCGCAACACTAGCCTTCTGCGCCCCTCTACGACCCTCAGATCGAGATGGGCCAGGACCCCTGATTTGCTCGGGCTCGGACCTGGACCTTCGTGGAATGAAGGATTTAAAGGCCGCTGAGCGCGCCCTTGCCTCCCTGAACTTCCCGACCACCATCTCGATGGAGGTACCAAAAAGCTCAGAAGGCGAGACCGGAGCATCGACAAGAAACCCCCTTTCTTCCTTCCCGATGTCAGCCAGGTTCACCCACAGATGTCTCTCCGTCACCACCATGGCCGCCATAGACCTGCCCATGGCGGAGGCGGCCTGCTTGGTAGCTCGGAGAGAGAGGTCTGTGGTGCGGCGCAGCTCGGCTACCTGGTCAGGTGAAAGGCCCTCACCTGTATCCAGGTCCTTCAGCAGGTCAGCCTGGTAGGCCTGGAGCACCGGCATCGTGTGCAGTGAAGCGTATGACCTGCCATTTAAGCGGGATGTATCTTGGAGGGGCTTAGATGGCAAAGCGGGAGATTTAAGAGAGGACGTTTGCCCCACAGAGAGATAGCAAGCCAGCGTCTCTTCTACAGGGGGCATCTTCTCATAGCCGTTCTCATGCAAGCCCTCGATATTAGCATAGCTCGTATGCTGAAACCGGTGGATGCGAGAGGAAAACGGCCTCTTCCATTCCTTTTCGACTTCTGCATGTAAGTCAGGCAAGAATGGAAGGCTCACCTGGGCTGGAGGGCTATGGTCAGACAAGTACCGCTCAGCGAGGCGACCTCGTGGCGCCACCTTGCTGGCACGCTTCCATGGCAAATCTGATTTTGCCGTGGCGCGATCCATAACCTCTAACAGCTCCTCATACGCGGGACAGGAGGATTGAGAAGGCTCAGCCTCAGCTTCTTCACCACTCTCAGACATCTCCTGCTCTTCCTGGGTAGAACCCAGCAGAGCACTAACTTCAGTGTCAGAATGGGTTAATGATACCACATCTGCCTCCCGAAGTTCGCTCTCGTTCGCCGCCGGAGAGTGTGAAAAGGAAGGTCCCTCTCTACACTCCTCACCGAGATCCATTTGTGATCCCCACGAGCTCATTCTCCTCCGTGCCTCGGCAACGGCGGGACCTGAGCCGCGGGATCCAGATGGCTGTCCCTCTTTCCTCGAAAAGAGAGACAAACGAGAGTGGAGCTTTCTCAGAGAGAAACGCCCGCAGTGCACGCAGACCGCCCCCTCAAGGACATCGCGCGCGTGCTCTTCGCCCAAACAAGAGACGCAAAGAGTGTGCGTGTCATCGGGTGTCAGATAACACTGACACGGATGCACACACTGTCTAAACGCCTTGCTAGTGGAAGCCATGATGAAAACAGTAATAGATCGCTCTTACCGTTTTGGTCGTTTCTCAGATGCACGCTTCAAACAAAACAGTCAACTGAAGACGAAGAAGATGTTGACGGGTCCTACGGGCGCATATTTATAGTCGCGCTGGTAGTGACGTCAGAGGCTGTCGCCGGCCAACACGTTGGCGTTTTTCAAAGTATGCTTCAGACACGGGTCACGACGAGGTGTCCCCCATAGTGTCCCCTCAGAGGACGCAGTTCGAAGTTCCCTTGAAAGGGAACTGAAATGACTAACTTGCCGCCACCTACACTGTTGTAAAGGTGTGCATATTGTGAACAAATTTCCTTCAAATCATGGCTTAAACTGATACACAAAGAACCACCACTTACCGGAGTGATAACAATGACGGACCAACGTTAACAGGGCGCCTAAAACTCTAAAACGGCGTACAAAAGCACATATTTTGAACAAACATATTTCAACTCTTATGGTAAATATTATATAGAGAACAGCACCTACCGGAGAGATTAACTTACACTGTCAGGCAGAAAAAAAAGGCGACGTCTGACCTGAGGCAACAATAAGACCAGGCGGGAAAATTTAACTGACTAACTTGCCGCCACCTAGCGCATATTGTGAACAAACTTCATTTAAATCATATCGTGAATTGATACACATAGAACTACACTTACCAGAGCGACCACAATGAGGGAATAAACAGACGCCGCTTAAGGAAACTCGAAAATGAAACAGGAGAAATTAAAATGGCGTTGTTTATAAAAAAGCGATCGAACTGCGCATGCTCATCAGCCTTTGTGGGCAATACTAATAACCAACTTAAAGTTGTTAGTTGTTCTAACTTGAAATATTAATTTGGTGTAACAAATAGATCTAAATTTCTATTTAACTTACATTTCTGTGTTATCTCAACTTTTTTAATGTTAAATTGTTGAATTAACTTTAAAAACTGAGTTTGTAATAAAACTGTAAGTTGGATTTTTTTACAGTGTACACATAAAGAAAAATTTGTTAAAAATGCACTGTATATGCAGATTAATTTGTGGATCCTCTGCAGTGTATGGGTGCCGTCAGCATGAGAGTTCAAACAGCTGATAAAAACATCATAATAATCCATACGACTCCATCAATAAATGTCTTGTGAAGCATGTGATGTTTTGAGCGCTTCGAATCGTTTTGCGAAACAAAAGGTTCAGTTGATTCTGAATTCAAATAGCTTCGTTTCCCTCACTACTAGCAGCTCTACGTGGTTCCGTGATTTTGCCAAATAAGACATGTTCCTGGATCAACATCTTTTGTTGATCCTGGATCAACATTACTTACCAATAGACTAAACTAAACGTAATCCCTACCCCTAAACCTTACCCTAATCTCTAAAATCAGAGGGAAATGATAGTTGAATCCCAAATAACCAATCAAAATTGAGGGACAGCTTTTCAGGAAATATTTGTTTCAGGCTTAAGATCAAGATTAGCTGCTTCTACACACTTGTTAATCAGCTATCATTTTACACTGATTTTAGGAATAAATTATGGGTAGAGTTAGGTCTAGGTTTTGGACAATAATGTTCCCTGGTAGTCTCACAATTGGTCATGTTTCAAAAGGACCTCCTGGGCAGGGTGTTCAAATCTGCATATCTTGCACTGCATCACCCTAATCAGAAAAAAAAAAAAAAAAACAATACAGCGGTAACATTAGAACTAATTCTTTTGGCAACAAAAGATTTTATTTTATTTTTTACCACAAGGGATACATTAATTCATTGCTGGAGAACAATATAAAATAACAACTTAAAGGGATAGTTCACCCAAAAATCATAAATTATGTTATTAATAACTCACCCTCCTGTCGTTCCAAACCAGTAGGACCTCCATTTATCTTCAGAACACAGTTTAAGAACACTGGTTAAAAAAGATCCGGTTACATCGAATGATTCGTTCGCAAACCGGATATCACAAACTGCTTTGTTTTGAACTCTCTCACAACAGACCGGAAGAGAAGACAATGCTGAATAAAGTCATAGTTTTTGCTATTTTTGGACCAAAATGTATTTTCGATCCTTCAAAAATTCTAACTGACCCTGTGATGTCACATGGACTACTTTGAAGATGTTTTTCTTACCTTTCTGGACATGGACAGTATACCATTCACACAGCTTCAGTGGCGGGACTGAGAGCTCTCGGACTAAATCTAAAATATCTTAAACTGTGTTCCGAAGATAAATGGAGGTCTTACTGGTTTGGAACGACATGAGGGTGAGTTATTAATAACATAATTATGATTTTTTTTTGGTGAACTATCCCTTTAAAGTACTATCTAAAAGCAAGCAAGTTGGTTAAACGAATATCAAATAAAAAAATAAAATTTAAGCTTTACAATAGCTCTTAAGTTATTAACATTTTTAAAACATACAGATTTATAGTACACCTAGCAAACATAAGCACATAAATTTAAAATAAGTTAAATGAAGACCTTATTATTATTATTTCATCTTTGAGACGAAAACACACAAGCTTATCTTATACGATTACATTTTTTTCAACTTTTTTTTATTAATACACTTACAACTTAAATAACCTTATTCAAAACTCAAAGGCACCCACACAACTGTACAAAATGAACCTATTATAAACAAATAAAGAAAACTATATCCTTAACAATAATTAAATCCTTTTAATTAATATATATAAAACAGTGCTTACCTAAGTCATGATACTGTCGGGAAAAAAAGCCACCGAATGACTTAAAGACTTCTCGAAGATGAAGCAGGAGAGGTCGAACTGACCAGTTTGGAGCCACCTAAGCAGCTGTACAGAAGCACATATTGTGAACAAATACCATTCAGACCTTATTGTTAATTATTCTCATAGCCTGCATAGAACATTACCTGCCAGAGCGATTGCACTGTCGAGAAAAAAAAAACCCTTGCTCTCGTCTGACCCTAGGCAACTCGAAGACGAAGCAGGAAAACTGAACTGTGACTAACTTGCCGCCACCTACACTGTTGTAAAGATGTGCATATTGTGAACAAATTTCATTCAAATCATGGCTTAAACTGATACACAAAGAACCACCACTTACCGGAGTGATAACAATGACGGACCAACGTTAACAGGGCGCCTAAAACTCTAAAACGGCGTACAAAAACAAATATTTTGAACAAACATATTTCAACTCTTATGGTAAATATTATATAGAGAACAGCACCTACCGGAGAGATTAACTTACACTGTCAGGCAGAAAAAAAAGGCGACGTCTGACCTGAGGCAACAATAAGACCAGGCGGGAAAATTTTACTGACTAACTTGCCGCCACCTAGCGCATATTGTGAACAAACTTCATTTAAATCATATCGTGAATTGATACACATAGAACTACACTTACCAGAGCGACCACAATGAGGGAATAAACAGACGCCGCTTAAGGAAACTCGAAAATGAAACAGGAGAAATTAAAATGGCGTTGTTTATAAAAAAGCGATCGAACTGCACATGCTCATCAGCCTTTGTGGGCAATACTAATAACCAACTTAAAGTTGTTAGTTGTTCTAACTTGAAATATTAATTTGGTGTAACAAATAGATCTAAATTTCTATTTAACTTACATTTCTGTGTTATCTCAACTTTTATAATGTTAAATTGTTGAATTAACTTTAAAAACTGAGTTTGTAATACAAACTGTAAGTTGGAATTTTTTACAGTGTACACATAAAGAAATTTTTTTAAAAATGCAGTGTATATGCAGATTAATTTGTGGATCCTCTGCAGTGTATGGGTGCCGTCAGCATGAGAGTTCAAACAGCTGATAAAAACATCATAATAATCCATACGACTCCATCAATAAATGTCTTGTGAAGCATGTGATGTTTTGAGCGCTTCGAATCGTTTTGCGAAACAAAAGGTTCAGTTGATTCTGAATTCAAATAGCTTCGTTTCCCTCACTACTAGCAGCTCTACGTGGTTCAGTGATTTTGCCAAATAAGACATGTTCCTGGATCAACATCTTTTGTTGATCCTGGATCAACATTACTTACCAATAGACTAAACTAAACGTAATCCCTACCCCTAAACCTTACCCTAATCTCTAAAATCAGAGGGAAATGATAGTTGAATCCCAAATAACCAATCAAAATTGAGGGACAGCTTTTCAGGAAATATTTGTTTCAGGCTTAAGATCAAGATTAGCTGCTTCTACACACTTGTTAATCAGCTATCATTTTACACTGATTTTAGGAATAAATTATGGGTAGAGTTAGGTCTAGGTTTTGGACAATAATGTTGATCCAGGATCAACAAAAAATGTTGATCCAGGAAGATGTCTTACTTTGCAGAATTACAGCGAACGTGTGGTTTACGTTATGACTGGCTAATATCTGACAGTTTGTGTCATGTTTGCAAGAGTTACATTTCCTCTTTTTCTGTTCCCAGTGTGATATTAATGGTGTGAACTCCCTTCTCAAAGCCGCTCAGCAGGATTTCTCCTACTGGCGAGTTGAGAGTCACAAGAACCGCTGTCAGTCATCAAAAACTGCACACAGCAAGCAATCTGCTGTCAAAACGCTGCATTATTTACTGAAGTCACGTGAGACAAAAACACAACCAGTGGTCACACGTCAAAAACCCGCACACTCAAAATATCAAGTTACCTTTTCACGCAGAAGTAAAAATCACAGACAGTAATTACAAGATGACATTATTTTTTTATTACAACTGTGAGCGTATTAGCAAACAGAAAAAATAACATAGATACAATAACATATTAACAACCAGCAATGGACGCCACAGAGTCGACTTTTTTAATGTCCTCGGAACATGACTCAACATGTTGTAATTTCACTTCCTGCTTGGTAAACCATGTAAGGACAACCGACCATTTAGAGCACGGCATATTTTCGCTCTGATTTAGGTCGAACAAATCTTGATAACAGAAAAAGTATAATATACTAGTTTCATACATTAACTCTTCTTATAAAAGCTAATAGCTCCTCATTTTGCACTCCATTTCAGTAATACAAATGTGAACAAAAGACAAATCGCACACTGATGCTGTTGTGAAGGGGTTTTAAAGGTGCTCTAAGCGTCGTAACTTCTTGTTGACGTTCAAATTGTTGTAAAACAAAACGGAGGCTAGCTAGACCCTCCCTCCTTGCGTGCACTAACCCCCCCAAACCCCACCCCCAAATCTTTCTTGTCGGTTATTGGCTGGAACAGTTTGTTATGTTTTGTGGGGTGGGTGAGCCCAGTTTGTTTTTCTTGTTGTTTGTGGAGCCTGTGGTGTCTAGAGAGACCCCGTTTTTTTACAGTGTGTTCAGGGGACAAGCAGCTAGCGGATAGTGAGGAGATGTTTGCTGGATGTGACAAGTGTTCATGTGAATGTTCAGCCGCCTTTCACACTCACAGGGAGGACTCACTCATGCGCTCAGATTTATAAGAAACAAACTCCATGTCCAGCATTTGGTTTTATTTTTGATGCCTCCTCCTTATAGTAAAACTTGATCGTTTAAAAGAGAGCTAATCTGAGAATTCAGTGAAGTATCTTCTAGAACACAAACAGAGCTTGCCTCCCTTTCCATAAGAGCAATTCTCAACCTATATGAGAATTTAATGAGACATGAAGAATAGACTTGTAGAGACAAACTCGTTGTGAAACCTGAGCTGAAATAAATCCTTGTTAGAAAATAACCACTGTCATTGTCACCAGTTAGTCTAATACCAATCCATGTCCAATGTTTTGACCATTTTTCCTTTTCCATAAATAATAGTGAGTTTTAGTAGACAAATGTTTTTGGAAAAGATTAGTTTAACTTTAGTATAATGCTACTAAAGACTGGAATAATTGCTGAAGAAGGTTCAGCTTTGCCATCACAGGAACAAAATATTTTAAAACACATTAAAATAGAAAACAGCTATTAGTAATAATATTTCACAATATTTTATCAAATAAATGAAACCTTGTTGAGCATACAAGAAAATCTTACGGACCCCAATCTTTTGAATGATAATGTAAATGTAAACATTTCTAGTGCTCTGAGGGATTAAGCAGCCAATCAGAACTCAGCAAGATGACACACAAGTTAAGGTACATAGGTAATATTTATATATATAAAAAAGTTGCTTTATCCCCAACCATGTTTTTGTATTGCCTGCAATGAGAGAACCTTCAAAATGCAAAACAGACGTTGTCCCTCCTTGACTACAACGATTACAACTTCTAAAAGAGTTTTTCATTTGTCCATGTGAGAGTGTGACTGGTGTCACTAGTCCATGCAAGGCTGTAAAAAACAAACAGAATAGACATAAGTCTGTCAAATTTGCACACTCTGTATATTATGTACTGTCACAATTTAAGGTATTATAGAGTATATAGAGTAGAGAAAAAGAGCAGGCGGAAAGGAGCTTGTGTGTAAATACATGCATGTCATGTGCCCTTACCGTGCAGAAGGGGACACCTGAAGCTTATGCTGTTGAGGACTGCAGCTTCAGAACTGGAGCAAATGCACTTTTTTGCTTCACTACAGACATGTATGAAAAAAAGGAGATAAGGAAAGTTTAAATGAACCACGAATATCTATCTATCTATCTATCTATCTATCTATCTATCTATCTATCTATCTATCTATCTATCTATCTATCTATCTATCTATCTATCTATCTATCTATCGTTAGTTCGTATATATGTCCATAGTATAATTTTCAAAATTCTATTTAGTGTAAGTATAATTGGGTTAATTATAAATGATAATTAAATTCTGGGTTGTGCAGAAACTCATAACACACAATTCATAATCCAAATGCAACCAATTTTGAACGTTGACCTTTTGGAATTTTTATTTTCCATGCTTGACACTTACAGACAGAGAAAAAGCTGTGTTCTTACCAATGTAGTGTTGTGTATCTGCTGTAGGACTGTCTAAGAATGGCTGTGTGGCCACAGAGAAGTTTGCCACAGAAGGGCGTGTGTGTGTTTGCGTGTGCCCAGCCATGGATGGATGTGTGTTTGAGTGTGTGTGTCTTGGCACGTTGGCGTGAGAATGTGAATGTGTGTGTGTATTCATGCATGTATTAGTATTGCTGAATTCAGCCTGCTGGGATGTGCTGCCTGCAATGAAGCCACTGTTTGAACTCCGACTGAAACCCACTGAAAGAGATGCTGAGAGACATTCATTTATTAACACGCTGTTGTGGAGCACATGTCCCATTCTCAAATGCATTTATACAACATACCTCGTTTTATATCCGGTGAAATTTCTGTGTTCAAGGGTAACTGTGCATCAAAGGAGTTTACACCCATCATTCCATGTGAATTTGTGTTGGATGGTTTTCTTGGGATGGCGTGGAGTGCTATATCAGACGCATGCTTCAGAATCATCTCCTATTGTCAGACACATATAAATCCACAGAAATTACATCACTTCCCACTTTTGATTTCAGCAGCAAACAGTAATGCATATTGAGATAGCAAGCCTGAGTAAATCAGGTTTTGTTGACCTGGTTGTTGTGAGGCATTCCATGAAACATCTCTAAGAGATCAGCTGCTCTCTTCAGTAAGACTTCCTGTCAATCAAAATATTTTTTTTTAATTTTGAAGAGAAAAAAAATCTCATTTGCACTGTTACATTTATTAGACATGCTATTTAATGACTTAAAATTGAATAAAAAAATTTAAAACAAAACCTAGAACAATTCAAATGGACAAAACAGAATTTAAGAAGAAATCAAATCAGCATTTCTGGCTCACTTTTGGTATTCTTTCCATATCGCCTGGATGGTGAGGAATCACCTTCTGCAGCCGCTGAAACCCGTAGTCAATGGTTGGCCCATTTAAAGCTTAAAAGCGAAACACTTTTCAAAGTTAAACTGTAAAGTATCACCCAGCAACAACAAATTAGATTGTCAGAGCTTCCAAAAAAGGCATTATTTAATGGGAAAAAAATCATATATCTGCTTTTCAGATATTTAAAAAAATGGAAACTTCTATTGTATAACCATGGTAAATTGCAATATTTTTCCAAACTTTATCATTCTTACCAGTGTAAATAAAGCGTCCTGGAGATCCCCTGCAGAACAGCTTGGACTTGTAGGACAGTGTAACTTCTACAACACCAGGGATGTGACGAGGTGGAGTCTGCACACGAATCGCATGTGGTGTAATCACCTACAACAAATAAGAAAAAGTCATCACCCTCTCAGGAATCCAGATTAACTTCACCATCACCTGCAGATCTCTCTCTGTGGAGAGAGTACATCATGCACATTATTATTTGAAGGCATATATAGGCAACAATGTATTTCACACCTTCCAAAATTAGCAAAGCTCTGTGGGAAATCTGTGGTGAAGGTTGTCCAAAAAATGAACAAATGGAACAAAAATGGATTTATAGTCATTGTTTGTTTGGCAACAGAGATTGAGATTGTTACACACCTCACTCCAGACCATAACTGTTCCGAAAACCACCTGTAGACCTTCAAAGAACTGATCTCCAATAATGATCACTGAGGCTCCACCTGATGTCCAACCTTCACTCGGACTGATGGCCTTGATGCAGGGGATCTCAGCTAAATTAACACACAAATATCAGTTCAATACACAGAGTAAGCATATTGCACTTCAGAGATAGGTCTACGTAAACTACAGCAAATGTATGCTAAAAGAAATCACAAGCAAACAAATATTGTATACTCTTCTTTCACTGTATATTTACCTACACATTATCATCTGAACAAACTGTCAGTGACCACACTGATTTGAATTGCATAGTTAGTTGTGTGGGTTTGATTTCTGAATTGAATAATTAGTAATCATAGAATTACTAGAAGCACGTTTGTAAGTACTGTACCTTCAATCAGCTCAAATCTTCTTGGTCTTCTGCCATGCTTTGAATTGTTATGGACAAATATATTATCTGAAATGGCTAGAATGTGGGCCTTAACAGATGCTGTGGTAGAGACCAGCACCTGCAAAGGACAGGATATTTTTACTAGTAGTCTAGTACAGGAAATGTTCGGCACAAAAGGACATTTTGATGTGGCACAAGGATTATTAAATACAACACATAAATTAAATGCATTAAAGTAACAGTGTTGGCTACATTTATAGTTTTTACTAATGTACTTCTAAAGTGTAATTCAGTACTGTAAGGTACAGCCTTTTCATTAAATATTTCATGTTGATTAAATATATCCATTACAACTTAATCAGCGATATGAATATACAGGATGAAGTTGTGTGTGTACCTGGAAACGACGCGTGTCTCGTGGGTTCCCTGCATTTTTTAGGCAATTTTGATTACATTTGAGAAAAAACTTCAGGAAGAACCTATGCAATAAAAAGAAAACATGCAAACATGTATTTGTGGATCAGGGAATAGAGAAAAAGAGTCACTGAGAGAATGATGTAAGAAGATGAAAATATTAGAAATTGAGAATTGGAGAGATGAAAGAGTACAATCTGTCTGTCTGCTTTTATCCTTAAAGCTGACGAATCCCAATTCCTGTAAGTAATATATTTATAAGTAATAACAATAAACTTTTTCTTGCCTTTATTTGTACTTACACATATTATAGTACATACATACACTTCTTAATTAATTTATAATTTTACAGAATGCAGCTGATTGACCTACCGGTCAATAATGATGGGGTCTGATGGTGTTTCGTTCCTGTTTCCACAACTTTTCTTATCACAACATCGGCTGAAAATTCACATATATAGATTAACACAATTATCACTGCATCAGCTGTAAAAAATGACATTAGTTAAGTGTGTTTGACACAAGTTACCTGCACATTATCTCATGAGTGAGAAGAACGCGACACATTTCAGGGTTTTTATCTTGACCTTCAAACACAATTGCCTGAAAGAGTCATAGTAATAAAGGAAAACGGCAGGTTAATGTTATGCAGAAGGAAATATATAAATGTATCATGTCAGTATTTACGTGTATTTCAGTGAAAGAAAATCTGTAGACAACACACCCTACATATAACGTTGGTAAATTATATATTATATGTCAATCATATATTGTTCATATTATCACTTCATAGTTATGATTTTTATTTAAGCATTTAGTCTTCACTGAAGTGATCTTTTAGAGCTAACACAAAACATATTCTTGCAAATAATATTAAAGTGCATAAACTATTTTACCTGTTTGGTCACAGAGTCTATCAAACGGATGTAAAGATCTTGCTGTGTTCTGACACCTAAAAGACATAAAAATTAATAACAAAGCATCAATACGGAACATCATACAAAGGACAACTGTATTTTCAAATAAAGTGTATTTCTTGAAGTAGAATGTTCTAAAGCAGTCCACACTTTATACAGTACTCACCATTGTTGTACAGTAACTGGAGTTTGTAATGGATTCCATTGTTAGTTTTTTCACTTATTGGCTCCTAAATCAAAGGAATGAATAAACAATTATGCTTTGCTTGGCATGGCTTCATCATTTTTAATTTCCTAATTCATTGTTTCATATATTCCACATATCTCCTCACCTTCTCCTTTTCAACAAAGCCCACAAACGCAGTGTGCTCTATCTCCACAGACTGACCCTGACTATCATATAAAGCCAACACAAAGTGAAAGAAGTTCGACTTGCGCAGGTTGGCAGGCGGCTGTTTCTCAAAGTGCGCCCGGGCAAGAACAACACTTCTGCTGGAAACAGAGAAGCTAATTATTCACAGTTTAAAATAAAATATTTTGCACAAATGTGCAATATGATATGTAATATATGCAGAATGCATAATATTTAATGCAGAATATACCTTATATATAATAGCATACAGTGCTTTATATAATAAGTAATATAGAAACTATATATAGTAGTCAACATTTGAAGTGGATCAAAAAAGTTAATCAAAGTTGTTCTAAGACGAACACATTTTGGTTTTAGATTTTAGAACAACTTTGATGAAACGTTTTGATCCACTTCAAATGTTGACTACTATGTGTGTATATATATATATATATATATATATATATATATATATATATATATATATATATATATATATTTATATATATATATATATATATATATATATATATCTAGGCTTTATATAATACATATTTAACTACTATGTACTATGTACTGAAAATAATAATTTGATACAGTGCATTTATTGTGAAGCCAACGTTTTACATTGTGCTTATATTTAAAAAATACCTGCATGTAATGATATTAGTAATGTCCATCTACAATTGCACAACCTTAACTTAACACAACCTTAAACTTAACCATACTACAATACTTGTTCCTATTCTTTAACTTTATCCCTCCTCAATAGCAGTAAATAAGCTTATTTAAATCTTTCCATAAGGATTTATAAATCAAATGCTTTAGCCTTGCTTTCATCTTACAGACCAATACACATTAGAAATAGGCAGGATATGATGAGATGCATCTGTTTACCTCTGAGCCTGTGAGTGGAGCCAGGGATGAGCTGACCCCAGAGCAGCCCTGACCTCCTTCATGACTCCCGCGCTGCCTCTCAGTCCACAGGGATGCGAGAGAACCGCTGACAACAAAGTTCCTTCTCCCCCAGGACTACAGTCTAACAAACCGCATGAGAATATGAGTTAGGTGTAATAGTGTGTTGTATGGGCGTGGCTGTGACGCACAGGGACGTAAAACAGTCAGTCAACTTTGAAAGACGAAAATCGCGCGCAGCATTCCTTCCAAGATGACATGGGATGACTTTAAGTCCTTTCTTACTTCATTAAGCACCTGCTGGCTGCTGCTGATGGCCATGGATGATTTTACATATATTATTATTTGTAATGTCTTACTGAACATTTTAAAACAACCCTTTGGCATAATGCATCAACCGGGTTTTTTTTTTGTGTTTTTTTTGGTAAATAGGTCTACTAAATATCTAATAGCGTATAACATTTTCAAAATAGTCAAGTCATAATACAAGTAATTCTTCCGAATTTTCTTACGTTTCGTTTTGAAACACGTTCGAACATCACAGTTATAGTCCTGATCGTTTTTAATGCTGAACAGGTCATACTTTTTCTATGTGCGAAATAAGAGTACAAACGCCTGCAGGTTTCTTATAAATGTTCACACATTTAAAAGGGCATTAATGAAACCTTCTGCTGTTTAAAATGTCAAATCAAGTCCTCAGTTTCACTTAGCCTAAGCTATTTCTCTTTTTTTCTCCTTCCCAAACTAACTCAATAACATATGTATAACCAGTTATACAATTATACATCCATATCCTGATCATGTGCGCAAGGATTAAACAAAATAAATATATACGTAAAAAGGACAACAAAAAAAAATACATTATTCAAATAAATAAATAAATAAGTTGCTGTAGCTACATCTAAAGGTTCATTTAGGCCTGTTCACAATTAGGCCTGTTCAGTCTGTACTGTACATGTAATTTTATTATTAATACATGTCTTAACCATGTTCGTTTATGATTAAGCAGACTTTCTTCTTTAGGCACGTTTAGTTGTGTATTTGAGTCAAAACTGCTGTGCGGTTTATGTAGCACTCCAGTTATCCATTGTGTGGTGTGGTTTATTCTTCGTGAAGAAATAAAATACTGGCAGCCTATGATGAAATTGATGCTGCCATTAATCATATTGCCTGAAAATGTCTATAACTCCAATTCTGTTAGTTTGGTACGTTTTAAATTAAGTTATAAGAAGTGTCAACTCCAACCAAAAAACAAGAACCCCCCCCCCCCCCCCCCCCAACCTCCCAACAAAAAACAAGCAGAAAGTCCCACACCGCCACCTGCTGTACCATAAAGGCCAATACATAATTTGAGACTGGAGAGATCGGTGACAAGTTAAACATGGTTAATGTTGTTAAGAAAAATCTTCCTGTACCTAAAAAAACGTTTGCTTATTATTATTGATGAGTAACACATACAATCTCACTAAATACTGATGAATAAGAATGATGAGTAACACATGCAATCTCACTAAATACTGATGAATAAGAAGTGTAATTTTTTTTTCTTCGGGGGATGGATGCAAAAAATGTTAAAGTATTTCTTTTTTCTTCTTTCTAGCAAAAATTAATTTCAAGATCATAATTTTTTTGGAAACAGGGTTTATTAGTTTTCCATAGCAAGTCACATTAGAATAAATGACAGAATATGTATTTATATGCCTCTGAAATTTCTGTCAAACATTAATTTGTATTTTTTAATAGTAATGATTCAAAATGTTATTATAAAGCAGGTCAGCTGAAGAACTATAATGAGACTTGGTCAGTAAAATAATCTTCATGCACAAGTATAATGTAACAAACATTTTAGTTACAAGCAAAAAAATCTTACATTTATTAGGCATATTTCCTGGTTAATCTAATCTGATACCCATACAGAGCTGGATTAATATTTTTTAATTCTATGCCAAATTCCCCACAGGAGAACCAAAGAAAAAATAATGCTGAGAGTATCCATCTCTCAACATATTTTCAGTGTCCTCTTACACAGTCCTGCATTTCTCCTGGAGGAAAACTGAAGGGTTCCAGGCTGTCCGGTTCTTTCTAGAGACACTGACACACAGCATACACACACACACACACACACACACACACACAGACACACACACACACATGCTATGACTCAGATAACAGAGCACTGAGTGGAAAGGCGTCGTCCAATACAGATCCTACAGAGAGAGATTCAAATAGTCAAACTGTGAATAAAAGAGTGGCAAACAAAGTCAGACTTTATAAGTTAAAAAGTTTCTCACCCTAACCCAAGCATAAGGATGTGTGTCAAAACTAGAGAGGGTAGCAGTAACTTTAGCAAGTTTGTGTTAATATCCTTGTCATTTTTGTCTGTGTTTTTGCAGCATATTCTGTTCCGTTTTGGCCGTTTAATAATAAATGCTGCTGGTGGTACATTCTCTGGTCGGCTGGACCAGTCACAGATCCTTGCAACAGCCTCAGCTTCCTGTTTGCTTTCTGCTACAACTTCCCCCTGGAATAGAAAGCAAAGCAAATCCTCAAAATAACATCTGATCTTTTAGTAATCAAAGAAGATGTAGACACATTTGTTGAGATTTAGAGAAATTTAGCATTGCATAACTTGCACAACTATGAATTGTCTTGAATGGGTGCCATCAGAATGACAGTCCAAACAGCTGATAAAAACCTCACAATTATCCACATGAATCCAATCCATAAATTATCAGTCTAAAGTTAAATGCTGTGTGTTAGTAAGAAGCAAAGCAATTATTAAGGCACTTTAAGGCATTCTATTTCTTCTGCCTAAAATACGAGTCCATAATAACATTTCCTCCAGTGAAAAAGGCCATCTTCTGTTGTCATAAAAATCCACAGATATATTTGTTTTAGACTATTTTCACTTGTAAACAGTGCTTGAATTGTGCATGTTTCTCCTGATCAGACAAGTCAATGTTTCACTGGAGAAAGCAATATTGTGGATACAGGACTTGTAGTATAGTAGGAAGCAATGTTTCTTACAAACACACAGCTTTTTGCTTCATAAGACGCTAAGTGTTGGACTGGAGTGTGGATGTGGATTACTGAGAAGTTTTTATTGTATGGGCTGATGGCGAGTAAATTTTCATTTAAACCCATTATTACTGCCTATGAATATAGTGGAAGGGCGTTTATATTTTAATAAATCCAAACCTGTGCAAGAAAAACCTTTTTCTTTGTTTTTTTTTTACCTCTGCAATGGCATATGAGTTGAAGGAGGCTGCACTGATGAGTGGAGGTGTCTGGACATGTCGAGGACTAGCAGGAAAAAAAAAATCACAACAGCCAATGCGATTAGAACGATCATACACTCTCTTGTAAAAGTCTTGCATGTACACGTGAAGCAGTTTATACACACCTGCTACAGTGAGAACTTGTCCGTGAACTACTGCTTGATTCTCGTTGTGCTTCCAGAAGCATTTTTTCCAGGTCTGTGATATCAGACAGGGCTGGTGTGCCCTCACTATGTTCACTGCATGAATCAAAGTGGAGCTCTACCCATGAGTCTGGTGGAGAAAGGTACATAAGAATTAATAATAATAATAATAATAATAATAATAAAATGATCATCGAAGGCAGTTTCCACTTTTAGAAGCGGTGAATGTTTGATTAGGTCAGAACAAGTGTTTTTAGCAAACAAACTGCTGACTGCTGGCATATTTGAACACGGAGTTCTGCTTCAGAAAGATTTATAAAAAGAAAAACATGCTGTACAAGGTGTGAATAATTTAGTTACTATTAATTCTGTTATTGTTTTCGTTGGTTATCGATGTAGGTATTTATTATCGATAATAAATTATTATTTAATCGAACGATATAGATTTTAGTAACTTACCATGCAGACTTTCTTCCTGAGTTATAAGTTTTTGCGCTGACATCGCTGTTCCTTGGAATTTCGAGTACGTTTTAAAATGAAGTGTGCTCTAAATTTAGTCTGTTTGTGAAAAAAAGACTAACTAAGGTTGTTCGACCCGAAAAACATACGGGACAGTATCGCGCTCCTGGAAAACACTGACGAAATCTTTTGTTTACAGACAGACACCGAGCTCTTATTGGTCAGTCCGTGGACCAATTATCTCAACCTACGTAGGTCTGGACCATAGGTCTGAACTCGGCAACAGTGTTGTTTTGGAAATACAATAAAATATAGTGATGTTGTTGTACTATCTCCTTCGGAGCCCCGCACATGAGATGCAAGAAAAATAGTATGCTGAATCGAGTGAACGCAATAGTAATTGTGTGCACGTTTTAGTACATTGAGGGAACGAATTAGTCAGTCGTGCGCACAATTTATTTATTTTTTCTTGCATGTCATGTGCGGGGCTCCTTAATCTCCCTCTCAAGCAAAGTTAAATAAATAAAGTATCACTCGTAAAAACTGCCTTGAATGCCTTAGTCTGAGAAATTCACATTCAGATTTGATTTTATTTTGTATTATTTTATTTTCCTTTCCTCTCTGCACAGCAGCAACACCGCGACAACTTTAATTACGCGAGACTGTGACGTCACATCCGGCGAAGGGTCGAAACGACGATAGTGAGAGGATACAAACGTAAAAGGAACGGTATTCTTTTTACGAAGATACATTCTTTCATGGGATATTCAGACACTTTAATTGATCTGGTTTTCATATAAATATTATACTAGGAATATCGAAAGGTAAGACGCATGTTAAAGGATGATCCGGTTTATCTTGTGTTTATAAATAGAAAGATGTCTTCCGTCGAGCGCTAGGCCTTGTGCTCCATTTATACATTTGTCTAGATCTTGCGTGAATCGAATAAAAAAAAGATTTGTGAGACTCACTGCTAATGCTGCATTAAATTAAGGAAACATGTAAAATGAAAATGAGCAAATAAATAAATACACATGGTTGTTTAAAAGTGAAATGTTTGTTTTTTTTCTACGTATATTTCACAAGTACACATCCCAACATATTGTAACGTTAATATTTTAAAAAGTTAACATTTATTTAATTTTAAAGGATTATTTCAAAAACGTAATTTTAGGTTGGATTCAGATCGGAAATATTAGGGAATCCTGATATAGAGAACTGTAGGTTATTATGAATGTTGTGCTGGTGCAATGTTAATTATATGCGTTTTATATATATATATATATATATATATATATATATACACACACACACACACATATATATATATACACATATATACATATATAAGAAAGAGAAAGGGTGGGTATTTTGAGGCCTGTCTTTAATTGTTACTTTTTTAACATTTATTTTATTTTTTTCTTCAGATGTCTGAAGAGTTGGCAAAGCAGTTGAGCAATTATAAAGCTCAGCTCCAGCAGGTGGAAGCGGCGCTCTCTACAGATCCAGATAATGAAGATCTGCTTAAACTGCAGAAGGACCTCCAGGTTTGGGCCACAGTTATCCACTGCTTTTTGTGAGGCATTACTACAGTTTAGAACAATTGTGAAGTTTATATGCATCTTTACACACTTACTGTTATGATATGTTTGTTCTTTTGTATGTGTTTGCACTGTTGAAACTTTCAGTGCTCTGCCATGTCTTTCAGGGTCCAGTTTTTGACACTTAGGTTGATGACTTATAGCTTCTGACAAGATGAAAAGTACCTTTCTATGTAAGTATGTTCAACAAGTCATTGCTGTTATGTGTCACTATAGGAGGTGATTGAGTTGACAAAAGACCTGTTGACATCACAGCCGGTGGAGGGTGCAACCAGCACCAAAAGCTCAGAGGCAGTCGCTCCCACTCGCAGGTGGAGGGTCGGAGACCATTGCTTGGCCACCTGGATCCAGGACGGACAGTGAGTATCACATGCAAACACACAGTGCTGGGAGGTATATTGATATTATTAATTGAGTGTTAATTGGGATTGTGGTTGACTGCATTTGGAGGAGGGATTTGTGTGTGTATCCGTACTCACCTGCTTACAGTGCTGTGTGATTGGCAGGGTATATGAAGCAGAAATTGAAGAGATTGACACTGAGAACGGCACGGCAGCCGTTACCTTCGCTGGCTATGGTAATGCAGAGGTGATGCCGCTTCATGTGCTCAAACCAGTGGAGGAAGGCAGGAGCAGAGAAGAGGAGGGGGGAAAGCCAAAATCCAAGTAAGTGGATGCTAAAATGACTTTTAGATCCGTTTTAATATGAAATCTGAACAGTTCCATACATCTTTATAATGTATTGTATGATTTAAAAACAGTAAATAAGCACAGCTGCTGGAATAAATTGAGATGTTAGTAAAGAAATGCTTTTAATATTGAATACTTTTTATTTATATATATTTTATTTATTTGATTGTTATTGTAAGACAAATGATCTCCAAAACTGTATTGCTTTTTAAGTGTATTAACTATAATTAACTATTAAAAAATACAACAATATAAAATATTTAAAAACTAATATTTCAGTATGTAGTATTGTTTTTCTTTATTGTTGTTTTAAAGAAAAAAATGTGTATGTGTGTGTATATTCTTTTAGTACAAATACTAATGTTACATTTATCACACAGGACTAAAGTTTGTTGACTTTGCTCACACTGTGTATAAGAACTTTCCAAAGCATTAATTAGCTATTTTTTTTTATATAATTAATTTTTATTATAGATTTTTCTCATTCCCCCACCTTTTAACACGTTGTGTTCCTGGTCAAAAATGATCTGCTTACAAAAGTCTTGGTATGTTATTACAAAATATTGTATTCAATGTTTTTTATTAACTTGTTTTCTCTCAATAGCACAGGTTTTGTATTTCGTTTTGAAGCTGTTTTTTTATAGTCCCTATTAATCTGAGTTTATTATCTGAGCTTATCCACCTTTTTTCCTGATATATTTTAAAAATTATTCCCATATATATATATATATATATATATATATATATATATATATATATATATATATATATATATATATATATATATATATATATATATATATATATATTATATATTTTTTTTTCCCTTTCAACTAAATTGCATAATCTCAGATCAATGAGATTAATCAGTTCCAAAAGCAATACAAAACCTGGGCTAATTGAAAGAAATCAAGTTGACAAAGTTTGAATCCAATATTTGCTGGTAACATAGCATAATAAGAGATTTACTTACTATTTATAAAAGGCCAGTGCTATAGACACTAATGCACTTTCTAGTGTTTGTGTTTGCTTATGTCTGAAAAATTCAGTTTAATGTTTTCCCATTGTGTGTTTTCTCTTAGGAAAGAGATGCTGGCAGAGCAGAGGGAATATAAGAAGAAAAAGGCCCAGAAAAAGGTGCAGCGCATGAAGGAGCTGGAGCAGGAGAGAGAAGATCAGAAATCCAAATGGCAGCAGTTTAACAATAAAGCCTATTCCAAGAATAAAAAAGGACAGGTGTGTATGAGAGAAACAGAAAAGCGCACTAATCTTGCTATGGTTTTTGTTTTTAACCCTGCTATCATGTTCGTGTTGTATGATCATCTTCTCTAGGTGAAGAGGAGTATATTTGCATCTCCGGAGAGTGTGAACGGAAAAGTTGGCGTTGGCACGTGTGGTATCGCAGATAAACCCATGACTCAGTACAATGACACTTCAAAATATAACGTCAGGCACCTAATGCCCCAGTGATCTCCATTGTGTTTTGTCTGTTCCCATCTGTAATCACCAAACATAAAAATGAATCAAACTGAAACCCACTTAGAAATCGTAATCACATCTAATTGGACATGCAATAAATATAGAAACACATTCCCCTCCATGTTTTGTTTCTAGTAATAGTGGGTGTTTGTTCTGTGGATGTTGGAGCTGTTCTGTACTGAACGAGTCTCTGGAGGTTGTAACTAATAAAACATCAGTCCTCAGTGAAGCACAGCTCCTGGTTAGTTTTACAGGTTTTTTCCTCAAGCTCTCAGGACCAAGTCTCTGCAGGAGCTGCTGAGGATGGGAACTCTGCTCTATAGTTTTTATAATGTGTTGAACAAACATGAATGGAACACACTGGCTTACCTCATACATAGTGGAGCTATGGAATACTGGTTTCATTGAACATATTAAGCAGTTTTTGGTTTGCTCTGTGTCTAATAATTCTGCTGCAGTCCATTTGTTACATTTGCTTTTCAGTTTTGTATATTTACATATTTGAGATAAATAAATGTTGATTTGTTGACATTTCTATAACAATTTGTGATTTTTGCTTTTTTAAATTCAAATTGTTTCCAGCTGACATCTGTATTATAAAATTATTAATTTCCTTCATAAATTGTAGCACACTTTTATTTCAGAAATGTTACTTTTACACACGACCATGAGACTGCAAATCACAAAAGCAGTATTTGATCATGGAAGACAAAAACACATTGGTGAGAACAAGAAAACATCACTATTAACATAATTACAGCACAAAAAAAATTAATAGTGTAACAGTGATAGTGTAAATTAACCTATAATGGTTATAGCCTATTACATAATCAGTCAATCAAACTACTAGTAGATTAATAATTTGTTATCAACCAAATTTCCATTTACAAACCAAGCAAATCAACAAAGCTTCATGTCACACTAAATGGCTTCTTCCCATTTAAAAATTATTTTAATACTTTAATCTTCCTAAAACGCAGGAATTCAGTTGCACACAGCCTTTCATACAAATCACTGTCACCTGATAAATTTGGCACACAACATCAATTCATCTACAAAATACGATGATTTCCGATATTTCTCATGTTCAGTGTTTAGGGCTGTGAATACGGACTAGAATTTTTCACTCAGTCTGCTGATAGTATGTGCATTTATGTACAGTTTATAAAAGTGTAGGAGGATATTCTTAGGCTATTTGTTGAAATATTATGTTTTACAATCACACAAGTCATTGCTTTGATGTTAATATCCCTGTTTCTGCTAGCCATCGCATTTTAACATTTGGCCCTCCTGAAACTACATTACCCACAAGCCCCTGCATAGTCACTTTTCTAACATTTACTCAGTCCTTCTTGCATTCCTTTTCTTCTTCGATCTCCTTTTCTTCTTTCTCTTTGTCTTTTCCTTTCTCCTTGTCTCTTTTCTCTTTCTTTTTGGTCATCCGCAGGAAGGAAGGAGTACGAAACTTCTTTTTCTTCTTTTTGGGTGACTTTGGCTGACTTTCTGAAGAGCTGGTGACTGAAATGTTGTTGGCCACGGTAGTTGTTATGGAGACCTGCATCTCTTTAGTGATGCTGAGCTCTGTGACCTGTAGAGTGAGGTCATCATCCTGCGTCAGGTCATCACCATCGCTGCTCTGCAGCAGAGCTGAAAGACTATCTGAGATGAAAAAGATAGGAAAAGACCTTTCAGAATGAGGTTTTCCAGCCCAAAACCATAAAACTGCAACTAATTTGGTTATCAAATCATATGATGATATGTGAGATTATATGAGAGAATCTATACCTCCTCTTTCAGGGCTCATGAGAGGTGAGATTGACAGGGACACTGTGGAGCCGTCATATGTAGTCATTTCTCCATCTGTGAATTCCTCATCTGCCTCTGACTGAAGAGCTTGTATGTCAAGAAAACATCATTTGAAAAAGGCAAATGAGAAACAGTGGTTATCTTGAGGGTTTGAAGGTAGGGAGGCAGCAACATCTCACTGAGATGGAAAGAATGTACTGGATCAAAGAAGAAATACACTGGAGCATACAGGAAATGGAATGTACTGAAATGTATTTGTTCAAAGTTTTCAAGTCAGGAAGATTTTTTATGTTTTTTAAGTCTCTTATGCTCACCAAGGATGAATTGATTTGATCACAAATACCGTAATAAATTGTAATGTTGTCATACTGTTGTATATTTTATTGTATTTTAAAATGTAATTTATTCCTGTGATGTCAAACCTAAAATTTCCATTACTCCAGTCTTCAGCATCACATGGTTTTTACAGAAATCATTCTCATACGCTAATTTGCTGTTCAAGAAACATTTCTTATTATTATCAATGCTGAAAATAGCTGTTCTGCCTAACGTTTTTGTTGCATTTGTCTCAGGATTCTTTGATGAATATGAAAAAAAGAAATAAGAAACACCGTTTATTTGAAGTAAAAGTCTTCTCCGTGTCCTTGCTGAATAAAAGTATACATTTCTTTTAAAAAAATAATCTACAGTAGCTGACCACAAAACTTTGGTTGTTGGTAGATACATTCTGTGTCCTTATATGTAGAGTGTGCACATACCTGATTGGCTGTTCTTATTCTCCACAGTTTGTGTGTATTCATGTATCTCTGTCTCTGATTGGTTAAAAGGGTTGGGTGGTTGAGCAGCTCTCTGCTCCTCATCCTCGTAGATGAATGCCTAAAATGTAAGAATGACAAAGGGATAGACTTACTGTGGGGTTTTTTTCTCTCTATGTTTTGCTACGACATTTGTTTCGGACTTCATGCTAAATTGTTTCTGCCTCAGAGTAAAAATTCAAAAAGGTAATTGTTTGTGAGATTAATCTTTAAATATGAAATAAGGTCACATTTCACAATTACCATTTCTGACTGATGAGGAAACCAAAAACTGATTGAATTCAGTTGAATTCAGCTGTTGTACTCTATGTAGGGACTCATGTGGTGATTTCATGGTGAAAATCACATGACATGAGACTACATAGAATACAATAGCTTTTTCTAGGTTAATGATGTTACTGAGGTTTCATCTAATTTTTAACATAACTTTCAAAAGTACTGTTACACTGGAAAAGTTGTAAAGCATGCTTTTAAAGGGAGTTTGACTGGTACTCGTGTTCACGTTGGATTTATTGGTGTAGTTACGCACTGGTCCAGGAGGCTTGTCAATAACAATGTCTGCCAGTAGCTGAGACTTGGGTCCAGCTGTCATCAGATCTACTCTGTTCTGCTCCCGAATCTAAACCAACACAAACAAAGCAGTGCTTTAGTGTACAGAACACAACCTGTAGACACAGTCTGTATTTTCATTCTCTCTGTCAAAATACCTTATTTCTTTTTTCCAGTACTTCACTGGGGTTAGTATTAAGTGGGACAAACTGGTTGGGGTCTTCAATCCTTATTGGGGTGTCTTTGCAGCTGCCTGACTCTTCTAACTTCATCCACTAAAAAAGAAAGAAAATAATGAATAAAAAAATTATTAGTGAATATTAATCACATACATAAAACAGGTAAATAAAAAAAGTTGGCCATTATTTTTTTATTTATTATATTTTTAATATTTAATAATATTTTAACAATAAAAGTTAATGAAAGATGAAAAAATACATATTTCTACTCTACTGGACTGATCTAGAGAAGATAATTCTCCCTCAAAAAATAAAAAAAGTTGTAACTGTCTTATTTCAATAATCTGTGTATATTATGTAATTATTTATTACTTTGAAATATATTTCAGTTACATATCTTATTGTTTTTTTTAGTCTGAGAGGGTAACATGCTTCCATACTGATCATTGATTAACAACACTGAACACTGACTTTATAGTCATTAAGCTGATGAAGGGAATTTACTGTATACATAATACTGATTCACAGCTATGTGAAACCCTCAATGTTGTTTGCAAATATGTTTGTGCACGATCATATGCAAGGATACCATGGTTTTTGTCCGGGGGCTGCAGGTCCCGTTGATGGACTCCTCAGGTACGTTGACTTTCATGTAGCAGTTTGGTGAGTTCAGCCATCGTATCCTCTCCCTGTCCCGCTTCTGTGCCAGGAAATGCAACGGACTCTGTGGAAGGACGTCCTTTTCCTCTAGTCCCACCGCTGTGATGGTCGCTGGGATCTCCACATCGTTGTGGTGTCGAGGCTTCTCTTTAACTATGGGATGCCTGTAAGTGTAACCTGTTCTGTAACCCTGGAAACACAAGTGTCATGTTAGCTATCACTATCATTTTTTTACTGTTAAATATTTAATAATACATGCTTAATGTAGTCAAAAAGACAACATTTAAATGTTGCTAACACTAATCTGGTATAGATTAGCTCACAGACCACTCACTAAGTTATCTAACATCCTCATAAGTGACTCGAATTCTGCCTCTCCAACCCTCCATCTGATCTGTCCATCTGGCATTTGTCCACTAGAATTTTTCATGGGAGCAGTTTTCAGACTTGTTCGGTCTAACAAGCACAGGTTGTCAACACCACCTGCGCATAACAGAGCGCTAACCTGAAGAGAAACAAAGACAGAAAGTTTAACCGCTCTACAAATCTACTGGCAGAGTTTAAAGGAGATCTGTTACACCCCTTTTTACAAGATATCCTCAGAACGTGTCTGTGATGTTTCATTGTGTATGTCTCTTTAAATGCTAATGAGCTGCTGCTCCCCTGTCAAATTAAACTGTCAAATACACACAAGTTTATGTTAAAAACACATGTAAATTACAAAAACCGTTGGTTATGTATGCAAAGGTAAACAGCTGGGAAAGAAACTGCATGTTTATATTAGATCTGCATGGCAGCAGCGTAAAATAATACAGTAAATAAATCAATAAAACCACTGCTCTCTTTTCTCCTCTGAGGATGGGACTCTAAACAGTGCTCTGTGCTCTTCAGTGCAGCCAAAGACAAAGCAGTTAGCATGTTTTGCTTGAACTTTCGCCATGGCGTTAAAGGAGCATTGCGTAGGTTCTGAAATTTCTAACCGTTACTGACACCAATGGCCATTAGAGGAACTGCAGCCAGACTCATGCTTGTTCTCAGTGCGCACGCTGCTTTTTTTTTACTTACGAGGAGTGTCCGTGGGTGTCTGAATTGTGCTGGAGGCTGGTCGCTTCTTTCCATCCGCAGAGTCCATTTGAAAACACTATTGCCGCTGCTTACTATAATGGCTGGCGTGCCGTATGGTTGTAAGCCCAAGTAGACGAGAACGCGCATTACGTCACATTTTGTGAATTTTCGCACCAATTCGGACCCGACTCCTCCACACACAATTGAGCCTACAGGCTGATAGAGGCAACCGTGGTGGACAGTCGAGCTGTCATTCTTTTGTTTTAAATCATGGTTAGCTCATACATGTACAAATGAAAACTCTATCTTAAAGATTTTTTTAAGTAAAAACCTCCACATAGCTCCTTTAAAACTGGTATACCGATGTTGCTTGCGAAAAACAATGATTGCGCCATAATAATATTGCGGTAATATTATAATAAAATCCCTTTTCTAAGTCACGGGGAAGCAAAATCTGACAATCTCATATTTTTTTACAAGCTTGCAGAAAAAGGCAAAAATAATTTACTGTGCTGTTCTTTTTCACATTTTCTGGGTTGGTAGATGCACCGGGGATCCAATTATAGCACTTAAACATGGTAAAAGTCAGATTTTCATTATATGTCACCTTTAAACAAAGCTGGATTGATCTGGGCCTTTGATAAAAATAATTTAAAAAAAGATTGGCAGCTTGGTTGTCAATCCATTCCATTTTCGGTGTTTTCCAGATTTAATTTAATCCAGTACATATATTACTTTTTCATTAAGTGTATGTATTTGTATTAGTTTATTATTTGCATGTGTTTGTATTTCAGTTTTAAATGTGTGTGTGTCTACCTGTATCTCACAAGCTTGGTGGCTGTGGTAAAGATAATGAAAAGCTTCCTCTGTTGTCTCTCCAAATGCCAGTAAACCCTGATTCCTCAGGACCAAAACCTAATAACAAGCAGAATTACATCAGTGTGTCGAATCCAGCATTCAGTAATGCGAAAAATATTTCTATAAATACAATACTAAGCGATATTATATCGACTATAACTATAAAACAAAAGTCAACAATGATTAACAAAAAATTCTAAAAAGCATATTTTAACTTGGCAGTGGTGAGGATCTGCTATTTTTCTCTGCTTAGGCTTTGCCATGCTGTACTGTACTATAGTGAATTCCTAATGGTAGTCATGCCAACGGGAAGCAGAATTCACAGACTGTCACCTTGGCAGTGGGACCAAGAGCTTTCTGAAGTTCCATCTTCTCCTGCTCGTTGGCTAAATCACCATGGTAGCTAAAATAAGACACCTCCCCCAGCAGCAAAGCTTCATGGGAAATGGGTAAGATGCCACATTTCATAGAAGAGACCTACAGGACAGACAGAAGTTCCAATGTGTTTGTTACACTTTAACAGGCAGGGTAAATGCTGGGTCTGTGCCAATGGTTTTTAAGGGTCTGGGGAACACTCAGCAAACTTCCAAGGGGGCCGCAGGACATGTGTGTTATTACTCACGGCAGCTGTAGTTGGTGTGTATGTATGAATAACACATTTGGCATCTGGTCGGGCAGAATACACTGCAGAATGTGGTTTGAATCCCAAAACATCCACAGGTAATGCAGTGACCCCCTGATCAACCACCTCACCAATCAGATTCACCTTCACCTTTAAAAGCCAAACATTACAAGAGAATGATAAACATTATTTAATGCCTTTCATATATTCTTCCACGTATTTCTTATAATATTGTAATTGTATTCAGTTGTCAGGGTTTCCAACTTGATAATTCATGTTCAGGATGTGTGTGGGTGTGTGTACCAGACTAGCTGCTGTGGCCTCTAAGAACGACAGTCCTTTAGGAAGAATAAGAATATGATCCTGCTCTTTACTGATACGCAGCTGGAGAAGAAAATAACAGAGAAAGAGTGGAAGAGAGCGAAAGAAAGACAGACACAGAGAGAGAATAGTGAGACATTATAATAGACATTATAAGAGAGATGGCTCCAGCTCTTCATACCCAGCTCTGCTGATGTGGACCTTTTCAAAAGCTACACCTTTTAACTAAAGGATGCATCGTAATACCTTAAAGGTATGTTTTAGTATTTAAAGTCTACATATTAGGACCTAAGAAATATGTATTAGTACTTTTTAAAACGGCACCGCTCCAATGACATGAACATATACAGCACAGTAATCCATCTGATGCTTTTGTGGGTTATTGAGTTGTGAGTCATGACAGATCAGAGCTGAAGTAGATTTTACAGTTTTCTGTCTATTATTTCCACAATGGCAGCTATTCTCTTTTCTCTCTGCATTGTTCTGACTTTTAAGTCATAGCTATGGTAACCAGTGTTGTTTAAACAAAAGCATCTAATTTTATTACATGCAAAATGACAGTGAGCACAGTCAGTCCTAGGTCGGATTTGAAAAACAATGTGTGCTGCAAAGAAAAAAGCCAAGTGTGCAACATATGTGAGTACTCACAGTTATATACGTATTAGGGAAGTGGGTATGTCCGTATAGGTCTAGCAGCCGGTACAAGCAGGCGAGTTTACAGCGGCCCTGCCTCTCAGCTTTAGAACAATTAAACCACTCCACACCACACAGATCATTCACTGGACTAACTGACCCTGCACCTAGAAACACACGCACAGCCAAACAATAAAAAAAATATTTTGGCTTGATCTGAGCTTCTGATAACCATACAGAATTACATGCTTGCCATCTGTTGACCATAGCAACAACAAATACTCTTCAATGGGAATGTTTAAAGTGTTAATGAAAGTGTGTGTTTGTGCACTCACTGCTGGGACTGTATACTCCAGTGTTGCTAAGTGTATTGCTGATGATCAGTTGTGCGAGGTGACCGAGGAGACCACTGGAGTTACTGCCTTTGGAGCACTGCTCCTTTACCATGCACTCCAGCTCCTCCTTAAAGTCCTGCAACAAACACACACATTTTAACATGTTATCAACACATGCTTGTCAGTGCATAAGTAAACAAAATATCAAACCAAGTGGCATTTATTTTAAAGAAATAATAATCAATTTAATCAATATTCTGATCATTTAACACACAAACTGACTTTTGCAGTCACTTAAAAGACCAGTTGGTTAAATGTAGTTGCAAGGAAAGTAGTTTTGAGAAAAGGTTTTGCATAAGCTGTTGCAGTTGCTACTCCATATTTTGGTGATTTTATTTAATATACACTAACATTCAAAAGTTTGGGGTCAGTGAAATTTGTTCACTTTGCAATTGATTAAAATATCACAGGAAATATGTATCATGGATTCCACAAAAATATTAAACTACACTGTTTTTAAACAGATAATAACAAAGACAAGGGACTTTGATAATAATAAGAAATGTTTCTTTTGATATTTAAAAAAAATAATAATTAATTCCTGTAAGGCAAGGCTAAAATATTAAACGACACTGTTTTCAACAGATAATAATAAAAATGTTTCTTTTTATACGTTTTAAATTTTCAGCAGTCAGTACAGAGTCATATAATCCTTCAGACGTTTTTCCAATACATTGATTTGTAGATCAAATTACATTTTAAAACATAATAAAACAGAAAACCATTATTAATATTAAATAGTAATAATATTTCACAATGTGATGTTTTTCAGCAGTAAATGCAGGCTCTGAGAGCATAAGAAAAAAAGTACTTCATTTTAAGTGAGACGTTCTCAAATATAGGACATTTCTGATTTGTTCATAGCTCATTCTTTCATGGTATCAAATAATCACTTACAACAAAACAGGCTTTAAGAGAAAAGTTCAGTAAACAAAACATCCAGTCATATGTGTCTTTGCCGTGAAACAGTACAGAGAAGTTGACATGCCCTGCAGTGAGCCGTACTTAATCTAATACATTTTAAACAGCATTTTATGCTTTTTATAATTACAAAGCATGCAGCTTGTATGGCCTCAAGCATGAATATCTGTACTTTAACATACAAATATGCTGCACCAAAGAAGCATTTAGTATAATCCACTAATGAAGAAAAAACTGTGATTAAAATAATACAAATAAACATGCTGACCAGTTATAGAATAAGAAGACATATGCTTTATATAAATTTAAACTTAAAATAGTGATGTTGATTTAAAAACAAATGTTATGGTCATCACATCATTCAAATTAGAGTTGAAACTATGAACTTCAACCTTTAAAGCCTCAGGGCTGCAACAGATGAAAGATTTAGCTTTGTAGGCCAAAACCAAGACATGAACAACCGTCATGCAGTTTTGGTGATTATACAGCTTCAAATTTTGCATATTATATGGATATTAAAAATAGATAAAGCTGTAATCAGATAAGAGACTGAGCTTCTTCTAAGGCCTCAGAAATGTGCCTCTCTAGAGTTACGGCCCTCAAACATGATGCACAGAAATCACTTCGGGTTCTTTATTCAATTCACCCAATCCCAGTATTTCTGATTATCTGTGCATGGTTACTACTGGCAACAGATCTCCTCTTGTTGGTTGTTATGCAATCAAATAAGCGTGGGCTCCTCTTAAAATGCAAAGGGAGGGAGAGAGAGAAAGAGCATGCGAATTCTCACTTTGGTGCGAGTGTGTGGGAGTGACGACTCACTGGACTCCGTAGAATCTGTGTAACTCTCTTTCTCTGCTCCATCATGTTGAAGTCCTGCCTCAGGTCAGGTGACATAGCGCTGCTCCTCAGAGCTTCGGGGGACTGGAGTTCTTCTGCGCTCTCACTGTAGACCTTCTTCACATTTAGACTGTATGGGCGTAAACCGCCCTCTTCATCACCTGCACTCATCTCAACACACTCACCCTCGCTCATACATAAACACACAACACACAACCTTCTGCTTCATAGAGAGAGAGAGAGAGAGAGAGAAGGAAAGATAATGTTTTTCTGATCCACTTGAAGCTGTGTTCACAATTGCTGCATGAATACAAAAAGGTCAGAGCATTTTAGATTACAAATGAATTGTCTTAACACACATACAAATAAACGCCCTCTCACACTTCTGCATGTCTGCTCTCCAGCTGACATCCTATTAAGTCATGCATTTTAGCACGCACCCCACAGAGAACATTCACACCTCAAATGCCCCTCTTTCCACCCTGATAGCCCGAAATCACCCCAACAGGTTTTATTTTGAACCTGAATTAATTCAAAAGAGTTTTTTATTGCCAAACTGTGTATAATTTTTTTGAATCATGTCTGTTATCTAAACATATAAGAGCAATCTATCAAGTAACGGATCGGAACCCTGCCTTCTCAAGAAAAGTAATTTCCGCAAAACCGAGATTCGCAACCACCGCCTGCGCGCGTTTAAGAAATCTGCGGTCTCAAAACGCGAGCTGCCTTCCTTAACAACATTTATATGGATTACTGGTGCGAGCAGTATTTTTTTCGGCGTCACACAGAATTTTTGGCCTTCATCATTTTGCAACAGAACTGCGCACGCATTTAATGTCTACGAAATACCGAAATACTGTCTAGATAGGCAGTTCAAAAGATTTTGATGCACTAATATTGTGTAGCTGCTGCACTATATAACTAAACATCAAATTTAATCTGAATACTAACTTCATATCCATAAAGATGAAACCCGATTGATTTTCATTCATTTAAAGATAACAAGTTAATTGAAAAAGTCGCGAAGCTCTTGCTTTGCCATCTAAGCATTAGTCACATTAAGAAATAAATACTCACCTTTCTCGGTCTCAGTTTAAATTTAATCCCAGAACTGCAGCAGGAAACATGTTAACTATATAAATCGGCTCCAGACAGAATAACTAACAACAGCACATCAGACGCATCCGAGTCTCAGTTTCTTCCATCTAGAGCCCTAGGACTCTGTTGCGCGCATCAGGATGTGTTTTGCGTGGGAACTTGGTGAGCGGATCACGTGACCGGTCCTGTCCGCCCACAGGACCACCGCGACCCCCCGAGCCTTATCTTTAAAATACACAGATAGAATTTATACAAACGCGAAGATACGAGCCAGATGTTAGACATCAAACACACACACGCAGACATTTATACAGCCCTGCTGAGGCTGTTTTGTTTGGCCACTTTATAACAGTTTTGCTCTTAAGCACCCATAAATAATGAGCATGTATATATAATATATTCTATATTGCCCATAAAAAGCTTATTGTATTTATGTCTCACATATAAACTGACCCTGAGGCTTTTGGTTTTATTTGTAGACCTTTTTGCATCTGTTTGAGCGTAAAACATTTATTAAATGTTTACTTCACTTACCCATTGAATGACCTAAATGTTATAACTTTTTTCCTCTCATAAAAAAAAAAACTAAGATGTTATCCCTCATTACAAAAGTTGGTTTAGCTCCAAACTCTCAGCAACCACACTGACCTAGAACTCCCAAGATAAGAACGGAATAAGAAAACAAAGTGAAGTTGCAAAGTGGTCTCTTTTTTCATGATGTTTCTCGTCTTACACTTCACACAAACACACGTTTTATAACACAAAACAAACCTTATCTAGGCTATGTCAAAACGGCTCTGAACTTGAGTTTGGCCTCCTGGATCTGACATCTCTCATGACTGGTTCTGTTCTTTTTCATCCACCACATTGTTCGCTCAGTGAATCATTTAACCCTGCACACGCCAGCGCTCTGTGACCAACCTTCCCCTTTATGAATGTGGATAATTACCCTAATTACTTCATACCTGAGCAAACAAATGACCAACAATGATTCATTATTCTTTAAATGATCCTGCACATGAGCACCTGCTTTTGTTTGGCTGATGTATCCTAAGAGAATTTCCTCCGTTGCTATAGAGTTTTGTATTTTCAAAATGATTTGTAAATTGTTTATGTCCAATACTGAAGATATTCTAAGGTGTTAGTGGAGAATATATAAAAACATGAAATGTTTTCATGAAATGTTCTTTTATTCTTGAGTTCCCATGGGTTTGATTAGCATGAGTTTCCCAATTATTTTTGGATTAGTTTTCAAATTAATTATTCCATACATAAAAGTATGTGGTAACACTTTATTTTAAGGTGTCCTTGTTACATGTTTCATGTGATTACTTTTATAATAACAATAAATTATGCATATAATTACATGCAGATAACCCTAAACCAAACCCTAATCCTAACCATATAGTATAAGTAACTACAACAGAAGTTAATTAATATTACTCAGAACTTAAATGTAAAATTACACAGTAACAAGGACACCTTAAAATAAAGTGTAACCAATTATGTAAAAAGGACTATTCCTAGGATTGTTCCATACATAACATTTCTAAATAAGATTAGTCATTTGTCGTAAATATATGGTAAATATAGCTATACACTTCCAAATTTTTTAACAGTAAGATTTTATAAATATTATTATTATTATATTTAAAACATATCTGCAATATATAATATATATATATATATATATATATATATATATATATATATATATATATATATATATAGTAACATAAATGTCTTTATTATCACTTTTGATCAACTTAAAGCATTCTTGCTTAATTTATCATTAATAATAATAATGTATTTCACAATATTCCTGCTTTTGCTGTATTTTTGGATCAAATAAATACAGGCTTGGTGAGCAGAAGAGATGTCTTTAAAAAACATGAAAAATAGTACTGTTCAAAAACTTTTGAGTGGTAGTGTAATGTAGGCGTATTTCTTGCATTTTATTCATGCATTGCAATGTGTAGGTTAAAGGAAATGTCTGTAAACCTTAACCATTTTTCTACTGATTTTAGAACTCATGGTAGAGTTAGTTATGGGACTAACGTGTATGTAGTAGAAGTAGTTAAGGTTTTTAGAACACTTACTTTGACAATTTGAGTTAATAGTGTTTGTGTCTTCGGATGATGGAGTCTGAAAGAAAGACTTGGCTGACATTAAAGTCAGTCAGTCCCATGTGCATATTGTTCCACCTCTGACCTTATGAATATGGCGAATACAATTTAAGCACAGCTATGTTGTGTTCCATTAAAATCATGTCCTCTGTCCTAAACTCTTGTCACCAAAACAGTTTGGGATGCAGGTCCATATACTTTGTTTGTCACTTGTTAAATCGAGGAGGTTGACTACTATGTCTTTGACTTTCCAGATGTCACAGAACAGTAAAAATAACTGAATTGTACATTTAAAAGACAGAAAAAAGCAAGTAGAAAGTCTCATGTCTCAAGTTAGGCACATCTGGCCAATTTCCCACGAGGATGTTGCATAACCGCAGGGCTGTTTATTCTTGAGGCATACACTCACATACACACAAACTGTTGACTCCAGTCTTCCCATTCAGCTCTGTTCAATTCAGATGATCTGTTTTGGAGATGGTTTTAATGTCATCATGATATCTTATGACTGTAATTAAGCTCTGTTGGAACTGAAAATTACACTTTCTAATGTTGTTTTTGTGCAGTTGTTGAATAATTAAAGTCTCATGCATTACAAATATTTGCATTTCAGGCTTTTTCTTTTGGCAGGCGACATAATTGCTGGCATTTTGGAGGTTGTTTGTAATAGTAATGTCACCAGTTGTTTTTGTGTTGTTACAGGCTTGCAGCTGACATGTTTGGTTGTAAAAGTGTTTTTGCATGTGTTACTGCGCATGAGAGGCCTGTGACATTTTTTAAGGTCATGTGAAATAAAAATGGATTCAGTGGCTCACATAAAATTGAGTTTCTGTAGCATTTCTGAAGCTTCAGCAGTACTAGTAATATCATGATGATGATAGTGTAGCAACCATGCTGTTTTTTAGTGAATATTAGTATGCTGCTACGCTGCATACAGTACAGTGAGTTTCAGCAGTGTCTTCCTTTACAATCGGCTTTTACCTCCTACACTCACACCATACAGCCTGACTCATGTTCATGTATCTGAGAGACAGAACAAGGGAGAGAAAAAAACAGTAGAAAGAAAAAAATATGATGTATTTTGAAATCAAACGGAGTGCAAGTGATCACCCTATCTGCGTCTAATGTGTTTGCATGTCAGTGGGAAACGTAATAAGGTGATGCTCTGTTCTCACTCTCTGATGTTTTTCCTCTAATGTTCATCTTCAAGTAATTCTCTTTCTTCTGACAGTTATTAAAAATTCACACGTAGAATAAAAATGCTGACCTGAGATCAGCTCCCGCTGCTTCCTGAATTTTTTTTATTGGAATATAAAAGAGTCTTCTCTCAGCATGGAGTCATGCTGTTCTCTGGTGGATGTTTGTTGAACTACAGAGAAATAAGAGAACGTTGATATCTTAGAACTATTGGACAAACTTAGGAACCTAGGTGTGCTATTCAGGGGCGCTGCACAAGATCAGTTAGTCCAAAATGCAGCAGCAAGAGTTCTTACTAGAACCAGGAAGTATGACCATATTAGCCCGGTCCTGTCAACACTGCACTGGCTCCCTATCAAACATTGTATAGATTTTAAAATATTGCTTATTACTTATAAAGCCCTGAATGGTTTAGCACCTCAGTATTTGAATGAGCTCCTGTTACATTATAATCCTCCACGTCCGCTGCGTTCTCAAAACTCAGGCAATTTGATAATACCTAGAATATCAAAATCAACTGCAGGCGGCAGATCCTTTTCCTATTTGGCGCTCAAACTCTGGAATATCCTACCTAACATTGTTTGGGAGGCAGACACACTCTTGCAGTTTAAATCTAGATTAGTTTCTCTCTCATTCTGAGGTCACCTTAGCCACCAGATCCAGTCTGTATCCAGATCAGAGGGTCACTGCAGTCACCCGAATCCAGTACGTATCCAGACCAGATGGTGGATCAGCACCTAGAAAGGACCTGTAGAGCCCTGAAAGACAGCGGAGACCAGGACAACTAGAGCCCCAGATACAGATCCCCTGTAAAGACCTTGTCTCAGAGGACCACCAGGACAAGACCACAGGAAACAGATGATTCTTCTGCACAATCTGACTTTGCTGCAGCCTGGAATTGAACTACTGGTTTCGTCTGGTCAGAGGAGAACTGGCCCCCCAACTGAGCCTGGTTTCTCCCAAGGTTTTTTTCTCCATTCTGTCACCGATGGAGTTTCGGTTCCTTGCCGCTGTCGCCTCTGGTTTGCTTAGTTGTGGTCACTTCATCTACAGCGATATCGTTGACTTGATTGCAAATAAATGCACAGACACTATTTAAACTGAACAGAGATGACATCATTGAATTCAGTGATGAACTGCCTTAAACTGTCATTTTGCATTATTGACACACTGTTTTCCTAATGAATGTTGTTCAGTTGCTTTGACGCAATGTATTTTGTTTAAAGCGCTATATAAATAAAGGTGACTTGACAAACTTAAAGGGGTACACAATAGTACCTAAATTGTGTGTTTGTTACTTTTAAAAAGTGTGATAACTGTTGTACCTTTTTTCTGAGTTTGTGTGTGCCACAAAAAATGAATTAATGATTAAAAACATTACAAAAATACATATAAATAAAAAAACAAACATGCATTGCTGTTTGATCCCAATATTCTGTAGGTGTCTTATTCTTAAAAATAAATAAATAAACAAACATACATACATACCAGTATTTCCTGTTTGCAAGCATATGGGTAACAATATTCATTATTTGAAATTGAATATTGCTTTCTGCTTCCTTATTCCAGATCTATATTTCTTGTATAATGTTTACTAGGGGTCTGTAGAATCCTGGGGATCTGTAAAGGTATAATATAATATAATATAATATAATATAATATAATATAATATAATATAATATAATATAATATAATATAATATAATATAATATAATATTTATTACGTAATTCATTATTTTATTAATTTATGAATTTATGATAATTCTAAGTTCCTATACATTTATTTATTTCACGTTTTCTAGATAACATTAGAAAAAATAGCTTATATACACTATGAAGGAAAATAAATTAACAATCAACAATAATATACATAAAAAATAAAATTATATTTAATACTGTAAAAAAAGTTGTTCATTGCTAGTTAATGGTATATAATGACAAATAAATATTGTTTATGAATTAAACCTTATTGTAAACTGTAACCATGAATTCTTGAATTAACATTAACTCATGATGTGATGAGAAATTATATAGCCTATACTGTAATAATGTTATACAGAAAGTTTTTATGAGAAAATCTAGCTTTTTATATAAGTAGTGTATAGCTCTGCAAAGACTGAAACTTTTACATTCAAAGTTTTTATTTATTTATTTATTGTTTCATGACGAAAACATACTATTCATGTAAGTCATATTTGAGACAATAGGTGGCAGTAGAGATTAAATAAATGCCGCGTGCTTTAATGAGGCCGTTATCTCTGGCGTTATATCTTCGCTAAAGAATACTGTCTATTAATTAAACGAATCTGAATGGATGCTCGCGAATATAATAAGTTTTTTTCATGTCATATTATTACCATTTCAATGCTCAAACCAAAAAACCTGTGCAGAATTAGAATTGTAAAGTTTTAAAGATAATCACTTAGAGAGGTGTGAGAGTTCAGCTTGTTCAATTACCTCATGGTCTTGAATCATCTGAACCCTGAAACCAACAAATGAAAGGAGGACACTGCCCGGGGCATCAAATCAATCTCTCCCACGCCCTCTCCCACTGTCATGTTTTGAGTTACCTGAATAATATTAGTTACAGACAGCACCTTTGTCTTCATTGTGCACACACACACACACACACACACACACACACACACACACACACACACACACACACACACACACACACACACACACACCACTTACAACCTTTAGCATATTTACATATTCATTAATACATTAATTATCATAATGCAGGTTTTACTATCCTTGTGGTGACATTTGGCCCACACAATGTAGTCAAAACCAGACCCACACAAACAATCGTATTCACATACCCTATTTCAAATGCGGAGTGTATGAGTGCATACTTTAAAGCATTTACTTGTGTGTCTGTGCTCATATCTCATAATAATTCAAGGCCACTCTCCAACACAAGAACAAAAAGAATAAAACATCCTCCATCCACAGGAAGATCCATCTCACCCGATTCCTGTTCAGATTAATGTGACAGATGCCCTCAGATTGTTTGGAGCAGATTATTTACAATGTCCTTTTCAACTCCAAGTCCAAGTATGAATGTGTTTCGCCTGCCTGTAATGCTTTGAAACATCCTATTAAATAAAGAGGGGTCAGAGGTCAAGGTTTAGGATAAGTAGACCTATCCACCTCAGCTCTTCTTTACGATAAATGATGGCTAATATAGGCTACACTCACATTAGTTACATAGAATTTTTCCCAGCTCCAACTTGAAAATAACAACTTAAATAACACATGATTTAGAGACTTAGACTAAAGCGGTAACTTAAGTTTTAATAATCATTATAATTTTATGAAAATAGGGATGACCACACCTGCTAAACCATTACCTACAATGATAAAGACCCAGAGGAAATAAATATACTTTGAAATGCATTTATTTCATGCTAAGTATTGAAATTTGAATTTTCATTTACTTGATAAAATGTCTTGGAGCTGTATTTTTAGGATACTAAACTGGTGTACTTAAAGACTGCTCAACTGGAACAGCTCATTTTGCACTTAATGGACACTACTTGTGCAGAATTAGTGGTGAAGTACAATTAAATATTTACTTAGTAAATTTTATTGCACTAAAGCGGAACTATTGCAAGTATACTTCATGTACACTTGAAATATTTTACATTTAAAGTCCGATATTATTAAAAGAGCATACAATCCTCATAAAAGGGACATTAAAACATTAAAGACTTAATATTAAGAAAAGTTCTTTGTGCACAACTAAAGTTTAATTGTAATTTTATATCAGTAAGTCTTGAGTTATCTGTCAGTAAATACGTTAATATAATTGAACTATACTTAATATGAAATAAATGCATTTTAAATATATTACTGTTTTTACTAAGGTGCTTTCAGATTTTTTTTTTCTTCTAGTTGATGCTTGGCCAGATATGACCAGCTAAAACCATTCAAACAGCTTAGGATGTTTTTTTTTTTTTTTTCTGTTGTTGTGTGTTTCAATAGGAAATATTTTTCTTTGTGGAAGAATTGCGTTTGTGTTTAAATTTATTAGACGGTTTTATCCTAAACAACTTATAGTGCATTCAGGCTATAATGCAGACATTCCATACATCTTAGAAAGACATCTAATATATGTCTGTTTGACATCTGGTTGGAAACAAGATGAGCAAACAAATAAAAAAATACGTCTTGCAGACGTAAATGCAGATGTCAAGTAGACGTCTCCGGGATGTACGTGTGCTATCCTTCACACAGCCGGTTGTTATAGCATATATGAATTATAGTTTTAGATGTTAATTACTCAACCTCTGCTCTAAAAGAGTCATGTTTTGTTGGTTGTTTGGACTAGCCTGCTGTCTGCAACCCGGTTACTTTGTTGTAATACATCAAGCGTTCAGATTTAAATGGGTTAGTAGTTTATTCGAGCTCTGGGCACATTGCGACTTCCACGACCTTACTGTAATTCTCGTTCCCTAGAAAACCGCAATTTCTCATGCCCGCTCACTATATCCACTGCTCTTAGCTGCACTGCCTTTAAACTAACATGTTTTCGCTTTTGAGTGTTTATGGATAACATAGTCTACAGGGGTTGGCAGCTCATTACTCCACATTGCAGACTTGACCCATAGCGTATTAGTCACATAAGAATTGCAGCCATTCAGAATAAGGGGAAAAATCCCCTAAAGCAATGGATTGACAACGTGTACCAAACCACTATTATACTTTGACATCAGAAGAGGTTAATAACCTCACTGATAGCTATGATTGTGAATATGCAAATGGACGATGAGTGCATTGTTAACAAGGATGGCAGGTCTGAATCGGTGCAGCTACCAGACACAGTTCAGTTTCTGGCTTTATCGCATGTGAACTGTGACCTGTGGAGAATATAGTGATTTTTAATGTTTACTTGGTTTTAATTAGTCTTGTAAATGATTTTGTCTCACTCTTGACGCCATGTCCTTTTCTCCACCTGCTATGTATCTACTTTTAGAGACATCAGGATATTGCTGTTGTTGTCACTAGATGTCACTGCATGTGCATGTTGATGAGATTCAGTCAAAAATAATTAAATGAGATTAAGTTGTACACATCCTGCTCAAATCTATTATGCCTACAATTTATTAGTTCTAACCAACCAAGAAATTCCAAGTTTTTGCCGCTGGACAACAATGAAGAACTGGAGAATTATATTTTCACACAAAACATTTTATGATGTAAAAAAGTTCAAAATAATTTTTCATTTTAGTTTGCCGTGAAATACATGACATTCAAGGAGTTAAAAATAAAAGAGAGCACATGCAAGTTTATCAGGTAGATATATATTACAGGTGATTCTTAATAGAAACCCCAAATCTTTTTAATTTGAGGTAGATGATATAAAAGCAAGTAGGCAATCACTAAGATGTTCAAAACTGTAATCATGCTATAAATTGTGCGATAGTGACAGTAAAAACACTTATATTGTTAGAAAAGATTTCTATTTAAATAAGTTAGGTTCTTTTGAACTTTTGTATTCATCAAAGAAACCTGAAAAATGTAGCAGCACACTGTTAGGGTTAGGGTTAGATAAATGTGTCAAATTTAAGAAATTCATTCAGGAAGAAAGATCAAGTACATCTTCCTTTGCAAAAGGCTAGTATAATATGTCCCCCTTCTTCATAGATCCAATGATATTTTCCAGTCAATGATTTTTCAATGGGTCCGTGAATTAGATCTGTAAAATAGACAGTTGATTCTAAGATCAAACAGTACTTTAATATGTAGTTTCTTTTTTAATAGACTGTCTTGTTATGCTATTGAAACTAATAATTATGCCTGAAAAAAAAAGAGTAGCAGTTTGATTTTCACGCTTGTGTAGATAAGATTTGTTTAAATGAACGCATGAAATGTACATAATGTTTCAGCACTAATTAAAGATGATTTATAGCGGTAGAATAAACAATGAGCAGATGTTAGTTTTACAGTTTGATGGCATTGAAGTGATTTAGTTTGGTAGTTAGTTGTCATTATTATTCAGTATAATTCCATCATAAGTCCACACTGCAGTGTGGGAGTCAGAAAGGCCTCAGTGAAGCGTTAACACACACACACACCACACACGCACAATCTCACTCATAGTATGTGTAATATATCAGTGGTGACAGGCTGAGAGAGATGTGTCTGCTTCTTTATTAGAATGTGTAATTGATTTACTGACCCTTGTATGGGCCATAAGACACCATCATTAGTCAGAGTAGGAGTTAACACGCGTACGTGAGGATGTGTCCACAGTGATGCTTTGAGAGTGTGTGTGTGTGAGAGAGTGTAACGGGACCCAGTATAGGATGTTAGAGACAGTCATTAGTCAGACTGGACTCCTCCTTAGCAGTGACACACTGGGGAGTCAGTAGAGAAATTTTGCACTAGCGAGGATGGATTCATCCCTCTGTGTCTCTGTGTACTGCACTTTTGTGTATGAGCCTGCTTTAGTCCACGGATCTGATAACAGTGCTTTACTGCATTAATCACTGAGCCTTTTCACTTAGCGGACACTCAACATTAACCGCAGACTTAATAAAAACAATGCCGATAACGAGCTGCTTGATGTAATGGAAATGATGATAAAAGAGCACGAAGGGCAGCAGTTTATTTCCCAGGGTTCCTGGTCGGCCCTGATCGTTCTGAAGCACCTGGACCCAGAAGCCCTGATTTTAATGTCTTTAAACTGTTTCCAGGTCAATAAACACAACCTGATACACTTGACATCATTAATAGCACTTGCTAAAGAAGGCAGCGCTGTTACTATTACTGAAATATCTCATCCCTAACCTTAAGTATTAAAATTGGTAATGTTACTAAACATGCCCTGTGTTATGGATATAAATGATACCCTAAAAATCATCAGATGTGGCTCGTTGAGTAAGGCTGTGTTATTAATGTTGTGTTACTATTAAAAAAGAATTCCCATAACTATACTACTGTTTTAAAGGGGTCATCGGATGCTACATGCATTTTTACAAGTTGTTTGAACTTAAATGTGTGTTGGCAGTTTGTGTACACGACCACTATAATAATAAAAAAACCACCAAGTCTTTTTTTTTTTTAATCTGAAAAATTATTTACCCCTTTCTCAAATCAAGCCGATCTCAGATGCCTGTCTTTGTTACTTCACACAGACAGGCCCCTCCCATGATAGTTTGATTGACAGTGTTTCAGCACGGATGGGACTGGTGTCTTACCTTAGACCTGCCCTGAGTGAGCTGTCATCAGTTCGCCATTGTTTCACCGCCAGAGCAGATGTATACAAGAATGTCTCCTAAGCGATTGAGGTGTTTTGTTGTTGGATCTAATAATGAACATAGTAGTCGTCATTTACTCCTGACATTTGAGCCGGTCATTCGTGGTCCAACTTCAACAATAGATATGGGAGTATACGTTTTTTTTTTTTTATGAATCTTTGCAAATCGCCTTTCCTAATAATGTGCTAATTAGCAAGTTTCATGATGAATATGGCTAAAGTAAACAGTCTCTCAGAGCTGCTTGGAAGAGAGGGGCGGGGTCAGCAGAGCTCATTAACATTTAAAGGAAAATGCTGCAAAACGGATTGTTCTGAAAAGAGCTGTTTTTGACAGGGTAAAAAAGTTGTTTTTTACACAACCATTGAGAATTTTTAACCAAACTATGTTACAGACTTTTCATTAAGACCCTAAATAATCATATCAACTTGTGAAAAATGGGCAACCGATGACCTCTTTAAAAGTTAAATATTTTTTTTTTCAGAAATAGAATGTTAAAAAACAGCATTTATTAAATCTAAAAATCTTTTGTAACTTTATAAATGTCTTTATTGCACCTTAGCAACCACCAGCATTTCCTGCATGTATTCTACATTTAAAAGATCCCAAAATGTTAATAGTTATTTCTAAGGTTATACTTCAGTAAGGATCCATTACAAAAAGAAGTAACTACATCAATGATGGTCAGCTGCTCTCATCTGTTTTTTCTTTATCTTCCACTTCACCTGGGAGTTTTTATGAACAACAGACTCTACCGGGGTTGGTACCTTTTTTATCTTTTATTTGTATTTCTAGAAATTACAAATGTAATATGACAGTATTACAAAGTCACACTGGCCTTTTCACTGATGGGATTGTGTGTTTGTGTGTATTTGAAAACTTCCTAAGCACAGTCACTTTTGCTTTGATGTGGCTGGCTTTATCATGTTCAAACATAATGTATAATTCAATGCATAATTTACAATGATGGCAAATACAATCACAATATCTATTTTATTATTAACAACACTGATACACAGTGATCGGGAGATCAAACCAGCACAGCATGAATATCAAATACAAATGCACACAGGGAACGGAAGCTGAATAGGCTGTTTGCACACGCAACTGCTGGCCTCGGTTAAAAACACATTATGGCATCCCCCAGTATTGGAAGTCAATATTTTTAATCTCTCTATTATCAATTCCAGATAAGAATCAAGCAAATCTCTAAACTCACAGGGATTATGCAAGTGTAAATTAAAAGGAAGGTAAGGCAGATCTCAGGTGTAGAGTTATGTGTGAAAGTGTTTTGCACACATTTACACTTAAATTAAATATTAAAGCACTCTATAATTTTGTTCTCATTAAAACCATTTTGACACAAAAAGAAATAAGTAGCACTTTTTTTATTTGCTCCAGTAAGCAACATCCAAGCAACCACCCAAAATCGCCTAGCAACGCTTTTATTCATAAAATCCATTAACATTTGTCCTCACTTTTATTTATTCCAGATAATTACATAGCTATAATGCCTCATGGAAATTATTTTTATAAAACAGTAAAATATCAACTTCTAAATATAACCAATTTACACAAAACTGGTCAAAAACGTGCATGTTTTCTAATCATTTACATACTCCAGAAGCACTTGTGACAGTAAAATCTCTTAGGGATTCAACTGCATATAATGCAAAGGATTTATAAATTACATTGCACTGCACTGTATTTGGAGTCTTCATGCTTCACTAGATGCCTGGTAGTAAAATTAGGATACAAATTCCATAAAAATATGGACTCACACAGCAGATCTCTAGATACACAGATTAACAGCAATAAACGTGAAACATGGTCACATTAGCACAAAACAAATAAAATGTCATTCTGTAATGTCTGAGGGGAGAGGAGGTTCCTGCAAATATAAGCATAATCATTCATTTGATATCACTAAGGACAGCCACCTCGTTTAATATCCTTTAATGAAGCACATAAAACAGAATGGCGTTTCATAAAGTCTCACTATTGGAAGGTCACCATGGAAAAGGATATTTCCTATATCAGTCTCTGGCTTGGATTTCATCCAGTTGGGAGGCAAGTTGCCATCCAAATTTGAAGCCTGGCAGTTATATTTGGCATAAGTAAATATATTTAACTTTATATATTAATGCCTAGTATGTTAGATAGGCCTATATATAGTCAAAATTTCAGGCAACGCAAAGTCTCCTGCTGCTCTAATGATATGTTTTGACAACTCGGTGACAACATCTCATTTTATTATAATTTTTTTCTTTTTTTATATAAAGGTCATGAATAATGATAGTGCATCAAGAAATGAACACGATTGTTTTTCTAACAATTGCGCCAGTCAGAATGGCACTGAAGTGAAACGGGTCTGATGAATGTGTCATGTGTGAGGTGAACTCCGTAAGTAATGACAGACGGAGGAGACGGAAGTAGGCTACTCAAACCAAAACAGGCCTTTTTTGAATAATTCATCAGACATTAAATAATCCCTCTGACTTTATCAATGTTTCTCCATCTCTGAAAGCTCAGGATGACCTTTGGAAAATGTTAAATCTTTTTCACACGCGGCAGTGATGAGTCTGGCAGGAAAGGTTGAAACATACACAGTCCGTCAGCTTCAGGAAGTACACACAAGAAAAACTCGCGCACGTGCACACACATACTCGCGCGCTGACAGCTGAAGCTCAATCACTCCGACAGATTCATTTTTCAGACTTTATAAAGTGACAGCTGTCTGTCTTTTCCTGAAAGTTATACGGAATTTGAAGTACATCAACTGCAGAACGTCTGAAACCTGAATCTTACAGCAGCGCTCCCTGGCTGACAGTATAGTATGATAATTGCGAATTAATTTTTAGCTATTAATGTTCACACAGATCCGTAAATGCACAAATAGGAAAAATACATTATTTATTTTAGTTGAAGTTGAGCGGAGCGGGACAATTTTTAATCATACATTGCAAAACAAGTTTGCACAATAATGTGAAGTACAGCATCGTGGGACATGTAGTTTTACAATTTGTGTATGGTCTCATTAACTTGCAATTATGCCGGTCACATGTGAATATTGACTGAATTTAAAGTAGGCCCATCACAACAAAATACAAAGCACTTAGCATAGATTGTGTGGTGAAGGTAACATCTAACTATTTCCTTTGCTTTACATTCAATCATAATGGTAAATGAGATTCTAAAGGAAGCGGCACAGTCCTTGGAGGCAAAGCTCTGTGTGCCATACCATAAAATCACTCAAGCTCTCATTCTATGCTTCTCTGCCTTATCACATATACATGACCACTAGAGCTCCCTGGACGAGACAAAACTAACTTTGTTTCATGCAGAGTGCTCTTTTGTCCATATTACTCAACTTTAATCTTCAAATGCAACCATACAAACTTTGAAAAATGCTGAGAGTCGTCTGCGGTTGTACCTGTGTGTGTGTGCGTGGCGTGGTGTGTGTATGTGCGAGAGAAATGGAGAGCGAGAGAGCTAAAATGATGAAAAATATGACATTCTAAAGGCTACTGTGGTGCAGGATATTTAGACAGCCTTTGTCCAGACTAGCAGCCTGCACATTTATGGGTGGATATTGAATAGATGCCTGTTTGCATTTCTTTTGTGTACAGAGTCTTTGAACAGCTTCCGCAGAGTCATAAAACCATAACCTACTCAAGACTTTCATTTGTTTCCTGTTTTGTACACCAGATGCATTCTCTGTGTCCTTTTCAAAATACTGGACCATTTCGATTCAGAGTTTTGGAGTCAAAACTGGTGGTAAATGAATTTAGTCAACTGAATATTTGTTTTTTTATTTTCTATACTCTTTGGTAGGGAAGTATGCAATTTCGGATTTCAGTGTCATAATGTAAAAAAAAAAGGCTGAGCACTTCAGTATTTCCCACCCAAACTTCCTGTTTTAACAAGTAAAAATTCAACACAAGCAAGTGAGAGAAAATAGAAAATATGCCTGGAATGACTCAAAATACAGATAATGTTAAATCGCACTATTTACTTTCATTTCAGCAGAGAATCTCTTTTGTATCCTTTCATTTCCTGTTATCCTATTAAAGATTTTTCAGTGACACAGGTCATCTGCTGTAGGCTATTTACTGGAGGAATGAAAAGATAGTAGGTGTTTGGAAATTGCCTTGAGAAACTGGGATACACAGGCCATTCAATAGTTACAGAAATGTCATGATAATCCATTGTAAAGAATCAGTGGGCAATCATTAATGTAAAAATACATTTATTCAGATTAAAGTGACTTTCAGTTCACAGTCGAATATAAAACTGGCTGTCTGCTATTAGTAGCAATGAAACATGCGCTCCAAATGAGTATTCTTCTAGGAATATAATATCATGAATGCTAACCAAATTAAGAATATGTTGCCATCTTACAATAATAATACACATTGCCAAGGCACAAAATGGACATGTTCAGCACATGAGACTTCTACACAGATGAAGGTACCAACCTCTATTTGTGCCATGTACATCTACTCGATCCTAAAACCTTGCTCCTTATGACCTCTTAACATTGATTCAGATGAGGTAAGCATCAATATAAACATACAAAGCTATAAGCATATTTCAAATGATTAAATATTGATTTTTCTGTATGAAAGTGTAACATATATGATCTGCGAACTCTAAAAGTGAGCTGTTTTACAAATGTGAGGCAGTTAATCTTAATATATTTACAAGTAAGCATGCGGAGAATGATCTTTTACTTTTACAAAATGAATTTGGTTCCCCTGCTTAGGAAGAATAGATCAGTTTCTCTGATCATCGTTTTAGGAAAGAACTGTATTGGGGTTAAAGAAACTACTCCTCAAATGCTGATATAATATATAGTATTATTCTACTGTTTTGGTAGAGATTTTGTTTAATCTGTAATTAAAAATACCTTTATTACCAATTAAGGAATTGTTAATTTATAGAGCTCAAATGTAAAACACCACAATAATAAAAAGGCATAAGCACCACAACAACAGGAAAAGTTAAGGGAAAAAAGTATAATTATACATCTAATACAATTAATATCATCTTCAAACCTTCCGTCATCATTTCAGACATTGGTGCAGTTTGGAATCTGTCTGGTCCTTTGCCGCTCTCCAACTCCAAGGCCTCCTAAACACACAAACACACATGCACGCACGCACGCGCGCGCACGCACACACACACACACACACACACACACACACACACACACACACACACACACACACACACACAAAGGAGAAAATCACTGTAATTGCAACCAACAGGCAAGGGCAACTCTGTGATCAATGCTTTCCACTTCAGTGTCATGGGATCAGTCCTTGATTACTGTGAATCAGAAAGTTCTTGGACACACAGAAGACAATCACCTTCTCTGACAGCAGAGTAATAAAAGTACAATGAATGAATTGGGGTCCATCCACTGACCTCATGCTTACACAACAGATACACACAAAAACAAGCACGTCTCTCTTCATGCTCCTTGAGAGCAAATTGCATCTTTATGAACATAAATATTAGGGTTAGGGTTAGACGCATGCACTCACTTTCCCCTGAGTGTAATCAGCATTGTTAAGCTTTATTGGAAAGCGCACTCATGTGTCATGGTATTCTACAAAATGGCGGAAGACAGTGATGTGGGAAGAAGAAATGGTAAATATATATATTTTTTGGTTTGCACACAAAAAGTATTATCGTAGCTTTGCAAAATTGAAGTTGAGCAATTGATGTCACATGGACAGTTTTACCGATGTACTACACTTCTGGGTATGGGAGCATTTCAGCTGTGTTGCATTGCTGGGTTAGAGAGCTTTTTCGATCTAATCAAAAATATCTTCATTTGTGTTCCGAAGGTGAACGAAAATCTTGGGGGTTCAGAACGGCGTGAGGGTGAGTAATCAATGACAGAATTAACCCTTGAATAATGATTTGAAAAAACAGCTAGTGTACTTAAATTAGCAACACCTTTCTTAACACTTTTAAGTTCACTTTTTAAAAATGTCAAATTAAAAGTTTTAATAAAGTACATTTAAAATTTTGTTTTAATCTTCAGTCATGCTTTAAAGACGTACTTTAATGTGTTGACATACCAAAAAACATGTAAAGTACGCTATTATAAATCTATTGTAGTTATTTGATATTAAATTCAAAGTTAAGATATTTTAAATGTACTAAATTGCAACTTCATCCTTACTAAATTGGTGAAAAAGCAATCTGTATTTCATAATAATTTACTCTAAAATAGATTTTCATTTAATTAAAAAGAAACATTCAATACAATACATCCATTTTGCACTTAAGTGTTTTCTTTGAAAGTAAATTTTTCTATAAAAAGCATGCTTTTTACAAGTATGCTAAAGTGTACTTATTTTTCCACAAGACTTGTTAAGAAACTCACCAAACAGACAGATTCAACAACGTCACAAGGAATCCTAGCATAAATATTGTGTATGGGATAATGACTTCTCTCACCAGTGTTGTGAGCCTCCAGCTCTTTCTCCATCAGTTCTCTTGGAGGTGGCAGATGGCTGAAGCTGTCGTGTGTTCCGGTGTTGGAGGTAAATGTTGTGTGTGTGCTGCACGTTGTGAATGAAGTGGCTGTTGTTCGTGTGCCATTCTTCTCCTGTCCGACAGTGCTGATCATCTCGGGCTCCTTCTCATGAGTGTCTTCTGTCTCCACATGGATCCATGGGATTTTACTAGTGTTGTAGGAAATAAATTGGATGAGTTTTTGTTTCTGGTCCAAGTAGATCAGATCAAGAGGAAACAGTCACTGATGCCAGTAAAGTAAGTGAGCATCATTTGTCAGCATTGGTTGGTATTTCCAGTGCATATCAAAATGACAGTGTGTAATTAGCCCAGATTTGTTAAGCAGAACTGAGAGATTTGGGAGAGGCAAGGCTTACCGCTTGAACTTGTAGATGAAGAGAATAGCCAATCCCACCAGTCCCAGAGAAACCAATAACAGCATGGCAGAGCCACTGGGGAGAGCACTGGAGTCCACCAGAGGTGCTGCAGGAAATGTTACACAGCATAACTCAGTGTTTCATCTCACAGTCTGTATATTAAAAGCATGCATGTATGCATTTGGCAGATGACTCCAAAGGGACTTTACATTGCATTCATTGCAAATTCTTATTACTTGCTTAATATGTCATATTGTTTATGAAAATGAATCATATTGAAAATGTATCAAATATTATACCTATATATTTATTTAATTCACTAAAGTAATGCCCATTTCAGAATGTATTATGCTCATTAAAATAAAAATGACCATCCAATATTTTATGTAAACAAGGTAAATATCAATTTTAGAGATTTACCTGCTCTGTCATTATTAATTTCTCAGTGATTTTCACTATAACTCTTGGTAACAATTTTATTTAAAAAAATAAACTTGAATCATGAACAAAATGAAAAAATGCTTCAAAGATTTAAAATGCAGTCCAATAAACAAAGGATTCTAAATCTTGTTATTTTAGTCAGAAAGATCACTGATAAATAGAAATAAAGGAAGAATATATGACATATATAATATATAATATTATTTTACTACTATATGTTACTGGTATAACAACGGCTAACTGCAAAAACAAGTCTGTTGACCATGAATATCTTTGCTGTCTCTCAGAGCGTATCTGATAGGTGAGAGGCATATCCATTTCAGTAATTCTAAAAACTGTCTCACTCGTTCACTGCACACACACACACACACACACACACACACACACACACACACACACACACACACACACACATGCTGCAGTCCATCCTTCAGCCCTTTGAGGATTGACGCATGATGATTGTGACCTTTCGGCAGAATGCAGGAGGCAATCTGAACCTTTTCCTGTTTGGAGCAATGAAGACAAATGGCCGTGTCTGAAAAGGGTAGAATTATATGTGGCAGAGAGACACTCTTTATGATCCTGTAATGTCATTTCCAACTCACTATATTGGTCATGCTCAGACAGGCTCCACATTATCAATATTAATCTAAAGTCCAGGGTGGATTATCTGTTCTCTGGGATTTCTAGCACCAAGAGAAGTTTGAGGGATTTGACACAATTGATCGTCAGCAAAGTAATCATGTAGTGCACCTTATATAACCACAGAAGCATAATAAAGTCACCTCACATAACCACAGACAGCGCTGTAATTTACTACAACGAGGCGACAATTAAATGCAGAACACAATGCGGTAGACAGTTTAATGTAACTCAACCACAGACAGCAGTGCCAAACAAGCCTTATAACCACCGACATAAGCAGTGCAATGCATTTTGTGTATACATTTTGGGTCATCGGAGAGCATGGATAGACCTATTAAAATCTTAGGAACAGTAACTTGTGTTCAGCTCTTACCCAGTGTGAGCTGAGACACAGACACAGTGACCCTCGTGCCAGGCTTCAGATCAAACTGGATCAGATTCTGATTTAAAGCATTCATGAAGACCTCCGACATCTGTAACAAGAGAATGATAATGGTGACTGGTAATGAGGAATATGAGAGCTAAAGTAAAGAGATAAGTGGAAAAGCCTTGTTATAATCTATCATCGTATTTCATAAAATATTTAATATGCAATGTTACAACATTTAAACAGTCTGGGCCCTATAATACACCCGGCGCAATGCGATGCAAGGCGCAGCACAAGTGTGTTTGCTAGTTTCGGTCGTTTAATTAGCAAATGCATTTGCGCTCATTTTTGCCCCCATGGCCGTGCTGGTCTAAAAAAGAGGCGCATTGCTGGCGCAATGCTATTTTAAGGAGCTGAAAATAGACTGCGCCATTGACCAGCTCAAACCTGGTCTAAAGTCTGGCGCAATGTTTTTTCTTTGTTATTTAAAGAGCGTACACGCTGCTTATTAAACAAAGGGACGCACAGCAGCACACAAACATGCCAAATATTACAAATTAAATGATTGCAATGCATAAGATTTTTTTTGTAGGCTAAATGTATATATATATATATATATATATATATATATATATATATATATATATATTAATGCCTACATTTCATAATGCATAGTCATCGCATGTATCAGAATTAGGCTATTTGCTCAAATACGAACAGCTCTGTTTCATCTCGGAGATGTGTTCTGTCTTTGCGCTTGCCAAATTCCGCCGTGTAAATATCAAATCCGTCATGGCACGAGCAAAACTGGCTCTTAAAGGGAATGGAAGATGAGACTCTGATTGGTTTATTGCACGTTACGCCCAAAAAACACCCATTACTCATTAAGAGAGTAGGGACAACCCGTTTAGACCATGCACCCGGGCGTGCCAACCATTTTTCCGTCCGCCCTGAGTGCACCTGCGGTGTGCGCTTTAGAATCGTTCTGATTTGGTGTTCAAAAACCTTTTTATTTTTATCAATGTAGAAGTTGTGTAATATTTTTTGCTAAATATTTTTGTGGAAGCCATTTTTTTCAGGGTTCTTTGATGAATAGCATTTATTTGAAACAAAATCTTAACTAAATGTTGTAACTGATTTAAAATGTAAATGTTGTTCTCATTTGTAAGTTGCTTTGGATAAAAGCATCCTCTAAATGACTAATTGTAAATCTAACTGTCACTTTTAATCAATTTAACTTTAAAAAACAAATACTGACCCCAAACACTTGATCTGTAGTCTATTTGTGTTGAGTTTATTCAAAAATATTTATACAGGCTGCAAAAAAGCTTTATTTGCATAACGATTGTGAATCTTTTGTAAGCCATTTAAAATGATCATACATTTTTCATTTTGGAAAGCTGTAGGTCATAACCCTACATAAACTGAGAAAGCACAAAAAAAAATACTGCTGGTTTTAGCATGAATTTGAATTATTGTCAAGTACACATTTAACTGGAGTTTTTATATCTCTTTGTGATTGCTGGGCATTACAATTCAGCCCCTGAAGTTTTTAAAGTAAGTGCATGCATGTATTTCTCAGTAGGTTTATTCGCTAGTAATAAAGTCTATGTTTATTACAACTATAATTTATTTAGCCATCAGAGAATCATAATAGGTTTTCTTAACAGATTGTATCAATCATCAGACCTTCTCATTTGGGGGATCATATCAAAGCATTTTGTTTCAGTTTGCGTGCATGTGTGTGTGGTTCTTGCCTTATCAAGCTGTTCCTCTGTGTGTGATCTGAATGCTGACTGGTTTGTCTCGGGTAGGATAAAGAGCTCAGCTGCAGTTGGAGATCCAGGAAACACAGAGACCAACAGCTGGTCCTCAGGGAAGCCGCAAACCTGGAGAAAAACACACACACAGATAAACATGCATTTCTCATACGCTAGTAACCATTAAATGAAACAAATTTTATCAGCATGCAACATTCATGACGGGATCTAATTCATGCGTAAAAGCTAGTCTATCATTTCATGCCCGTCTGCACATTAATAATATCTCCGTTAATGTTTGCAAATCATAATAAGACATTCCAGCGAATCTCGAGACGGTTGTAATATTTATGATATGATGTGTAACCGTATTGAAAGCACTCTGTTCAAGTCGAAAATCCAGAGGTATTGGGAGACCATTATATTTGTGCTTGAGCGACTCATTGTAATGGAGTTCTGTGGAGCAGTTCTTTGGCTCTGTTCTTTAATTGGCTGACTGGCTTTAGAGTCTCTCTGTTGCCGCATCAATATTCACTCTGAACTCCTGTGATTCACTCTCGCCAGCAGCACTACATTACCCTATCTCTCGCTCTCAGACTGAGGGGAAATCAGATGGATGCGTGAGAGCACGTAAAGCCTCTCAGCCAAACACGAACCTCGCCAGAGAGCCCAGAAAGAGCCATCAGGCTTTAAACCAGCAGCATTTGAGAGAGGAAAGAGAATAGCTGAAGAGAGAGGAAGTGTGGTGAGCTATCAGCAGCCTTTCAAGAAATTTCATGAGTTCTTTTCAGCAGTTCACTGACATGAACAGAGCACTCCAACAGGAACTGATGATGGACTTTAAGGTCGGTATACCTGAGAGAGCGTTGCCCTGACAACGCGGCCCACATCCTGTCTCCATTCGGCAACGGACGGGTTGTGATCTTCCAGGTTGGGAGAGAACGACAGCAGTAAAGAGCGGAAGAAGTCTGGGAACGATAGACACAGAGATGCCAAAAATTTATCTTAATTCTGAAGTCTCTGTGAAACTAAAAATACCACATTCTGTATCACAAAGAACACTGCAATGTTAGGAACAACGGGAGGTCTTCACCTTTGACAGTGATGATTTTCACATCCTGTAGGACTGTGCCTCCCGCCGACACCTGTACGGTGACTGAGTTCGGTCCCTCTCGCGTGAACGTGTGCGAAACGCTTCCTTCCAGTGTGATCAGCGGCTAAAAACACACATACAAGATGTTCAGAAACAGGAAAGCAAATCACAGCTCTGACTGATGTGTGAGTGGCAGAATCGTTTATAGCAGAAACCAGTTACAGCCCTATATGGCTAAACTCCCGCTGTGTTTCACGGTTCAGTTGTCATGTTTTTGATCTCGGGGCTTTTCTTAGATATATTGGTCTTAAGGATCTTCATGCTTTTTCCTAGTATTTCTTAACAAGCCGCTCTGTTTGTCAGATTTACTTGTAATTTACGGAGGGCTTGCTGATGTAATTTTTGCTGTCCTTTGTTGTTTTGTTCTTGCACAAGATGGGCATGTTGGGCAGCAGCGCTAAAATGGACTGACGTTTGTAGATGACATTTTAACATTAATATTCATTCAAAACAATGTGGTTACATTTTAATGCTGCCTTGTTTTCCCTGGAAATTAAAGTAGTGAATACGAAAACATCCTACTTTCAGTGTATAATGGGTTAAGTTAATACGTCTACTTCACTTGAATTATTTACAAGCAGATTTTCTAATATTGCTAACACACTGGAGGGTCTGCATTGCCTGGTTGCTCTTTGTTGTATATTATTACTTTATTAAACATTAAAAGCAACCGCAAACAAATACAGCTGGCTTATAAACAAACCTGGACTGCAAAACTGGGCCACATTTTTGCTATTAGCCTCACCCTAAAATAATCCTAAAAGCCTGTATTATATATAAAAGAGGAAGGTACACAGAGTGAAATGATTAGATAATATTATTACAATTATTTCACAGAGAGACAACTAAACTAAACTAGACATTCAATTATAATGCAACGCTTCTGTATAAGTGAGTTTCTAAATGCTCTATGGCAGGTTTCCAGTAGGAAAACGCTCTAGAACTTTGATGCATAATCATTAAAAGCTGCTCTTCCACTTTTTATGTGTTTCACCTCAGAAATGTTAAACAGACCTGAACTGAATGATCTCATAGTTCAGGGATGTTTGAAAGCATCATAAAATAGTGGTTCATATGCCGATAATAACTGTAGTTTAAATCCATCCTACTCCTTCGTGACACAAGAAATCAGTATAATGAAGAAATCAGTCAAAATGAAGTCTGTGATTATCTTGGGATGAAACAAATGTAAAAACAAAATATGTCAGCAATATTAACAATATAGACTATATGCTGTTCAAAAGTGTGGGGTTGGAAAGTTTTTTTTATATCTTTGAAAAAAGTTTCCTGTTTTCTATTTAAATATATTTTAGTAATTTATTCCTTTGATGCAAAGGCCTCGAGTCTTCAGTGTCACATCCTTCGGAAATAAAAATAATATGCTGATTTGCTACATTTACAGGTGCATCTCAGTAAATTAGAATGTTGTGGAAAAGTTAATTTATTACAAATCCATGTATTAAATAAATTCAGTGCACACAGACTGAAGTAGTTTAAGTCTTTGGTTCTTTTAATTGTGACGATTTTGGCTAAACAAATTACAATACTTCATAAGACCAATTCACTATCTCAACAAATTAGAATATGGTGACATGCCAATTAGCTTATCAACTCAAAACTCCTGCAAAGGTTTCCTGAGCCTTCAAAATGGTCTCTCAGTTTGGTTCACTAGGCTACACAATCATGGGGAAGACTGCTGATCTGACAGGTGTCCAGAAGACAATCATTGACACCCTTCACAAGGAGAGTAAGCCACAAAACATTAATTCCCAAAGAAGCAGGCTGTTCACAGAGTGCTGTATCCAAGCACGTTAACAGAAAGTTGAGTGGAAGGAAAAAGTGTGGAAGAAAAAGATGTTCAACCAACCGAGAGAACCGCAGCCTTATGAGGATTGTCAAGCAAAATCTATTCAAGAATTTGAGTGAACTTCACAAGGAATGGACTGAGGCTGGGGTCAAGACATCAAGAGCCACCAGATACAGACGTGTCAAGGAATTTGGCTACAGTTGTCATATTCCTCTTGTTAAGCCACTCCTGAACCACAGACAACATCAGAGGCGTCTTACCTGGGCCAATGAGAAGAAAACCTGGACTGTTGCCCAGTGGTCCAAAGTCCTCTTTTCAGATAAGAGCAAGTTTTGTATTTCATTTGGAAACCAAGGTCCTAGAGTCTGGATGAAGGGTGGAGAAGCTCAAAGCCCAAGTTGTTTTAAGTCCAGTGTTAAGTTTCCAAAGTCGGTGATGATTTGGGGTGCAGTGTTATCTGCTGGTGTTGGTCCAATGTGTTTTTTGAAAAACAAAATCACTGTACCCATTCACCAAGACATTTTGGAGCACTACATGCTTCCTTCTGCTGACCAGCTTTTTGAAGAGGCTGATTTCATTTTCCAGCAGGATTTGGTACCTGTCCACACTGCCAAAAGCACCAAAAGTTGGTTAAATGACCACGGTGTCTGTGTGCTTGACTGGCCAGCAAACTCACCAGACCTGAACCCCATTGAGAATCTATGGGGTATTGTCAAGAGGAAAATGTACAAGAGAAACAAGAGACCAAAAAATGCAGATGAGCTGAAGGCCACTGTCAAAGAAACCTGGGCTTCCATACCACCTCAGCAGTGCAACAAACTGATCACCTCCATGTTACGCCGAATTGAGGCAGAAATTAAAGCAAAAGGAGCCCCTACAAAGTATTGAGTACATGTACAGTAAATTAACATACTTTCCAGAAGGCCAACAGTTCACAAAAAATGTTTTTTTATTGGTCTTATGAAGTATTCTAATTTGTTAAGATACTGAATTGGTGGGTTTATGTTAAACGTGAGCCAAAATCATCACAATTAAAAGAACCAAAGACTTAAACTACTTCAGTCTGTGTGCATTGAATTTATTTAATACACAAGTTTCACAATTTGAGTTGAATTACTGAAATAAATGAACTTTTCCACTAATTTACTGAGATGCACCTGTAATTATTATCAGAGCTGAAAATGCTTGTGTAACTTAATTCTATATGGAAACAGAATTTTTTTAGGATTCTTTGATGAACAAGTTAGAAATTACAACACTTATTTTAAGTATTTTGTAGCGTTATTTAGAAAAGATTTGTCCTTGCAGACTAAAGTATCAATTGCTTTAAAAAATAAATAAAAAATCATAGTGACCCCAAACATTTCAACAGCCCAATAAAATCCTACCATGTGATAAGCTATCTATAATTAAAATTCGATCTGGGCTTTTTAACTTGGCCAAATTTCTAAGCTGGCAGCATTTTCCCCTTGTGTTTTCCCAGCTATGCCTGTCATTCATCAAAAACTATTTTGACAGAGTTAGAATTCATTTATTCTTTTTCTTTTGGTAGCAGGTGTTCATACTGCAAAGGGAAAAAACACAGTGTTACAGTATCTTCCCCGCCAAAAAGTGGCATTGCTTTTTACCTATCTGACCCCAATCCAAATCCATCTTAATCACAAATTTACCAATCTGACCCTGGCAAACACAATATCTTTGGCAGAACTCTTGTTTTGTTAGAGGTCAAAAGTAATACTGGAATAGCCGCCTAACTGATCTGGGCCTCTGGGCCACATGTGTGTATACAAATATATATATATATATATATATATTATATACTCAGTGTTTGAACCTCTGTGCTGATATTGAACCACCAGTAGAAGGTAGCAGTCCTGGGCTGACTGGGCCACAGCACTGCTGTCAAGTTGGCCTCTTTTCCTCTGATGACGACCACCGGTGCCGAAAGAAAGATACGCTCCACGGGACCTAACATGACACATCGGACGTGATATCTCATCAGACACAATATGAAGTCAACAAGGATCACATTTAGCACCAAACACAACAGCAATTTCTTCTTCTACACATCTTTCATTGGGAGCTGGTTCTGAAATAGATTGTCTAGATGTGCAGTCAGTGGCATAGTTTAGTCTGACAGGACACAGTTTTTTATAGTGATGGCAGTGGCTTCTTATAGAGAATTCAAATTCTTAGAAATATATGCGTGTGCTCATGTACATACTGGTGATGTGCAGATAGAGCGAGCTGCTGTCAGACCCATGACTGTTCTGAGCACGCGCAGTGACCCTGAATATCCCAGCAACCCTGTATGTGTGTGTGATGCTGTCACCAAGGCGACTAATATTGGAGTATGACACCGAGATTCCATCTCCAAAGTCCACAAGGAGACTTGTAGACAGTGAGTCACCCTACAGAAAAAAGGCAAAAAAAAAGACAGGTATATTCCATGGTTTTGCATGTAAAGGCTCAAACTGTGTTCCACAGATGGCAGGTCTGATTTAAAAAAGAATAGATCTTAATACATAAAATGATAACAAGGAAGAAAACTGATTTAATGTTAACATCAATTTTATAATAAAAAAAAAAATACTCACAGTTATGTTTCAGTGTGCATTACTGTTAAAAAATTTGGGGTCGAAAAGGATGCATTTATTTGATCAAAAATACAGTAAAAACAGTTATATTATGAAATATTATTACAGTAAAGTTTTCTATTTTAATATATTTTAAAATCCAGTATATTCCCGTTATGGCAAAACTGAATTTCAATCAGCCAATTCATGTCATGTGATCATTCTGCTATGTTGATTTGGTGCTTAAGAAATATTTCTTATTATGATCAATGATGAAAACAGTTAAAAAAAAAAAAAAAAGTTAAAAAGAACATCATTTATTTGAAATGGAAATAATGGAAGTAGTTTGTAATAAAATAAATTTCAATACTATAACTTTTGATCAATTTAATGCTTTTGAAAAAAAAAAAAAAAAAAAATACTGGCCCCAAACTTTTGAAAGATGGTTTTTGCAAGTTCTTTTCTAACCTAGTTAGTGAGCAAATTTATTGCCTATAAAATTATGGATTGGTGGCACAAGGGAAGATTGATTAAACATTGAATGAGACCCCCTTCAGGGTTTTGGTGGTTTGTATTTTTTTTACTCTCATACTTATCTGCCATCTTAAAATTTTTGAGAACCACTAATCTAAAGTAGAGCACCTTATAATATGAATGAATTTGTGTGTCTCTGCACCTGCTGACTTACATTTTGTAATGCTACTCTGAAGGTGATGTTGGTTCCCAGTACAGCAGTGAGCTGAGAGTTGATGGTGCTCAGCTGTAGGCCACTGGGTGCTATGGGTTTACACTGTTGCATTCTGGGACTCAGTGTATCCTTCAGACCCTCTCTACAGTTATTCAAGAGCACTTTCCTGTACCTGCACGGACATACACAATAGCATTAGAAAACACCCTCTGTTAGCAGCAGAAACACAAAAGTGACATGATACACAAACACCCCAACACTCTTATGAAGGCTGTCACAAACAGACTCATTTTGTATGTATGGATCATACTGCATTGTGTGTGCATCTGTGTATCTGTGAGAGTGTGTTACCCTGTGCTGTTGCGGTAGTGCTGTCCATGGCTGCAGGTGTGTGCTGGTAAACTGACATCATACCAAAATGCAGGTGCACATTTTCCACTGGCCTGTCTCTCAAACCCATAATCACTGCAGGGGAAATCATAAAAACACATCAATTATTCAGTTTGGTTAAACTCCTCTCTATGATGCAATAGCAGTCTATATAAAGAAGTGGCTTGGATATATAGACTGCAGTTTGCATGCACTGTTAGTTTTTTTTTATGGTTTTCTCACGCACCTTGGGAACCACTTTTTATATTTTCACTGTATTGCTTTTGTGTTGGCTATATGAAAAGGTCCCATGCTTTCTGACAAATATGTTTCTCAGATTTGTCCTTGACCTTTACAGATATTTGCTATAAGGAGTCATTGAAAAATAGTTTTATAGAGACTGCACTTACAAGAGTAAATTCCAGCCTAAGAAATATTTTAAATTCAATCATTTAAATTCATATTTTTTTAATGAATTAAAAGTTTACTCCATTATCTGCTTTCTAAAGATTAGTGCAACTTGCTGTAGATCTATTGCCACATTATATGTGCCACATTATCTGATGAGTGGCCGAGAGAGCTCAACATGCTGCAAATGGTTTAACTGTTAAAATGAATTAATTATTAATACATTTATTATATAAAAAATAATAAGAACAAAAAATGGTTTCTATAGTTAAATATAGTTCTATAGTTGGGGAAGTCGTGGCCTAATGGTTAGAGAGTCGGACTCGCAATTGAAAGGTTGTGAGTTCGAGTCTCGGGCCGGCAGGAATTGTGGGTGGTGGGAGTGCATGTACAGTTCTCTCTCCACCTTCAATACCACGACTTAGGTGCCCTTGAGCAAGGCATTGGACCCCCAACTGCTCCCCGGGTGCTGCAGCATAAATGGCTGCCCACTGCTCTGGGTGTGTGTTCACAGTTTGTGTGTGTGTTCACTGCTCTGTGTGTGTGCACTTTGGATGGGTTAAATGCAGAGCACAAATTCTGAGTATGGGTCACCATACTTGGCTGAATGTCACTTCACTTAAATCATGGTAAGCACAAATTACAATTGCAGCGCAACTTTAGATTTAGTTATTTCATATGCTTTTTATTTTTTATATTATTTAGGTTTAAATAATTTTAAATACAGTTTTAGTTGTAGTCATTTTAGTACTTTAACTTCAACATCAACTTTTATTTCAGTAACATTTCTCATTTCTAAGTTTTCTAATTTTCTAAGTTACCAAAACAACTCTGACTTGGACTCAGGCTGTCAAACCTCTTTGTATTTAATCGAAGCTAGTAAATGTAGTGTAGAACATTTTCAAGAGCCAATGTCCTATTCATGCCTAGGCGGAACCCTGTTGAGCATTTTTTCAGCACGGTAGCCTTAAGTTGTGATTGGTTAGTGAATTTAGTGAAAAGGTATAAACTGCTGCAGGGGATCAGGGCTAAACTCAGTAACACTAGCTCCTTCAGGCTAATCAGATCACTGCCACATTTATCATCCATTTAAATATTCATTACTTATTCATTTGGAGATAATTAATCATTTGACATTATGCTAATTTTGTGCGCCTCTCATTCATACGTGTAATTTGCCTAAGAGTAGACGACTGTAATGGAGCCTGTGTGTGGTACAAGGGAGATTTATGTCGTCGTTATGATCAGTACAGGAGTGTGTCTCCGTGTGCATTGGGGTGGGATTGTAAAGACATCTCCATCAGTATAGCGATATGATTACGGCAGACTGATGTAAAACTGATGTAAAACCAGGTTTTTACCTTGCCGCCACAAGGGCAAGCGACTGCAACAGTATCATAAACTGCTCTGAAAAAACAAAAGAAAACCCTGACAAATGAAGGGAAAAACCTTTTTTTTTTACATTCAAATGCCACTTAATTAATCTGTATAATTGGTTGGATCCCTGCAGCTTTTGTTCTCTGCATGCAACACTGAGTCCTTTGATCCGCAAGAGTTACTGTCACTCATTTCCTCCATTGGAAAAGCAGCTGCTCTGCGTTTCCGTGTGTGTGCACGTATGCTTATGCATGTGTGTGACTCACCACTCAAAGTCATAGAGGGTGCAGATGCAGGGCTCAGCTGAAACAACACGAGAATATTCCCGACCCAGAGTGCAGCGTGTGCCAGGCTTCCTTTTCATATACACCTGTCTCTCTCCCATCACACACACCTCGCCCTGAAATGCACATAAATACTTAGTTAAATAACTTCAGTCAAAGTCACATGGAACAGTGTTAATACAGCACTAGTATACTATTATAACATTTATAAGTATTTATAAATGTAGCTTTTATTCTATATACATATACATATATATATATATATTTTTTTTTTTTATTACTTAGTTTTATTCAGTTTTTTTGGCCACACTTTATTTTAAGGTTCAAATCTCACAATTGGCAAACCATTAATTACATCTTTGGCCCAATAAACTCCTAATTTGCTGCTTATTACAAGTAAGGTAGTTGTTAAGTTCAGGTATTAGGTAGGGTTAGGGATATAGAATATGGTCATGCAGAATATGTGCTTTATAATAGGCATGCTAATAAGCAACTAGTTAAAAGTGAGAATTGGTCCTTATACTAAAATGTCACCGTTATTTATTTATTTTTCGATTTAGTTTCGATTTAGCCTTAATTTTTTTTTTTTTTTTCAGTTTTAGTAATTTTACTACTTTTGTTTCAGTAACATTTCTTTATTCCATTAGGTTTTTTAGGTTTATGACTTTCAGGTTTACAGTTCATTATATTTTATTTTATTGCAGCTAATATTATTTTTGATTAACAAAATTAGATTTATTAGTTTTATTTACCAATAACAATGTTGCTTGGAATCAGGCTGTCAAACATTTATTTAAAAAATAAAAATTATTTATTGTTATTCAAGCCATTACAGTAAATGTAGATATACATTTAATGTAGAATATGGGAAAAGTGTTGTGCTGTAAGATGTGCACATGAATACTTCTATATTCACAAATACACACAGGAAGCAGGGTTGCCTGGTCTGCAAAACAAAACCTTTGAAAATTCTTTGCAAAGACCTGCCCCCTTAGTTACTGTTGCTATGTCCAAGAAGCCACATATCATGTTCTCACGCAGTGAAAAAGCGCAAAGAGGCAAATGACAATGAGTTGACAGACAAGACAGAGCAGGTTACTTCTGGTATGAAACACAGTCTCAACTTTCAAATGGTCATTTTTGAAAGAAATGTAATCAATAAATACCGTTTTGTGGCTCTTTAATGTGTCGTGACAAATCACTGTAGCACCTCAGTTCAAGCAGCATGTGAATCGATCTTCTCTTCCTCTTTAATAGTTATAGCATAAAATAAACATAAATGAACACCAGAAGATGTCTTGTTTGAACTGCAGAAAGACGTCAGTACACACCATTTTGCAAAGTTCAAATCTATCAATGTTAAAGGGTTAGTTCACCCAAAAAAGTAAATAATTAGCCTGTGATTTACTCACCCTCGAGGCATCCTATGTGTATATGAATTTTTTCTTTCAGACGAATCCAATCGGAGTTATATTCAAAATTGTCCTGGTTCTTCCAAGCTCTGTTATTGCAAAATATCCATATTTCAAATGTAATAAACACTTTTCTCTCACCTCCGCTATCTGTTATATGCTGAAGCCGTTCCAGCGGATGATGTAGGATGTATGTGTTGTGCGCGCCTCTGAGATATGCTAGTCTCGTGAGTTTGTTAACAGGAGCAAAGGAAGCAAAATTTCCATACGTTCCTTTTGGTTTATATCGAAATCCTCCGAAATTTTTCTTTACAAATCCTTGATTCCGCGTTCGTCACTAATCACACAATGCCAGCATCCTACGTCATCTGCCAGAATGGCTTCCGCGTACTAGTTACATTAGATGAAATGAGAGAGAAGTGTTTATTACATTTGAAATATGGATATTTTTCTTACAAAAACGCATGGATTCTTTGCAGGAGGTCTTTTTTCACCCCCAGAAACATGTGAGGTACATTTTATTATGGATGCGCACACTTTATTTGACATATTTTGGACTACTGAACAAAACCCCCCACCCCGCCCACTGCAATGGAATAGCCAATTTTTACTATTTCAACTCTGAAAGAAGAAAGCCATTTAAGAAATCGCAAATATATTACAATGAATGTAAAATGATATTCTTAACAGCCTTGAAATTATGGCAGAAAATGGCATCAGAATAAAATTGCCTTTTTGTAAAACACATTTACTGTGGTCTTTTCCTTCACTATAATTATGTTGGATTTCCATTCTCACATTAAACAGAAATCTTCCTCTATCAAGGTGACTCCACCTCCAGAAATAGCCTCTCTCCCCTGCTACCAAAACTAAATCACAGGCTAATTTTCATTTTTGGGTAACTAACCCTTTAATCTTTGCTCCTATCTGGTTTGTTCATCAGACAAAATGGCAGATTTGGCGTTATGATTGGTCAGATCGCCTGTCAATCAAACTCCCAGCAAAGTGTCAATTACTATTCAAAACTAGCCAAAACACGATTTTTTTTTTTTTATGTGGTTTTCCACTCTTGGCAGTCTTCTCTGTCAAAATAGCTTTTGTGTTAACCCCCAGAATAAAAACAACCACTGCAACAGTTTAAATTCCATGAGAATAGTGACAAGAATTCAAGTACGGACGTTTCCCCCCCAAAAACTCAGTTTTCCAGTTACTTCTGCTTAGCTAAAGGATAGATAAAGTAGTTATTATGAATTGTAGAAAACATATTCTGCTTCCCAGGAAACAGATTTGACATGCAATACATGCTGACTCTAAAACTCCGTAAAACCACAAGTCAAGGCCGACGGACAACATGTCACCAATATTATGTGCTGAGATATGTTGCAAAATCCATTACGACTCCATTAATTTCCATTCTGCTCGGGCATGTTTCCCCAGAGGTGAAAATAATCTCCTGTGCCGCCCTAATTACTAGCGAATTCAGTGGCAAAAGAAACTCATGTTGAATGTTGAGTGAGTGAATTAGTGCTTTGCTGTTGAGACCGAACAGTAAGGCGTGCTGATAAATGTGAGGTGACAACCTTGTTATGCAGGTGCCATGTCTGAAAGTCTCCGTCTGTGCATTTCCGCCCAAACAGGGAGCTGTAGTCAATCTTTATCAGCTGCCAGTCAGAGTGGTAACTAAAGTGCCCGAAGAATCTAGAAGGATAGAGATGCTTAAGCACAACAGGATCGGTTTGCTTTAACATTCTTTACAAATGCTAATGGATCAAAGAGTCTTAAAGGACACATATTGCTATGGCAAATCCGAGAAGGAAGTGTCAGTGCTATCAGTACAACTAAGTGTGAGGATCATAGTCCAGGCATGCAGACATGAAAATAAAAATATTTAATGTGATAATAATGATCCCAGTAAGTGAAGGTTCATTACTGACACCTCCTGGACCATTTGCATCAGTGTGGCTGAGAAGATGAGGTGAAATGATTCTTACGTTATGATGCGATTCTCATTCTCTGGAGTCATCAAAACCCCGTCAACAAATAGGGGTGTAGACGAAAAGCTGAGTTTGTCCCACTGCCGGCCTTCATCCAAACTAATCCTAGACACACATAGATTTCACAAATCATTTCACTGCCAAAGCACATTAGGTTCATTTTCTGATTAATATCCTGTACAGTGCACATTTGACAAAGACATAAAAATAGAAGATGCATTTGTTCAGTCATCTGAGAATATTTAGCAGATCCACAGAAACAAGTCACTGTGGAGTCCCTGCATTAACATTTAATGTGGGCTACATCTGCATAATTACATTAAAATCAAATCTAATATATGCTCATTGAAAAATATCAAGACAAAATTATTCACCATACCCCACTGGTGTTTACATTATCCTCTAATCATTATTAGTCATGTAAAATGCATATTATGTCTTATTACACATTCAGACTATTTTGCATATCATTGTTCTTTTGTTGCATCCCTTTTATTCTACTTTCTTTCTGTTCTTTGCATTATTTTTTTTTTTTTTAGATTTTCTTCTTTCTATGGCACCAAATCAGCATATTAGAATAATTTCTAAAGGATAAAGTATGAATTCTGAAGGATCATTTACCTTATTTTGATCAAATAAATACAGCCTTGGTTAGCATATTTTAGCACTTTTGGTTAGCACTTTTAAAGTAGTCTTCACGATGCTTTTTAAAGCTTACCGTTCTCTGTATTATTGTTTGTAACGGACATAACAGTCTCTTCATGGAATCTCTTCATGCAGAGAGCTAAGAATTTCTGGTTTGGTGTTTCTGTTTTTGTAGATATGGGTCAAAGTCACCAGAATTGATGGCTGAGCACCCGCACACACATCTGACTCCTGTTCTAACAGCAACCCACAGGAGGATACAAATTATCTTCCGCAGCCTAATTGATCCTGACAACATTTCAGAGCTTAGCATATCAAAGCCGTGTGTGTGACGTGGCAGGAACAACATGTGAACAGAAGCCCACCGAATCCCACCTCTGCTTCAAACCTTAACCCCCCCAACATTTGCACAAAAGCCCTGGCAAACACAGCCACCTGCACTACAAAGCCATGACAGGCACTTTCGCTGGAAGGATTCCAAATGTTTGATATGATAAGACCTATTACCTGCTGTTTATATCTGCCAGTCCTCAAATCAAAGCTGACGTTTAAGCATGAGGGAACTTCAAAAACTTAGGCTGAATAAAAAATATCCAAAAAGTTAGAGATAAACTGCAGTGAACTCAAACATGCATAATCTATTCTGTTATGTTTTATATACATATAATGTGTCAAGTCAAGTCACCTTTATTTTTAAAGCACTTTAAACAACAGATATTGCTTCATAGTATTACAAAAGCAAAACTAAACAAATCAATAATGCAACCTTTAAAAATATCTGGGTAAAAGTTCAATTCAGTGATAGGCAGCTCTGCTCAAGTGTAGCATAGTTATTCAGCTCGAGTAAGTAAATGGTGATTCAGTTCAATTTAATAAGTGTCAGTGTTGTAAAATACATACATAAATTTTTAACATAAACAGATTTGTTTTAGCTATAAAGCATCTCTACAGAAGACAAAAGTGGCATTATTTAGCTCAGTTCAGTTCACGTTTTGTTCTTATCTGTGTTAGTTCTATTAAATCTACTGTAAACTATGTTTGTATATTATTTGTCTTTTAAACCAATACTAATCAAGCAAAAGGCAAAAGTGCCAAGGTGACACAAATAAAAAACAAATCTTGTGAGAAACCAGACTCAGTCAGGGGACTAGTTCTCCTCTGAACTAAATGGATGAATGCAATGTAATATTGATTCCAAACTGCATCACAAATCAGATTTGTGGGTTGATATTATTCAATAAAATCTGTAAGGCGTTGCATTTATGAATATGCGTTTTTAAGGAGAAAAAAAAGCATTTTGTCTTACCATAAATGCCGTGTTGGTACAGCAGATTGTGTAACAGCTAATAAAGCCCCTCCATGGTCCAAAAACCAGACACTGTGCTCCTCCTCAAAAATCTAAAAAGTGTTTACAGAGTCAAAAACCTACAAGGTACTTTGGCATCCTGTCCCTTTGTGTTTCTCATGTTTATTTTAGTTTCATTTCTTTTGAGTAGTGATCAGGAACAAGGTGCTTGCAATCTTAAATGATTTGTTCACTTCCAGAATAAACATTTCCTGATCATTTAGTCAGCCCCGTGTCATCCAAGATGTTCATGATATTATTTTTTCAGTCAAAAATATATATATATTTTAGGAAACCATACTAGTCAAACTAGTGTAAGACGAGCATTTGTTGTTAAAAAGTATATACATTTCTGTATAGGAATTGAACATCTTGGATGACATGGGGGTAAGTACATGTTCTGTAATTTTTTATGCTGAAAGTGAACTAAACCTAATCCTAAAACTACACTACAGTCCATGCTTAACAAGATGTGAGCAGGTAAGAGGTTTACCTGTCTCCATGTGTTGCCGGCATCAGAGGAGATGAACATTCCTGTATTAGAGAAGGAAAGCTCCGGCCCAATGTTTCCTGAGAGAGAAAACAGTACTGTAACTCTCACAGACAGATTATTATTGTTTATGCTGGAGATATATTGGTGGATGAGATTTGATTCTATCACAGTTTATTACAATAGAATAAAACTGAAAATAATCCATGCTGGTTAAAAAAGAGAAAAAAAGAAAAAAGAGGTACTATTAGATTTTACTATTAGATCTATTAGATCACACATTTAATCAGTAATTCATTGAAAAAAAAAATTATACCATTTTATACCATCAATGTACCAAAGCAAACTGTGTCTATAAATTTTACAGCCTATCTGAAATAAAGAACAGAATAGCTCACGAGTCCTTTAAAACAAAATTATAAAACAATCACTAGTAATCTCAGATTTAGGACCAGTCTTTAGACAGCAAAATGAAATGATAGAATTATAAACTTTGGTAAAAAAAAAAAAAAAAAAAAAAATGATGTATTTCATTATTATTTTATTTGAAAAAAAAGAAATAAAATTTGTACCACCTTTGCAGCCCCCATAGGGTGTTCTTGCATTTATATTAATCAATTAATTAAGTGGGTCCTGTTTGAAACCCCCTGGTCTACGAGACCATATTTAAAGGGTTAGTTCACCCAAAAAGTGAACTACTCACTACTCACCCCAGAGGCATCTTAGGTGTATACGACTTTTTTTCTTTCAGACGAATCCAGTCAGAGTTATATAAAAATAAAAAGATTGTCCTGGCTATTCCAAGCTCTATCATTGAAGTCAGCGGGTGTTGCATTGCTTCAGTCCAAAAGAAGTGAAGTAAAAAGCACCCATCCATAAAAAAATGTGTCTCACATGGCTCCGAGGGGTGAACAAAGGCCTCCTATAGTGAATCAATACATTTGTGTAAGAAAAATATCCATATTCAAAAAGATCACTTTAATGTAGCTTGCGCCAACAGTTGTACACAGAAGCAGCTCCGGGAGCGTGACATATGGAAGTCAGCACTGAGGTGAGTCACGTGAAAACCAAAGTTTTTTTTACAGGATCAAAAGAAGCAAAGTTTCCTTACTTTAGCAAAGGAAAACCAGTCTCCTCTTGGCTCATATCGAAATCCTCTGAAATTCTTCTTTACAAATCCTTGTTTTGTACTTCGAATTAGTGACTGTTGTTTTGTTTTGATCTCTCCGCTGCGTTTCCACATGCATCACTTCTGAGTGGTGCATGTGGAAAGCTGACCTCATACGCCATCTGCCCGGAACTGCTTCCTTTTACAACAGAGAGCGCAAGCTACATTAAAGTGATTATTACGTTTTGAATATGGATATTTTTCTTACAAAAAAGCATCGATTCGCTACAGGAGGCCTTTTTTTCACCCCCCGGAGTCGTGTGAGACACTTTGTTTATGAATGGGTGCTTTTTATTTCACTTCTTTTGGACTGAAGCACTGCAACACCCCAGCTGACTGCAACAATAGAGCTTGGAATAGCCAAGACAATTTTTTATATAACTCCGACTGGATTCATATACAGTAAAAAAGTCATATACACCCAGGATGCCTCGGGGGTAGTAAAACTAAATTTTAATTTTTGTATGAACTAACCCTTTAAGTCATGTAGGTTATCACAATTGTGTATTTATATTTTGCTACGGTACAGCAAAATAATTCCTAATCTATCATCTATGATTTCCTGATAAATTCCTGGTGCACATTGTCTGGTGTATACGAGTGCCCTCAAAGACCACAATCATCATGATGCCTGATGAAGAACGTTTGGTAAAGCTGCTGTCAGCGACAAGAAAAAAACATATTTTTCAAATCCCATATTTATACACTCTGAGCAAGGGAAAGTGATTGCGGAACAGCTGTCGGACATGACAGGCAATTATGAATGTGGAAGACAGCGGTCATATTTTTTGCGTGCTCTGCATGGCTAACTTTTTGAGCGTGCATTTATCTAGTCTCATGCAGGAAGCTATTTGGGCTTGAGTTTTGAAGATAACTTTATAATGAGTCTGACAAGCAAAAGAACAGAGTGAAATGAGTTTTTGTTCCAATCATGCCAAACTCTGCAGCTGAAAAACAAGATTTAACAACTTGAAAGCCGTGATTTGGCCACTCAAAATCCATCTGCATTTAAAAGCATGCACATTTATATCCATTCTTCACTCTAATTTATCAGAAACTCCTGGGGGACTAAAGACGCCACAAGCATAAAAACGATAAAGAAGTGGCACAGTTAAACACACACACACACACACCTGTGGCCACTATAATCCCTGGAGCGTAGTGTTTGGTGGAGATTGTGTCAGGTGTGTAGGGGTTTTCAGACATCTGCAGGTGAAGGTGCAGGGAGCACGACGGCTGAAAATGAGAACATTACACAGTATTAAATTATATTTCAATACATTTACATCTATCTACATAATCTCCTCTACATCAGCCGACTGTAGCATCAGTTTTCAAAAGCCGTGCAAATGAATCTGCTTCGGATCTCTGCGGCTTTTGTCCGTATTTTTAGTATCCCTTACAATTAGTGTGACCCAATTTTTTGAAAACGAAAAAATCTAATCTTTGATTTCAGAGCTTCAGAAAATCATAATGTAATTATAGCAATTAGAATTCAGTGTCAATACAGTGTCAAAAATCAGTACAGTTAAATGCAATCAACCACCAAGTGATTCAAAACTAATTGCATATGCAATTAGGCAGCAAACTTTTGTTCTGTGTGTACAAGCATCTGAATTCTTGTACCAATGGTTGTTTAAAGTTGGTAATAAGTCCCAAAATACCCAAAGCACAAGGAGTGGAAAAAAAACCTAACTTGTTTCATCTCGTCTCTCTTAAGAATGTCAACACGTGTGCAAACACTAATCGCACTGTCTTTTGGTGCCGCGGAAAAAAAAGTAGTTAAGACTTTCTGAGATCTGTTGATAAATGACTCCAGTTGTTCAATGTATGTTTTAATTGAAATCAGCAATCTTCCAGAACAGTGTAAAACATCAGTGAAAGTCATTACATAGATACAGAGAAGGTACTGTGTCTTAATCAAACCATCAGAAAGCACTGAATTCAGAGCTATTGTTTTGTAGCTGGCGGTTCACCCTCATTTCACTGTGAGACTAAAGGAGTTCCTCTCTGCAGGGCTCCACTGTAGAAATGCATCAAACAAAAAGTGTCATTTTAATGTCTTGTTTTTGTCTGACAATAGATAACAAGGTGCATCTGAATGTAATGTAATGTAATGTATATAGTGGATGTGACTGGCACTGATGGAGTGCTTGTTTTCAAGAAAAGTGGGCGGGGCTGTGGTTGAAGTGGGTGTGTCACTGTAATAGGATCAACATTATTAATAGCGGTTTTATATTAAATAATATTTCACCTACTTTGATGTTGGTGATCTATGCCTTTTTGGCAATGTCCTCATGATTAGTAGGAATACAAATATCTGGTTGAGTTCATTCCAGTGGCTCTCACCAGGTTGCAGTTGATGTCATGTCCTGTGGTGTCTTTTGTCGGAGGCTGTAGTAAGCTCCATGTCTGGCCTTTGTTGTAGGATATATACGTTGTCATCTGTGCGTCTTCTTTCTTATTGGCTATGATCAGTCCACTGACACCCGCCACCTTTACAAGACAAAAGTGATCTGAACTCAAAAACTTTAAATTCCTTGTTTTTGTGTGTTCATAATAAATTATTATTATTATTATTAATAATAATAAAAATATTTTTTTTATTGATTATTTACTAATGTATCATTATTATTACTATTATACAGATTATCATAACAAAAAAAATTACATTTGTGTTCTTTACCTAGAAGCGATGGAAAAGAGGGGACCGAAAGGATATCAGGTTTTACATTATTGCAGATAAGCTTCATTTCTCTTTGCATTTTTGCTTACACTTCATTTTCTGGATGTTTTCAGTTGCTTTCATTATCAGATTTACTTCTCTTTGCATTCTAAGTGTTAGTAGCATAACTTCAAACACTGCTGTTTTGTGATGCATTGCACTGTTCCCTGTTCTACTTTCAAACATTCCTGGAGAAAGCCATACTAATTACCAAAGTTTTCCTAATTGCACACAACATGTATTTGTGAACATTCAAGAAGGTAGACTTCTTAAACTTAATTGGCGAGCACCATCAGGCCATACAATCATATTAGCAGACCTTGTAGACATCCACAATGAGGTTTCCTGCGAGACCGCGGGAGGTACGGAGGTTTGGGAGCGAGCGAGTGAAGTAGACCCCAGGGGTGTCAGAGATGTACAGACTGTAGGTGTCATTTTCGTTCCACTCCTGCACTGCTGCCAGCACTTGCCCCTCATCTGTACTGACAATGTGCATGTCCTGCACGGAGAACAGCTGTTAGAGCCACATACATTTCATCTGACAACTTATTTGTGACAGCTAGTGCGGTGTCATGTATCTTACTTTGGGCAGACAGTATTTAGGGAGCTGTATGGTCCTGAAGGGCCCTCGCTGATAGGACACAAAGTATGTAGTTCTTCCTGCTGTGGTTAACTGATTCACACACACAAACACACACAAAAGTTAGAGAAAGCGCAGTTACAAGAATTTACAACAGATCAGCACTTCACACCCATCAAAACTCATGTTTGCTTGTCTATTATAAAGGCTTTCCATTGCTTTTTTTAAATTTAATTTTTAATATAACATAACATAACATAACATAACATAACATAACATATAACATAACATAACAAAGCAGTACAATGAAAATGCATTAACTAATTCCATTAATCTACTGTAACAACATAACAAAAACAGCCCTGGTGGATGTTAGAAAAAATATGGAAACATGTTATGCATAGGTGTGGATACTGTATGCCTATGTGTATGTATGAACTGATAGCTGCCAGGGCAAAAGCAAAAGTGAAAAGAAAGAATATATAAACTTACATAACGAAAATAGTGAGGTATATATCTGGTAATGTGCATTTGGCTTGTAATTATGTTTGTGTGGTATTTAGGGTGACCACCCGTCCCGCGTAGCGCGTGCGCGCACAGCGTTTGAAGCCCAATTCATGCGTCCCACAAATTGAGACTGTGTCACGCATAATCAATGCTTGCTTAAAAACAGTTGGTCGCTCTATATCGTCGATTCCCAGGCAGCCAAAAGAACAGTACTTGACAGTTCAGCACACTACTGTTGACACACCCACCCCTCAGTCAGTGGCGGATACAGAACGTCATTAGTGGGCCTGGTGAATATAGGGAGGGGCCTCTGGTTTTTTAATCTTATGCACCTGATTCCCGGGCTCCGTATTATAGAGCTTTCACACTGTGCGCGGATGCGGTCCGGCGATCTGTTCCATGTGCGGTGCAGTGCAGAGATCGTTTCCGCACCGAGTCTATTTCTGATGTGCTGCACGCGCTGAATTAAAGTGACAGGCTGACAGTGCATGGTTCGTGGTTAAAATGAACACAGATTGACATGAAAGTATAAAAATCTCACCATAAATGCGTTTAATTAAATAAAATGTAGGCTAGTAATCTCACCTTAAATGCATTTAATTTATTTATACTCTAAATTATTTATTAATTCGTTATTATTAAAATTAAAAAAATAAATTGTTTTTATTAATCTGATTGGGTGGGCCACCAGTATATCCGCGCCTGCCCTCAGTTGAACTGCTGACTAGGTTGTTGTCAACTTTTTCGTTGTTGTCATGACAGCGCACGCATGTCTATACCAGACACACTGGGAAGGAACTTTTAGATGCACGCTTTACGATTCGAAAAATGGAGAAAATGAGGCACCGCCATCATCAATTAAAAAACAGAAGGTGTGTCCTGTTTCAAACTTTTTTCATGCGCCTGCCTTTACTAACATGCAAGTTCACCATCCTCTCTCCCCCTTCTCGTTCCGTGAACCTCTGGAGTTGTGAGTTTAGACTTTTTTTTAACTATTCCTGTGGTGTTGAGCAACTACAATTCATTTTGACCCTATAATTTTATATTATAATTTATTTAAAGTGAATAAATTGTAATTAAAAATTAATAAAATAAAATAGCTAAAGTAAATCGTAAGTGGAAGTGCATCTGTCAATTCTGTCATGAGCATACATAAGCAATTACACATGTTTAGGGGAAAAGGACATTATTAATATACCATGTAAGGTGGTATGTGCTAGACATGGGTAAACCACTATCAGTGAGTCTGCCCATGGGGTGGGGGCACCGCTGCGCAAGGCAGTGTCCCACATTGTCCCTCAGAAACATACCCCTTGTCCCCCATTGGGCTTATTAGCAGGTGGTCACCCTAGTGGTATTAAGAAATGTATTAAGAAATGTCAAACATGGGGACCAGGTGTCTTCAAAGGCTGATGATTGCTTCCCTCTGTGTGCATTGTGTTTTTCCATTGAAATGTATTCTGAGATTAAATTTGTCCAGTGTTTGATGTGGCAAGATTTTTTTGATTTCTAGTTTTGGAGAACTACTTTCTTAGCGACAGCTAGAGAGATGAGCAACGGATTCCTGTATTTTTGCAGGATATGGATTTCGGAAAAGTCGCCTATGAGACAAAGTGTTGGTGATGATGGGATTCTGTGGCTCAGGATAGTGGACAGTGTCTCAGTGACTGTAATCCAAAAAGAGTGAACTGGTTGGCAATGCTACATGGCATGCAAATAGTCGTCAGTGCTGCCTAAAGTGCATTGTGAACAGATATCGGTGTTGTGTAGGCCCATTTTGAACATTTTACTTTGGGTGATATGAGTTCTATGATTGACTTTATATTGTATAAGCAGGCTATGCAGGTTTGTGTTATCGGTCATGGAAAATGTATTCTTACAGATTTGTTCCCAGTACTCAGGGTTGGAAGAGACGGCCAGGTCGGTTTCCTACTTGGTTGTTGGGAGTGTTATTGTTGTGTTTTGGTTGGAAATCAATGTATATAGTTGGGAGGTTAATTTTTTGAAGTTATTAATTTTCAAAATTTCTTCTATAAGCTGGGAAGGTTGTAATGTATTGTTGGTAAGTGTGGTTTTATCTTTAATCTGAAGTCTAAGATGTTGATATTGAAGGAATTGTTCTCTCCCAACCCCATATTTCTGTGTGAGTGTGTTAAATGACATGAAATGTTGGTTCTCAAATAAGTGGTGAAGATGTGTGATTCCTTTTTGTGCCCATGTGGGGAAATAAAGAGGTTTATTCTGTATCATGAATTCTGGGTTGTGCCAGAGTGGGGTGAACCTGTTTAATTCTAGTGATGATTTTGTGATTTGGTTAATTTTCCACCAGGCTGTCAGAGTTGAATGGATGGTAATGTGTTGGCAGAGTGTGAAGGCTTTCCATTGCTCATGATCCACTGTTTGAGTCTCTCAGAGCAGCTTGGTTCACAATAAATGCAGTGAGCTCCATCTTTGCATGTGGTGTGAGAATTTGGGAACACACTGTATGCCATACAAACATTTCACTATATTAGTAATGAAACAGTGAAAATTAACCAAAAACTGTTTTCCACAGTTTTCTGCCAAAATAAGAGCTAGAGCTGTACTTTTACACTGTAAAAGCAATATATAAATATATGCAATCTGGGGGGAAAAAGCATTTTGGTAGCAAACTGTTGTTTTGGTCAGACTGAAATATAACTTTTAAAGAGCAATGTAAATGTATTGAATGTTGGCAAGACCTGACCCACACACACGCACATGTTGTACACACTCTTATCAAGTAGATTGTAGCTATTAGGCTGTAAACATAGTGCATTAAAGCTCTAATGCTTCGATCGATCCAGTGTCAATAGAGCTTGGATGTCCAAAGAATGAAACGGTGTGTGTGTGTCCACTTTTACAGGGTGAGGATGGTGCTACACTGTGTTTTTCCTGCGAGAGGTGTGGGGTGTCAGACAGTCTCTTGTTCTCTTGTGCTTTTTGAATCAATAACCTCATTATTCTCTGTCAACTCAAATCCAACAGCTTCAAGCTACAAAAGTCAAAAGAAAGTCGCTTGTATTGACAGAGGAGGGTCCAGGTTTGGGATTCTCACTCAAAACCGTATCCTGTCCTCCCCTGGCCCGCTGTTAAAGATGGAGAGGCTGGTTTCAATGGTTATCACTCACTTACACACCACTGACAGAGATAAAAGGAGGGCTATAAAAAGAGTCAGACAGAGATTATCGTGCCACACACACACACACACACACACACTTTTTTGGTATATCCCACACCAATCTAAATCACAAGCGCTTATGCACTTTATGAAACGCACACACATCTGTACCTGTAAGAAGATGTATTGGTCCTGCACCACAAGTGAATTGGTGTCAATTCGGCCACTGAATGGATACTGCCTTCCCTCCTCTGAACACTTTTGTGCTCGGCAGGTAATATACTGCATTTCTGTGAGACACAAACACAGATTTATCAACACAGGATACGCTTGTGCACAAGAACGCCTTGATCTACACCAAACGAAAAACAGATGATCAATATCTATCTCACTCTCGCTGGCACACACACACCCACACAACAAACACAATCTAGAACTTACACACAAACGTCCCACACATCTCTATGTCTAGCCAAATTAATCAGTGCTCTCCATTATCAGTCTCTCTACTAGCTATCCATCCTCACTCAGAAGGGAGAGAAAGAGGGGGTGGGAGTAAAAGTACAGAGAAAGACAGAAGGGAGAAAGCAAAGACTGAAAGAAAATACGAGCCCAACAAAGAAACAACAGATTAGGAATAACTTTTTTATTTGTTTCAGGTATCTCTAAACAAAATGAGGAGTAGGAGATATAATGTCTTTCATTTTAGATATTTTTTTTTAATATGTTTTCAGATCAATTTTAAGGAAGGAGTTATTTTTTCATGACATTAATGGATACTGGGTTTAGAAGATTCTTACTGATCTTTAAAATGTTTATTAAGGACTAAAAAATCAATTTCAAATCTTTACTTGAACATCAATATTCTATTATCAACAAACACCATCCCTGACTCCTCTGTGATGATTTATGACAAAGATGAATGAATAACTACCAAGTATAATGACTTTGGTTCTATTTCTCGTAGAAAGCTTTTTCATAATTATCTGGACTACTTTTAAGGTGCCTTTGGTTATTTTTGGGCTTGATAGCACCTGTTTACGCTCTACTTTTACTGGTTAAAAAATAATGTGTGATTATTGTTAAACATTTCTCAGTTTGATTTTTTTTAACTATACATAGCATGTGACTGATATAACAATGCAACTCAATGCATCTCAAATGTAAAGTTTCATTTAAACCAACAATGTCCCCGTTTATTGTGCTGCATTTCTCATCACATTCTTATCACCAACTTGCCCAGTAGCCTACAATAATTTAGAAGACCCCTTGGTTTGTAATAACACTAAAAAGAGCCTCTAAAGAATGCATGTTCTACATGAAAGCAGAATTAAAATGAATGGAAAATCAAATAATTTAACTGTAATTTAAACTAGGCAAGCAAGTTTGACCTGTTTAAAAATTTTAACCCTTTAACTGTCACCCCATCCCGTATACGGGACACCTACATTTACTTCACTATATTACAGTTAAATCTAATCTAAAATTGACAAACTATATATCGTTAGAAAAAGGTCTAAGACTCCCGAATATATATTTTACTAATGTTTTTTGTTAAAAATTAGGTAGGAAAAGTAATAGATTAATTTATGACAAGAGTGCACCCTCAAATATCTTCATTATAACAGGAGTTCTGACCTTTGTTAAAAAAAAGACTTCTTCATTGCCTTTTTCTCTATCACATTTTAGAAATCATCAGAAATTATTTATCAACTGAAAACGTAAAATCTCAAAATTCATCCATTAAAACCCATTTTAAAATCAGACATTGCATTACCATGTAAACGGTATATCAATATCAATTTACAAAATGTTTTCATTCATGAATTATAAAAAATTAAGTTTGGATCATTCACTATAAAGTCTATGTTAAAAAATGTGAGTGACAGTTTTAAAGCTATATGATATTCAATAAATTGGAGTGTAAGAACTCCCAGAATGCATTACCTGTGTGTAGGTAGTTTTTAGCCCTTCATCAGTACTGGATCATAGGCACGCAGCAAAAAAGTTTGCCCATATTTTTTTTTTTGTATTTCAAATAAAAGGATATAAATATTCTTTATCTGCTGTACAGAGTTGTTAACAAGCTGCACACAATAAAGAGCTGCAACTTTATTGAAAACTAAATTTGTATTCTACAATTAATTGTAGGTAAATATCCAACATTATTTTTGTTTTCTGTCTTATGAAATATCTCATTATTGTTTCAGTGTGAGAAACCACTGCAGTACATCTGAACTGTCTGAAAGAATCCAACTGTATCACAAACCTTTTCTGGGGCCTCATGTATAAATCTCTCCGTAGATTTTACCCTAAAAATGTACGTACACACAAAAGCAAGAAAATCCCTTTATAAATCCGAGTCAGGGAAAGATTGTGTGTACATGCATCTTCACCTGAAATAACCATATATGGAGCTTACAACGCCTCGTTTTACTATGCATAACCTCATCTGCATATAATTTCCTTGCATACTCTGATCCACGTGACACCATATTTAACGTCAAAGGTACAAGACGTTAAGAAAATATGAGATATGGACTAAATGTCATTTGTGCAAAATTAATTTGTATTGCCAAAATCATCCAGAATGTTTTAGAATATTTCAAAATATCCATAAAACAAAACTGTTTAGTTCTCAGATAAGCCTATTTTATTATATATTTGACTTCATTCTTTTCCACTGGCCAAATATTATTACAGTTGTTTTTAACAATTCAAATCAATTAAAATGAATGCAGTTTTGTTGAAAAGGTGAACATCTTTTAGCTATTTTTAGTGGAAACAGATAAGCCTATAGAGACAGAGCGACATTCGTCATAATCTTAAAGCCACGCCCTCCGGGAGGAAAACAATCCAACACTCTCCATTGACTTTATATTGCTGGAAGCTGCCTCCTTGTCATTTCTGACTTATAACAAAAAACTGAGAAATGCCTTAAAGCTGCTATGTGACAAGGTTTACAGTAAACAAGCTAAAAAACCCAGAACTACGTTTTTATAATCTGTCGACCCAAAAATGAGTTATTAAGCGCATTAAGCGCATCAACTACAAATATGTCTAAATTCATACAGCCTAATTTTGGTTTAACTTCTGAGTAATGACTGTATGTAATTTCAGTGCTTATCTCCATTAAAGGAACACTCCGACTTTTTGGGACTTTAGCTTATTCACAGTATCCCCCAGAGTTAGATAAGTCCATACATACCTTTTTTATTTCTGTGCGTTCTGTAAGTGTTATTTGACGCACCCACCGCTAGCCTAGCTTAGCACAAAGACTGGATGTAAATGGATACTGGTAGCATAGTAATCCCAATAAGTGACAAAATAATGCAAACATTTTCCTATTTACATGTTGTGATCTGTATAGTCACAGCGTGTACAAATAACAAGGCTATATGAGACAGAGACCATTTTTAATCGTATAAATACTGGGAACTATATTCTCACTAGGCGTAGGAGCACAGATAACGTTACTTGGGTGGAGTGGCTACTTGGGCGGAGTGATTAGCGCAGCACCCAAAACGCGCCGTGGTGAGGAGAAGAGAGTTCGCTCAGAGTTGGAGTAATAGTCAGCAATTACTAGATAGTAGATTTATAGTGTACAATCATGGGTGTTCGCTGTATTGTAAAGAACTGCGACAATAAACAGGGGAGACCAGGTATTACTATGATGTTTCATAGAATTCCAACCACAAACGCTGACCTGATGAATCGATGGCTAAGTTACTTGCTCTGGAAATAGATCCAAACACACCTGTAAACACCATCACGAAGTATTTCGTTTCCTCTGAACATTTTACTGTAGACGACTATTTTGAAAAAATGCAAGTTGCCACACGGACCATGAAACGTGTGCTAAAGGATACAGCCATCCCATCGATAATAAAGACAGGACAAATTGGATCACCTGTTGCTGCGGTAAATGTTCCGTTATGTTTTGAGATGACTAACATTAGCCATACTGTAACAGTGCCATTCTAATGTAATATAACCTTAGTAGTGACACTATTACGTGAATAGGGGCTCCGTGTATCCATCCCCTTTATTGTTATTATTGTGACACTGTATGCAATGGCTATACTACAATTTCATTGAACTATGAATGATCATTATAACAAAATCACTTACTTGGTGGCCAGCTGACCATTAGGTTCACTCGGCATGGGGCGTTTCTTCCAGTTGATCTTGTCACAAAGACAACTGCCGGGTGTATTACTAGGGCAGAGAAATCTTCCGTGGTAGTGACGCAAATATTTTGATTGTCATCAAGCCTTGACATTGATGGCAATACCCGGTCCCATTCATTACAACAAAGGCACTCGGTTTCTGTCGGCATAGGTTGGCATGTTCCACATTTACACCACCAGTCCGCGTTCTTTCTGATTCTCCCTTCGTGTTACAGCTTCCAAAGTTTGTAACTCCTCGTCTGTGTATTCTGGCTCAAAACTATATGGTTCTGGATCTTGGTTTGATACACAGTAAAATTCCTCTGAGTCTGCCAATTCCCCAAAGTAAGCCATGATCACGAGTCACGTCTAGCTAGTTAGTCACGTTTGTTTTGTTTACGGTCTCGTGTGCTGCGCTAATCACTCCGCCCAAGTAACGTTATCCGTGCTCCTACGCCTAGTGAGAATATAGTTCCCAGTATTTATACGATTAAAATGGTCTCTGTCTCATATAGCCTTGTTATTTGTACACGCTGTGACTATACAGATCACAACATTTAAATAGGAAAATGTTTGCATTATTTTGTCACTTATTGGGATTACTATGCTACCAGTATCCATTTACATCCAGTCTTTGTGCTTAGCTAGGCTAGCGGTGGGTGCGTCAAATAACACTTACAGAACGCACAGAAATAAAAAAGGTATGTATGGACTTATCTAACTCTGGGGGATACTGTGAATAAGCTAAAGTCCCAAAAAGTCGGAGTTTTCCTTTAAAGAGAGTGGAATATTAAATGGAAATGTGTATATCGAAATGAAAACAGAGTTTAAAATCCTTGTTTACTTCATTACTTTTCTCACTCCAGGAAAAAGAGTGCGTATGCACAGTAAAGAGCATCTGTACGGTGTGCACATATTTACGGCAAGTTTATTTTTTATAAATCCAGATACGTGTGTGGAAAATAGCCAGGGCCCAGGGGTTTCATGCATAAATGTTGCGTACTCACAAAATTGGCATAGAAATGTGCGTACGCAACATTTATACATGAGACCCCTGGGCCCTCATTTATCAACAGTGCGTACGCACAGATGTGTGCATAATGAGTGTGCAAAAACAGTGTCACACAAAGTGTGGGATCTACCAACTGGTACTTAAACATAAGAATGTGCGTAAATATACGCACAACTCTGAGCATGCTTACGCAGATAATCTAGTGGTAGAATAGCGATACTGCAAAAAGAAAGTGCCGCTGCATGTTTCCTGTGTCCTTTAATTGCTAACACTCAATTTATAAATGTATAGTTCAAGCTAGAAATTTGCATAATTGATGTAAAAAGCAATAAAAGACACTGCAAAAAAAAAGGCTTATACTACTTTTTGTCTTGTTTGCATTTTGCAAAATGCACTTAATTTAGATTAATTAAATTATCCGTTTTTTTAGACTATACTAGACAAGACTAAATATCTTTTGCTTATATAGTAAATGCATCTTGATTTAATAATGTTTAGATATTTTAACTAGAAACAAGAAAATAGTAAGATAAGTGTTTTTTTGCAGTGCAGCTGGGAGGTCAATTGAAATGTAGCTATAGTGTCAAACCATGCACTGTGCAGAGAACGCGTTTTCAAAGAGTACGCTGATCTGTTTAGTGAAAGCACACAATGGCTTCTCAGTCGGTACCGCTTTGTTTTCCATGATTTTGGTGAGGACATTATACATTCACGTGATTTATAAAGTGAGGTATTGTCACCATATATGGTTTATTTGAGGCATTTCTTAATGCAAACGAGCAAGGTGCTTAAGAACTGCTTAAGAAGTGGGTTTCATCAACAATGATTACTTACAGTTGTGCTTAAGAACCGCGTATACACGTTTGATAAATATGGACTTTTTTTTGTACTTACACACATTCTGAATTTAATTCGTAGGACAAAATATAGAAACTTTTCTACGCATTGTTGATAAACGAGGGACCTGGTCTTTTTGCAAGCCCATTTGACTAATTAGATCAAAGGAGTGATTCATTTGCAAATCTGGCATCGCTAGCTCTGATTCTAAACTGCTGATAGAAAACACACAATGACATTAGGATTTATCAATAATATTTTACAGGGGCACAGTGGTATTTTACTGTAAAAAGGGTCTAGCGACACCCCTGGCTGTGTGAATGTCTTTGAATTGCAGCTCACTAAAGTCCAATTCCTGTCATTCCAAATCAGCTTCCTTCAGGGTGTGGCCAATTTGCAGCTCATGAATTGAAAAGGAGCCAACTCTTCAATTCAGAATTCTGCCCAACTCTGATTCCACATGCCTGCTCTACTGTGAAGGCATGGACAGATAAGATTGCCTATTAAATAGAATGGACTGAAAGAACTGGTTCAAATCCATCTTTTAGAAGAAGTTTGATTATTACCGCCTGAAAACTAAAGAAGTTTTTGCCACCTTCTCCATTTCCTAGTGCTTCAAATTTAGTTTGGTGTAACCACTGCATCACTCATAACACATTTAAATGTATTGCTGTTGTTAGACTGTCCATAGCTTAGGGCCTGTTGTGTTTTGTCAGGCTCATATCAATAGAGTTTAATGCACAACACTGTCCCACAAGGATAAAACACAAGTGCAACAGTCTGCCAGAACGAAGCAAGAACCATTTACTATTGAATTTACTGTTGTCCACAATTCATCTGTTCATTTTTCACTGCGACACTGGAAAAAAAAGAGCATAGAAAGCATAGGCGAGAGTGCTAGGAGGGAAGAAAGTGAAACTAAAAAAAACAGAAGAAAGACAGACAGGATTTAAGGGGCAAAAGAAGGAAAAGAAAGAGACTAACGTCCACTGTCAGTTCGAGCCTCGATGTGCACCAGGTCTGCCTCTTTATCCAGACCACTCAGCGCCCTGAAAATGAAAAAAGAAAAAGACAGAAAACAAAAAAGAACAGAAGAGAAGAAAACAATCAGGAAGGGCTCCAGTGGAGAGGAGATGAAGAAGGAAGGAAAGAGAAGGAGGTGCCAGCAGGGGACGGACGGATGAGTACGGTAATAGCATGAGAGTGATGGAGTGATGGAAGAGTAGAGGGGAAGGATGGAGGGGTAGTGATGGACAGCATAATTCCCCTGCTCCAGTAGGAGACAGTCTGTCTCCAGTGAATCCTTATTGTTGCTCTGATAGCAATTAATCACACACACACATACACACAAACACACACACAGCTCGCTCCCACAAACCATTCTCCATCGCATACACACTTTCATTTCTTACCTATTTCCACGTGTGACGCACATACACTCTCGCCATCATATCCTCTTTCTGAAGTTTTTAATCATCTTAACGCCTTGTCTTTTGTGATCCATATTTTCTTCTGAGACAATTTGAACACAATCACAATCCGATATCTTACAATCCAAAATTAAACCTTTCAGTAAAAATCTGATATTCCACCTCTACAGGTTTGATATTAAGTCCTATTTACAGTCTCAATCTCAAATTAATATTAATCTCAATCTGAATTTAAGCATCTCTCTTATTGTATGTCTGATATTAAACCCCTTCTTTTAAACGTCTCTATCAATTCCAGTGTGACATTAAAACCCCTTAAAAGGTTTTTTTTTTTTTGAGATCACAAAGTAATTTTCTTGTCATTTCAACATAAACGTTTTCATGTGATCTTAATTTGGAAACTGCATGCTGCTCAGCATTTCTATGGTCAGCTGCAAACTGCAGAAGTCCTGGTCCCTCGAGTTGGCAGGCAATGAAATTAAAGATAAAGTTGTAGCCTCAATCTCAAGTGTCAGACTGTGATTTGGAAGAGGTCCATCACTGACAGACATTGAGATATATCAGCTGGAGAGGGTTCCTGATGAAAGTAAAACCAATTTGCTCATCTACGACACAGCATTTGTATATGTTCACTACCATTTAAAAAACATTACAAAATCATGATTTTTTAAATAAATTCAAACTTTTATTTTAATGCAAGGATGCATTAAATTAATCAAAAGTGGTAGTAAAGACATTTATAAAATAGAAATATACATATATATTTTAAATACAATTTTTATTCATTAAAGAATACTAAAAATATATATATTTTTATAATTTACTTTATATTTATACTAATATAAAATGTATAATTAACTTGAACCTGAAACGTCAAAAATGTTTTTTTTATATGTAGAAATTGACATTAATTGCGACTTATAAATAGTGTAAATTTATTGTTCATTGTTAGTTCATGATACCTAAAGCATTAACAAATCAAACTTTATTGGAAGTTTTACCAAAATAATACTACATATAAACGCCTTCAATAATCTCAGTCCCAGTCTATGAATAAAACACTTCTCAAAATCTCAGTCTGGAAATAACCCTTCTTTCAATTATCTTTCTGAGGTTCAACATCTCTCTCAATCCCATTCAGATTTTAAACTTAGACTTGGATAACTGAAGGGGGGGTTAAACTTTCCTCTCAAACACAGTCTGATACCGAGACCTATTATAGTCTAAGGTTAAACTTTTTCCATTTTCCCTTTCTGTAAGTCACCAAACCTGACGAAGCAGGGCTTCAGTGACACAAACACAATCAGAACAGTATATGTGTGTGTGTGTCGCAGTACAAAGCAGCAAAGAAAAGATGTTTTGTATATATTTTTGAAAAGATGTAGAGAAATGTGTGTGGACGTTAAACCTAGGGGTGAAGACATGTTGTTGATTGTCTCCACAGCTCATCGAGCATGTGACAGGCAACCAGTTATTTTGACTACACCTCACACAAACACAGAAAACTCACACTGATGGGATTAAAATATAAAGCCTGATCAAAATTCCAACCATATGCTAATATGAAGCACAGGGGAGAGAGAAGTGACATGACAGTGAGATAGATGGAGGTAGATAGAGAAAGAGAGAAGGGAAAGAGACATACAAAGTGTGTGCATGTAAGTTTATCAGTGTCAGTGTTTTGGATGTAGAGAGTGGGTTTAATATTGGATTAATTTTCAGTCTGTGATAGTGTGTGCGCGCATGCAGGTATATTCTTGCAGTCAGATTAATTTTCAGTGTGAAATTGCACTGTAGGCGTGTTATATGAGATTGATGATCAGTAAAAAAATTACTCCGTCTGTGTGTGTGTGTGTGTGTGTGTGTGTATCGTACCAGTAGAATCGCCCCGGAGTTACTCTCTCATGAACAAGAATCCACTTTTTACCAAAGTCCATCGAGCTATAAAGCTGCAGCCAAAAGAGAAACAGACACATTCACTGTAAGATCCCTAACTGCAGCCAACAAAGGTAATTATCTTGCTCACACTTAATTATCCACATTATCTGCTTTTAATTGTTCAGTAGAAGTAGAACCTCTTGAGGCTGTGCAAGTGTGTGTGTGTGTGTGCGTCTCTGTGTGTGTGTGTACCCTCTGATCATGGCTATAGGCCAGTATCCAATTCTCCTGAGTAGGGTGAAACAGAAGACTCATGATATAGAAGTTAATATTGAACTTTTGAAAAGTGGCTCCTTCATCAGAACTGATAAGTAAACTACTCTCCACCTCCGGATCCGATAAAATCAGGATCTGAGGAAGAGGAAGAATTAAATTAGCTTGATATTTTCTATCTGACCATTTAATACGTCAGTATCTCTGATGCATTTGAACACACTCACCTTCCTTTTATTGGTCGGACAGACGTACAGATAGCTCAGCATCGTTCTGATCATAACTTTATCCGTCAGCTTCTCGTATGTTGTCCCAAAATCTACTGACCTACAAATACAAATAAAGGTCACTGATGTGATGCCCATGTTTTATCAGTTTATTTATTTTAAATATGGAAACACTTTACATTTGTTAATATTAGTTAACTGCATTAGTTAACATGAACTAACATCATTTATTAATGTTAATTTCAACATTTATTAAAACATTTCTAAAAGTTGTATCTGTTAATATTATATAATGCAACTTAGCTAACATGAACCAACAATGTATTTTTATTTAATGAATTATACAAGGATTAATAAATACTGTAACAAATATATTGCTTATTATTATCTAAAGGGATAATTCAACCAAAAATGTCATTTAATGTTATTATGTCATTAAATACTCACCCTGATGTCATTCCAAACCCACAAGACCTTTGTTCATCTTATATTTTGGATGAAATCTGAGAGTTTTCTGACCCTGTATAAACATTATTTTAGTTTTCTTTGCACACAAAAATATTCTCATAGCTTCATAACAATATTGTTGAACCACTGATGTCACATGGAGTTTTTTAATGATGTCACTTACTTCCTTTCTGGGCTTTTAACGTACTAGTTGCATTGCTATCCATGGATGGTGGATCTCTTGAATTTAATAAAAAATATCAAAAAAAAATTTGTTCTGAACTTTAGCGAAGATCTGACGGGTTTGAAACATCATGAGGGTGAGTAATCTACTGTATATGTTTTATGTAATAAAAGTAATCTTTTTTGTAAAGTATTATATAATATTAACAAATGCAACTTTAGATTTTTATAATAATGTATTAGCAAATGTTTAAAATCACTTTAATAAATGTTTCAGAAGTATTTTTCTTTGCTTCATTTTAATTAACATAGTAAACAAATAATGGAACCTTATAAAGGTTAAATTAAATTAAAATCCCATTCATACAATAACTTGAATACACCTCTTCTTTGGTAATCTACAAAAATCCCAAACTATGACATTTATAGGTTAGTTATTCATGTTTGATTGCACTGCACGAGTCATTAAACTGAAACTTCTTTTTTTTAAATGCCGTAGAAGTTTTTTTTAAAACAATATGCAATAAGCAATATAAAAAAAGGTCAAAAGTGACAAAAGAGCCTTATGTTGAATATACAGCTGTATGGATCAGGATTTTGGACTAGTTATATTTCACAAACCTTTTCCCAGGAGGACAGAAATCAAACAACCAAAATGTCTTGTTGCCATCCCAACTGGTTAGTACAAAAACTCAAAATAACATGGACATGTGGACATAGTCTTTTTCCTTTTATTAGAAAGGTGCAATAAAAGGTGACAGGAAACATCATGGGCCATGTTAGAACCCGCATCCTCCACGCAAGCTCTATAACACGACGTGTCAGGAGCACGGCGCCACATCTGCAGTGAAGCTGAGATTTTCAGAAGTCATTGGCGTAATTAACTGAAGCTGTTGTGTATGCCCACGTCTCCGTTCCATCGGAACTCATTAACACCGTCTCTTCTCCAGCAGGTACGACAGCAGACGGGAGAGTCTGCCGAACTCTTACAAGTATAATAACGCTAATGGTTTTAGGCCAGACAGTTGCTGGAGAAGCACACGTGTATGTGTCGTCTGAAGCATTATCTCCTCGAGTGCTCATCTCTGAATGCGCTGAGAGTGCTCATACTCTGACACTTTTACCATCGTATACAATTACACGGCCGTTCAGAGCTGTTGAGGTTATTTGGGTTGTGTAAGCTGTAGCGGGACAGGTGAAGAGGAAGATGGTTCTCTGAGCGCCCTCGAACGGGGCTGAGTGCCTGCCCTAAAAAGCTCCTCTGACGTTTCTGGTCCGGTCAAGCTTCCCTCTCTCCCTCTCTCTCTCTCTCTCTCTCTCTCTCCTCCAGCAGATCTGCACTGTACTCAAGAGGACATTACTCCTCCTCTCAGGGCAAATACGCCTGGGTACGTGTGTGTGATTTAACAATCGCATAGGCAGGATGGATACTTTTTAGAGCTTGTATCTTTATTTTAAAACACAGAAGAGTGTGATTAACTAGCTCCTCTGAATGAGCCGTGATTTGTCTTCATATTTTTCCCCCCTCCTTTTATGCTGCCAACAGCAACATTCATTAATCATTCATACTGTTATTACCGACATCATTTACTACAGCCTGCAAGCTGAGCTTTAACATTCACCTCTTTTAATAACACGATGCCACATCCCTCCCCCTCTACTCTCTCTCTCTTTCTTCCATTCACTCTCTCTTTGTTCCTCCTTCTCTCCCATTCCTCCACTTTCCTTTTCCTCATTTCCTGTTTATGCCATTTCTGTTTGTGGAAGTTTGATAATGGCTTTCTGTTTTTTCTCTCTGTAAACCCCCCAGCTCACCTCCCTCTCAGAGTGACACACACCAGGAGAAGAAATCTCATCAGGGCTTGCAGCCAAAAAGAAATTAAACAAAGCCTCCCTTCAAGGTGATTGCAGTGTGTATGTGTGTGCGAGCGCGAGCATTTGTGTCTATGCACGCGTTTGCAGTGATGGCATGTCGATAAAGGATGATGTCATATTACATATCCGTTTAATTATTGCAACAATTATTGTTTTCATTTTACTTTTAATTAAAATGAACAAAAGTCCATCCAACTATCAGCTGTACTAAAGACGATGATCACCTTGCGCTTGTGGCTACAATTACTCTTTAGTTCAATTCCATTTACATGCAGGTGTGATTTATAGAGTTTTTGTGTAAATCGCTAAGTGGAAAAATCAAGCACATAACTATAATAAGTGGTTATGTTGTATTATTAGGCTAATTTAAATAAAGCACTAATCATTTTAGTTTTGTCCCCAAAAATGTCAGATGTCCCCCATAAATATTTAAATTAAATTAAGGACAAAAAAATTCAATTCAAGATCTTTGAAGGCCTAATTCCATTGCAGGTCTGAACAGTAAAGAAGCATAAAAGTAAAGGGGCTATACTAGTTGAGACAGAACCAGTTAGCCATTAAAAAATTGAGGGTCTAGGGTTTTTAAGTTTAATTAAAGGTACTTTTATCGCAGTGAACTGTAGATTTCACTGGGAGCCATTTTAATGGATAAAATAGTTTGGAAATGCTCAAATGAGAAGCGCCCCAGTTGAGTGGGGAATTTTTAAAAAGACTCTTTCAGACAGCCAGAGAGAAATGCACCGCAGTAGTCTAATCTGAACCTTAAAAAAGCATACTAAAGCACGACAAGCTTCTCAGAAACTTGTAAAAAGCCAGAAAAAAAAGTGTTTTGTGAATAGTGAGGGTTTATAAATGAGTAAATGATTGTTCTCTGAGATGTGAAGTCGAAATTAATGGGTGGAAAAATCAAAAAGTGAGGTGACAGAATGTATAGTCAGTGCTTTCTTTCTTTATGTACAAGCCTGGCTTACACAGCTACCTTGCAATTCTTTTCTTTCCATTGTCTACACACTATGATAGAGAGAGAGAGACAGAGAGAGAGTCGGGTCATGGTACAGAGTGTCCCAGGAGAAGACAGGGATTAAGTACTTCACCTAGGGGCATATCAGCAATGGCCAGTGAAAGTGCTTCCGAGCAGAATTTCATCGCAGATCTTTGCCATTCATGTAGTCTGCTGTACTTGCCACTAACGCACTTGTGGCTAATGTACAAATGTGTGTTGATTTGTAATGGGCTGGAAGCGTAATACTAATACCACAGCATTATAAGATCATTTCATTCAGGCTGGTTCAGCAATGCTGCAGCAGTTAGAAGGTTCACACCGGTTACTATTGAAAGAATGCAAGCTTTATGTCCCTGCACTTTTCCAAGCACTGTTACAAACTGGTCCCTGTGCTCTCAATATAAAATACTGAGTAAAAAATATAGAGTCTGTAACAGACAGCAATGAGGAATGGCAAACTTAACATACAGATGGCATACAACAGATGATTCTGTATTTACATTAATTTATGATGAGCTGCCCTTCTAAAAGAAGTGAGCTTTATTCTATTGAACATGCACTATAGTGTGCTTCAAATCTCATATATTTAAGTATATTTAAAAAACAGTTTCTTACTACACTTTTTGTACATTTCTAAAAGTCCACTGTAATAATGTAAAACAAAATGTTTTAAGTTTTAATAATTGTTTAAATAGCCATTTGTCATACTTTAAAGAAGTTAATTCCACTTGATGTGTTGACTAACATACTAAAGCACGTGTAAAGGACTTTGATTATAATGATATACAATTTAATTGTATTATAATTGTAATATAATTGGTTAAAAGTGTAGGTACCTTATTAGATATTACATTTAAAGTTAATAAAATACATACTAAATTGCAATTTCATCATTACAAATGTGCAATTTAAAAAACATGAAAATACATGCTAAACAAGTTTCAACAGAAATTACATAAATGTATATTTTAGCTTACCATAAATGTGTCAGTACTTTCAGCAGTAGACTTTAACCATATTTCGAAAACAATAGGAGGAATTATGACATTTCATATAATGCTATACTCAAATCCTATATTTTAAAAAGCACTTTAAGTTAAACTACTTGCATTTAATATGCATTTAAACTATAATACATTTTCATTGAATTGCATCATCATGCAGTCATCATCCCACCTTCTTGATTGGTCAGTTATGTACGATGTATGCACACAATTGGTCAAAATACTTTTCTATCATTAATTTCAGCAAGTTTTCAAAACAATAGGAAAACCAAGCCAAATCCCAGTCACTTTAGGCAATTTAGAAATTTCAAACAGGACATGTCCGGGAAAAAGAAGACATATGGTAACCATAAAAAAAACTAAAGAGTACTTTGTTTCCACAAGCGGTGCCAGAGCACTGATGCTCAAATAACTGAATAAACTCAAGAGTTTCCATTCACAGAAGTAGGTTTACCTCCATAGCGAACTCTCCGTCACGGTTCCCAGGTTAAAGTCGAACAGTTTTGTCAAAATCAGGATCACCTGAAAGAAAAACACGCAGACATTTAACAAATCACCCAGCAATCTCCATTTACACATTTCCCCAGCTACAGTGCTCTTAATGTGCTACGCTAAATGATAAAATGTCTGTCAGCTAGCCTCGCAGTGATGGATGAGAGTAAATATCAGGTGTGAATTTTATTATCTTGAGATGACAGTAGAATAAGAGGCAATGCACTCAGAGCCAGGACAGCCTGATGGAGTTAATGATGATCAGGGGAAGAGAAGAGAGAGAGAGAAAAAAAACATGACGCTGTACACACATACGCTAAAACACAAATATGCTCAAACTGTCAAATGTCACGCTGAAACGTGGCAGGTAAAATGCTTTGCTCTTCCCACCTGACAAAACATTCTGAGCACACACTCATAAACAACAGCGAACAAACGAGCATCTGTCTTTTCACAGTGAGTTTTTACCACAAAAAAAGAAAGGGATAGAGAGAGACTTTGAATCAAAAGCAGACAGTAAGTGGTCCCTTTGCGACCACGACTGTGTGAGAACACAGTCTTCAGTATCGCGTCCACACACTAATGAATATTAGTCTAAAAGGTCCAATATTTTATTTCACACTCCATGATTGTTCCCTAATGAGAGTTCAGTCAACAGGAGTATTGTCATTAACCTAAAAGAGTGCGAAAATCGAGTAATAATTCACAAAACGGATGCGGATGCAAACACAGCCGTTATAGGTAAACCTATTCCAGCCTGTCGGCAGACTGTGACTTTACTTACACCGCTATACCAGGTCCTGTGTTTGCTTATGCGTGTGCGCGCAACCTTCACTCCTCACGGCCTCACCTGTGATGGGACGTTTTCATCTGAGGTTAATTAACCAATCAGAGGAGGACAAACTATTAGCATATCCAAATACAGCATATCTGAAAGAGCAGGACCCCAGTCAAACTCACTCAGCTTCCTGAACTAGCGAAACCACCGTGATACTAGAACTAATTACATCTCCTGAAAGAGCCAAAGAGAGAGAGACCGTGTCCATGGAACTGAAAATGAATATTAATATCAAAGTCGAGGTTTCTATTGTCCGTTTCTATGAGGTCAATAATATGTGCAGGGATGTTATGCAGATTTAATTACATTTGCATATGAATGGTGGGTTTGATCCGGTCATGTTCATGCTAAGATCAGATTCAGTTTAAAGATGAATGACTTACTGTCATATTACAGTCCATATGCTGAGGTCTATTCAGTCGCTTTATTCTTCTAACCTCAAATACATGAAAAAACTTTACCATTACATTCATCTTTTTGTTCTTCTACCTTTTGTTCTCTCTGAAATGAATGTGTCATTACATGTGAAACATGTCAACATTGTTGAAGACTCAACATTTCTGTCTTTTTCAGCTGGAGCCAGTATGTCATAAAATCCGTATTACACGCCGAATCCTACAACTGAACAATTCCATTTCCATAATTCCCATATCTATTTCATTTACTTTATTGCATTTGCCCATGAAATATGATTATCTAAATTGCAGCCTATAGTGTTGTATATGGCCATTTTGTTGTGCTCTGCGTGATACCATGGAAACAACTCCTGATAAGACCAATCAGTATCCACTGAAGGCTGCTCACTTGACAGTGACAACAAGTAGCAGTGAAATCAAAAACAATAACCGGAGTAAGAACAGATGGTATAGCACTACTAACATAGCTGATGTGTCTTCCAGAGGAAGCTGACAAAACATTTTACAGCTTTTGAGACTGAAACCCCAAGCCATCACTTTGGGAACCTTTTTTTTTTTCTTCTCAAACTGGATATTTACTCTGGTGCCTACAAGCATTAAAAACAGTAGGATTGACTAAAAGTGTACTGCTTGTGTGTATATTTTCATATTAAACAAAAAAAAAAAGACACAGTAAAAAAGACACATGTAATATGAGCAACCAGTTTTGGCCTATACGTTTTTTTTTTTCAACATTAAAATTACAAATGTCTACTGAACCTTAATTGTGTGGCCAAATATTTAACAATGTTAAACTGTAATTAAATATATGATCACATTAAACAATAATTTATTAATACAGAATATTCCAACGTTAATGTACACTGTAAAAAAAAAAAGTGTTATTTTAACTGTAAAATACTGTAAAATCGTATGGAAAAAACTGTTAATAGGTTAACAGTAAGTTACAGTAAAAACTGTAAAATATCTAACCAGACATTTCATGTAATTTTACAGTTTTTAGAAGTAAAAAAAAGAACAAATCAATGTATAATTTACAGTCAAAAGCTGTAAACTGATATTCCCAGAATTCCCTGCGTGACACTCCACGTTTGACTCTGTGCACCTTCTATATATTAGTATATACTTCTGCTTTGTGACGAAGCTACTTGTGATGAGCTTTGATTCTTCATGTGGCTCTCTATTTTATCACCTGCATTATTATGGTGGTTGTCTGTATGTTATTGTAAGCTTTATACTGTAAATGTTGCTTAACATGTTTTCCCATATTGCTATAAACTCATTAGAGGTCAGCAATCTGCATGTTTACCCCCCAAATAAATACAGAAAATATGATTTTTTTTGTTGCAGATTTCTATATGTTTGACCAATTCTTACATTCATAGTATGCACCTTTCTTTCTTTTTTTGCAAAAAATAAGCACCAAATTTTTTTGAATACTATTTTCCAAGTTACTATCCTACTTAAATTATTCAGTTTTTTTGTTTATGTTGTTGTGGACCATGACATTTTGAAGAAGACTCAAGGCTATTCTCAAAGAGGACCATAAGCCTTTCAAAATCCACTCATGGGAAATTATGATAAACTTGTAAACTTCAGCTTTTAAGCTATAACTTTTTAAAAATGAAATAATATATGGAGTGGGACAGGTTGACATTTTAAATCAATTTGTTAACTGAAAGTCTTACTTTCTCCATTTTTCTTTTGAAGCCATTATAGAATGTTCTTTCTTTTTTCTAAGAGACGAATAAGGCCTGTGAGGGTTTTCTAGATTCCTAGCCACAGAACATAAATGATACCGCTCTTGGCTTATCTAAATACAACTTGAACTGGGGAGTATTTTTGCATCAATACCTAAATTTGGGATTCAGTAGAATACCAGCCTCTGGCACCTCAACTAAATCAACATCTTGAGCAACAAATAAACAGCCTCAGGCAAAATTAAATGAAACTACTGTAGGACTGTCAAATAATGTCAATAATTCATGATTATCTCATCTCATCACTAACACATTAACACACCTAATAATGTGTATGTGTTGGACTTAGTGATTGCAATGCTTATCAAAAAAAGTAGATTTTTACAACTCAATTCTCCAGTTTATCAAAATGCACAGGAAATGCAAATTCAATCCAATGCAAAGCTGCAATGAGTAAATAACAATTAGTATTTACATTTACATTGTCTTAAGTAATGTTTTTACAATAATACAATATTTATTGAGCTTTGATGACAAATCCCACCAAACAAAAAAGGGCATATGACTTTAGATTTGTTAATCCCATCTGGATTTTATTTGTACATTTTCTTTTAGGTACAGAATGAAACAGCTTTAACGTCAAAAGATAAATGTGCTGAAAAACATAACACATTTAATGAATCTCACACATTAAAACACTCACTTTCATGCTTCAAGTCACAGAGCCTGAGATGCCAAACTATATGCTAAAGAGTGGAACATTATTGACTAGGCCAAGTAACGATATTTGCCAAATTACTTTTTTAGTGTTGGTATAGCAATCAACCCTATTGGAGAGTAAAACAGACTAGAGGCTCATGATTCCCCAGCAGGTTGTCTGAGGCAAAAATAACCTAGCAAACCACGCTTGTACCTGAAAGCAAACAGCGGCAATCTGGAACCGTAAGCACAGACAATCAAGAAATCAAGAATACCCATTTTAAGTGGAAATTTTACTGCAAATGACGAAGGCCATAATTAAAACGGTTTCCGAAACCCTACACAACAAAATCACATTAACATGGGTAGGTGATTAAAAAGTCTGTATGTTCTGTGTCAGTTTTTCGGTCAGAGACTTTGTTTTCAAACACTCAGATGAATTCAATTAAAATGGTGAAATGAAATGGAACTACCTGCTCATTGTTCCACTGGCATTCCAACAGCAAAATGCAGTCAGAGTAAAGCACTGAATTTTCCATTGCAATACTGTTTCTATGAGAGCAGAGAAACACATTCATTGTGATTCTGCTCTCAAAGGAGTCTCGCAGCACACTGTGACTTTTGTTTCACTCTGGTGGACTTCGCAGCTCATATCTCATTGTTTTTGGCACTAATTTGTTTCTGTGTACTGTAATACACCCTCTGAATTAGCGCCAAACTGAAATTTATGCTCACAATTTGAATAAAATACAAAGGACGGAGGAATCTTTATTCTCTCATAAATCCAGTGATCATGAACAGACTGGGCATAATATATCAGTTTAACTCTAGTGGAATTGAAACAATCCGTTTCGATGTGTGCTTGGAGTGTGTGGAATATTAATCCGACATTCCTCACTTTTTTATTTCCCCCGCTTTTATTCCCTTTTATAGTGTTTCCTCCTCAATCTGTCTTCTAGTGCTCTCTGAGTATCATGTTTAGATGCTGTCGCGTGAATCAATAAACCTCAAGGCATTAAAATATGTTACAAAATGGAGGGAGGGGATGGGATGAAAAAGTAGAATTGATTTTTTAAAGTGGTTCATTTTAATATAATACAGCTGTATTATCATATGCTTCGCATGTCTGAATAGTATAACGAGGTAGGGCAAAAATGGAGGTTAAATGGAAGGCCTGCATTAGTATCATAAATTCTGCGGTAGTAATCAAATCTTAGACACATTTGTACTAATATATTTGCTTGTTTGTGTCCAGTGCTTTATTTGGGGCTGTAGGGTATCATACCACTTTACACTCTAATGATAAACCATCAAGGTAACTGAAAGATCCTCTGTGTTTGCAAGTATGACTGAGTTCTCACAGAGTGATTTGAAATGCAGACACTCATAGCATGAAATACAGTTTACAGGGGTAATACACACAATAGATGAATTTCAAGAATGAGTTTGTGCTTTGGGGCGAGAGGCGTTTTCTCATCAGTCAAATAAGCAAAAGATGTGCGCTCTCACACACATACACATACCTAGAAAAGGAGAATACTTATTCATATTTATGTTTTATTAATGCTCACTGCTTTGCCTTAGGAAAATCCACAAATCATTGCATTGCTCGATTCTGCCTCACTGAAAATTTCAATCATTTTCACACACTTCTGGATCTTATTTTGTGTTTATTCACCAGAAAGCCTGGGGGCCACACAGGGCCATAATAAAAACTCTGTACATTATCCAGCTCCTTAAACATAATCCACAAGTACACATCTGCATATGAATATATGTGTGTATATATACACGACCTTCATATGCATCGCTCTGAGATGATCCCGTTAGAACGCAAGCAGGTGCACATATGCGCACACATTCATACACAACACACATACACACACAGTGCATAAAGTTTCTGCTGAGAGCAGCAGCCTTCATAACACTGCCAACAGCTGGGAGGTTTATTTTACTGCCCGATATAAAAAGAAACCTTCATGTAAGCATACACATAAACAAACACACATATAAATCTTTACGTGTAACCAAACTTAGATGTCTTGTGCATATTTTGAGCAACACTTTTTTGGGGGTTTATATATAAAATGCTTGTGTTTTTCACTCTTTCTATTGATAATTTAGATTTAGACTTTTCTACAGCTTCGAGAACTGGGCAGGAAATCCAGACTTCCGGTTGCAAAACTTGAATCTTCATTCATGTTTCTGACGAATCACTGGCACATGAGCTTCTGCCAACAAACATACATACACAAACAAGTCATAAAGTCATCGGCTTGTACTTTCGGTACTTGTTTTGCTATGTCCTCTTAGAAACTCTCAATTGACATAAATAACCAAATAATATCTAAATTAAAATCTGAATATGTTAAGGTGTAGGAAGGAATACATGTTTTTTTAAATTACAGAGGTAGGTTTTCACAAGTGACAATGACAATTTATTTACAAGTATACAATATAGCTTAACATACAAATGATAAATGAGTGCATGTCTTCTTGACGGCTTTATCTCCCCCCATGTAATGATTACATGCAGTTAAAAGTGCTCTGTTTGCGCCTTATTAAATATTCTGGACAACTGAGACATTCTGCTGATTACCAGGGAAATTAATTTGGACTTTCAGAGATTTTGAGCGATTTATTCCTTGGTTACAATAGCCAAACACAAATGCCCTTACATACTGTACTATATCTGTGCTATCATACAGCATTTTAATTTAATTTAAAGCATACATTTCATCATACATAATTTTTACAAGTGTAAGTTCTTTAAGAATGCTTGGTTCACACTTTAGTAGAATGACCCCTTTCATTGTAAGTGCATTACTAAACACAAAAATAAAATCATTATTTTCTTAAAACAATCAAATTTAAGTCCTGCTGAGTTTCACTGGTGTCAGGCATGTTTTACACAGGAGTGAGTAAACCGCTTCAGACTAACGCCTTCAGGGAGCAGGTGTGTACATGTGATGTATGGGTGTATCTGTATGTAAAAAAGAAGAAGCAGTAAATAGAGCCTACCATTAAAGAAAGGAGCCTTTTCTCCTTCAGAAAATCAATGTGCTTTCAGTGTTTCTTTGTCTATAAGAATAGGACGGTCTGTCCTGTGAATCCAGGGTCCCTTAAAGACAATAAAACCTCTGAAGAACCCTATGAGATACAGATCTCAACTATTCACCTGGAGAAAGCCAGTGCTGAACCTCCACACAAATAGGTGGTGCTGTCTTCATTGTCTACAAAAGAACTGTAAACTTTCTAGTGACTAAAACATAAAAAGTATACATAACATTCTTAGATGAGCCAAACCTGACACGTGAGCCTAGATAATCAAATTATAGTGATATTAATCTATAGTGTAGTTATCCTATATAATATTTAACAAATATAAACAAGATATTTAGTCTAAATTGTGTTCTAAACTTATATGAACTAGTGAATCCATGTATGCATAATAAATGGAAACCACTTTAACTTAAAGGTTAAGCTAAGCTTTTCATATTTATATTAAAAGCTTACGTTGAAAAATATATATGTTATTATAATAATTATCCTAATTGCAGACCACCGGCATTTTTTTTAAATCAACTGAAATTATTTATTTTATGAAAAAGCAAAGGAAACTGCACCCCCTGGCTGTGTAAACTAGTTTAACAGAGCTGAAATGTAATGTTCATCTATGGCATTTTTATCTCACTGAAACAACAACAAAAAATAAGCAAATAGAAAGGCAGACCATTTATTTTAAAATGCCTGTTGAGGAGAAACTTAACGATGCTCGCAGCACGTCATGTGAAGAATGAACAGAAACAAATGTGAAGAAAAAGAGAAGAGCTTTGGTTTTTGTCTTTGAAATAGAAAATAGATGTTAAAAGTATTAGATGAACAATAAGCTGTTTAGCTCCCTGAAAAACCTGCTGTGAGATTATTGGCCCATATAAAGCGGTAAATATTCATGGCCCTTCTCCACACAATGTTAAACAGAGGGGTTAGTCATTTTTAAAAGGATGTAGCCTTTTAGAGGAGATTTATTTTTCAGGCCTGCCACAGAACATTAACGCAAGCTGTCACTGGGGTTAAAAGGCTAGAAATATGAGAGAAAGTTTTGCCATTGAGATAAAAATAGATTGAACTGAGCTGTCATCTGAACAAAGTCGAAATAAAGAGAGTCAGAAAAGGTTGCATCATTAACATTAAAGACACTCAAGGGATTTAACTTTGACTTGAACGTATCTGCTCCCTGTAAACACAGATTCTGTGATGTCACTTCCTTTCTGTGGCAGAACTGGGTTATAATAACTTGCTCTCTAAATTTTGTGTGACCTCTATGTTATGCTATTTTATTTTGATCTGACTTCCTTTGTTTCTAGTTCCCTGGCTTCCTTTGCTCTTCTCCATGTCTTTCACCACGGTTCTCTAGAGTCTGGATACCCACTCGACCTCCGCTGCCTCTGCCTTTAATTAAAAAGACAGAGAGACAAGCTGACTCTCTACAGACCAATAATTAGACACACACACGGACACACACAGGTCTCAAAGACATTCACAGGCATACACACACATCAGTGCCAAGCGCACACACACACACACACACACACACACACACTCTTTCTCTCTCTCTAAAGACCAATGACAAATGCTCTCATCTCCCATCTCCAGGTCACTTCTGACACTTGCTCTCTACATCCCGGGAAAGTGTACAATAACCACAATTAATCTGCATGCTCATTAATATTCAGTACTGTGACAAAGCATGGTAGCAGCTCATAATGAATAAATCCGTCACTGTGAATCCCATTGGAGGGAAAAACAGGTCACTGGTCTGCATATATTTGAATGTGAAGGGTACATGGCCGCTTTCACATATCTTATTATTATTGAGCACAGTTTGTTATTGAGAAATGCAGTGGCCTCAAACATATTTTGAGACTTTATTCTCTACAAAATTTCTGTATTATATAAAGTAATATGTTATATAAAATTATTTAATATAATGTTACTTTTATTTTTTTGCATTTATTATAGGCAAAAAAATCCACACACACACAAAAAAGTTTGTTAAATTTCAAATTTAAACCAATAAATGTATAATTATACATGAAAAAGAAAGTATATGGACACCCTCTGGTGGAACATGACATAATTAATGTGATGAGCTGCACCTGTAGGACACCACTGTAAATTTGAGGGGAAATGATTTCTCCTGCGACAATTTATTTCAATGGTCGCCTTTAGATATCCTGTTGAATGTAAGTAACTTTGCAACTACATGTTAACTCACTTGGTAACACTTCAGTATATAAATTAATTCTCACTATTAGCTAGTTGTTAATTAGTATGCCTATTATTAACATATTGGCTGTTTATTAGTACTTATATTCTGACCATATTCTACATCCCTAATCCTATCCAATACCTCAACTTAACTAAATTTAACTTAAACTTAACTACCTACTAACAACTAAAAAACAGCAAATTAGGAGTTTATTGAGGCAAAAGTTGTAGTTAGTGGTTTGTAAATAGTGAGAAATGGACCTTAAAATAAAGTGACCACTAACTCTCATTAGTCATTAGAGTGTCACTAGCCTGTTAGGTTAGGTTTAGGGTTAGTAGAATAAGTGGACATAATTGCAAATTAACTTACAGTCAGTCCAATGTCTTTGGGGGACCATCAAAATAAAATGTTTACTAACACTTACAGCTTACTAACACTCTAATAACTGGTAGTTGACATAGTTACTTATAGTTAATAGAATGGCTAAATCCACTAAAACTTACCACAAAAACAAGTTTTACTTAAATTAGTTACAATATTTATTTTCCACAAGTTCAAGTGAATGTATCTACATCTATAATTATTAAATATATGGTCATATTTTTACTGTTACTTATGCTTTTTGTTTAAGTTATTATATTGTTTTAGCTTTTATATTCTTTTATCATTTAGACAGGACAGTGGAGAGATGACAGGAAAGTATTGGGTAGAGAGAGGAGAGCAGGACAAGCATAGGGCCTTGAGATGGGGAATCAACCTCGGGTCGCCATGAGCACAGTTGCGCTGTATATGTCGGCGCACTAACCACAATCTGCAATGACCGTATGCATATAATATTTAATACTAAATGCAGATTTTGTCATTTTGATTATATAATCAAGTGTTTTAAATTAAACCTGGAGCATGCCAGAAAAAATGCATGTACTGTAGTGGAGATGTGCCCTGTCAGCACATACAACTTCATCTGGGAAAAAGAAATCATAAATCTTATATGTACATAAATCTCCATCAGTCTTTATAGCCCAATATTATTAGTACTGCAGAATTATTAATATAAAATGTTATAAAAAAGACATGATGCATGGATATAATTTATATTACCATTGGGTTGCTCACGTTCATATTGACAGACTCAAAAAAGGAGATTGAAGATAGAAAATTAAGCATAAGCAGCTTAAATGACACCCAGTAGTACACTGTGCATTAATGGATGCCATTTAAGCTGATTATGCTTAATTCATGGCCATTTTCCTAGTTCTACATTTTTTCTTTATTTTTTTTCTGGATGTTATTGGGATTTTGGTTGTAAAAAAGACTGCACCTCAGATTTCATACATTTTGCATGGAATGCTACAGACATAAAGGGCTATAGAAAGACCAAGGACATTTTTTTTAATGCATTCAATATAGTGATGAGCTTTAGCCAGTTTAGTTTTCCCACCTTGGTAAAGGTAAAATGTATTACTGGTTGACCTTTTAATTAGGGCTGTGCAAAAAAATCGAATGCGATTTTCATGCATATCTCACCAGTAAAGACGCTCCTGTAATTAGAAGTATATCTCCAGCACGTGCGTTTGGATCAGGGTTGCCAGGTTTTTACAACAAATCCTGCCCAGTTGCTTCTCAAAACTAGCCCAATCACGCTTCGAGGTGGTTCCCCGATAAATAGGCTTCCCGGGGTTAAAATATACGTTTTTTAGCAGGGTTGCCTTGGTAAAAATTCGCATTTTAGGGGCTAAATATCACATTATTTGTATTGGGGTCGCTTCGACCTGCGGACATGAAAAACAACCTCAGACTTGGCAACACTGGTTGGCATTTACTACACCGAGCCGTAATTCACTGACAATCTACACAAAATCGATGTTAAAATCACAGGCGATTCTTTGTCGATTTTGAAAACGATTTTGTGTTAGTTGTCGGTAGACTACGGCTCTGTGTAGTAACTGCCAACCAGTGTTGCCAAGTCTGCGATTGTTTTTAATATCCGCGGTTTGAAGCAACCCCACTACCAATAACGTGATATTTAGCCCCTAAAATGCGAATTTTACCAAGGCAACCCTTCCAAAAACTGTATATTTTAACCCCAGGAAGCAATTTTTATCGGGGAACCTCCTGGAAACGCGATTGGGCTAGTTTTGAGAAGCAACTGGGAAGGATTTGTTGTGAAAACCTGGCAACCCTGATCTGAACGCACGTGCTTGAGATATACTTCTAATTGCAGGAGCGTCTTTACTGATGAGATGTGCATGAAAATCGCATTCGATTTTTTGCACAGCCCTACTTTTAATTCAAAGGAGAAAATATTTATCGATACACAAAAAACTCTGAAAAATAATCAGACTGAATTAGCCCAAAGTGTTGTATTGCATTCCCTTTTACAGAAGTGATGGCCAGAAATTTGAACTTGACTGAACCTACCATCTCTACCACTTTTGTGAGTTTCAGCAAATATCTGAGTGATGGAGCTTTGGAAATGTGCACATATAGCAGAATAACCTGCAAAGAAGATCAGGAATATAAAAAGAAGTCTAATTATTTAGGTTTAAGGATTACTTCAAGGAACCACTACTAGATTTGTACATGTAATCCTCTAATATACGATTGCCAAGCTTTACAACAACATTTTTACAATGACAGGAGAAAGAATTTTTTTAATTCCAGATAATTATAATCCTCGGCTGTGGAAATGCTGAAAGTAGGGCTGTTTGTTTCACTTTCCCTCCACTTTGTATATAAATCCCTGTGCTGAGCAAATGACAAATTATTTCAGTTTCAAACTTTTATTGGTACTGGATATTCTTATACTTTGAGAATGGCTTTGTCTCATAAATCATATGATTTTAAAATGATTAGTTAGTGGCACAATACATGAATCTGTAAAACATGGAGTTTAACAAAATATATTCACATTGCTCTGGTAGATTCTAATAATGATTATGAGATTTCAGGGTTTGAGAGTATAAATCCTGAGGTTATGCAAGCAGCTCTGCACGTTAAGTGACAAATTATAGAAGACAGAATGTGCATAGATTCACTTGAACATATTATTCTTAAGAGTAATGCAGGTAAACGGATATGACTTGCTGTCAATAACAGAGGGACTGAAGCTCTTAAATGCCCCTCCACATTACTTGTATAGATATTATCAGAAAACAGGTTGATGTCACACGAGGTAACTACTCTACTTTAGATTACATGAACTTCAGAGAACTTCATTTTTGTATTAAAGCATAGTTTGCTGAAACTTTTTATATCTTTCATCATCTTTGCACAAATTGCAGAAAAAGGAAGAAAGGAACTAAAAAGACATGATTTATACACACTACTGTTCAAACGTCTGGGGTCAGTAATATTTTCTTTTAAGGAATTAATACTTTTATTCAGCAAGAATGCATTAAATTGATCAAAAGTGACAGTAAAGTTCTACTGTTACAAACGATTTCTATGTCATTCTAATAAATACTGTTCCTTTGAACTTTCTATTCATCAAAGTATCCTGAAAAAAAACAAATTCTATCACAGTTTCTTCAAATATATTATGCACATTTCTTGACCACCAAGTCAGCATATTAAAATGATTTCTGAAGGATCATGTGACACTCAAGGCTGGAGTAATTTAAAATGAAAATTCAGCTGATATCACAGGAATAAATTAAATATTAAAAGATTCTAGAACAGTTCTTTTAAATTATATCATATAACATATATATATATATATATATATATATATAAATATATATATATATATATATATATATATATATATATTTATTATTTTTGTCTATAGGTGGGTAGCAGCATTTATTTGCTCCATCGTAATGTTCTCCATATTTTTTAAACTGTACAAAAGCGTTTTAAGATGTGTACTCTTTAAATAAAACACTTTCTTTTGGGAAACTTTTATAAAAAGTCACTTGCTGCAAAACCAAAACTTTGGCATCCTCTCAAACCAGCCTAATATTGAAAAAAGTCCTTTAAAACTAACCAGGCTTGATGTGTCCCCGAGTCAGAGTGTTTACTGCTACAAGCTCAGCCACTCTGCTGCCCCGAGATAGAGAGGATGCGCACACATACACACACACACACACAAATGAGCATACACTCGCTCTCACACACAAACACACAACCACGTTGGCTGTCACTCCAGAATGAAACTGTTGGAGGATGTGTAGACATTTGGATGGACAGCCAAACTCTTCAAGGACATCCCTCATTTTCTCCACAGGCCATGAATACCCACACGAACACATGCACGCACACACCCTTGAAAGTTTTACATGAACACATGCACAAGTCCTCACTTGGACGTAGTTGTCTGCCATCTTCCTATAGGGCATCAGCAGAGCATCAACATGAAACTCCAGCGCAACAGACAGGCAAACAGAATAAACCCTGCGCAACCTATGATTGCACAGCCATAATCTGCGATTCTCTCACAGCAGGTCGGAGAGTTCTTTAGAACGCTAAAATCACTGCTCGATCACAATCAAACTCCTGTGGAGAGACTTTCCCTGGAGATGTGCTTCCTTAGCCACATTTGCATAAGATCTGTTTTGTCTAGACAACAAAACACATAAACCCCACCTTCACAATGATTCCTTGCTCTGCGGGGGCTCCTCTCAGAGAAAATGTCATCGTGGACTTTGGAGGGCAAACTATGGATGTGGACCCAAGGGCAAGCGTAGCAGGGGCCACAAAATGATTCTCTTGCATTTCCATCATCTTTATGGATTTTCATTGATTGTTTTTACAATTGAGAAAGCGGCCAAACAGCCTCTCCATTGCCGTGAATCAAAAGTGAAAGCTTTCTGCTTTCAGTGACATTAGGCTTAAGAGAGTACGCTTTCAGCAGAACACACAGTTTCTTGCTCTCTCTTACACACACACACACACTCACTCTGCTTCAGGAAAACTGCTGAACGCTACGGATCAATTTGGTCGCTAAAGCCACTAACATCAAAATATAGCAAATGCTTCAAACAGGCAAATGTTACTCTAGTTAAAAGCCGTACAGAATAAGCCAAACAAGTATCATCATAAAATGTAAATTGTAGCTGTGTTCCAATTGGTAGAGTCTCTACATAATGTTGGCTTTACTTGCCTACAGTCGAATGTTCACTTAACTTGACAAAATGCATTAATTCAAAACACCCTGCAACGTCATCACAAATAAACAAACTTGAGTCACTCATACTAGATCCATGTGTATTTATATAAATGTGAATGTATTATTTAATTAATATAAATTGTCACATTTTAAAGCATTAAAAAGAGTAATGTCTGTTGAAAACCTGACAATGTAATCTAGTTATATTAAAACTGAAATAAATCCATTCCATCTTATACACTGTAATATAAGCAACTACATATTTTACAATTTATGAAACCTTTTGAGTCTCAAATACTAAGAAATATCATTTTCTTGAAACTATAATTACACTGTCAGACCAAAAGAGTTAACACAGTTATCTGAACGAGGAATTTCATATTGATGAAATGTTATGGGTTTGTGAGCTCCCAGCATGAATGTGGTTGCATAAGAATATTGTTTTTCTGTATGCTTTTTTTATTTTCTTTTATGAATTTTGTTGTTTTGTTGTGTTGTCAGGTAAAGAGCTTACATTTTACATTTCTGGATTGTCACCATTCTTGGGGTTTGTGTGTCAAGAGTCGAGGCCAACAGTATGTACAGTACAACCATTAAAAACTATATCCTGGATATGCTTTTAACATTTTAAGTGTCCTATAAGACTATATACTGTATATGGCTATTATAAATGTAATAATGTAATTTATGTTACTAATTTAACAAATTTGCTAAAGAAGAAAACTGTTGTACTCACTAATTTAATTGCTAAATGAGTTGAATTGCATTAAGTAAACAAACACATTCGAATTGACAAAAACGAATATTATGTAGTACAATTGTTAAGACAATAGTTCATTGGTCAGATTAAACAACTCAATTAATGTCGATTATTTTTCATCCTTTATGGAAGTTTTGATTATATAGACTTTTATTATTAAAGGACCTCTAAATATTTGTGTTCCAAAGATATGTGGATTGACATATCTTTTTAAAAAATTTAAAATTTTATGTGATCTATCTCTTTAAGATGGTGTAATAACCTGTAAAGTCTCTAATTCTTCCGTGATGTCAACACACACATATGCACGGCTGCAACATGCTCTCTGTGACACCTTTGAGTGTAGCTGTATCCTACTCTACAGGTATCTGTCCATCTGCTCTCACCTTCTGGAGCAAACAAGGGTATTTAACACAGGCTGCACTATAATAACAGTAAAAATTAGCAGCAACATTATTGCCTATGCGTCTTAGTGGGTAAATAGCACTTGTATGTGTGCGTGTCAGTGATTGAGCGAGGTACAACAGAGGTGCGAAAGGCCAGACATTAGCTTTATCACTTGTGTGGTAATAAGACAGAGTGTCTACAGGAAGCAACGGGAAAGGTTTCACATTTGATGAAAACTGGCATGACAGAGGGCTTCATTTGTTGCTTGCCGCTGAGAGGCTACCGGTGTCATCTCTTCTCGTGCTAACATCATTTCCTAAACGGATCTTTAGAGAATACAATTTGGGCCTCATTTTTCATTTAACGTCACGATTTTGTATGTTGCTTTTTTAAATATATTATTGAACGCAATTCTTTAAACAATTTAGTGCTTCGTTATGTATAGCAGTTTCAAATGTGTCAAATCAATACTGTGAATGTTTGTGTGCAGTGCAATAAATGTGTGTATGCCAAGGCGAGATAGAGACAGAAAGAGTTTGCGTGGATGCTATCTGTTCTCTGACGTTCAGTTTGCATCTGTGGCATCATGAAACATCACTCATGCGGTTTGGTGAAAGATACTCTGATGGCATCAGCAGCACTGCAGAAACACGCACGCACACATAAATTCTGCAGGTATTACCCTGCCAATCTAAAAGTCTGCTGACAGAGTCGGTCATTTATATTTCAGATGAGGCACGGAAATTGTGAAGGAAAAGGAATGAGTTTGGGTTACAAAAAATAGGCGTCATTCACACTCAAAACACAGCAGCATATGGAGAAATACAAACAGAGCACCCTGGGCACTAGAGATGTAGATATACAGCAGATGTAGCAAGTAGATTATTGATGAAAGAAATTGATAGTTTATAAAGAAAAGTGGTGCAGGCAGATAATTGTCAGTCATATTAAAGTAATATCAATTAATTCTTCTGAACTGTGCTCTTATTGGCAGGTTCTTCTGAAACATCTGCATCCCAAAACAGATGCCCTAATGAAGTATGCATCAAACCACAGGTGATGAGACGTAAGCTGTGTCCAAAATCCTGTACGTACTTAATATACAATGGATTCGAACAAACTGCATCTCATTGACATTGTCTTTTGACATAGCAAAACAAAGCTCGCAATTCTGAACCTTTTTTTTTTCACTTCTCTCAGCTACTGTGGCCTTATGGGACAGAAAAGTGTCCACTAGCTGCACACTTTATTATTTCAGCAGATGCAGTAGGTCATCTGGGTATTGCTTGCCTACAGTTTAATAAATACTACATATTTTGACATCCTACTCTTTTTGCATAGTCTGTGGTAAGGAAGAACAAATATAAGTGCACAAATTCAGATATGAGGAGAAATTTTTGAGTCATGAGACACTAGAACAAAAATTCTTCTATAAAATGTGTTGCTCATAAAATACATACAGTAGCAAAACTCCATACGAAATCTTTCATACAGCATTCATTTACATTAAAATCTTCAAATCTGCCATTTAAATAAAGAGTTGAAGAGAAATTTCAGAGAAAGTTGAGTATGAGCACAATAGTGACAGACTCAATAGTGATAGACTTTTATGCTCACACATGCTTTGAGATCATGAGAATAACAGATAAATAATTGTATGGGTGTTTTGAGAACTGGTGGCTTTCAATATGAATATAATCCTTTCTGGAAAGTACACATTAATTAAAGAAACATTAATATTAAGAGGAGGCAGATTGATTTTTCTTTTGATTTGTGGATTATGTTCTCACTGCCTAATTTGTGGTCTGTCAAATGTACATTTACATTTATTCATTTAGCAGACGTCTTTATCCAAAGCGACTTACAATTGCTCAAATGCTTGAGCAAGTGCGCTTTTTTACCTATGCTTGGATGGTACGCTTTGGTTGCAGTCTCTGTTCATAAACAAAAAAGGTGACGCACACGTGCGCGCGCTGGTTTTGCAGCTGCCGCGCACCAGTCCTGCTTGTGAACTACTCAAGAATATCAAAGCCATCACAATACAAAACTACAGATAAGACATCCCACTTGTTCCATTTTAACTTTACAAGTGTGTATAAGTAACAATTAACAAAGTATGGTTCTTTCAAGTGAACTACGTTGGCTAAAGTTGACACTCACGCTGCTGTTGTGTCCGGACCACAGCACCATGGCCTGATTATGAGCCGAATCTCCGGAAAGCGCAAAGCTGGACGTGATCAGGTGTGGCTCATTCTGCCTCGGGCTCTTTCCGGTACCGTCAACTCCTCCGGTACGCCTGAACTCGAACCGAGAACCGGCCGCGCTGTCAGACGGAAACAGACTGCGCTTTTCTCTCTTGCTCACTTGGGTTTCGTTTGTTGGATAAACTTTTCCGTCTTTTTCTTCAGCTGGGCTCGTCCGTTCTGCTCTGGATATGTGCGCGTTCTGCAGTTGCTCTCTCCAGGACACGAAAGAAGACTTTTTGTGCGCTTCGGAGGAAAGTTGAGCTCCATCAAGTCTCCATTTCCAGTTTTTAGCAGTGCTGCCGTCCGGTGCACTTCCAAAATCACGGCTGATAAAAGCTGTTGGCTTCGCGTGCGCTTCATTCCGGCGTATTGGCGCGAAGCACGAGGTGCAGGTAATATCTGAGCGCGCTGGGAGCGGCACAAGAGCACAGACAAAAAACAGTGTCCAGCACGACTCGAACCCCAAGGCATCCTTCATCTTCATCATCCTCCCTCTAATTTTTACCCTTTAGACCCTACCAAGTCCACGTAAGTTACCTTAAAATCCCAACATAAACACCTAAAATAACTTTTCGCCACGATAACGACGTTAGGGGGATACCTGTATAACGGTGAATGTGTCTGATGTGCGGGTTCGGTCGGTTCTGAGCTGGGTGTAGTTACCGGAGGGGTGGAGCCGCTGAGTGACACGCGCTCACTCACTCACTCCGGCTTGGATCGATCTCGGGAGCAGAGTGTGTGACAGGTGCGAGCGCGCGCGGGGTATAGCGATGGCCCCGAGGGTATCCGCGAGCAGAGACATCTGGAGCAGTCGAGACTGCATCTTTTCATATTAATATGTAAGCAGGAAAACAGATAAGCTCGTCTGCCGTCACATCAGTGAGAGACAGATGTTAAATACAGAAACAAAATGATAACCACTGATAAGTCTTAATCTTAAGACATTAATCTAACAGCGACTGAGTTTCCTTAAATAAACTTTTAGCATATACACTCCCCGTTGTCCTTCTAAACATAATTGACACATATATCGTGAAGAATCTGAATGCATTGCTTTTCTATAAAATGTCATAAAAGCACTGTAGAATATGGTTATGCAGATTTAGATAATTATTGGCTTATAGGCCTACTCTAGCTATCTAATTCCACTATCAATTCTTTGAAAACACATGATAAGAAATGGTATTCGGTGTAAATGGTGTCAAAGATAGCCAGGTAGATTGACGTGGAATCTTTTAAATCTAAATTCGGATGCGAATGAGATTTCAGAGCTTCAGTGGAGGGAGGGGAAGGAGGGAATTTTTAACACCTTACATTTTAGATTGTTCCTTACACAAAGCTATAGACGCTTAAAAGATTTGGGGTGTGTCAGTCAGTTCACAATCAACATATATTCAATGTACCAAAATATACACAGTTTGCTATTTTAAATCAAAATTTGTTTGCTTAATATGTTTGCATAGAATTGTTGTCAGGTTTACTTCTCTCTCCTAAACTGACAGAAATTATGAACAAAGAAGATCTTATAAACATGATACCAGAAGGATATTGGCCCGGCATGATGTTATACCGCAATATTGTTCATAAATACCAGTGATTTTTTTAATGTTTGACTGCATTATTGTGTTGCAGGAAATTGAGTCATCTGTGTCCCAATTTGAAAGTTTATCAAGGTGCTTGCTATTGCCTAAACTCATATCTAGAATAGATTGATGGAAGACATAACGATCTAATAAGCAGAATGAGTCACATCAGAATATATAAGTAGTGTGGAGTAGTTCTATGGAGTTTTTGGTCTTTGAAAAGTCTTGGAGTATGGAAAAGATTATTCAAAAACTCTTTTTGTGTTTCACTGAATAACACCATACAGGTTTGTACGGAAGCCAGTTTTTGCTTCAGATTAAACAATAAAGATATGTTTAAAATAAGAAGTCACATTGTGAGAAATACATTTGCAATTGGGAGCCATAATGTCACAACTGTGATAAAAAAGGTCACTATTGTGAGACCTTATCTGTTTCCTCAGTGATAGAGTCTGGTTTCCGTACACTGTAAGAAAAAAAAAAGGTAAATAAATAAAAAAGGTACTGGTAATTTTCTACCAGGACATTATCGGTTAAGTTTACAGACATTTCCATTAATCTAAAACTCAAACACAATGCAATTCATGCAATGCATTTCAAAAATCACAGTGAATAATCAATACCGGAAATTCTTTCATCTTAACAAAGTACATTACGCCCTATTTTTATGGACTTTTCCTTTAGTGTATGTTCGGATGACATCAGAGTAAGTAAATAATGACAGAATTTTCGTTTTCCATGAGCTATTCCTTTCATTTCAAAGTTAAAACCTGAAAATAAGAGGTTTAGTATTGAAACGTTTCAAGACACAAATAAACAGTTATCTATATAAAAGTTAAAAGCATCTAAATTCTCTGTATAAACATCCTAATCATCTCTGTAGTGAACTACAATTTGGAAAATATTTAAAAAAAGGAAAGCAGGCATGAAAAAGATTTGCATTTATGATTAATTTAAAACAACCTGTCGATTGCATGATTAGAGAGAGAAACAGACTTTAAGAGATAGAGGGCAAGAGATGTCTTTCCTCTCCCTTGGGAAGGAAGTGGGGGGTGTTTGAAGAAGGAGAGGGCAAGGAAAACTCTTTGCAGAGAGTTAAAATATGCACATTTACAGCTGGCTCTGTATGAACTGGAACACTTTCACACACGGACACCCATATAAACATGCATGTTCAGCCTGATATGAGGAAAGTCAGAAATATCTGGTCTCCTTTTTTGCCACGATTAAGGTGATCTGGAAATTACCCTAGCTCTGTCCATCACAGAAAACCCAGAGGATTTATGTGAGCGCCATAGATATCTTTATTTTCCAGCACTCTCAGCTGAACTCTAACCCTTGCTAACAGCTAGAATGATTTATTGAACTGTATCGCAGTCACTGTCTTAACTCATCAGCTGACCTACCCGTTAAGTTGACCTGATTTAATTTATTAGAACGGTCAAGTAGAATAAACACTTCACACAGTAAGTGTGTAATGCTAAAAGGGAAAGTTCACCCTACCCAAAAATGTAAATACTGTCATCATGTACTCACACTCATGTCGTTCCAAACCTTTATGCATTTTTTTTGTTCTGCTAAACACAAAAGAAGATATTTTGAAGAATGTTTGAAACTAACAGCTTGGGTTGCATTAGACAAAAGGGGGTAAATGGGAATTGAAATTTTCTATCATCATGCTTAAAATATGTTCAGCAGAACAAAGAAATGCATAAAGGTTTGGAACGACATGAGGGTGAGTAAGTTATAAAATTTACCTTTAGGGTAATAGCACATCTTTCCATCCTTCCATCCAAGCTTAAAGCTTTTCACTCATGTAATGAGGAATTTATCTGGGTTTATATGAATGTGAGTTTTAAATATGATTTCCATCCTGTTTCACCATCTGAATACAACAGCGTTCCTCTCAACAAAGACAGAACCTTTTAAAGGCACTAAAGGTTTGTCATTTTACATGAGTAATTGCAGCATCAGCTTTTTTCAATGGGATTCCTTCCCCTTGTTGCGTTCATAAATCATTTGTTTGTGTTTTGAAAGGAAGCTTTTTTCCTGGCGGAATGCCTGGTGTATTTGCAATGTGAAGGTGACTGACGGGAATGGTTTGCATGTATCGGATAATTGGCATTTCACTAATCACTTATTGCTGTGTCAATGCTTTGTCAGATTTTCTGACAGTTTCAAGGGTAATAAATCAACAACCGCTTCCTCTGTGACATTTTTACTTTAGGGCAGACTCTGTCAGGATTTCCCTATGATTCCAGCCAGTTGGCCGGCAGCAATTGTTTGACTTTAAAAAAAACACAAAATATACATGCAGCTAATGGCTCTTAGTCCACTCACATCCCCCAGTATATCACGCTTCTGTCATGCTCAAACAGAAACAGACATTCTTCCCTGGATTTTACGATATACTGCTGCAAAATATAGACACTCAATGTCATATTCTTCAGACTGAAGTATGTTCATGCACATTCAAACACAAGCATCTGCGAAGACTCGCAGCCTCCAGGCAGTGTCCCATTTGTAGTGTTCTCAGTCCATGCAGGAGCTTGTTAGCTCTGACACTCCGGTATGAGATCTTACAGACACTGAAATGGCCTCCTGCACACACACACACTTATGCAGACATGTGAAAGAGAGTGCTGCAGAGCTTTTATCACAGCAGTTGCCATTGTGTGTAGTGGAAAACACACACGTGCGCACACACAAGCATAAGTGCACATTCATTGGTCCTAGTGGATGGGTTTCTATGTTGCGCAGAAACAGTCAACTGACAGAAAGAGAGAAATACCATAAACTGACATAATGAAGCAGCTACACTCACACTGGTTGGATTTATTTAAAAAATTGAACAAAGGAATGAGAGAGAAGAGTAATGAAATTCCTGACTGTCCTAAAACAGAATAATCCATATTAGATTAATTGTTTTTACAAAGACAATGTTCTTTTGTTCATTACGGCTCATTATCTGTGCTGTTTTTTTTTTTTCTTTTTACTTTCTTCATTATGGCTCATTATCTGGGCAATGCTCACAGTCAGAACAAATCTCTGAATTTCAAAAACAATTCAAAGACAATCTTAAACTACTGACGTGATGCATTTTTAAACTGCAGAGCCTGGATATTTGTTGGGTTAACACATGGGCAAGAGTCTCCAACAAGGTCAGCAAAGGTCTGCCCTGATCAACAAAAGCCTTTGTTGTTGCAGAACTGAAAATAGCGTGTCAGTGGCAACATTATAGACTGAACTTTTAAAAACATTTTCTCTTGGCTGTTATGGTAGGGCTCAAGTGAAAGTCTGAAGCTTAAAGTGTTAGTTCACCCACCTGTCATTATATACTCACCCTCATTTTATTCCAGTCATATGACATTTTTCTTCTGTGCTACACGAATGGAGTTTTGACACATTTTCATGCTATTCTTTTTCATACAGTGGGGATGGATGCTATCAAGTTCTAAAGTCCACAATAAAAGTCTCATAAAGTATGTCCATACAAATCATGTGCTATTTCAAGTCTTCTGAAACCATTGATGAATGGACAGAAATGAACATTATTTGCATAGTTTGACGTCAGTGATACTCACGTGTTTTGTATCCAGTTGTTGTGTGACAAGCTCCCTAACACCCTGCATTTTTCTGATCCACAGAAGAAAGAAATCCATTTTGGTTTGGAATTACATGAGGTTGAGTGAATGATGATTGACCAATGTATAAGGTCACAAAGCAGTAGTAAAAACACTAGATACAAAGCAAATCACTGCAAAATGCATTTTGGAACAGCTGTGACGTGTGAAAGTAAAACTGTTTTGAAACAACATTAGGGAATGATGACAAATTGTTCATTTCTGGAATTTGGAGGTTTTGCTCTTCTATAATCAAAACATAAAAATAAAAAATCACAACTGAGTGCATGAAGATGTTCTGAATAGCAGCCAAGTACAAATTACTCAAACAATGTGATCAGTTTCATTCAGATGTTTCCCCGGTGGTTAGAGGTCAGGTCACCAAGCTAAATATACTGCATTTACACATTGTTTTGATTGCCTTATCGACCAATCATCATGGCAATTATGTGATTAATGAATAAAATGTCTATTTTATTGTGCAACAGAATTATAGTCTACAGGATTAGGAATAAGAGTAACTCATTGGCACCTCTTACAATAAATTTCCTGTTAAACTCGCTAAATATGAAAACAGTGACACACATCTTGAGAGCAATAAACACAGTCAGTCTGAGACCAAACTATCAGTTACAATTACGTTGGCAAATTAACTATTAATGAATAATGAAGACCACTGCACACAAGACGTGGTTTGTCTTTAATGGGGTTTTGGAATCATTCACTCTATGTTTTAATGTTGACTCTCTTTCTCTCTCTCGCTCCTTTCCCTCGCTCTCCAATTACTGCTGCAGCTTCGCCATTCAAAATCTTAATCAGAGAGCAGCCTATTCATTTATATACGGGCATCCATGCATATTAGCAATACAAACACATGCAGACACACAAATATTCACAGGTCTTTATGGCTCTGCCGAGTGCATTTGTTTATTGCCACTGGAAAGCAAACACCATCTGTTAATGAACAAACTCTCTGACCCACTTAGTTTCATTCACTCTGTCTTAGCCTTATACATGCACATGCTCCAGACAGACAGAGGTTCATAAGTGTGTCATTTGAGACAGAACAAGAATACTATCCTTCAGATACACAGAATAAACTGAATCAGTTTGTGCCTTCTAATGTTTTTCCAAGGCACAGCATGAATCAATACTATCAGATTGACTTTGGCTCTTTGGGAAAACAAATCAATAAATAAGTTGTTTTCTATATGAGTACCTTAATAGACATAAATCAAAAGAAGAGCCTATGAGATGTGCAATGGATTAAAAGAGAGTTTGCAAGAGAGAAAGAGAGAGTGATGTCTGCCTCTCTGTTATTGAAAGGCTAAAACAATTTGTGTAAGAACCATAAGTCTATATTCACACCATAACCATACATTAAAATAATGACAAGTAGACTAAAAGGGGGGTTTATGAGATGCATTGTGCCTCAGGTTATATTGTATTTACTCAACAGTGTTGGGTAGGGTGACTATACATCCTCTTTTCCCTGACATGTCCTGGCTGAGATTTCTAAAATGTCTTGCCTAAAATGTCCAGACTATGGTTTTGTTTGTTTTCATACTTGCTGAAAGTAATGACTAAAAAGTAAAAAAAAGGTAATTAAAAGGTAATTAAGATAAGCTGGAAGATATGTTTACACTACACAATACATGGTAAGTTATTTCAGATTAATATTTTTGATATTTATATTTGATATATATGATACAACCCGAATTCCGGAAAAGTTGGGACGTTTTTTAAATTTTAATAAAATGAAAACTAAAGGAATTTCAAATCACATGAGCCAATATTTTATTCACAATAGAACATAGATAACGTAGCAAATGTTTAAACTGAGAAATTTTACACTTTCATCCACTTAATTAGCTCATTTAAAATTTAATGCCTGCTACAGGTCTCAAAAAAGTTGGCACGGGGGCAACAAATGGCTAAAAAAGCCAGCAGTTTTGAAAAGATTCAGCTGGGAGAACATCTAGTGATTAATTAAGTTAATTGATATCAGGTCTGTAACATGATTAGCTATAAAAGCTTTGTCTTAGAGAAGCAGAGTCTCTCAGAAGTAAAGATGGGCAGAGGCTCTCCAATCTGTGAAAGACTGCGTAAAAAAATTGTAAAGGCTTTGCAAATCTCATCATCTACAGTGCATAACATCATCAAAAGATTCAGAGAAACTGGAGAAATCTCTGTGCGTAAGGGACAAGGCCGGAGACCTTTATTGGATGCCCGTGGTCTTCGGGCTCTCAGACGACACTGCATCACTCATCGGCATGATTGTGTCAATGACATTACTAAATGGGCCCAGGAATACTTTCAGAAACCACTGTCGGTAAACACAATCCGCCGTGCCATCAGCAGATGCCAACTAAAGCTCTATCATGCAAAAAGGAAGCCATATGTGAACATGGTCCAGAAGCGCCGTCGTGTCCTGTGGGCCAAGGCTCATTTAAAATGGACTATTTCAAAGTGGAATAGTGTTTTATGGTCAGACGAGTCCAGATTTGACATTCTTGTTGGAAATCACGGACGCCGTGTCCTCCGGGCTAAAGAGGAGGGAGACCTTTCAGCATGTTATCAGCGTTCAGTTCAAAAGCCAGCATCTCTGATGGTATGGGGGTGCATAAGTGCATACGGTATGGGCAGCTTGCATGTTTTGGAAGGCTCTGTGAATGCTGAAAGGTATATAAAGGTTTTAGAGCAACATATGCTTCCCTCCAAACAACGTCTATTTCAGGGAAGGCCTTGTTTATTTCAGCAGGACAATGCAAAACCACATACTGCAGCTATAACAACAGCATGGCTTCGTCGTAGAAGAGTCCGGGTGCTAACCTGGCCTGCCTGCAGTCCAGATCTTTCACCTATAGAGAACATTTGGCGCATCATTAAACGAAAAATACGTCAAAGACGACCACGAACTCTTCAGCAGCTGGAAATCTATATAAGGCAAGAATGGGACCAAATTCCAACAGCAAAACTCCAGCAACTCATAGCCTCAATGCCCAGACGTCTTCAAACTGTTTTGAAAAGAAAAGGAGATGCTACACCATGGTAAACATGCCCCGTCCCAACTATTTTGAGACCTGTAGCAGAAATCAAAATTGAAATGAGCTCATTTTGTGCATAAAATTGTAAACTTTCTCAGTTTAAACATTTGCTATGTTATCTATGTTCTATTGTGAATAAAATAATGGCTCATGTGATTTGAAAGTCTTTTAGTTTTCATTTTATTAAAATTTAAAAAACGTCCCAACTTTTCCGGAATTCGGGTTGTATATATATATATATATATATTTTCAAAATTACAAAAAATCTCCAAAGAAGTAAAAAAAAAAAAATTCTATATTGGCAGTTGATGTGTTTTAATGAGGAGAGAAAGTGAGTTGTTAAAAGTTATCCAGTTGCCAGGTGCATACTGTCAAACACAACCACATCTAAAAAACCTATTCATATGACTCAGCAGAAGTTTCTCAAAATTGGATTTCAAAAAGCAGCCTACTGTGGCAGTACCATAGTACACTGACGGTATCAGATGCAAATACCAGATGTTAAATCAGATCGTAATCATATCTATCTATTTACCTTATGTGGCCTCAAAAACAGACTTTTATGCAGCTTGATATATTTTTTTATCATATTATTTTTTATTTATCTTTGTATTCAAGTACAGTGGTTTGTAGTGCAAGTAGTTTTACCTTTTGCTGCACTTTGTTATTCTTGTAGGTATAATGCAGCTAATCAGCTGGAAGTCTCACACATTCACACAAAACAGCTTTATTCCGCATTGCAAAATAAGATGGATAGGGCAAATGGCCTAAAGTGTTTTTGTGTTTTTGATTGGTTGAAAAAATGTTTTTACTTGCAGTTCAGAGACACCTGCACATGCAGGTGTTGAACATAATTAAGTCAATATTAAAGGGGTCATATGAAACAAAGTTTTTCTTTCTCTTTGGAGTGTTACAAGATGTCCGGGAACAGATAAGATACCTAAAGGTGCAAACACTAAAGTCTCAAATCCAAAGAGATATTCTTTATAAAAGATAAGACTCATCCACACCCCCCTAAAACTCCTTGTTTAAACATGCCCCCACGTCTTCGTCACGATGTGGGAAGATTTCTACCTGGTCTCATGGCATAAATGTACCTGGGAGCACTATTTAGCGAGACGTGAAACCAATACATACCAATACCACTGCAGTTTCCAAAATAAATGAACACTAGAGGCAGAAAAACTCTGACACCTTTTATTCCTTTTCACACAAGTTAACATTAACAGAGTTTCGATTCAATTTTTCAATTACTTGTTATGACTTCAAAACAATATTAATATGCTGGAAGATTTGAAAACTGATGGTTTTGAATGTAGCATCGCACATATCCAGCTTCATATCTATGGGTTTTCATAGATGGTTTATTTTCGGTAGCTCACGGAGTATGAAGATATACTTGAGAGACGAGGAGTTCCCGTGTAACCACGGTTCAACAAAGCAGTTCAGATCTGCATATAAAGAAGTTCAAATGGCACGGTTGAATCAACAAATGCATTTTTATATCAGTTTTTTTTGTTTTATTAATTGTTTACACTATCAGGTAGGTTTAGGGTTGGGTTTAGTGTAGAGCATATTTCCAACACGATAGAACAGTACATTTTTTGCGACAGTCCCCGGATATTTGAATTCTGAACCGCTGCAAGATGTACTAGAAGCAACATAATAAAAACACAAAAATATGTTCCTATATCAATATTACCGAGCCCCGCACATGACATACAAGAAAAAATAAATAAATTGTGCGCACAATTTACTTATTCATTCCCTCAATGTACTAAAACGTGCAAACGATTACTATTGCATTCCCTCAGTTTGCTAAATCGTGCGCATGATTTAGCAAATCGAGGGAACAAATTAGTAAATCATTCGCACAATTTATAAATCTAGTGAGCAAAATAGTAAACCAAGGGAATGCAATAGTAATCGTGTGCACGTTTTAGTACTGTACATTTAGGGAATGAATTAGTAAAACATGCACATGATTTAGCCCACTATTTTTTCCTGCATGTCATGTGCGGGCTCCATACAATATAATAAAACCGTGCCAGAGTTCATGAATTGAACCAGTGTTTTAGCGCCACTCAGTGGACATTTTTATTTGAAACTGCAGCGAAACGTGCAGTAAGGTACAGGTGCTGGTCATATAATTAGAATATCATCAAAAAGTTTATTTATTTCACTAATTCCATTCAAAAAGTGAAACTTGTATATTATATTCATTCATTACACACAGACTGATATATTTCAAATGTTTCTTTCTTTAGAAAGTTCTAAGTTTCTTCCAACTTAGTTGGGGCTCCTTTTGTCTGAATTACTGCAGCAATGCGGCGTGGCATGGAGTCGATCAGTCTGTGGCACTGATCAGGTGTTATGAGAGCCCAGGTTGCTCTGATAGCGGCCTTAATCTCTTCTGCATTCTTGGGTCTGGCATATCACATCTTCCTCTTCACAATACCCCATAGATTTTCAATGGGGTTAAGGTTAGGTGAGTTTGCTGGCCAATTAAGAACAGGGATACCATGGTCCTTAAACCAGGTGAGACGCTTCTGACGCTGTCTGTTGTTCAAGACACAAGGAATGCGACAGCTGAAACCCATGTCTTGCATACGTCTGTGCGTATTGGTTCTTGAAGCACTGACTCCAGCTGCAGTCCACTCTTTATGAATCTCCCCCACATTTTTGAATTGGTTTTGTTTCACAATGCTCTCCAGGATGCAGATATCCCTATTGCTTGTACACTTTGTTCTACCACATCTTTTCCTTCCCTTCGACCTCTCTATAAATGTGTTTGGACACAGTGCTCTGTGAACAGCCAGCCTCTTTTGCAATGACCTTTTGTGTCTTGCCCTCCTTGTGCAAGGTGTCAATGGTTGTCTTTTGGACAACAGTCAAGTCAGCAGTCTTCCCCATGATTGTGTAGCCTACAGAACTAGACTGAGAGATCATTTAAAGGCCTTTACAGGAGTTTTGAGTTAATTAGCTGATTAGAGTGTGGCACCAGGTGTCTTCAATATTGAACCTTTTCACAATATTCTAATTTTCTGAGATACTGAATTTGGGATTTTCCTTAGTTGTCCGTTATAATCAGAAAAATTAAAAGAAATAAACATTTGAAATATATCAGTCTGTGTGTAATGAATGAATATAATATACAAGTTTCACTTTTTGAATGAAATTAGTGAAATAAATCAACTTTTTGATGATATTCTAATTATATGACCAGCACCTGTACATATGAACGGTGTTGCACAAAAATTGCACAGAGGTACGTATTTTTATGAGACCAAGTTGAAAGATTTGCATAACGCTGCCCAAATGTTCACGCAAAAAAAAGGTAACTTTATTGTTGCTGCCACTGCTGCCATCATGTTGTGAAGACACTGTGTGTTTCATTGCGAAAGTGAAAATACTTTGTTTGGCCTTCCGAAAGAGGACACGACTAGAAATCAGCAGTTAAGTTGTATTTACAACACTGTTCCAAACAGTTAAACCCAAATTTTATGGAGGACTGTTTCCTGATCCAGAGAGAGAAGACTAAAATGCCGGCTATTCTGACTCACAGTCTGTAAGTACGTTTACATATTTAAAGGCTTTGTCATTGATGATTCAAACTAGTTTTGAGCAGTGTACAGTAGCACTTGTTGTTTGTCGTTTCTCCGAACACAAATGCAGACATGGTTTTATGTTTACATGGCACAATGCAAAGCAATGCATAAAAATACAGTATAAGTCATTATAATCAGTAATTATGTCCCCACTGGATGCAACAAATGTTGCTTGTTTATAATGGGTTTTAATGTTTTTGTCTTAGCGCTCCGGGAGACGGCATCACAGAATGGTAACACTTGAGGTATTTGGTCACAACGCACTGAATAGCAGGCCAATCAGAGCACACCTAGCTTTTCCGATCAATGAGTTTTAAAAAAAATTCAGAAAGGTGGGGCATAGAGGAGAAACAATAATGTACAGTATGTGGAAAATAATCTGTTGCTTGAACTTTAAATCACTTAAACACATTGCTTTATACCAAATACACCGAATAATGTTCTTTTTATCAACATCGTATGACCCCTTTAATCTCTGCCAAAGAATGGGATGCATTTGCAAGTTTCAGAGGACTATGGGTTAATAGCCACTTCATGCAGTGCTCATTTTGTTCTGTGTGTTTTTTTTTTAAAGTATACCATTACTGTGAGTGTGAGCTGTCTCAATGATTCACATTTGCTAGTTCTGATTCAAAACAGCTGGACAAGCAACTTCACTGCTGAAATATTGTCAGTGAAAATGTAATGCTATGGTGTTTGTCAGCAGTACCCCACTGCTTCAACAATAAAGCTCCCTACTCAGAAATGTAGTTAAACTAATTGTAGTGACGCTATTTGCACAACACTGATAGTCATTGTTTAAAAAAATGGTATAACATTTAAAGATTTTTTTTTTACATTTTGTCATCATGTCCTTAACCTTATGTTATTCCAACCCTTTTTTCTTTTTTTTGCAGGACATAAAAAAAAAAAATTCTGAAGATTACAAACAATTTTGTATTGAATGCTTTTCATTGTATGAACATAAACAATTTTTCCACAGATGAAAGAAATGCATATTGATGACATAAATGACATGAGTGAATGATGATTTAAATTTTTTGGGGGGTAAACTATTCCTTTAAATCTGAATCGTTGATGTATGTAAAAACATATAAAAATGGCCCAATGCATAAGATCAGTAGTGAAAATGTTATTTTAGCACAAAACACAAAGCAGAGGACTGCACAAGATCTTTTGGGAAAGCTCCTGGCCATGTAATGTGTCCTGGTAAAAGTCCTCTTTTTACCTGACCCGATAAAAAGAAGGGAAAAAATCGATAAATTCAGGCCCTAGAGTCCAGATCAGTTTAAAACAGTGCATGGAGAGAGAGAGATAGGACAGAGCAAATGTCAGTCTTTTAGTTGCTCTTCTCTAGATACCAGAGCAAAATGAATAGCAGAGAGTCTTTTGACTTCATAGGGCTTGAGCTGCTGGTAAAAAAAACCCTAATGATTATTAAAACAACAGGGTGTTGAAAAGACAGACCCGTATGTGTTGCATCAGTCTTTAATCTTTGTAATCTAGTCTTGAAATCAGTTTAATCCAGTTTTAAATCTTGAGGTTGAGTTGAAAAACAGTTTTAATAGCAGATATAGCAAAGACTCCAGGAAAAGCTACTGCAGGTCATAAGCGAACAAAACAAAGTTGCACAGATGACTGGATTATTTTGTCATGTACTAGAAAGAAACCTTTCTCACAGAACTTCCTTAGCTTGTTGAAAACCAGTCGTGCTTCCATATCTTGCATTATGAGTTTGCTTTATTGCTAGATTTTCCTAAATTGCTATCCTAAAAGAGATGCATGGCCAGGTGAGCTGTCAGACTTATTAGCAATATTCTGTGCAAATCACAACAAAGTAATTAATTTTGAAATGCCGTTTGGTCCATTAGGAAGCTTGTGCTGTACTAGGCTTAGCCAGGAAGTCCTTGGATTCTTTTATAAATATTTTTTTTTTTACAAATGTGGTAAAAAAAAAAAGGTCTAAAACTCTTAAAATGAACTCCGAAAAATTTCACCCTGGGAACACAAAATATTATATGCGCTGTTTTATTTTCTATTTATTTTACAGGTTTGCAGGTTTTTTTGGGACATGTTTTACAGTTAAGCCCTGAAGTATATCTATATTAAAGAAAAATTCTTCAGAATGGGTAACAGAGTTTCTGTGTAAGAAGATCTGAGATCTGCTCGAGGATGTCTGAGGTCTTACAACAGCTATATGAGAGTGTCTTGTGCAGAAATAATTCTCTTTCATTTTCTTTTTCAACTTTGTCTCTTTTTCTCACTCTTGTGAATATGTGAATGATAACAAGTGAATACGAGAGCATCTGGTATATATGTATGTGCTGTGGGGGAGATTTATTTTGCACAGACAATATTACATGTGGGTCAAGATCTGTTGATTTAAAACCCCACAATATTTCACCATGGGGGTTTTATTTCAGCTGATGTTGTTGTGGTAATGTTTACTGTGACCCCATGCCATGTTCTGCGGGGCTGTTGCTCAGTCGGGATTTAATATGCCTGGGATAACAGACACCACACTTACTAGTGTGCATATGTGTGTGTGTGTGTGTGTATGTGTATGTGCGCATGTGAGTGGAAGTGTGTTTTGGTCTTTTCGAATGGTTATTGATGTGTAGATGTTTTAAGATAGCAGATGAGTGCGTAACTAGATCGCGGATTCATCTTAAATTAATATGTCACTAATTAGAAGCTAGATAATTTGGTACCAAAATGTTAGTTTTAATTATTGATCAATTTAATTTTTTCCACATACATTACATTACATTTTTGTCTGATCATTTTTCTTAAAATAACACTAGGATGAGGTTGAATGCTATCAACAGCACAATTTATGTAAAGATAGAGGAAAAGAGATTAGATTAGTGCCACAGAAAGGGTTCAAAATAATGACACTTCTTACTGAGTGTCACAAAAAATGTATTGTGGAGAAATACCTTAACTACCTAAACTAATATACCTAATACCTAATCAAATTTTATTATAATTAACTGAATAATATTTCTGCAGATGTCAAAATATGACATAATATCATTTTATGCCAATTGTTAGATTCAGTCGAGAAATTAAACTGAGTCCAATGTATATGTATATGTGTGTGTGTGTGTGTGTGTGTGTGTATGTATATATATATATATATATATATATATATATATATAGTCTGTTAAGATAAACATGTTGTTCTACTTTTGCCGTGATGGCCTTTGTTAATGCTGATACCACAGTTCTATTGGTAATTAATTGGTTAAATTGAAGTATTTGACACTAAAATACAACACAGATACACACAAGTAAAAGCTCTGATTAAGAGTTTTTTTTTTTCAACTAAACAAAACAATGCTACAGTGCCATACACTGCAGAGAAACAACCTGAAGATAGCTGAGGTTAAGTGCTCTACAAAAGGGCTCAGTGTTGATTGAACCGGACTGTGATAGCAGTCGATGCTCATTTCCAGGGTCGGCAACACTTGGGTTTGTGCCTGCACTGCTTATTTTTGAGCCACAAAAACCCATCATAGCCTTTACGTTATCCTAACTTTAACCCTTCCCCAACAGTCAGAGGTCAATCGATATGATGTGTACATGAAGAACAATAGTTGCTGACCCAGGAACATGTCATGTCAAGCTGTTTGCATGTGTACTCAGAACCCCCTCCCTTTGCACTAGAGCTCATCCTAGAGGCTTAAAACTCTTGCTAGCATCTTGTAAATCTGCACTGCAGGTGCCACATTAGATCCAATAAAAAGTGCCATCCTGCAGATGGCCACATCCCAGTCTCTGCATCCAGACAGTTCTTCTTAACTTCTTAAATATAAGGCGACTGCTGGCAAGATGAAGCTTTAGTTCAGGGCATATGTAAAAGCAGCCTCAGACAGACAACATTAGACAGTAACATGAATAACAGATGGAGCAGAGTGCTGTTATGTTCTCTCGTCTAAATTCCCAAAGCACCTTATACTACTCTCTCTCTCTCTCTCTCTCTCTCTCTCTCTCCCCCCTCTGCTTTCCTTTTTCCTTCACTCTCCTTTTCCCTCCATGTAAAGGAGATTGGCATGTTGCAGCTATATGAGGGAATGTTGTGCAGAAATAATTCTCTTTCATTTCAGTCCTCTGACTTTATGTCTCGTTCTCTCACTCCTGTAAATATGTGAATGATAACAAGTGAATACGAGAGCGTCTTGTGTATGTGTGTGCTGTGGGGGGAGATCGTTTATTTTGCACATGATATTATAAGTGGGTCAAGATCTGTTGATTTCAAATCACAATATTTCACTAGGTTATTGTGGATGATGTTATTGTAAGATTTAATATGCCTTTGATAAGAAACTCTATTCTTTGGAGGGAGATAGATGTACTGTATAGTGTGTATGAACATGGGTGTGTGAATATGAATATGAATGAGTGTGACTTTGGACCATTAGAGGAAATATTGATGTTTAGATGCTTTCAGGGGGGCAGATGAGTCCAGTAATACAAAATAACATACAGTCGCATTCACACACATAAGAGAATATGTAGCCCTTATACAGATGCACTTGAGTCAGATCATATATAAGTATCCTCATTTAAATGACCAAATGTTCAAATGCAGTCTGACACTCATCTGACTTGACATGCGACCACACACACACTTTAACCTCTCAAGTATTTCAGAGTACCTTCGCCTCATCTGAACTCTTTGTACAAAGAGTACAGGACATTTAGCAATATATATTCATTAAAATACTTCCACAGATTCATGAGAAGAGATTCAAAATATCAAGTATTAAAATATTATTATTATTTATTAGTATTATTTATATACCTTTAATGTGTATCAGGACTTAAGTCACTGTACAGTAAACATTTTCAGTTAGTAGTCAATGCAATATTTCTGATTTTCTAGTTTTTCAAGTTTGTTTTCATCTAATACTTGTATTTTGTTTTATTTTAGCTTTTTTAAATTCACTATATATATATATATATATATATATATATTTATATATATACATAGTTTTCCTTTTAGTTTTAGTCACCCTAGTGAAAAATAAATATACTGAAATGTATTAGGAATACATGGTAACACTTTAGTAAGGGACCAACTATTGATATTAACTAGTTGCTTATTAGCATGCCTACTATCAACATATTGGCTGTTTATTAATAAAGCACATATTCTGCATGACCATATTCTACAGATATACCGAAGTATATTTTATTGTGCTAATGTGGAACTATTGTAAGTATACTTAAGGTACACTTTAAATATCTTGCATTTAAAGACAGATCTTTTTCAAAGATCACACAGTCCTAATCAATAGTGACATTAAAACACATTTTAGGCTTAATATTAAGAAATGTGCATTGTGCACAAGTAGTACTCCAAATAAAGTTTCATTCGAATTTTTAAGAAGTCTTGAACAATGTTAGCAAAAATATGTTGATATATTAAATTAAATGTATTTTAAATATCACTTTTTTTACTAGGTAAAACTGATATCAATACTATAATAGACAAATTACAATAGCACAATATTAATGAAGTATTCTGTTGTAGAAAATAAATGTAATAAACTGCATTTTTTAGATTTCAAAAATACAAATTGAATTTATGCATTATTATGCACTACTATTATTTATTTAGTGCAGTTTTGTGTATTGTATAAAACAACCCTGTATAAAACAAACCTAGTTTCAAACTAGAGGTTATTTGGGTTGGCTGAGAGTTTGAGTTGACCTTTAAGTTTGAAAACCCCTCGATTAATGGATATAGAAAATATCATTAGATCTGTATGAAAATAATAGCCTAATGAAAGTCCTCAGCATGAAGAAAAAACAAGCATACGTTCATGTGTATGAGTGTGATGAATTTGTAGTTTTTATCAATCTTTTTTAATCTTCCCATCTCTCTGTTCTCTCTGTTCTAAAAAACTTGAACTCTTCAGACTTTATTATACTATATTTCTCTTACAGTTGCTTTAATTGGCTTCAGAACTGGCTGATAGAAGGGATGTGTTTGAAGGCTTAACTGTTGTCTTGAAACTGCATTAGATTGAATTATGTGGGTCTGAATGAGACAGTATGCTATTATCCAAAGAGTATCACACTGTCAGAAAGTTTCACTCTATAGTGTGATTTTAGTTCTTATCCTCTTTAATTGCTGGGAGACTTCTTTTTTTTTCTGGCATCATCCTTCCTGGTATGTTCCAATAATATTGTCTGAGTGTTTGAGACAAAGATCCAAATATATTTCCAATGATTCCAAGTAAATCTTCCATTCAGAGTCATGGTTGCAACATAGGCTCACTGGAAGAATGTGCCTTTTAACTCCTTCATGTGTCTCTGTCTCTCTCTCATTCCCTATAACTCATTCCCTCTTACTTACTCATATTTCAAGGATTATGAAAAAATATTTCAACCCTTAAGTAATCTATTCTACATATACGTTGTAGACCTGATAAGCTGCAAATCCAGTCCAAATGCAATAAAATAAAGAGCATCTTTCTCCCCATGTCTCTCTTCTTCTCTTGTGCGATTTTTGACAACAATTTCAACCTGCGATGTGCCGCTGGACATGAGAAATATCAGACACTATGGCACAGGAAACACTGAAAATCAGAGAGGAAGTAGCTCTGATGGAACTTCACAGCCCTGGAGGAGAGAATGAAAGTATGGAAAGGTTGTGTGCGCCTGTGAGAGACAGAGAAAATGAGCGAGCGTGTGTGCGAGTGAGAGAGCGCGAGTGTGTTGGTCGGCTCCTGTCGTTCAGTCTCTGAGTGGATCTGTGAGATCAAACGCTGGTGAAAATGAATCTCTTTATGTGTCTCTGAGGGCAGTGAGAAAGACGCTCTGATCTAGGAGTGTGAGACGTCTGTTGGTCGGATCAATAACAGACTCATTATGGTGCCAATTTGACAAAAAAATCCACAGAAACAAAGACATCGTAATTGTGAAAAAAAAAGTGTGGATTTTTTTTCTTTTGATTATTATCTAGATTTTGGTGCTTTTGGTGAGTATTAATATGAATATTTGCTGATTATTAATAAGCAGTGAATATTCTCTCATTATTTACTACCATTCCAAATCGGCTTCCATGTTCTTTTCCATGCAATTACAATAAACATTGCCTGAAGCTTTTGAAAAAAAAAAAAAAAAACATTGTACATATATGAATCATTAATGTGGTCCTCATAAAGCATACTTTATAAAAGGCATACAATGACATTGTGTGAGACAAAATATTTTACACATGCTTTTTAAACCGGCATTAATGAGGGAAGTAGCATGTCCAATTTATCACCCATTCATTTCATTTCTTTATTGATTTGGTTCACAAAACCAGTATGAATTATTTAGAGTCTGTTCTTTCCAATTAATCTTTGATTCAGTTCATGACATGATTTGTGATCATACGTGTCCAAAATTTCTTCTGCAGTGGAAGCACCTGTCATCAAGTTACATTCCTTGTGTGTAAGCATAATTGGTAATAAATCTCTGAATTCTGGCATCAGCTTGAATGATTTGTGTACGAATCAATCTTTTAAATCAGAGTTTTCACTAAATCTTTGATTCAGTTCACAAAAATAGTCTGATTTTTTTAAAGTCATATCTTTTAAATGAATCTTTGATTTGGTTCACAGTACAATCTATATCTTCCATTCTATCTATACCTAATTTCCCTCCAGGGATTAATAAAGTATCAGTGAGATATATATATATATATATATATATATATGAATTTAAACCTATATATTTTTGCACATCCTCAATAAGCGCCATTTTTGAAGAGTACGCATGTGCATTAATTCCCCGGGGCAGCTGTGGCCTAATGGTTAAAGACTTGGATGGGTTAAATGCAGAGCACCAATTCCGAGTATGGGTTACCACGACTTTCACTTTCACCTCGGAGTATGACGTAAGAGTGAACCTTTGATGAATCAATTCATCAAATAAAGCAAAATGATAGGGGGAAAAATAGTAAATTAGTCTTCGGGTACCATGTTCAACATAGCAGCATTTCAAATCAATGAGTTAGCAATAGTTCATACTCCACCACATGCATGCGACATCATTAACAACGGCCCTATATTGATAAGCAAATGTGGTTCAAATGACCATGTTTGGGAAAATGTCGCATCTAACTAGTTTGTTTCCACAGCAGTGCATCATACGCTGGTTGATCAGTGAGATACATCATTGTACAGGAAATGCACCCCTGAATGATTTTTCATGAATCATTCTTTTGAGTCAGATCTTTCAGTTCACAAAAACAGTTTGTTGTCACACAAAGTTATTATATGCAAAAGACAATTGGACCATTTTGCTGCATTGCAACTTTTTGAAGCTTGCAAGCTTCAGTCTCCATTCACTATAACTGTATGGAAAACAGTGCCAACATGAGTAACAAAGGTAAATGCCTTTAAAAAGATTGGATATAGTTAATGATTTCTGAAAACCCACCGTTATTACTTCCACGGCACATCTCTCCTGTGAACCCCATCTAATGAGTGAAAAGTCTGGCCTTTAGCTCACAAGCTTACACTCATAGTTCCCCTTTCCTGAAAATGTCACATGTTCAAATCTGGCACGAAACAAATTGAGGTCTGTCGTTTAGTCGAGATCTGTGCTGAAAGATCCAGAAAAAAATGAAAGCAAGTGAGTTGCATTGATCTTTCGCAGTATGAATGAGAGGGAATGATATTATGATGACCTATCCTTCAGGCCAGCCAAAAAAAGAAAGAAATCTCACACTCTTATCCACACACTATTAAGACATGTGCAGCTCCGCAATTTTAGGATTCTTCTGTTTTGCCATCAAGAATAAATTCCACAGGTTTATGCGTAAATCACAGTTCTTCGCTCTTTGATATAAACATTAATGTCTTGATCTCTAAGAGCCTGAGGGGATGGAGAAGCTTACCCTCTCATTAAACACCCATCTGCAGAATATCGTCAGCCATTAGAATTATTTACAGCTAATTTCATGATAATATAACAAATGAAGTTACATAAGAAATATGTATTAGATATTAACATAGGATAATGCCTGGAACTTCTCGAAGTCATTTGGAAGCACCCTGTTTTAATGAATACTGTCTTTCTTTTTTCTTTGAATGTGTGTGTGAAGATGTGTAAAACCTGTAAAACACTCCTGTGATGAACGGGATGCTCAGAAAGCTGCGGTTCCTTAAAGCTGGTGGTATTTGTAGCATTAGGAGGCTCATAGTCTTTGAACAGCTCTTGATATGCTAATGAGGGCACTTTAATCAAGGGTTCTCGTTAAGGTCTCATTTAGAGCCCTTGCGGGAGCTCGTTAAGGTAAACCTGCCCTAGGATTACACCTAATTAACAAACTCTAAACCAAGTGGAAAAATGACCAGCGCTGAGAACTAGCAATAGGTTTGTGAATGCGAAAGGGTGTTTTTCCTCTAAATGTCTACTGAATATTAAGCGCCGCCCCCTGGGTGTTGTTTGAAATGCTCCTGTTGTTTTATCTCCATAATGACTCCATCAAATTACCTTAGCTCAGTTACAATTTCTCAGCTCCCTATAATCATCTGGTTCAGGTGAGTTTGAGGGCAATAAAGCCTTCTAATGTTTATTTGTTTTTCCCTTGTTATCTTTATGCACCACGAACCCGCGTCCAAACGCTCTCGGCGGGTTCTCGTTGGGTGTTTAAGCCCCTCACGCCGTGGCTAATTCTGACTGATGTTCTTCGGCAGTACTCAAATATGTAATTAATTCAACGGAGACAATTAAACCCTCATCTGACTTCCATCTAAGTGTGTGCGCATGAGAGAGACTCATTTTTGCAATAGACTCTTGGTCAGCATTACTGGAGCCTTTGATTTTCTAGGACTCCATGATCACAGGTTTAATTTATCCCAGGAATTTCGACTTTCTCCGGTCGACTGGCTTTGCACCGATTGTATACTAATGGATCTGCAGTATGACTGAAGCATAAATTAGAAGCGGAAGATCGCCTCAGGCTGACCTGTGGTGAGGCCGATAAGATGGCTTACATACAGTGAATTGTAATATCTCTCATATACGCGCTCAAATACAAAAATCAATTAGCTCACATCCCGTAAACACGTGTTTTGGATCGTTGCCGTGTATAAAGCACACCTTTAATTATGAGCCTGCCTGTGTACCCTCGAATGTGAATCTTTGTAACTGTGTATCAGTTTTGTCTGTCTGTCTTCCTGTGTACCTGCGAGTGTACGTGTGTGTTATTGATGTAAAAAAAAAAAAAACAGAGTTTTGCTGATCAATTCTGCGTCTGTATCGGCACTAACGAATTTCAATCTCGCCAGGTCGAGCTTTGATATTTGAACTTTCTGCTATTAGAAACTCTGATCACGATGACTGTAATTAAGCGCACGCAAGTCTGATTTCTGGGACGACGAAATTCCTCACACCTCTCCATCCCCTCTCTCTCTCACACTCTGTTCCCTCATCCCTGAATCATTTCATCACCTCATTCTTAGAATTCATCTCACATATCATTCATCTCTGGAAAGGAGAAAATAACAACATACAAATATATTTATGTGGCGAATTCTCACCCTGAAAGCAGTGAACCAAAATCATATATCAAAAACCGGTGACAGCGGCTAAAAAGCATGAATATCAAATGGGCTTATTCTGACACATAAATACTAGTGTAGTCACACCAGATAGCATTTAATTTAGTTAATTGTGCGTCATTGTCAACATCTGGCTTTTAAATGCATTTGTGGATCAGTTGTATGCATATTCAGTCATTTTCAAAGTGTGGACACCCAGTCTTTAGACTGTCGTTAGAACTGTGCTTCTTTTTCTTTAAATGAATGATTTATAATATGGGAACCATTTTTAAACTAATTTTTCATCCAGCTTCCCTGCTGTAAATGTTTGAAGACGTCAACGCCATCATTTCTTATTGATCTCTCCCTGTCTGTCTCTAACACACAGTGAGCTGTCTCTGTAGGCATCATAGGTGCGCTCCCGTCGTGAAAACCGTTCCCAAAGGAAGGCAATTTAATTATGCTTCTTCTGTAGATACATAATTTGTCCAGATTCGAAAGGGGCGTTCACACTAACAACGATTTGCACTGCAAAGCACCCATCGTCCATTTGGAATAAAAGAGAAATGCTGACTTAAATATTTTAACAACAATTAATTTCAGTCCTCAAATTTAATTGACAGCACTGGGACTTTTCAATGTTGGTTTCCACTTGTCTGAAAGAAGTAGGTGGTGTCTCGACTGATTCATTTAAACACACTGATTCATGCAGGGACAAAACAAATTACTCTCATTATGAGTCATAATATTATTCACTTAACCAGTTCATTCCAAAACACATACACATTCTTTGTCATTGACTCACTGAATCATTAACCAGTTCATTCAATATTGATTTGTTCAGAAATTATTACATTTTATTCAGTTAATCAGTCAACCGATTCTTCCAAAAGGATTTGTAATAGCATTTCACAATGCTCCTGATTTTACTGTACTTTTGATCAAATAAATGCAGCCTTGGTGAGCATAAGACACTTCTTTTAAAAACATAAAATATTACAGACCCCCCAAATTTTGAACAGTAGTGAAAGTTAGTCAGTATTAACTTTCTGCCTTTAACAGACAGAGAGACAGAAAGATGTTTTTAAAGACTTCTTTTTTTTGTTCTTCAGATACGGCTTCTATTACAGGAGGCTTCTTGCAGCCTCAGATACAAAACGTTGTTGTTCTGCTGTGCTTTCTGGGATGATGCTATGAATGAAAAGATGTTTTTTTGTGAGTGTTTATATTTTTGACTCTGTCTGTATGTGTGTTTTCCATTTGGCAAGTGATGTTTAAATGGATGTCAAAAGAGAAAGCAGATGAAATGGTGCACTCTCACAGCGCATCATGAACGAGTAACACTAAGTGTGTGTACACATACACAAGTTTGTGTGGAAAAGTCAGCGGGGGATGGAGATTATCACTCTTTGAGAGTATACACAGAAGAAACAACCCTTCATTTTTCTTCACTATCATTATGTTATTAACAGCAGTCAGAGCTGCAGAGACACAAGACATACAACTTCATGTTATGATAGAGATCAACAAGCCTGTGGTTTATAACACATTTAGGCTGTTCGGAAGGGAATACCAGCACACTGCTTACTGTGCAATTCATTATGCATACTATCTATCTGTCTAACTATCTGTCTGTCTGTCTGTCTGTCTTTCAGTATGTCTGTCAGTCTGTACTCAGACACCCCTTGTTTGCTTCTTGTTTAATTTGCTAAATTAACATTTTGCCACTAAATTTCATTGTTGTCAATCAAATAAAAATTTTAAAATGAAAGTTGACTTAATCAATTTGCATTGGGGCAACATGAATCATTTTTGGTTGGCTGTAACCAGATTTATTAAAATTTAGATTCATAACAGAACAGACACTTCTGCATTTAATTTAAGCATTACTTTTTCATCTAACATCATCTGTTCATGTAGTTTATTTCATTTAGTACTCTACAAAATTAAAATAAGGTTGTTGCATGTCAGAAAAACTAACTAATAACAGCCACTGTTAGATAAAAAGCCAAGGTTATAAAAGTGTACTTTACAGTATAAAGTTTTTTTTTTTATGTTTTGGTAATGTCATTTTATTTTTAATGTGGTGTTGGAGTAGAGTAACTTCATCAGATGACCGTAGTCTGATTTACTGCTTGGTAGACATTAAATAAATTTTAATATTATAATTTGTTTAAATAAATATAAACCAATGATAAAATAAAAGAATAATTAAAAAAAGTCCCACTTTAAAATAAAGTGTCCCTAATACCTGTGTACTTACATAGTAACTAGATGTGTACATAGTATGTAACCACAGTGTAAGTACACATTGGTACATAGTATCTACAGCTCTAATATTTGCATAACTACATATATGTAACAACCCACTGAATGGTATGTGTAAGTACAAATGTGTAACAGGACATTGGTAACAACACTTTTTGGTAATGAAAGTACAAATGTGTAGCGAAAGTATTAGATTTATCATGTAATTACTCTGATGTTACACACCAGTGGTCAGTAAGTTAGGCTTTACCTAGGTTGGTGTCCAGAATGTTACACTTTATATTAAGTGGACAGTTCCTGAGGAGTTAGCATGTAAGTACACTAGTATTGCAGTGGTGCACCAACTCCAACTCAAAATTAAACTCCTCCCACTTTACATATTCCTAAACCTACCCATCCCTGGATCAAATGGTTCCAATTACTCTTATAAAAAAAATTTGTTACAGAATGTAGTTAAATATGTCCTGTTACACATTTGTACTTACACAAACCATCATGAGGGTTGTTACTTATGTGTAGTTACAGAAATATTACAGCTGTAGATACTATGTACCAATGTGTAGTTACACTGTGGTTACATACTACATAGACATTTAGTTACTATTGCCCCGTTTCCACCGCAGGAACTTTACCCAGGAACTAGGGACTTTGGTCTGGTACTCGGTGTGTTTCCACCGCAGGAACCAGGAACTAAATAAAGTTCCGGGTAAAAAAATGCCCCTCAGAGTCCCTGCTGGCGAGGTGGTACTTTTTCAAAGTTCCTGAACTTTTGGGGGCGGGACTTGGCCGCTAAACATCCTGATTGGTTGAGTTCACGCAGCATTGGTTGAGTTCAACCACCATTTATTCGGATCAACATTTTCAAAATATTACTGTTATTGTGTCATGAAATGTAATTTTAAAAGTATTTCAGGCGAGAATGTATGTAGATGTTTAAAACTCAAATCTGTGGTTTATTTATAAAGACAGCGCCTATTTAAAATTGTGTTTCGCCGATCTCTGAGACGGTGAGCTCGACGCGACCAGCGGGAGCTCAGACCTCATGTATCCGCCGAGAAGCAGCCTCTCCTCGGCTAGACCTTCTGATATGTGCCGCTGGCTCTGATGTCTCTTTAGTGGTTAAACATAAAATATAATTCAGCTGCGGGGTAAATCTAACAGGTTTTCTTTGGTCTGTATTCAGTTGATCTATATGTTAAAATGAAAATAAAAAAGGCAAATCTATATAATATTTCGTTTCATTGTAATGGCTGTATATCCCTGAACTAAGTACATTTATGCAGCTGTTATTATGTTTAAATGAAAACGAAAGGAGGCAGTGGTATTTGATATCCTATTTCGTTTTATTGTAAATATACTGAGAGGAAAATTGCAGTAGCCAAAGCGAGTTGAGTTCACGCAGCATTGATTGAGTTCAACCACCATTTATTCAGATCATGTTCAAAATATTACTGTTTTATTGTGTCATGAAATGTAATTTTAAAAGTATTTCAGGCGAGAATGTAGTTGTTTAAAACTCAAATCTATGGTTTATTTATAAAGACAGCGCCTATTTAAAAACGTGTTTCGCCGATCTCAGAGACGGTGAACTCCACGCGATCAGCGAGAGCTCAGTGATCTTGTATCCGCCGAGAAGCAGCCTCTCCTCGGCTAGACCTTCTGATGTGTGCCGCTGGCTCTGATGTCTCTTTAGTGGTTAAACATAAAATATAATTCGTTTTGGGTAAATCTAACAGGTTATCTTTGGTCTGTATTCAATTTATCTATATGTTAAAATGAAAATAAAAAAGGCAAATCTATATAATATTTCGTTTCATTGTAATGGCTGTATATATATATCCCTGAACTAAGTACATTTCTGCAGCTGTTATTATGCTTAAATGAAAACGAAAGGAGGCAGTGGTATTTGATATCCTATTTCGTTTTATTGTAAATATACAGAGAGGAAAATAGTAGCCATGGTCAGCTGACTGAAGTTATCAAGTATATGCTGCTGTTTGCAGAATTACCGGATTCGCGTCGTCGCGGACATCACACTCCCGAGTCGAAGGCACAAAGTCCGCACTACCGAGAATGCACGTGCAAATCAAAAAAAAAAGTTGATCAAAGTGCAGTACATAAAGGGTCATAACAATAAGGTACTGTACATAGTATTGTACATAACTGATTATAAAAGCAAAATGGCAAAGACAAAATGAAAAAAAAACAGAGCAATCAAACTGAATTAAATGCCAATTAACAAAAATGTTTTTTAAGACTGGTTTTAAAAGCAGACAGAGTTGTCTTACACTTGGGACTGCCAGCAACATAAGGTCAGCAGACCTCAGAGACCTGGATGGAATGTGCAGTTGTATAAGATTAGAAACCTTTCTCTAAGCCATTTAAGGATTTATAAGCAAGCACTAAAACCTTAAAAATCAATTCTAAAACAGACCGGAAGTCAATGGAGGGAAGCCAATATGGGGGGAAAATGCTCCCGTTTACGCATTAGAGTTAAAAGTTGAGACCAACATAGAGGGCATTAAAACAGACTAAACAAGATTAAATAAAAAGATGCATAAGCCTTTCAAAACCATTAAATGAAAAAAAAAAGTCTTAAGACAATTAAAAAATTAAAAACTGACTTTACTACAGAGTTTATCTGTTTGTTAAGTTTAAAATCCATATCCATTATTACACCCAGATTTTTAACAGTGGATTTAACTTGTGAAAGCAAAGGGCCCAGATCAATGTTAGAGACCCTGTTCAATTTGGACCAAATATCATAAAAAAAAATGGCATGTTACTGTTTCAATGGCAGATAAATTTGTGTGTCATCTGTATAACAGTGAAACAATATGTTATATTTCCTGAGAAGGGACCCTAATGGGAGCATATACAGAGAAAGCTGCATTGGGCCAAGGATAGAGCCTTAAGGGACTCCAAATGGAAGGGGTGCTAATGAGGAAACAAAGTCATCAAAGTATCCAAAAAAAAGTCCTGTCTGTTAGATAGGACCTGAACCACTACAAAGCAATATCCTTAAAGGGGTCATATGACATTGCTAAAAATAACATTATTTTGTGTATTTGGTGTAATGCAATGTGTTTGTGTGGTTTAAGGTAAAAAAAAAAAACACATTATTTTCCACATGTTTTCTATGCCCTGCCTTTCTGAAACACATCAATTTTTACAAAGCTCATCGTTCTGAAAAGCAATGTGTGCTCTGATTGGACAGCTATCTAGTGCATTTTGATTGGCCGAATGTCTCATGGGTGTGACGGAAATGTTAAACCCCTTGACATACTGTGATGCCATCTCCTGGTGTGACGACACAAAACAAATAAAACTCATTACAAACTAGGCATTTGTTGCATTAAGTGTGAACATAATTACTGATTATAATGACATACTTTTTATGTGTTGCGTTGCATATAGTGCAGCGTAAACATAAAACCGTGTTGTGATCGTAGAAACGACAAACAAGCGCTACTCGACACTGCTTAATACTCATGTTTGAATTGTCAGTGGCAAATTCTTAAATATGAACGTACTTACAGGTTGTGAGTCAGAAGTGCCAGGCTGTCCTTGCAAAGTTGAAACTGCCCCACTTTATAGAAACAGCCTTTATGTGTAGACGGCATTGTAGGCTAGTCTCCCAGGTTCAGCAAACAGTCCTCCGTAAAATGCGCTGCACATATCTGAATATTTGGGTTGAACTGTTCTGTAACAGTGTTTTAAATACAACTTAACCACTGATTTCTAGTTGTTTCCTCTTGTGGAAGGCCAAACAAAGTAGTTTCGCTTTCCCACCAAAATACACAGGGCTCTGTTTTTGGCTTAGGATGCATAATTTTAAAAGGTGCAATAATATCCAGAGCACAAATCATTTTGATCATTTTTATTTTTAATAATAATTTAGTATGTTAATAGAACTTTTGTATTTAATTTATCCATCCATCCATCTATACTAAAACAAAAATACCCTGTTTTTTACTTGTTAATTTAATATAAGCTAATGTGACACAATTCTTGAACATTTTGTAACAAAATGCATTTTGTGTAATGCTTTTATAAATTAATTTAATGTGAAGTAATTTCATTTTATTTTTATTATGGTGTTTATGTATTATGGTGAATCTCTCTCTCTCTCTCTCTCTCTCTCTCTCTCCATCAGGGCTTCAGGGACATGGGGACATCCAGCAGTATTATAGGAGCATGATTCCCTTTGGTTTCATTGAAACTAAGATGTATGTGTGTGCGTGCGTGTGTAAGCCCAGTTTTATCCATTACAGAACTCATCGCAGTGGAGGCCAAAGGTTCCTCCTGCAGAGAGAGGCTGTAACCTGTTAAAAGCAGAGAGAGAGACAAGAGATGGGAGCTGGTGGAAGGAGCTCTGTTTGTAATGAGCTTGGCGTGTGTCCAGTCTCAGAGCTGTGAGCTTAAAACTCTCCGTCAGGTTGAGTGAGGTTTCCAGGTGTGTGTGTCCATGTGTGTGCTTAAGGTCCAGGGGTCTGATCTCATCTTTGAATTACAGAAACGCTTTCTCCCTCTATTCTATCCAACCTTCTCACGGTTCTCCTCGCTCTTTACTTTCTTTTTCCAAAGACAATTACTCTGTCCTGTCAGAGCAGGCCTGCGTATTTCTGCCCTTTCTTAAACTGTGTATTTCACCTGCCTGCTTGTCTGTCCATCTGTCCGTCCTGACTGCTCCCCGCCAGATCGCTCACTGTGCGTAATTGTTTCTTGCCTTCTTGTTTTTCCTTCTTGGGTGTCTGTGTTTATGCCCATGTCTGCCCTGTCATCTCTCAGTCAAGCCCATTCTCATTTCCTCCACCACTGAAATCACTGAGCCGCAAAACAAGCCGATCTTAACAAGAAAATCTAAATTCACACCCGTCCTCCTTCTCTTATGAGAGAGAGGAGAGAGAGAGAAAGAGAGTGCAAAAATAAAGAAACAGAAAAAGATGACAAAAAGGTTTTATGTCATGTAAAATGAGAGATTTATCCCATATTAAAAGAGTTTGCAGGAATTTCCCATCATGCCTTCACCCGGATCAGACCTGTCTGTTCTGTAAACTCAGTTAGAGTGGGCTTTGAGATAAAATAACTGACAGAGATAATCTTACACACACACATTAGTGCAGAGACACACGCATTCTTTCCAACAGCCTTGACAACTTGAATTTTTTTTATATTATTTCATTGTACGTGTTGACTCATGTACAAATCTGACATTTATTTTTCCTAATGGAACATTTCTGTGCTCTGTATTTTCAGATAAGCTGGATATGTGTGTGTACAAATGTGTGTGTGTGTGTGTGTGTGTGTGTGTGTGTGTGTGTGTGTGTGTGTGTGTGTGTGTGTGTGTGTGTGTGTGTGTGTGAACTCAACACTTAAAGCCTTTAAAGTTGCGTTGCTTTATATTGACCCAAATTTCCTGCCAGTTTTTGACGATGCCTTGAAGTGAAGAGTGTAAATAAAAGACTGATGTCCTAATGCATAAATGCACCAGTAAAATTTCTGTTTTATGGACAAAATGTAAAGGAAGCACAGTCGCTCAATGTCCGCAGCTATGAAAACCTGTATTTTATGAGCCAACCTTGGCTGTACGGAGAAGAAGGTTAGTGGTTGTGATTGATTATAGTTTATCTCATATCTTTCTGGCAGCTCTCTCTCTTAGTCTTTCTGTCTTTTGTACTTATGGTTCTTTTACCTTGAAACTTTAATGACAGGGTAAAAAAAAGACTTAGAGGTAAAATGCCAACATTTCATACACCACGACATCAAACGTGCTCTTCAGGAGGAATCCCTAAAGGGTACTTCACCTGCCAGAAACAGTTCAAGCTCTGACACCACACCACTGAAAATCACTCGCGCACATAAACGAGACATGACATTCTGAGTTGCCTAAACTAATTTGGAGGGATTAAAGCATTGAACATATGCTAATAAGAGAACACACACATAGTACTGCAGTAAAGGGGTCACTGAATCAGAAATCACATTTCTTATTGTATTTTCATTACAATATTTTTATGTAAGACATGAAAAAAATTACACTGGGACATGTTAAGTACCCTTTATTTTTTATAGCATTTTATACAATAAAAAAGGTTGTTTGTTTCACAGTAGTTATATCTTATTTAAACAGGATAGTAAGAGATGCAAATGTCAAACATGAATGCCAGACAAATCAAAATTCTGCTGTAAAGCAGCTCTTTATTAATTAATTTTGTCCATTAGTGTATTTTTAACATTTCTTTTATCATTTATGTCTGAAATTAAAGGAATAGTTGAACGAAATGAATAATTCTTTTGTGATTTTTTTACAAATAAATAAATACTTATTTTAGCAAAAATTACCATACTATTTAACATATCTGAATGGTTTCTGAATGATCATGTGACACTGATGACTGAAAATGAATCTTAAAAGATATTAAAACAAAAAACATAATTTCTCACATTATTACTGTTTAGACTGAATTCATGATCAAATAAATGCAGCCTTGGTGAACATAAGAGACTTCTTACAATCTTACTGAGCCCAAATTTTTGAACAGTAGTGTATATATGATCAATCTGTTGTTTAGTCAATGAACCAGTTGTTTGAAAGATTTGAATTGTGTTAGTTAACATACATACAGTTTTGTCATAAATGTGTCATGTTATCCCTGCAAATTACAGATATAAAGTCTCTGATGCATTTTCTTTGATGCTGAGAAACAGATGCCCTTTACCTGCTGTCACTCATTTGATCAGTATTGTACTGCTGCAGCCTGTCTGGGTGATGAGTGTGACTTTATATGTTTATTTTTGATCCATGCATATAAAACAGTTCTGTCTCATTAGCACATGGAGAAAATAATATTTAACCCAAAACATTTTATGCAAATCAGATAACAAAAAAACAAAATGTCAATCATGCACTCTGCAATTTTTATTTATTTATATTTTTTAACCCTGCTTGCTGCCATTGTGTATGCCTTTGGAGTGTGCATAAATATGTCTATAAAGTATAAATATCCAGATATGGTAATCTCTTCTGGGGTATTTAATTGGATATTTAGCACTCAGTGGCTATAAACACTGTGAATTATATATTAAACAACTTGCATTATGCATTGATGTTACACAGAGTACATTTCAAACAGTAGTATGCTAGTATGCTGTATGACCTCATTACATACATGTAAAATTCAAAAGGTGGCATCCAGAAAAAAATAAATGATGAATGTTTGATTATGTGATCTGGTTCTATTCTGCACATCTTGACAAATGTCATTCTGAGCATGTATTTGCATACTGAAAAAAGTGTGTACACTAGAGAAAAATTGGGGGGGTTCTGGGATGGCACCGTTTCAAAAGTTTCTAATATTTACACTTTAGAAACTAATTTGTAGTCCTAAAGTACTATTATGTAAGTTTAAGGTACTATTTAGGTGTAAATAAGGTACAAAATGTACCCTTTAGGTTTTGGACCATCCCAGTGACAGCTTTGTACTCTTTTTATGAGAGTATAGCAGTGTTCTATTCAGAACCATTTGTTGCATGTTTTGTTTTTGTTTTTTACTGCTCTCTATCCCGCTAGATAGAAAGCTGGGAGTGTGTCCAATTGGCAGTGAAGGAACTGATAACTCTCTAATTGGCCTGGCCACACTCTGCCACCTCCACCAATGAGATAGCTTCTGTCTTTACCGCTGCCAATTATTGACAGCTGTTTTGGTGCGAAAGCAAGGTTTTAAAACACCAGGTTGCCAGCCAGTTTGGGCGGAGAAGGAATATGCGTTTTCATAGTTATTTTTCTCAAGATGTCTGTTTGTGTTTAGTCTTCCACTCCCATGGCACGCTATGTTTGTTCATGCCTGTGTGCTTGTGTCTTTCTGCCATTGCAAAATTTTAAAACATGAAATAAAGGTCATTTATTTATTCAGGAAATTTTAGGAGTTTTTTTTTCTTTGTTTATTGAATTATCGTAATTATTCTGTAGAACACTGTTAGTTCATTATTAGTAGAAGAAATTTCCATCGCATGTCAGTATAAATGATTATTTTTCATGTAGCTCAATTGGAGCGCATGGCTTTAGCAACGGCAAGGTCATGTGATTGATTCCCACGGAACAGGCATATTGATCAAATGAACCTTGAATACAACATGAACCTCGATTGAAAGTTTCTTTGCATAAAAGCTTCTGGAAAAAAGTGAACGAATAAATAGAACTGAAACTTTGCAAGAATAACACGTGCAAAAGATGAACACAGACAGACTCCTCCAAAAATGTCTTTATGAGACATTTCTTTAATTTTTGAAATTTTATGGTTCTAGTTTTACTTAACTATAATATGCAGGCTTGTTTGAAATAACATTGTGTGAAACTTCCAAACTACATTTTCCATCATTCCCTGTGGCAGATGATAAAATACACTCAACTGCATATCTGGATTCTTAGTTCTTTCTTTGTTTTGTTACCCTTTATTCTGAACCATATTACACATATGTTGTAACTGTGATTTCCGGACTCTGAACTTCTTCAGAAAGACTTAAACATAGCATTTCACACAGCCTGTTTGTTGTAAGATTTTATATCACTTTTAAAACCTTTCATATTATACCTCCATCAATGTCACTGATGTAAGAAGCCGAGCATGTACTGCAGGCCCTGAGAGTGCAAAACCTTCCCCTGGGAGTAAATACTTTCACCCATGAGAGGCACTTAACATTAAAAAATGCATAGCGACATAATGAAACCAGACAATGTGACACTGTTCCTAGTGTGCATTTGGAAACATCACTTCTCTGATGTTAAGAAATTCATCCAGCCCAAGAACACAACAAAAATGTGCCTTGTGGTCCATCACAAGTCACGACTGATGTTGTTTATGTATGAGGTTTATGAGCAGAATGTGCTCTGGAGCAGAAGGATGTGGCTCAGGCAACACAGTAACAGTGCTGATGTTACCCCAGAGGGGCATTTAGTGAATATGGTGGTGAGAAAGAGCAGAGATGCTTTTGTGGTTCAGGTTCATGGGACTTAGTCTGGTTTAGGAACTACTTGTAACACAAATGGTCAGCTGAAGGATTTCTTGTATAATGTGACATTCTTGTGTGTTTGAAAGTATATTTGAATTGGATACCCACGTTTCATAAAATAATATGTTTCCTCAAAATACACACAAATCTTATAAAACACTGAAAAAGAACTTCAGTATTTGTTGCTCTGCTTAAGATGTATATACTTTTTAACTATTTTTATTTCATAGTATTCTGTATCCTGTCTTTACACACAGCAGTCAGAACCAAGAGATCCAGTAAGAATCACACAAAAAGAGACAATTAGCAACAAACTGAAAAAAAAGGATTTTAATTAAAGCGAAAACAGACAAAGAGCAATAGAACTTAGTCGGGGTACTGTCATATTTAATTTTTGATAGGAATGAAAATGAGGCTATGATGAATATTGTACAATATGGATTGTGCTGTTGTTTAAAAACATACTCAGCTGACAATTTCTTTAAAAAAAAAAAAGTTTTTTAAAGTTGTGAAAATTCTGTGATCTAGAACTTTTTTATTGTGTCACATTGTAAAAACTGTCTATTCCTCACAGCCTTTTTTCCATCTGTGTTAAATTGGAGTCTAACCTAAATTAATTAAGGTCTTTATCAAATTAAAGCCTTACTGTTATAATATTTTGAAGGAAAAAGGAACAATATTGTTATCTGTTAAGGCAGTTTGGTGCTATGAAGTTTTACTTTTTAATACAGTCATGAAGGGGCCAATAGAGGGAAAAGTTGATTGATTTATTAAGGTCATTAATTATATGTTTGTTCATTTAAAATTTTATTTTTAAGACATTAAAAAAGGTTTATTTTTTTGCATTTAAGTAAAAAAAAAGTCTAGATGGTGTAACTTGAAAAAGAAACATTGTTTAGCATATTATAATTATTATTTTAAAATGAGCAGTGAAGAATATGTATTAAAAACTTATTTTAATATAACATAGATATTTAAGACACTGGATACAAGTATCATTTTGGTTGTTTGTATAAGTGAGATGTTTTAATCTGCATTATCTCATTGTCTTTTAAGGACTTTCAAAGAGAAATGAGCACAAAGTTGTGCATGGAATTTGAACAGTGGACCAGAATCCACTGCAAACTGTGTGAAGGCAATAAGAACGTGTCAACAGTTTTGCAGAAATGGTATTTGTTTCCAGCACATTAGCATGAGCAATGATGCCTTGGTGTATGGCTGCAGTAGTGTGTATCTTTGGAGCACACAGATATTTTCCAGTCACTTTGCATTTATATCAAAGATTAGGGGAGTGTTTTTTCAACTGGTGTTGCTTCAACCTGCTGTTTGTGAACCATTGGCTTAAAAATGTCAATTATAGTTTATTAAAGATAGGAGAAATCTATTTAAATGCCTTGATGTGTGCATTGGAAGGGCATGGCCTTACTCTCCCTGTTAAAGTGGCAGTGTGGGTGCATGCATGCGATGCTGTCATACCCGGTTGAGACTGACAGCTTTGATATTTATGACGTAGGCTGATGAAAGGGAGCAATCGGCACTCTGCATGAGTGCTGTGTGTGTGCGTGTGTGTGTGTGTGTGTGTGTGTGTGTGTGTGTCTATATTGATTGCTGGGCTCTGATGGGTTCACTGTTGGTGGTCTTCTAAGACTTAGTTCACACATCTCTCTAAACTACTAATAAGGTCATATTGGCCACACAAGCATGTATACACACACGCACACACACACACACGCACACACACGCACACACACACACACACACACACACACAGTCCTTTAAAATCCACAGCCTCACACAATAACACAAATTATATATAATTTAGTTATTTCTAAACGAAACAAGATCATTTGCTTTTGCCTGCTTAACAGCACATAATGCTCTATTCAGTATTCAAATCAAATGTTGTCCCCTCCATCTGGACAATGTTCTATAGGATTCAGGGAGTCTGTATTGTAGTATATTTATAATAAACACAGTGCAACAGACTTTATATTCTTGAAACATTTTTATATTATGAATATATCCTGGAGTTCTGCTCAGTCATGTTACAGCGAGAGTCTCGTGGAGCTTGTTGCTGGTGACATTTAGACTTGTAAAAATCAAACTCTGGCTTTTTAGCGTGAGTTTTTGACCCATGCTCTTTTCACTTTGCTTGCTGTCAGACAGTTAAACAGTTATTTGCTGAGAGTGAGACAGAGGGAGAGATGTTCCTAAATTGCCTGAAAAAGATTGCATGCAAGTACCACTGGGGAGAACAGTTATTCATCTGCAAAATATATACTTTATATTATGTCTTATTCAACTTTACAACTTCAGCTGTATTCATGAGTTGTCTCTATACATTTATACAATCGAGTTTTCTTAAAACGACATTAATAAAAATAATTTATTATTATTATTATTATTATTATTAATACAGTTATAGGAAAATTCTATAATCGTCCTGCAGTGTCTATGGATAAATGCTAGAAGAACTTCTACATCATTACACAAACTTTATATTCCAAACAAAAGTAGCTTCATTCCACATTCATCAGGTCAGCCACGAGACTCGGTGTCTGGACTGTAGTCTACAATAACATCTCCTACTACTGCAACTTTTCATTCCTTTTACTTTCCTCTTCCTCTAGCCCTTCTCACTCTTAAGCTTCTGAATCTGTCAAGGCCTCCAGAGGCTTAATCAGTGTCAGAACGGCCTTCACCAGAGCCTCCATCTGTGGACATATTAGTTTACACACACACACACACACACACACACAAACACGCACAAACACACACATACACACATCTTTTGTTTCCCTGCAGAGGAAATTGTTCAAACTACTGGACACAGAATTAGACTGTCTAAGAGGGTGCTGAGGGGAAGCACAGTGGCAGAACATCACCTGAGGAGGACCAGCGCACAAACACACCATATGCACACATATAATACAACTCAGCTGCATGAAAAAAATTCTGATCCTTTGCCAGAGTTTGTCCTTGGTAGAACAACCATCTACCAGCGTTGTTGAAAATTATGCATAAAATGCACAGAATGTTCATGCATAATCTAAATGTGAGGACTGGTGAGATTGAAACGTGAACGGCTATATGAAATGTTTAGTGAGCGAAGGGCACCCTTCAGTGGACGACAGAGAAACTACATTCCCTTGTCGGATAAAAAATGATTCCTGTGTTACTTTGTAGCTTCATATAAACGACTTTCCTGCACCGCGTGAATCTACAGCGCCACGGCCAAATGAACCATGTGGGTTTGCAGTGTGTATTGAATGTTGTTGTTCAATACCAATACCATGTATCGCGAAAGCAAGAGACGTCTTTTTACTCACATTGACATAGACGTAGTTTTTATTGACAACATACTGTACAACATGGCCAAAGTAGTCCGATTCGTAAATAAACGACTATTGTTTTACTGAATCAGAATTGTACAGCGTAACCACAGTAAAACGATTCTGGAACTCATGACTCTTACGAGCCGGTTCTTTTTACTGAATCAGAAATCTGAATCTGAGTCACAAATAAATGACTCATGGTTCTTTTAAAGGGAATAAAACATGATGAGTATGATTGAGTTGTTCATATAAAGACGAGTTACCGGTTGGAAGATCATTTAGTCATTTAGAGCAGTTACAGAATCTGATTTTTTTTTTTTGTGATAACTTTATAGGCCAGTATGCAGTCAATAAAAGGGGTCCTCCGCTGCCAAAACAGAGTTCAGTAGGTTTATGTACTTTGTTCATTCAGTCATGATTAGCTTAGGAAAGCTGATGATTAATGTCTTCTGTTCATTTTAACCTTTCATATGCTTTATGTAAACACAAAGTGTCTGCAGGTATTTTGTGTAGCCCTAAGTTATATATACACAAACACCCACTCACAGCTGTGTTTACTGAATTCAGTGATTATCAATAAGATAATCATTTGAAGTGAAGCTGATTTGATCAAAACACAGTATGTCAGCTTGACCGCACCATGATTACTATTTAACGCAATAGGATACTGTTATTTTAAAAAGTTGTGCTTTATTTTGTGATGCTGGAAATTTGTGGTCTAGCATGATATAGGTTAGCAAAAAACATTTTACGATATGAAAATATATGTCAAAGGGGTCGTCTCCACTTACCTCGTATTTACAATCTGCTAAAACAACGGGGATAGTTAAGGATCCTATAAGTGCGAGTAATTTTAATGTCATTTTGGCAGCGCAGATTAATGTACAGATCCCTCTGAATTGCGAAATTGAATACAGTCTCTGCTATATAGATGACCCTGGACCACAAAACCAGTCATAATTCGCTGGGGTAGCTATATTTGTATCAATAGCCCAAAATACACTGTGTGGGTCAAAATTATAGATTTTTCTTTCATGCCAAAAATCATTAGGATATGAAGTAAAGATCATGCCCATGAAGATTTTTTGTAAATTTCCTACCGTAAATATATCAAAACTTTATTTTTTATTAGTATTATTATTTATTCAGCTTTCAGATGAATAAATATCAATTTCGAAAAATTGACACTTAAGACTAGTTTTGTCTTCCAGGCAGGGTCACATATATTAATCAGGTCATTCAGAAGATGCTTAGTGCCTTTCCTAAAGCGTCCAGTCCATTCGCGTAAGCTAATTCTAATCAAGAGCCAATACGTGAAAGAGTAGACCTCCCAAGCCCCGCCTCCTATGCTATTGTGAATCCTCGCTGAATTGGATCGAGTTTGCGTGTGTGCTGTAACGTTACAGTAGACACACACCAGAGGAGTATCAGCCACATACTGAGAGTTACTTTATTTGGAATGCAAAGCTGCTGAAGACCAGAATCAAGAGATTTTTGCAGGATTTTATTGTGTGAACATCACTGTGCTGAAATGGGTAGCCAGGTAACCCGTACCTCTTTAGGTGAGTGACAGTAAAATTGCGTCTTTTCATAATAATTTCGCAGACCTAATATATTAATATAATTTATCTGAATTATTCTAATGATTATTTTGTCAGCATTTTCCTTAAATTATCTGAAATAAATTTGTTTTCTCATTCTTGTAAAGACGTTGTAACTATAGCCTACTTGTTGCTCAGAGTCCTATCATAAAAAAAGAAAGAAAAAAAGATTTTCTCTTCTGTTTCTCTAACACAATTGCATTTCAGATAGCTTGCTTTGTCTGTGACAACTGTTTGTACTGTTGATCAACACTGATCAAGTTTGTCTTTCAGAGATCCTTTGTTTTTATGTAAAGCTAATTATAACGAAAAAGATAATGTTTAAATGTTTTATAATTATTAAATTAATAAAAATTTAAAAACATGTTTTCTTTATTTAGCATTAGCCTACTTAGCATTAATTATTTAGCATTTTGAGTGATTTTTGAGTGTGTCCTCAAAGGGGCAATTTTTGTCCCTGTAATAGTAAATCCCCACATCACATGAATATGAACATAGCTTTAGATATGCCAGTTATCTAGGTTTTGCTGTTTCTTTCTGTGAACAAGGAAAGTAGGCATAATAGAGCATTTCAGGTTTATACCCACTCAGTAAACGAAGCTGACACTGAGTCAACCTGACACTTAGGCCTGCTATTGCCTACAGCACTGAGAGAGAGAGTCTACACATTTAATGGAACATGACATTAGTATCAAGAGAATATATCTAACATCTCTTTAAATAAAATGAAAAACAAGATATTTTGAAATATGTGATTAGTGATTAGACTGTTTGTTTTTGTCAAGACCAGCAACTGCCCCCACAAAATAATCTCTTAACAATAAAATGAAATGCAAAAAGTTTTCTTTGAGGATTAGGTTTAGGTACATAGGATTGAACATATAATCGATCAGTCAAACAGAATTTAGTGAAAATCAACACTATGAAAACATAAACACATGTATTGTTTTTCATGTGTTTGTCATGACATAGACGTCAGGGGTTTGTGGCTGGAATATTATTTCTATTTTTGTCCCACTTGGCTGTATGCGTGTTTATACACAGTGTCTCATGATTCCCATATAAACACGTACACAAATACACTCACACCTGCAACTGCATGTCCTCATTTGCCCACACAGAGATTGTGCAGATAAAGTGGGTGAAGTATGCCGAATCAGTCCCTCGCTAAAGATGAACTAAAGATGAACTAAAAGCTAAAGATTCAATTGTTGACTCACACCCAGTGAAATGTCAACAGTGGTTAATTAAAGAGAGAAATGTCTCTGAAATAAGACCGTGTCCTTGACTTAATGCTCCGGAGATGTTTGGGAAATATGAAAGGGAGTTGAGGAGCGAGTGTTTGATCATAAGCCAGTTTCGAGCTGTGAGAATCAGTGCACATCAGATTTGCTACTCTTTAATGGTTAGTTATATTTTCAATCATTTATTGTATCATTCATTGTATCACAATTGTGTACTATATATACTAAATAATTCCAGAAATTGAGCATATTGCAGTTTTATACAACAGTACATTATTTCTGTAGTTTAAAATAGTCATTTATTTGATCATTTCTTTTTTATTTGATTGCTTTTTTTTGTTTTTGTTCTGATTAGTCCAATAATTCAGGTTTATACCTAGCTCCACCACAAAAAAAAAAAAAAAACTTTAGCAATGAGAAAAAATATTTTAGCATATTATTTTAATATACTTTTGTTATATATAAAGGAAGTCTATTCTTATGTTTAATAAAAAAAAATTTTTCATTAAAATGTAGCTTGCAGCAATAATTTATATATATATATATATATATATATATATATATATATATATATATATATACGGTATATATAAATTCTATTGCAAAGCATTCTCAAACTGTGACAAAACATTGGTTAGCCAGCTAGATAACTTTACCCTGGTAAACTATGTAAATAAAACAAGTGTTCAGTAAATCGAAGTTTGGCATAAAAACACACGATCAACAAATGAAGTAGTCTGATGTTGAGTAGAGATGTTGACTTTCCATTGTGTGAGTGTTTGGAGACATAACCTCATTTTTGGCAGCCTGAAAAGCAGAAACCTGCATTCTGTCTCTCTCTCTCTCTTTCTATCTGTGTCCCTTTTGTTGTCTCTCTTTTCTTGATAAAGGTTTTCATTCAGAGATGGTAGCGGCTGTCCTCTCTCTGTTCCGTAAAAACAGCACAAAGCACTTAGAGAGATTAACAGTGCTAGTCAGAATGTACACTGTTGTGAGTGCCTGTTGAATATATATAGAACTCCTTTTTTTGTCCATCTCTCAGATGGAGGAACCCTTCGCTGCGACCCCTTAAAGGTGAGCATGTGCCAACAGTTGCCAGCCCCACCGCCGCTCTGTTTCCATGCCAACACGAAAGGCTCTCAAATCGTGATGGACAAGACGCAGCGCAGCGTGCGCCGAATTGCTAGCTTCTGCAATGCCATCACCTTCACCAACCGGCCAGTCAGAATCCATGAACAGGTCCGGCTCAAGGTATGGTAACCCAACACTTACCCATTTCCACATGCCACTTTGTGTGGTCCCAAAGTAGCCCTAACATATCCTTCTTTCATATCACTCCATCTCAAACTTTCCAGAGGAAGGGAAAAACAGAAAGAGAATGCTAGAAATGCTAACATGTGAGGTTGTTCTGTTATCTAGTTCTGGTGAATGAGGTTGTTTGGGAATGAAAAAACAAGAATCTGTGTCTGATAAATGCGTCTGCTGGTCTCAATTTATCGTATCACACTTGTCACACAATAATTTTATCATTTATTCTACAAATATATGTAATTTTAGCTAACTCTCTCGGTTCCTCTCACTTTTGGTCACTTCTTTTAGATCACTAAGAAACAGGGATGTTGGAGTGGCGCCCTCCGAGTGGGTTTCAGTTCGGTGGATCCTTCTGATTTAAGTTCAGCATGGCTGCCACGGTTTGCCTGCCCAGATTTAGTTAGCGAAAGGGGATTTTGGGCCCGAGCGCTTCCTGAGGAACAGTGTGAAGAAGGAACCATTCTGTCCTTCTGGTTGGATAACACAGGACGAGTGTTTTACCGGGTAAACAGTGGCCCTCCGATCTTCTTCTTCGGCGGTGTACCACCCGGAGAGCCGGTTTGGGCGATCATTGACATTTATGGTCTGACACGTGGAGTACAGCTTCTTGGTAAGTTCACATGAAATATCAGATTTTACAAATTTATAATGTCCCTTTACATTCTAAACCAAGCAGTCATCAAACTGCCTGAAGCTGGTTTTGCCGGACGTCTCTTGAAGTAACTCTCTACCCAGATCAGATGACATGCCATTCAGAGTTTGCTCCGAGTGGAATTGCTGAGCTCCGGTCCGCGTGTAATGTGGGCCAGTATCTGAGCTGCGCCTCACTGAGCACGTGCTGATCGCTTGATGACTTGTAAAGTTCACAGAGGCCAGTGTGTTTTTACTGTGTGCTGAGCACGTTTAAACAATTTAAATACACAACATTTAAAAATAGAATTCTAGATTTATACCCTCTTATCCTAATTACAAAACTGCCCAATGGAAAAAGATGGGAGAGATTGGGAGCAGTTGCCTAGCAACACTTTCACTTTTAAACTTAAAAACATATGCTGGGGAATTCCAGAAAGCTGGCAAAGTGAAAAAAACATTTGTGCTTAACAAAATCAATAAACCCAGTTGAATGGAAAATTATTATTATTCCATTCATAATTTAGTTGTAGTGATATTTTGTAGGATCAAGGCCAGGTTTAATTAAACCAGTTAAGCATGCCTTAACCATTGTTTATTGTTAAGTTAAGAATAGATTTGATATTATTATTTAGCATTTTTCACCAAAAAATTGTTTGGCAGCCATATTATGGTCAAAGGTTGACAGTATTTAGGAAACTTATCTTGTCAAGTTAATGTACCATTAAAAGCTGTACTTTTGGTACCATTTTGATTTAATTTATTTTTAACAGAAATTTATTTGTTTGTTTGTTTGCACTATTAGAAATAATTCTGTTTTGATTTGATGCTCAACAAGCATTTCAGTTACTTTTAACATTGAAAACATTGCTTAATATTTTTGTGAAAACTATTGAACTATTGAAAACTATGATAAAGCTTAAATTGGAAATAAAAATATTTTTTTAATATTTTAAATGCCTTTACTGTCAGTTCTGATCAATTTAATGGTCTTTGCTAAATAAAAATACTCACTTATAATATATATATATATATATATATATATAAAAAACTGACCCCACACTTATGAACAATAGTGTAGTAGCAGATGTATCAGTACTGAGATAAATCAGTGAATGGTTTTATTAAACCAGTGCATTTAAATGATTCAAACAGATTTACTAAAATGACTCAAACTTCCCAATACTGATGTTTAGACAAACATGTTTGTTTAGGACCTCAGTTGTCTCAGCTACTGTATACGCCTGTGTATGCACTAAAAAGCATTTTATAACATTACACTGCTGTTTGTTGGAAAGAGTAGCTCGCTACTGAAGAAGCTACATTGTTTTGAAAAGACTTGAGCTACTGTCATACAAAAAAAAATTAACCCAGTTTAGCATTGCTACTTTTAGTTAATTGCTCACTTACAAGCTACAGTAATAGAAAGCTAATTTGTTTTCATGTGTTTTTTTTCTGTACAGTTTTAGTACATTTTAGTGAATGCATTACTATATTCTATTTTAAAAAGATCTTCTTTCTCTGTCTCTCTCTCTCTCTTACGTTTGAGTAAAAATAGTCAGTGTTTCCAGTGTCAGATAGCAGTATGTCTTAGGAGTGAGAGCGGGCTGTGTTCAAAGGCACACAGCATGTATGTGTATTGATATCAGGGGTCAGTGTTGGGGTAACATCAGTTAACCCTTAGGACATCTAGACTAATTTAACCTTCATTATATAACCTGATCTCAAACATACTATGCAAATACACACCCTGTCATGTTTTGCTTCTTTTCTATCTAGCAACATCCACTATGTGTATTCAAGCCTATTTTCAGTTGCACTTTGCTTCTGTCTAAATGCACGTGCATAGTTGGTTTATAGATGAACACTAATCATGTCGCCAGCAATCCGCACATGCTGTGCTCTCTCACATTACCTCTGCTTCCAAAATGTGTTTATGGTCTGATGGGCAGATGCAGTGACTAAAATCTCCTCCTGTTCTCACTAATGTAGATCACACCACATCTGGCATTTAGTCATAGTGGTTCAGTGCTGGATGGAAGGTCCCTTGTACTGTAGGTCATCACGTATTACCTACCTGCGTTGCTTTTTATAAAAAATTAATTAATGCTTTGTATGGATAAAGTATTTTTATACTTTAAAAATCAGTATGACACAGAAGTAACTTAAAATATTGGACCAATGCACGTGTTTCATTCCTTCTGATCTTTCGTTTCATGTCCCAAGTTTCACCAAAGCTTCCATGTCTCAAAAATTCCTGTTCAGAGTAGTTAGCATCAGCTAAAGGCAGTGGATGACAGTGACGTCAAGACCGAAAACTAAAAACGGCCGAGAGATGAACATCTACCACGTCTGAGAATTTTCTGCTGATGCGGCTGCAGTGAAAGTTATAGCAGACCAGTAATTTCCATCACTGAAGCTCTGGTGTTCTCATCAGCGGCTGTCCACTGTGGATGGCCAGTGGCAACGTTTTTACTGACTTATGTCAAAATGAATAACCACTTAGTACAATTATACTGATGCTGCTGATTGTAGGCTATATGAGCAACAGAAGGTGTTGCTATGCAGTTGCTAATTGTTTTAATTTTTTTTTGCATGGTCCATGGTTTAAAAGAACAGCATTTAATTTAAACAGAAATGTTATAACAATGGATGTCTTTAACTTTTGATGAATTGTATGTACTTACTGACAGCAAACTTTTGAACAGTAGTGTAAATGTAAAAATAAAATTAATAATAATGCTCAAACAATTTTGATGTGGTTGTTGGTGTTTTTTGGTTGGTTGCTAGGCAGTTGTCTTCCTCTCTTAAATAATTACTACCTGCCCGGCAGAAAATTGTAAGTTCAATCACTGATTTTCAATGCAGTGCATATGTGTGTTTTCCAGACAGTAAGATGGTGCCAGCTGAATATCTCTGTCCTGCTGTGACTCATGAAGGCATGGATGAGTGGCATCTGTCAAGCAACTGCTCTGAGCTTGACCTCCAGGAAGATCTGCCATCCTTCTCAAGCTCTCCAAACGCCCTCAACTCAGTGCTGTCACATCAGCTCAGTGATGACTTGCATTTCCACTGTGTGCATGGCAACGGTCTGCGTCTGCTGACTGAACACATAGCGGTGCGTTATTTTAACAGACGTGAGGATTGTGCTCTGGCATTCACACACCGCCCGCTGCGCTGTGGAGAGTGTGTGTTCTTGAAGGTCTCGTTGAGATCGTCTGCTCTGAATGGATTTTTGTCTTATGGATTCACTTCCTGTAACCCAGCCCATATTAACCCAAAGCACCTGCCGGTCAGTCCAGATGACCTGCTGGACCGCAAAGAATTCTGGGCTTTTAGCTGCCTGACTGCCTGACTTCACTGCTTATGGGCAGGGATATCATCGGTTTCCGAACAACTGCAGAAGGGGAGGTGCTTGTGAGTCATAATGGAGGGAGAGCATGCAGAGAGATGTGTGTGGATAACTCCACTCCTCTGTGGATGATCTTCCATTTACAGCCACACATCAAGCAAATCAGCATCCTGGGTAAAATATACAGTTATACAAATTATTGCTCTGGCTTAAAGTGAAGATGTTTATGATTGTTCATCTAACTTTTCATAAGTGACTTTAATTAATTATTGATTAGAATTCAATACTAATAATAAAAGGTATGTTTGACATACTTTAATTACTGAATAGTTAATGCAGAATTAATGCACTTTTAATTATTGCTCTGGCATAATGTGAAGGTGTTTAGTCTTATATTTAGTTTTAGTTTTTCCTATAGCCAATTTTACATAAGTAACTTTAATTGATTTGATTGATTTAATGAGTTGATTAATTTCTAATATAATATAATAATGATTTGATAATTTTTTAATTTAACAGTCATGTTTATTACATAATAAACCGTATGATTTACATTTTTATTTAATATTAGTTGTGCAGAGTTAATGCATCTTTAATTATGTCTGGTATAAAGTGAAGGTGTTTAGATTGTTTTATTTTTTCTTATATCCAATTTTACATACATGATGTGAAGATGTTTACAACTGTTTTTTTTTCCATATCACACTTTTTATTAGTGACTTGTAATAATGTTATATCATTTTTATTATTTGTTTATTTATTATTAGTTGTGTAGTGTTAACAGATTTTTTATTAAATTTTTGTTTTGTTTTTTCAAGGCACTTCCTGTGGTTACTCTCCATCCTGTTCAGAAATACAGAGGTCCATCTTTAGTGATGCCAGTCACCTTTCAGCCAATCAGATTCACAGTACATCCATCAGGGGTTTTACAGACAGCTTTGAGTCCCGCCCACAGAGTCTCAGCAGTTCTGTAGGTGCGTTCCTGTCCTTTATTTTTTCATTTTCTATTACTTTGTTGATTCACCAAATTCCTTAACCAAAAAATATATTTCTCATTGCTGTTTTCTTTGTGATTGCTGTGGTCATCAGGGACAACATTCAGTTCACTGTCCTCGGAATCTCCCAGTACCCCATCATGCTATGCGATTACTGGTGAGGAGTGTTTGATCTGCTGCGAGAGGCCAGTGGACTCAGTGCTGTACACATGCGGACATATGTGCTTGTGCTCTGTCTGTGGTGGGAAGCTAATGGAGATGTCAAACCCATCTTGCCCCATGTGTCGCAGCCCAATCAGAGACGTCATCAAAATATACCGCAGCATGTTAACTGGAAACCACCTCTTCAACAAATAGGATGTCAGTACTGAGTGATTCTGAAGAGGCTCTTTCACAGGTTATCATCCTGTTTGAAAAGGAATTCCTGCAAGTCTGTTTAAAAGGATGCTTGTTTGAGCACAGCAATGAAGAGGGACTGACTGACTGTTTGATATACTAAATGTCTCACCAAAACTGCAGAGAAAACCCAGAAGCACAGTAACTGCATAAATGAATGGCACAACAATAATATAATCCCAGATAATAAGTCTCTATTGCCTATAAATCTCTATGGACAAATTGCTAGATGTGCATGATGGGAAATAAAGCTACTATGAGACTAATTCTGATTTTCGTTTGATAATATCCTGCTAACTTCATACTGTTAAAAGACTGTTCACAAATAGTTCTTTAACTTGTATATGTTAAATCAATCCAGAATAAGAATCTGAAAACTACATTGTGGATTTGATTTTTGGTAAATATATTTCTTGCAAAACCTTAAACTGAAAATCTACATACCAAAGTAGAAATTCACAAAAGTGTAATTGCCAATAACTTTTATTTATGTTCGTTGTGAAATAAAACTATAACTGTAATGCTAATCAACAGCCATTATTGCTGCTAAGAAAAATGTAATTATAGATTCATGTTTTAAAGGTTTTTATATTAAGCATTTATAAAAATGTAATGATTGACCACTTGATGATTAATTATTATTTGTTTAACTTGCATATGCCGTAAATTAATGCATGGACATAAACAGACAAAAACCATCAAGCTATTGTGATGAAGATTCAAAACAGCACTTGTATATTTATTATAAGTCTAGATTTGAAAATGAAGTGATTTAATAGGAATAAGAATAGCACCATGTTTAATTACACAAACAAAGAGAGACAGATGGATGGACGGACGGAGGGACGGAGGGAAGGATAGATAGATAGATAGATAGATAGATAGATAGATAGATAGATAGATAGATAGATAGATAGATAGATAGATAGATAGATAGATAGATAGATAGATAGATAGATAGATAGATAGATAGATAGATAGATAGATAGATAGATAGATAGATAGATAGATAGATAGATAGATAGATAGATAGATAGATAGATAGATAGATAGATAGATAGATAGATAGATAGATAGATAGATAGATAGATAGATAGATAGATAGATAGATAGATAGATAGATAGATAGATAGATAGATAGATAGATAGATAGATAGATAGATAGATAGATAGATAGATAGATAGATAGATAGATAGATAGATAGATAGATAGATAGATAGATAGATAGATAGATAGATAGATAGATAGATAGATAGATAGATAGATAGATAGATAGATAGATAGATAGATAGATAGATAGATAGATAGATAGATAGATAGATAGATAGATAGATAGATAGATAGATAGATAGATAGATAGATAGATAGATAGATAGATAGATAGATAGATAGATAGATAGATAGATAGATAGATAGATAGATAGATAGATAGATAGATAGATAGATAGATAGATAGATAGATAGATAGATAGATAGATAGATAGATAGATAGATAGATAGATAGATAGATAGATAGATAGATAGATAGATAGATAGATAGATAGATAGATAGATAGATAGATAGATAGATAGATAGATAGATAGATAGATAGATAGATAGATAGATAGATAGATAGATAGATAGATAGATAGATAGATAGATAGATAGATAGATAGATAGATAGATAGATAGATAGATAGATAGATAGATAGATAGATAGATAGATAGATAGATAGATAGATAGATAGATAGATAGATAGATAGATAGATAGATAGATAGATAGATAGATAGATAGATAGATAGATAGATAGATAGATAGATAGATAGATAGATAGATAGATAGATAGATAGATAGATAGATAGATAGACAGACAGACATTTGTTTGAAAGTGCATTTAGTCTGTAAACAGACCTGATATTTATTTAGTAAAAAAACAATGAGACAAGTTTTAATCAAAACTTTCTGCAGCATATTAGGAACAGCTAAGAGCAATAACTAAAAGCCTGTTCAGTGACAATAACATCACATCATCCAGCACAAGCAGGAGTATACAGCATATAAACAAGTTGTCAGTCAACAAGAGAATTCACTTGTGACTGATACTTTAGTGTTCCCTTTGATTTTGTGAACAGAGACAGCGATGTCTCTTATGAATTAAAAAGGGAACATGATTTTATTGGGGCCATGGTGAAGATGTATGAGACGTAAGGCTGGTATCTAAATCTGGTAACCCACTAGCTCTTCCTCTCCAGAAAGTTGGAGGGCACCCATCCTTTTCGTGTTTTAGCTGTGTCGAGCACACGGCAGTACCACCATCCATTAGGGTTTCTCTCCAGGACCTCCAGCCTCGTGCCAGCAGGGAAGCTCATGGTCTCCGCATCGCCGTGATAGTCAGCGATAGAAACGTACTCCTCGCGCAGGTTGTTGTGGATCAGATGAGGTTTAGGCTTCACCATTGACACTGGTACCTTACGTCTCATGCTCTCTGTATTACCTGCACAAGAAGAGGTGGTTTGGTCATTGTAGCTAAGACTAGGCAGCGCATCGTTCCTCCGACCTGCGGGAGTTGTGTGCGTATTAGTGTTGTCCTTGAGGACGTTCTGAGGTCTGACGGCGAGCTGCTTCACACCGACCCGGCAGTTCTGCTGGTTAGATCTGTGTCCACTCTTCAGGCTTTGGTTAACACGCTGCTCATTCTTCTCCAAACTTACGCATTTACTCAACTTTCCAACATCTTCCTGCACTGAAATCTCCAACTCAGGAGACGCAGACCAAGACGTCTCAGAATTAACCTTCTCGGTGGTTTTGGCTTCTGTACCGCTTGTTTCGAAGCTTTTGATTGGCTGTAGGTAGTAGGTGGGCGCCCAGCCCTCTTCGTTCCCCCAGCGGACGAACCACCAGCCGCTCTCCTGCTTCTCCAGAACCTCCACCTGCACTCCCGCGGGAAAGCTGAGCTCGCACGGCTCTTTCCGCTGGTACGCCACTGTAGTTCGGTACAAAAAGGAAGGCGGATCACTAAACGTCTGGAATTTATCTGACGAGCCATTCTCAGAGTCCTCAGATGTGCGAGAGGTCCTGAATTGCATCTGGCCTGGTTGCTCTTGGTTTTGGGGTCTTCTGAGAGAACTACAGTCTTGGTTTGCAGGTTTCGGACGCACGGACGGTTTGGATTTAGACTCATCAGCCTGCTGTTTGAGTTTAGATTGCTTTGAGTGTGCATATAGCGTCGTAGAGGTCTCAATGTTGGGCTCGATTGTTGGGGCATCATATTCCGGTGGATCCCACATAGATGCCCGGTGCGCTGAAGAAGACAAGTATGTGTCGTAGTGACTGTCCTTACACTGCGGTACAGCTATGAAGCCACCATTGGCATACACATCCTCATCATCCTCTTCATCCCCTTCACCCAACGTAAAAGAAACTATACGCTGACATAAAGGAGGCGGGGCTTTAGTCGGTGCATCTCCTGGAAAAAACTCCTGCTCAGGATCAAATTCAAGGCCCACTGCTGGAACATCATACTCTGGTTCCTCATACACCCTTGGACTCGTTGGGGTCAAAACCTCAGACTCAACACATGGAAGTGAGTTCTGCTTTTTGATTGGCGGAGCAGGAGGTGGTACCTTGGGCCGGGTCAGTGTACTGGTTTGGCGGTTCAAGGTGGGTTTCTTGCGTTTGTCGATGTAAGAACATGGGGCCCAACCCTCCTTCTCTCCGATTTGGACGTACCACCAGCCTCCAGAGTTCTTCTCAATGACCTGTAAACATACACAGTTTGTCCATCTGTAGAAATACTTATATTTAATGTTATTTGCAGCTAATAGGGAACATTGGGGTGAGTTGTCAGACTTTTACTGAAGATTTCAGATCAGTTTATGTATAGAAGTTCTAAACAATTTTGTCCAACAATATAGTTGTTATATCACATAGGCTAAGTCATCACAGTTTGCTGATTTAGAAATATTAACTTTTTTAAAACTATAAAAAGAAAGAAATCTCTTATGCTCACCAAATCCACATTTATTTGATAAAAAATACACAACAGTAATGTTGTGAAATTCTATTACAATTTAAAAGAACTATTTTCTATTTGAATTTATTTAAAAATTAAATTAAAGAATAAAATGTAATCCCTTTGATAGAAATGCTTAATTTTCAATAGCTATTATTGAAGTTTTAATTGTCACGAAATCCTTCAGATGTCATGGTAAAATGCTGCTTTGGTGCACAAGAAACATTTTTAATTATCAATGCTGAAATAAACTGGGCCACTCCTATTTGTGGAAACTGTTATAATGATTTTTACAGGATTCTCTGATAAACAGAAAGTTCAAAAGAACAGCATTTATTGGAAATAGAAATCTATTGTAACATTATAAATGCCTTTACTGTCGGTTTTGATCAATTTATTGTGTCATAACTGAATTACAGCACTTATTAATATATATATATATATATATATATATATATATATATATATATATACATATAAATCCCCAGAATTGTCCCCCATATTGTACCTCAGCTTTCTGTCCTCCACTGAAACTGATGCCATCTGTCAAGCAGGACCTGAATTCAGCGATGGTGTAATACTCAGCTTCGACAGTAGGTGGATCTGGGGGCTGCGGTAACTGAAATCCCTGAATGTGAGAGAAGAATATGCTGTTCAGCATATTATAAAACCACAAAATGACCTATTTGTGTGTGTGTGTGCAATGGAGAGAAATAGGAAAAAAGAAACAGAGAACAGGAAAATGAGAACACACACACTGACCAGGCTGTTTTCTCGACGTGGAGGCAGTTTTTGATTGTTTGATGGTGATCCTAGGGAAAACAAATCAAACATCAAAATGTGTTTGTAATCTTTAAAAGTTTGTTCACCCAAAATGAAAATTCTGTCATTAATTACTCACACTTATGTTGTTCCAAACTTCAAACTTGAACAAAGGTCTTACATGTTTGGAACGACATGAGAGTGAGTAATTAATGACAGAATTTACATTTTTGGGTGAACTAACCCTTTAACACATAACATGATGGAAAAACATTATAGAAAATACATAAAGAAAGAAGGAAAGAAACAAAACCAGAAAAGAGATAAAAAGATAAAGAAAACAGGAAGACAAATAAAAACAGAAAGGAAAATAAATATTAAAAAAGAAAGGAAAGAAGAAAACAAGGAAATAAAAAGTAAAAGCACAAAAAGGGAAATAAAAGTGAAAATGTATTAAAGATAAAGGTAGAAACTCACTGGTCTCAGTGCTGTGGAATCTCTGAGGTGCGACTCGAGCAATGGCAGGAGATGGAGGGACGGTTTTGGTCTTTATAGTGGATGATGTTGAAGACACACTTGCTTCAGAAACAGACGCAGTTCCACAAGCATCCAACACTGACACAGACACACTGCTGTCTGAGACAGACAGACGCACACTCGTGTCTGTGTGCTGGGTGACAGGACCTTCAGAGTCTCTGTCTAAACTACCAGTAACTGCATTAGCTGCTGTGTTAATGCTGCTGCCGCTGCTTCTATCACTGTATGTATTGTTACTGTAAGCATCAGTCTGCTCCGTATCACCATTGTATTGTGTATATGTGTCCGTCTGTGAGTGCCTGTATGTGTTTGTGGTGCTGTTTCGGTGTTCAATGGTGTCAGTTTGTGTGTGTGAGTGTCGTTCGTTGGAGGGTTTCTTGTTCAGGAGGTTGCTGATCTCCATAAGGTTTCCAATGATTTCCACCTGACCCTGCACAGCTGGTTTATTTGTCTCTGTTGCCTGGTTACCCGCCATGACATCTTGCATTTTCCTCAGATAGGCAGCTGGAGCCCATCCCTCCTTACTACCATAACTGAGAGGAGAACAGAGAGAGAGATAATTCACATACTGCCAACACATACCGCCAACCAAGGGCATTTTCTCAATAAAACTATATAACTATAAACAACAACACCATTCATAAGCTTTTGAAAGAAATTCTTCCTTTTATTCAGCAAATATGCATTAAATTGTTCAAAAGTGTGAAATGTTACAATATATATATATATATATATATATATATATATATATATATATATATATATATATATATATATATATATATATATATTTCAAATAAATACTGTTCTTTTTAGCTTTTTATTAACCAGAGACAACTGAAAAATATGTACTGCAGTTTCCACAGAAATATTAAGAATCTGTTTTCAACTTGGCCCAAATCAGCATTTTCAGAATATTTTCATATTAGAAGCATATTAGAAGGGTTATGTGACACTGCAGACTGGAGTAATAGCTATTGAAAATTCTGTTTTTCCATCAAATGAATAAATAACATTTTTAATTATATTAAAATAGAAAGCATTCTTTTAAACTGTAATAATATTTCATAATATTACTGTATTTTATGAAATATACATTTATCAAATAAATGCAGCCTTGGTATGTCTAAGAGACTGCTTTCATATATATATATAATTTGACTACTATTTAACTACATTAAATGATTTATTCCCAACTAAAACAAACTTACAAACTAGTGATTATTTTCGAAACTGCAATAACCCCTTCTTCAAAAACACAATGGTGATTGTTCACATGGATGTTACACTCTCAGGGGGAAAAAAGGTACAAAACAGTACCCTTTCATACATAATACATAAACTTTAGATACTAATATGTACCATATGGAGTAAAAAAGGTACAAAGATTTACCCTTTTAGCTTCGGACTGAGTAAGTGAGAGTGTAAGGTTAGGGCTGCCTGTTTGTCATCAATAATTTAATTTTTTTCTGTAAAAACCCATTAAATATAGAGACGATTCCAGCAAAAGAAAGCAAAGGATATTTAAAGCATACTGAAGTAGTTTAAAGGGAAGAATAAACATGTGGAAGAAGAGTTTACCGTATGAACCACCAGCCCTCCAGATTTCTCTGGATGACCTCAACAATGACGCCACTCTCAAAGCCCAGCTCATCCTGACTCGAACTGCTGAAGGACTGAACTGTAATATACCTCTCTGCTACAGACAAAAGAGAAAAGAGAGCACAATGTACACTGTCCTGCTACAAGATACAATCTACATAGACAAATATACTGTAAATCTCCAAAGTCATTCCATTTATTCGTTACTGACACGACCAGAGGTGGTATAAATGTTTTTTTTACACTCATTTGAACAGAATGGATTATGTTTTATCCTTTAACACTGAACACATTTCTTTTTGTGAAATGTTTTGCTAAAAGAATTGTCCCATGTTTTAAATGTCCCAGTACTGTTTGTGCTGCTTTAAGTAATGCTTGTGTGTTTAGATTGTTTGCTATTTTGGTGTGGAAGTGGAAAACCCAAGTGAAACATGCAGACATTGCAAAATCTCTCCGCCACAAGTCACATTCTCTCTGTAATATGGGTCAGTGTGTGTTGGACCTGGTTGTACAGTAAAACTCTTCTGGACCCCAGGAGATGGAAAATCTGACATCTCTGCTGGAATTTTCACTCCCAGGCTGTTAAATGCTCCAAGAACTGTGTGTGTGTGTGTGTGTGTGTGTGTGTGTGTGTGTGTGTGTGTGTGTGTGTGTGTGTGTGTGTGTGTGTGTGTGTGTGTGTGTGTGTGTGTGTGTGTGTGTGTTGAGCGAGGGGGTCCCTTGGCTAGGATGTGATGGCTGTATGGTTTTCATCCAAGCAAGCCTCTATGTGCCGACATGGCATGAACTTGCATCCGTAACAGAATTCACCAACAGTTTTCATGCATAAATCTTTTGAAGCAAATGAATGGAAACTGTTAAGAGTTCAGGGTTGTGCAAGACAAAGAAAAACAGTACATTTGGCCACTGCGTGTGTTTTGCATAAGCCAGCCACTCTGATATCTATTGTGAAAGATGTGCCTTGTTTGTTCAATGGTTCTTGATTCAGTTTAGCAGCAGCATGGGTGATTAAATGGCTAGTTTAGCAGTGTATATTTGTCTTACTCTCTCCGTTCGGTGTTTTGTGGTTGTCTCGACGTCCTGTGAGAGAGACAAGGTATGTTGCAGGAACCCAGCCTTGTTCTTCAGCTGTTCTTACAAACCACCACCCTGAAGAGAAAGAGAGAGAGAGAGAGAGAGTCTGTGATCACATACCACTGATCTAACTGATTCCAGCTGTTCATTTGAATTGGGTCACTTCCCTTCTGTCTTAACAGTTTTACTAGTCCTGAACACATCAGCATAAACAAAAATAAGATCATTAAATGTTATTTTTAAGGATAAAGTATATGGTAAAAAGCATCTGTTATTTATGCAATGTAACAATTTTCAGGCCAAGGACCCCTTGGTAGATAAAAAGGTGGAGCAAAGTCTCCCTGTTACATAGTGTGTAAATATAAACGCATGCCTTGGCCTTAATTAGCACACATATAGTATCATATTATTTTTTTATGTTACATTGCAATGCCATTAAATTGTCTTTGTTGATGTGCAAAGTCACATACATTACATACAGTAATATTTTAATAAAGGGACAAATTAAACGTTTAAGTAAACTTTAGTTTAGGAAGTTAACAATATCAAAAAAAGTTTATGTTTTTGAAAAAAGTCTCTTATACTCACCAGTGCTGCATTTATTTGGAAAAAAGTCACATTTCGTAATATGAAATATTATAAAAAATTAATATGTAAATTCTTTCTGTGACAACAAATCTGAATTTTCAGCAGATATTACTCCAAATTGCAGTGTCACATGACCTTTCAGAAATTGTTCTAATATGCTGATTTGCTAATTGCTGATTATTAGTGAATACAGTTATGCTGCTTAATTTATTTTTTTAAACCATGATACATTTATTTATTAGGACGAACAGCATTTATTTGAAATTGCCATTTTTGTAACATAAATGTCTTTACTGTCAATTTTTAATTAACAATGCACACTTGCTCAATAAAAAAAAAATGTTTTTTTTTACTGACAACATTAATTATAACATGAAAACATCAATTAACTTTTCCACTGTATATTTAACACTTTTATAACTATATACTTCACTAATGTTTTCAAATAGCCTAAAAATGTTAATAACCATAACACTGTTTATGCTGAGCATAAGCACGCTGTCACTGGTTGCACACACCTGCCATGAGTTAGTGCTCACAGTGTGAGAGGCTCATTAGAGCAAACAAACATACACACTAGGTTGCCAGATTCCCAGTTTATTATGCTCTGTAAATAAATACCTTAAGGAAAAAATGGACAGATTGACTATACACAAGTATAGAACATCAGATATCTGCAGCATATACTACATCCGTCTTCATTTTTGTGTGTGTGTGTGTGTGTGTGTGTGTGTGTGTGTATGTACAGTATGTGTTAAAGGACCGAATCAGAATATTCCAAGCTAAAAAAAAAGACATGATTACAGATATGAAATACTTCAGTATTTTAGTAGAAGAGTTCATGGAAGAGAGAGAGAGTTAGAAAGGTTGTTTTGGAATATTAAGCTCATAATGACTTTAACATAAAGGCTTCAGCAGCACACACTCACGCAGAGACACACAAACATGTACAAATAATGCATATGAACACACACTTTTTCTGCTGAGGAAAGATTCTGGAGGATCCATTAAGATGGTCTAAAGACCTTCACTCAAATACGAGTATCTGGCTGTGGAGGGGTTTTTCCAGACACAGACACACACACACACACACACACACACACACACACTCTTCTACTGCTAAAAATTACTCAATATCATTGCTTTCCTCAGAACTGATTATTTAATTATTTAAGTTGTAGTTGTAGCAAATATTGCTACTTTTTGCATGTCTCTGGAATTAAATATTACATTTTGTAGTAGCTATAGGCTATTCAATTATTCGCTCATTTAGCTTCCAAAGTGGTCATAAAAATAATAACAACTGTAACATCAGAAAAATAAGCACAGCTTCCATGAAAGACAGGTCACAGAAGGTCAAGTAATCCATTGACAACAAATCATGGTGACAGCATAAGTAGTTTAAGTTGCATTGCATTAATGCCATGGTTTGAATGCTTTAGAGAAAAATTTATGTGCACTTTTATATTTTCAAAAAAATTGTTTACCACTCTAATTACCACTCAAAAAAAAAAAAAAAAACACTGTTTAAAAAACCCAGGTTGGGTTACTGGTCTCCAAGTGTGACCAACATGGTTAGAATGGTCTGTTTCAACTGGTCTGACTGAGAGACCAGCTAAACCAGGTTTCAAGCTAAACACAAGCTTAAACTTTTAGAGTAGCTTAAACCTTAGACTGGTTTCAGATTTTTTTTTTCTGTGAACAACTGACAGACTTGAGGTAGTTAAATGTTAAGAGTTTTCGAGTCAAAGGATTTTGAGTTATTTATGTTTCATTTATGAGGTATAAAAAAGCTTTTATTAAAACTTAAAAAAAAAATGACATTCGGATATTTTTATTTTTTTTGGTCTATGTTAGTTTGGGTGTTTTTTGAATGTTCAAAAAAGCGACACCATTGAAAATCTGGTATACATAATCTAATTTAAGAGTTAAGATTTTGAAAATGTTCATTTATAAATATTATAATTTAAAATAATAATAAAAAAAAAAACAATGAAGATAATAATCAAATAGGTACATTTGTGACATTGATCATGTGACTCTTCGTTCAGACAGTTAGATGTTCTTCCTGAAGGACAGAAGGACAAGATGCTATTTGGATCATCTTAAAGCATGCTGGAGAACATTCTGAAATTCATGTTCATTTTTCAATTTACATAAAAAAACTTAGTAAGTATAATGTAAGTTGTAAATACAAATGTTGTATTACATTATAAAAATGCTAAGTACAGGCATTTTCACCAGTGATTTCTGACATACAAGACTATGTTGTGTGTTTATGGATGTGTGCCACTCACCACTCTCACTCTTTTCGATCACCTCGACTCGCTCTCCTGCTTTCAGGCTGATTTCTGTATTTTCCTGACGCTGGTAGTCTGCCGTTACCACATACACACGCATACACTCCTCTGCACCCAGGGCTTCTCCACGTTCTCTCCCTGAGGAGGATGGAAAAAAACAGGCCGTGAGCCAGCTGCCTCCACGCCCGCGTCCACCTGAACTGCGCCGCGCCATTCACCAACACCAAACACAGCCCCAGCCAATCAGCACGTGGTACCAGATCAACGGCTCATCCAAGAATCAACAAGAACCCTGGCCCAAAGAGGCTCAGATTTGTACAGTTAATGTCTCAACAAGCAAAAAGGCTCAGGTACAACAAATCCTACTTTCATCCAGTCTTATCCCGCCTTAAAGTTCCAAGGTAAAAGTTTTTGAGCAAGCACAGTTCAACCTGAAGCACATCCTACCAGCCCTGGGCCCAGGGGTCCAACCAACGACAAGACTCATATGGACTCTGGCGTCTCCTCTAAGAGTCTCAGATCCCTTCTGCAGCAGGACACAGGCCTGACTGAATAAAGAAATGGAGCAAGGGGGAAAAGAAAGACAGAGAGAAAAGGAAAAGGGGTAGCTGACGAAAGAAGTGAAAGATGAGAAGAGGAAAATAAACCAAGAGCTAAGGGCTCAAGGGGCGGGCATTAGAGAAAGGGGAAACCGATGCCAATCAAATGATGCTCCACCCCTTTAAAACAGTTTAAACAGAAACATATGGCTAATACTTACACACTCAGCACATACTCGCATTCTCCTTAACTTTGTTCACATTCTCTGAAACGCACCCTACAGCTCTCCAAAACAAATACAACACAGTCACATGAAACCTTTGAAAATTTCCAGAGAGGAAAAAAAAAGAGGACATTAATAGTAGTTTTTAGCATTAGTTTTAGTGTCTCTCTCTCTCTCTCTCTCTATATATATATATATATATATATATATATATATATATAAAATTATGTATAAATTATGTTTACAGTACACTTTTGAATGGCCGACAATGGACAAATATAACAATGAAATACAGCATCTACCAGCACTTTACAGTACATCATCATGAAAGATAGAGACTTTGTGATAAAATCACAAGAACAATACTGTAGAAGAATAAGTTTACCAGAACAAACATTAAATACACATTTTTTTAAGTATATAGCCACAAATAGACTATATCATATGAGAGAAAGAATCGCTTCCTAACTTTTTGTGCGGAATTACACTATTGTTCAAAAGGGTTTAGTATAGGCCTATATATAAAGTTTCAAATAAATAATAAAAAATTACTATATGACTGTTTTTACTCCCAATTTTTGTTTAAAATATATGTAACCTTGACCTCTTAAAAACATTACAAAACTTTACCAACCCCAAACTTTTTAAAAACATTGTAACTTTGCACAAAAAGATTAGTAAGCAATTTTTTTCAGTCAAATAATGTAGTCTTTGTATGTAATTTTTATATATTTAAAACAATGTGTTTTAATGTTTGTTATGGTGCAATTATTCTTCTACTGTACACATATGGTAATTGTAATTTTATCACTGATATTTGATAAACTTTTAATTTCCATACTGTACAGATAAAGGGATGTTTTATTCCCTTTTTACAGTCCCTCTTTCTCTCCGTTTTGCTATAAAAAAAATTTTATCTTTCCGTCTCTCCTACGCCCCCCCCCCCCCCCCATCAAACTGAAGCCACTTCCTCTCTGCCACGTCAACGGCCTCCCTCTGAACTGCTTTTTCTGAAAAATCACAGAATCCCTCTCTCTTTCTCTGACCCTCTTTTCTCCCAATTACTCTCTCACTCTCTTTCTGACCCCGATAGCATATTTTACATAGACTGCATGTCGCTGTTGCTTATTTCTCAGGTTTGTTTTTCTGCAGGAATTCAGCTGAACTCATGAACAAACAGGCACAATGTACTTTCTTACACTGTAAATCTTACATAATAGCTGCATGTTCAGTACTGCACACTAAATTACACTTAATCAAGTACATATAAATATGTTACAACTCTGCTTGGTTTGAAATGAAAAATTAAATGAGTGATTACGTTGAAACTACAGCACAAACTCAGGAAAAATACAGTCATTTGTGCGCTCTCAGAAGTTTTATGCTGCAGTCTCAACATGTCTTTTTGAGGTTTAATTACTTTTAGTTTGACAATCCAACTTAAAATGCAGTGCTCATAGCGCCAGTCGCTGAAAGAACAGCAAGACATGATGCAATGGCCAATGACATCAGTCTGTCTCACACACAGACCAGCAATTAACATGTCAGACTCAGAAGGAATTCATGTATGACTTGAACCATGCAAACTGAATTGCTGTGTACTGCCAGTTGGAGGAATATGTTAAATTAACAAAACAAACAATATGTTGACTTATAAAGAAACTTTTTGTGATGTATATTCAATGCTCACAAAAATATCTTTTAATTATCTTCTTTTGGGGACTTTTTCAGCTAATTCTAATATTAATAGAGTGCTATGATATTAAAGCCCAGAAAACGAATGCGATTGGGTTCCCTCAAGACTTCCCTATGGGTTTTTGTAATAGGGTTCTAAACATTCTTAATAGTTACTTATTACAAACATATGTTGTTGTTTTTTTAAATAAGTAACTGCTTCACAGTTCACGTTTTCAGTAAAGGTGCGCAAAATGTACATTGTAGACCAAAACATTCAATTCATGTTTACCACAGACCTTATTTTAATCATAAACTGAAAACCCCCTTTATAAAAACCTACGAGAAAATCTTGAGGGAAACCATGGCAGGTTCTGACATAAAGGCTAAAGAACTCGATTAAGCTGCATTTCATGTAATTAATTTAATAATACTTTTAATTGGTTGACAGCTCTAAATGAACATATATAAAAACATGTTTTGAAATTGTGGGTAACTTAAAACCTACAATGATATTTCAGCACACATACAGAAAGTTTATGTAAAGCACAGTAAAAACAACAGAACTCATTTTCGTTCTCTTTCTTTCCAACAACCCTGAGGAGGACTTTGTGCTGGCCTACATATCATTTCCACACACACATTAGTGTTTCCATTTGACTATTGTGGAGGAATGCAGAGTTGCATAACTAAGACAGCAGAACTGAGATCTCATTTCAGACACTTTGACAAGAAAGGGAAACACACACATAATATCATTATTATATCTCACTCTGTTTTTAGAATATCAAATTCACCAATTCAGCATGTGTAATGTTTAAATGATCTATCCCTCTTTCTGTTGCACACACACACATGAAGGCAGTGATACACTGTAATAATTGCACCAATGATGCTTTTTAACAGTGCAATTGTATATATTATCTTGCATTATATTGCAGTTGTAACCTACATCCCTTGACATTAGCAGTCCAGGGGATCTTAACAAGGATATTTCTGTGCAAATTGACTCCAGCTGTACTTCTTTGTTAAAAAAAGATGTGATTCATGATGTATGTTGAAGTAGCTTTTCCTGAGAAAGCACTTCTTGCCAGACATGCAGGACACCTATTGCTAGGTCACCCTGAAAAGGTTGGTGAGATTTTTAGAGCAATGACTTTACATTGACCAGTGAAGTTCAAGACAGATGAACCAGTTAACAGCAATAACACATATAGAAATCAGTGTAACCTACAATCAAACAATCTCTGAAAATTCAGCTAATGTTAAATGTTAGGGATTATTTTGTCCTATTGCCCTAAAACCAGCATGCACAGAAGTGTTTTGTACTATTCACCATTAATTTGACAAGTTTTACCACTGAATATCTCTACCAAATCAAACTCAACTGCAATCTAAGTACAACAGCACAACCTAGTGTACAAAGACCAACTCTGTATGACATGGTAAGAAAGAAATCAATAGAAAAACATACATCCTGGCAGAAACCCTAAAACAGAACACAATGCAATAATTCAAAATCTATATAGAACATTCCTCCACTTGGGTATATTTTATGTTCAAACTCAAGTGTATAAACAGAACATAGAAAAATTAATAGAATACAGAAAACAATATGTCCATGGTTTTAAAATAAGATTGTTCTGTTACTTTTTCTGTTACTGAATTATATGATTGCTTGATCACTTGCTTTATTGACAAAAGACTATGGTTGAGTACAGCAGAACTGAGCTCTTATTAATAAAAGTGGTTCAAAAATGTAATGTAATATTCACCTTCTCAGATTGAGGTCACAATATGAAGTCGCACCACCTAATCAGATCACACACTTGCTGTTCCAGAGGATTCCTGACCAATGAGTAACTGTGTGAACAAGAGAAAGCAGGCATAAGAGTGTTAGGTTGTTGCTCCACAAATAAATACATGAGACTGATACTGCTACATTGCATCTGGCTGTTGAGTGCAGTTTGGAAATATGAAGTGCTACATATAAAAACTAAATATTTAATGTACAGTAGAAAATATGGACTGCCTAACTAGTAAATACTTATCTAACCTGGAATAGAAAATGAGTGAAATGTTTAAATGTAACTTTAAATGAGTCTTATGTATATTTAAATATTTAAAGAGAAAGTTCACCTGAAAATAAAAATGACTGTGACTTACTGTGTATATGACTTTCTTCTTGCAGACAAATACAAAGTTATATATACATATATATACATATATATATATATATATATATATATATATATATATATATATATATATATATATATATACACACATATAAATATATATATATATATATATGTACACATACATATATATACACACATATATATACATATATATATATATACACACACACACACATATATATATATATATATATATATATATATATATATATAAATATATATATTAAACTTGGTTCTTTCAAGCTTTATAATGAAAGTGAATGGTGGACGAGAATTTTAAGCAAAATAAAGTACATCCATCCATCATAAAAAGTGCTCCACAAGAATATGCTGAGAATCTAACTCAGGTTATATTCATTTGAAAAAAATAAAGTTATATACACCTAGGATGACTAGAGGGTGAGTAAATCATGGGTTCAACTATCCCTTTAAATAATAAATATTTGTTTGATTGCTTAATTGTTGATTATCAGATACAAATATGTGTATCTATTGATATTTATTTTCATTCAGATGTGGAAATATGTGAATCTATTCATTTTGTATTAATTTCTTTTTATTATGCGCACTGGGCAACTATATTATTTATGACTAAAGCACTTAACCATCATAGTTGCCTACAAAAGTCTATAGAAAACACAACAAAACTGTTCATCTGACTATTTTGATTTCTTTAAAACTCATTACACATATTCAGTGAATTTCCAGTACATTACATTCAGGTAAAGCTCGTAAAACGAGATAATTCATGATAAGAAAGGTCATCAGTGATGAAGGCGCGGTCAGTATCTCCACTTGAACAAGTTCTTTGCTCAAAAAATTCCATATTTGGAGTTCCGTAGCCACACCTAAGGGGCGTGTCGTGCATGACGACGATTCCTGTTTACATGCTTTTGGGCGTCACTGGCAGCATGGCAGTGACTCAGAAACTGAAGGCTGATGTGGCTCGAGATCACAAGGCTGGGATCTCGAGCTCTTTGGCGAGGATTTTTAACACAACTGGATAATTTAAATAATCACACGGACAAACAGGGTAAGCCAGGCGCATAGCTAATATGACAAGCAATTCCCACCCCCAAAACAGACACTCTTCCACGCTGTCAAGGAACCAAAGTCAGATTTGTTAGTGTTTTATCGCTATTTCTCTCTCTCTCTCTCTCTCTCTCTCTCTCTCTCTCTCTCTCTCTCTCTCGTAAAGCTGTTTGAGCGCTTATTGTTTGTGTATACTCTATACAGAAGTCATATGCGAATTCCTTAGGACAGACACAATAAGATAGTGCTTTACTCTATAAAGGTTATTTGTGATTCTTTTTTGTGTCCACATAGGTAAATCACCCAAAATAAATATTCTGTTATCATTTACTCACCTCTATGCTGTTTCAGACCTGTATGATTTTCTTTCCCCGTAGAATGCAAAGGAATTAAGAACCGACGAACTCAGTCGCCATTCACTTTCCCAACATTTTCTATACAATGAAGCCCATACAGTGGTGACTAATTCTGCTTAACATCTCCTTTTACCTCAATTTTTTGGATGAAGCTTCCATTTTAGAACCATTTAGATGTTATTTTGAAATGTTAGACTCTTCCTTGGACGTGCCTTTTCACAGGTTCTATCACAGTCGGGTGTGTAGCCTACTTTCAAACACAGACTCCTGTTCCTCTGGTACACTGGATACTGGAAACCACAGCTCAGAAACTGGCTGGCCACACACCATCCGCGATTTTAATAAGGGTTAGCTGGATTTTAAATTTTGAAGATTTTACATTTTTAGATGTAACTTTCTGAGTTACATCTAAAAGTTTCTGAGCCAGTTTCTGAGGTTCGTGGTATTGCGCAATCGCTTTTGTCTTTTGGACCCTCTAGCGTTCGTAATCAGCAACAACAAGATTTTTGAACTAAATATATTCTATAGTTTGTTGGCTACCTTTAGCTATCTGTCACAAATCATTAAAACTGTAGTCTTGTGTGCGCACGCGTTTATATGTGTGTTTAATGCTAGCCATTTATTAGACACCTTTGTGGCCCAAATTGTATGTTATATTGTTAATATATTTTTCATAGTTTTAGTTTTGAAAATAAATGTACTTCTTTATTCACTAAGAACTTTGTTTTACTAAACCAAACTCGGTGTTGTGTATCAGTGCATGTATATCAGATGAAACTCATCCAAATGCCTTTGGATTTGGTAACAACAGGCTGTTTGTTCATGCAGTATTGTGCAAGAGGACAGATGCTTGGTTTTAACCGCTCCGTAGTGTCCCTGAATCAATAATTGTTCTTGGTACGGAGTGGCAGTATTGTATATGTGAACTGTATTGGTGTTCACACCCGATGCATGTATTCACTTTATTATTAATTAGAATAGACTGGGGCTGTTTTAGTTGAGGTTTATTGACTTAAGAAGCTTCCACCGAATGTCAGGAATGTTTTTTTCCATTCATTCTAGTTCCAGGACTGTCACATGTTTGACAGTCTGTCATTAAATATTGTAGCTGATCAGTAATGTAGATAAAAGACCGTAAACATGTACACACAGCACATACCAGTCACATGCATTGTTTCCTGAACATTTAAAGTGATAGTTCATTTAAAAGTTTAAATTGTGTGATCATCATCTACTTAGACTTGTTTCAAACCCATAGGTTTCCTTCTGTGTAACGCAAAAGTGTTGTATGTGAATTTGTCAGCATGGCTGGAAATGTCTGCTCATTTTACTATCCAGTTGTGCCAGTAGGTCTAAGTGAGTGAGTGAAGTGAGTGAAGTGACATTCAGCCAAGTATGGTGTCCCATACTCAGAATTTGTGCTCTGCATTTAACCCATCCGAAATGCACACACACACACTGTGTGCACACACCCGGAGCAGTGGGCAGCCATTTATGCTGCGGCGCCCGGGGAGCAGTTGGGGGTTCGATGCCTTGCTCAAGGGCACCTAAGTCGTGGTATTGAAGGTGGAGAGAGAACTGTACATGCACTCCCCCCACCCAGAATTCCTGCCGGCCCAGGACTCGAACTCACAACCTTTCGATTGGGAGTCCGACTCTCTAACCATTAGGCCACGACTTCCTTAACATAGGGCAGTAATAAGGGTCTGTGTGTGTAATGTAATTCAGCGTGTTTTAGATGTGAGTTTTAGATAATTTTGTCTGATCCTGTCTGTGTGCAAACTGAAAGTCCTTTGCCTTGATGTCAGGTGTAACTGCAAACATTTGATCTTGAATTATAGATCAAGAGCAAGATGTTAAGTTCTCTTTACTTGTCTGATTAGTTAATAGCTTAAAGCCCCTTTCACACTGCCATTCCGGCAAATACACGGGTAAAGTGTTCCGGCAATTGTTCCCGGGTCGCTAGATTTTGCACTTTCACACTGCCAGTGATGACCCAGGATATGTGCGTGCTTTCACACACAACCCGTAAATATCCCGTAAAGACACGTGACATCAGGGCGTGACGTGTAATGTACGAGTCGAAAACATTAGGCACGTTATACTTTCAATGAAGCAAGCGAACGATCTCTGGGCGCGTCATCACTTCGACACGGCATTAGATCTGGCTTTTGTTCACACTGCCCTCGTCCCGGGTTGAACCCGGCAATGTTACTAGGTCCCCGACCTGGGGTTCAATGCCGGAATCAATCCCGGGACGTGGTTGCTTTCACACAGAAGGCGACCTGGCAATGTTCCTTCAATATTCCGGTTCCGACGTGCAGTGTGAAAGGGGCTTTAATAGTGGGATCATGTTAATGAAGTGACTACAGTTCACAATGTAAATTAAGTCAGCACATACTGGTCATTAGGTTTGTTAATTGAAACTAATTCAGCTCAGAACATTGATCACATTTCAGACATTCTTTGAACTGAGGTTACACACAGCCACTGATAAGAAAGTGTCCAATGTGTGTTTGTTAGAAACTCTGCACTTTAGCACTAAGGCTTCAGAATCAGCAGAATTTAGGAACTGTTGATTGCATGAATGTACTCGGATACAAGTACTACTGATTGTGCACAGACCTTTGGAGTCAGTGACTGAGAAGTTGAAGATGGTGAGCTGTAGAGGGTGATTCAAGAAACCAGGGGTGTGTAAAGCGAGTGTTAGTTTATTCTGTTGGATTTATTGTCACTGATTGGATTAGGGACATGCAAAACTACATATTTTCAAAACCAGCTTGCTTGACTGACTAGTCAATTAATGATTCCTAAAGATATAGTCAAGTCACCTTTATATAGCACTTTTAACAATACAGATTGTGTCAAAGCATCTGTACAGCATTAAATATGAAAATAGTTTGTCAGTAATGCAAAAAAAGCAGTTCATCATTGAAATCAGTGATGTCATCATCCAGCTCAGTTCAGTTTAAATAGTATCTGTGCAATCAAGTCGATGATATCGCTAGAAATTAAGTAGTCCATATAATAAGTAGTCCAAATAGTCCACCTAAATATGAAGTCATGATTTACTCACCCTCCTGTTTTTTCAAACCTTTAAGACTTTTTTTTTCTTCTGGAGAGCATAAAATATTTTGAAGAACACTGAAATCAAACCACTTTGAAACCCACTGTCTTCCATTGTATGGACCAAAAATACAGACATTTCTCAAAATAACTTCTTGCACAAAAGAAAATGAGTCATACAGGTTTGGAATGATTCAAGCTTAGATGAATGATGACATTTTTTCGGTGGCCTATCCCTTTAAGGAAACTCTGTGTTGTTAGGTTGGTTTTTGGTGTTTACATCACAAACACTTCAATGGATTGCAACAGAATGGAAAACTAAGCAGGGGAACGGTTAAAAGTCCCATAAATAAATAAATCTAAAACTTACAAGATGACCCATTCTTAGTGCACAGTCAGAATAATTTTTTTAGATTACTTCTTTAAAGTGATAGTTCACCCAAAAATTATTTATTATTATTATTATTATTCTGTATAAGTTTGTTTCTTATGGTGAACACAGAAGATATTCTGAAGAACAAAACATTTTTGGTCCCCATTGACTTCCATAGTATGGAAATAAATACTGTAGTGTAGAAGTCAATGTAGACCATCGACTGATGTTTGATTACCAGCTTTCTTCAAAATATAGGTGCATCTCAATAAATTAGAATGTTGTGGAAAAGTTCATTTATTTCAGTAATTCAACTCAAGTTTAATTCTTTGGTTCTTTTAATTGTGATGATTTCGACTCACATTTTACAAAAACCCACCAAATCTCAACAGATTAAAATATGGTGACATGCCAATCAGTTAATCAACTCAAAACACATGCAATGGTTTTCTGAGCCTTCAAAATGGTCTCTCAGTTTGGTTCACTAGACTACACAATCATGGGGAAGACTGCTGATCTGACAGTTGTCCAGAAAACAATCATTGACACCCTTCACAAGGAGAGTAAGCCACAAAACATTCATTCCCAAAGAAGCAGGCTGTTCACAGAGTGCTGTATCCAAGCATGTTAAAAGAGAGTTCAGTGGAAGGAAAAAGTGAGGAAGAAAAAGATGCACAACCAACCAAGAGAACCGCAGCCTTATGAGGATTGTCAAGCAAAATCAATTCAAGAATTCACCAGGAATGGACTTTGGAGTACAATGTCATCTGCTGGTGTTGCTCCATCGTGTTTTTTGAAAACCAAAGTCACTGCACCTGTTTACTAAGAACTTTTGGAGCACTTCATGCTTCCTTCTGCTGACCAGCTTTTTGAAGTTGCTGATTTCATTTTCCAGCAGGATTCGACCCCTACCCATACTGCCAAAAGCACCAAAAGTTGGTTAAATGACCATAGTGTTGTTGTGCTTGACTGGCCAGCAAACTCACCAGACCTGATCCCCATGGAGAATCTATGGGCTATTGTCAAGAGGAAAACGAGAAACAAGGCCACTGTCAAAGAAACCTGGGCTTTCACACCACATCAGCAGTGCCACAAACTAATCACCTCCATGCCACGCCGAATTGAGGCAGTAATTAAAGCAAAAGGAGCCCCTACCTAGTATTGTACTGTAAATGAACATACTTTCCAGAAGGCCAACAATTCACTAAAAATGTTTATTGGTCTTATGTAGTATTCTTATTTGTTAGTGAATTGGTGGGTTTTTGTTAAGTTTGAGCCAAAATCATAACAATTAAAAGAACCAAAGACTTCAACTTGAGTTGAATTACTCAAATACATTTTTTTATTACTTTTCCACAACATTCTAATTTATTGAGGTGCACCTGTATCTTCTTTTATGTACAAAATAAGAAAGAAACTCATACAGGTTTGGAACGAAATGAGGGTGAGTAAATTACGGCAAATTTTTGTTTGAACTATCCCTTTAACATTTATCTGTGTGTTTTTACATTAACATGTGTAATCTTGTTTGTTTCTGCAGGTATGCCAGGCTCCAGGTACGTTGGTGTTGAGGGTTGGAGCAGTAAGCAGGTCGCTGGCTGGCTCAGAGATCAGGGGTTTCGTGAATATGTGGATCTCCTGTGCTCTAAGCACCGTTTGGATGGTGCCAGTCTGCTTTGTCTTACTGAGACTGACCTGCGATCTCCTCCACTGGAGCTCAAGGTGCTGGGTGATATCAAGAGATTGATGCTGGCTGTGCGGAGGCTACAGAGACAACACACAGCCCTCACACAGTCCAGGTCAGAGGTCAGTGCATTGTCTCTCATACACCCTGAAGGATCAGACCGTGTCATCTCTAATGGCTTCGCAGAGCGAGGGTCAGGAGACCATCAACACTGTAATGGGGGGGTCACTACAGTTGGTGGGGAACATAGTTACTCGAATGGCAAGCGTAAACAGTATTGTGTTCGGTTGGACCCGGAGTACTGGAAGACGGCACTCAGCACAATTTACGCCATGTTGGTGTGCGGAGTGACATCATTCGTCATGGTACTAGTGCATGAGCGGGTTCCTGACATGAGGACATACCCACCACTTCCGGACATATTTCTAGACAGGTGAGTTATATCTGAATGGGTGGTGTGGGAATATTTCAGAAAAGGTGTGTTATATTACTTCACCAGTTCACATAGAGTTGGGTGATGTATTGAAAATAACATTTTAGGTGATAAGCACCATCACAGTGATTACAATGCACAATTAGATTTTTTATTTAATTATGAATACATTTGAATGCATATATATTTTTAATTGTGCTCATTTAAAACTTACCTCAGTGCAAGTCTGTCCGAAAGTGAATTTTCATTTTAGTAAATTTATGCTGTACTGTATATGTGAAAGGATAATATATAACACAATTTACGTAAATATATGTAATATACTATGAACTGATACAACAGTTTTTTCTTTATAATAAGAATAATAATGATTAATTTACCCCTTGTAAATGGTTTAATCCTTGTAGTGAACATTTTGAAAATACAACAGATATCTGCATATTAAAAGCACCACCCAACTTTGCTTGTTTTTGTTCACAATTCAGTTTTTTTTTCTTTTTCAGTAATCTTTTCTTGTGGTTTTGTAGTGTTAATAAAAAAATTATGACTCTTGTTATTTATGTGTCAGTGTTCCCAGAATTCCCTGGGCCTTCGCCATGGCTGAAGCATGTGCAGTGGTGTTGGGTTCCATATTAATGCTGGTGTTGTTGATGCACAAACACAGGTAAACACACACAAACAAAGTCAAAATGCAACCCAGCACAAGAGAGATTCAAAAAATTGCTATGGCCTCAAGACTTTGTTAATGTTGTGTAATTGTAATATTCTCAAAGACAATTCATTTATTTTTTAGAAAGTGCTGGTATTTAATTAAAATGCTTTATTATTAAAAAATCCTGTGTGTGGTACAACAGTGAATTACATACTGTGATATTATTATTGTTATGCATTGCTCATTTTCCATTGCTCTGTCTTTCTCTGTGTGTGCTACTGTAGGTCCATTTTGTTTCGCAGGCTGTGTAATTTGACAGGCACTGTGTTCTTGCTCCGCTGTGTCACAATGTTTGTTACTTCGCTGTCTGTACCTGGTCATCATCTGCAGTGTTCAGGCAAGGTGAGGTGCACACACACAGACACACCATCTGTCTTTCTCAGTTTTTGTCTTGGAGGTGCATCTGCGTTGGGCAATGAATAAGACATATTTTACTGTAGGTATTCCCTCAATATTCTTGTACATTTCATGCAAATCAAATCTTTTTGAACAAAATTAGAGTTGAATTATGTCACATTACGTTGCATTATCAATGCCCACATAAAGGAGATTAATTCCAGATTGCAAATAGGAAAAAGATTGTAAATGTGATATTTTAGAACTTGTAAATTTTTTTTTTTTAAAGTTATTAGATTGGCCTAAATAAAAATTATCAATCTCAGGAGTTTTTTTTATATTGACAGATTAAGACGATATAAAACATATACAATAAGATTTTTCACAAATCTTTTTGAAGATATGTAGAAACAATCCTTCTTGATTATATCATCGTCTTCTAGTACAGTAATGTCATTGGCAAGCAACCACCCAGAACACTCTAGCATTGTGTTTTGCACAGGCAAAATACCACCATATATCAGCATACACACACACACACACACACATATATATATATATATGCATAAAATATATATAAAATGTTAATAATATATTTTAATTAGTTTTTATATCATTATAAAATATTGGAATGTTTTTAATTATCGCCCTCTTACATTCGACTATCTTCCATCTGCACAGTGGGCGAGCAATAATATGCATATCTGTATTTTGCAGATGTATGGGGATGCATGGGCAAAAGTGCAGCGTGCATTGGAAATCTGGAGCGGGCTTGGCATGTCTTTAACTGGTGTTCATACATGTGGTGATTATATGTTCAGTGGACACACTGTTGTTCTCACCATGCTCAACTTTTTTGTCACTGAATGTGAGTATGTAAACGGTGTGAAGAGTTTTACTCATTGAAAATATCCAGCCCTTCTAGTACTTTATCAGCTGAATCTCAGTAGTGCGATCAATGTCTTTTTGTGATTTTTTAGACACGCCACGTAACTGGAACTTCATCCACACCATGTCTTGGGTGCTAAACCTGTTTGGAATCTTCTTCATCTTGGCGGCTCATGAACATTACTCCATCGACGTCTTCATCGCGTTCTACATCACCACCAGACTGTTCCTGTACTATCACACGCTAGCAAACACGCAAGCCTATCAGCACAGCCGCCGAGCCCGTATCTGGTTCCCTCTCTTTTCTTTCTTTGAGTGCAACGTGACCGGACCTGTTCCAAATGAGTATGGCTGGCCGTTCTCCAAACCCTCCTTCATGAGGATGCTTCTGGGATAGGCCATCTCTGATTATGTCAAGCTTTATGTTTGGAGCCCTGGGAAAATAATTTATTTTTATCTATGGCATTTGATCACTTTCTTGAAACTTCCGTTTGTACTTCTTTGTTATTGTTTGTTTTGCTGACTAACATTTCTTATAATTTCACCAAATCTACCTATACCAATCTATACAGCATATGTATTTTCTCTGGAAAATTTATCATACAAAATCATTGTGTCAATTCACTGGTGAAACAGTTTTGAGATTTTACAATTGCAGATTTATGTTACACTAACCAATAAGCATGCAGTTTTTAAACTCTTGGAGACATACAGTATGTTTAACTGGAAAAGCACTGATATACAATTAGTCTTAATTAAATAATAATACATGATAGGACCTATTCTAAGTCTTGACACATCGTAATGGTGTACAGTCTTACAGCCACAGAGATATAATGCTTAATTTTTGCTAACACATTTTTTGACACTTTGTTTTTAATATGTGGCCATTGTATAGATAAATAAATGTTTTATGTGATTCCAGGAATAGACAAGGATTTTGAAATGTTTTGCCAATATGAGCATCATATACATGTTCAGTACTTTTACATGGACTTTAAAGGGAGATGCAGCATTTTCATTTACCCGTATGATTTTTGTGTTTGTTAGTTTGTGCATGAGGTATTTGTGAATGTAACAGATTTATAAAACGGTTTCTTTCTTTTCTGTTTTATTTAAATGTACCTTGATGCTAACAAAAGTCTTATCACTTGGGGTACCTGGAGAATACTTGTACAGGAATAAAAGTTTACAGACTCACTGAACACATTTATGTTTGTTTTAGTATGACAAATGTCAATTGTGTTGTAGATTAACTTATTAGTACAGTTTCTGTTTATATAGTTAGGTGTGATGCATCAGAATTTGCAGTGCTGTTTGACTAGAGATTAAATGATTTAACTGTTTATCCTGATTTGACGTTGAAGTTTTCAGTCACACAGAATGACTTCATTTTGGTGCTAGTAATTATTACATGAAATAAGCACACAGACACAGTTATAGACAGTTTTACCTTTTTCCTTTCTTTTCTACTGCCCTTCATTGCTTGACTCGAGGATCAATGTGACAAGACATTAAAACTCCAAACTCTGTGAGCAATATTGTAGATGCTGATGCGAAATGTGTTACGTAACATCACAAAGATATTAATAAGCATTAATATTTAATAGTAACATTAAAAATGAAAATTTTTAATCATATCAATTCTATAGGGACCATTTGAGGTGTTTTGTTTATTTGAAGTGAAGTTTATTTTAATCACTTATAGCTAAGTTATTTAAAAGATGAGTTCATATAGTCATGCAAAATAGGTTATTATTCTTTAAAAAAAGGAACAAATTATTTTTGAGTGTATTGGCTGAATATATGATTTAATAGATGTATAACAAAAAGGCTCTTTGTATTTATGCAGTTGTGTTAAGTGCCAACACATACAAAATGACATACAAAAAGTGACATGATCAAACATAGGCTAGGACTATTAATTAATTGCTCTTGATAAAAGACTTTACTTTCCCATCATGAGTAAAGCCAGTTCCTGTTTAATTAATATACTGTAGGACAAGCTTGTCATTTTTGATTTATCAGAGCAATGAAACAATATAAAAAGTTGTGAGTGTGTGCATTCGGCCACTGGTTGAACTGATCTCTCATCAACACTTGCTTTAGCTGGAACTTTTACAACATGGTACAGTACAGTTTATTAGGTCTTTTCGATCATGATCTATAATACAGCCTTTTAGACGTATTTACCACAACAAAATACTGCTTTTGGTATCAGCTTTGTCTGATATTAAAATATGGGAGTGTCTGTAGTTATAAAAAAAATTATTTAAAAAAAATTGTTTTATTTATTGGCATTATATGACATTTAACTGTCCAGTAACTTCATCTTCTCAGGTGGGTTTGCTGAGAGTGTGTATTCTTCTCTTCATGGTGGTCTCCTGTAGTGCCGAGTGCTATATTCAAAAACCTCAAGTTGATTTGTCATCTGTCCACAACACGACAGACAACCTACAAGGTAAGCAGAACTGTCCAAAGCTTTTTCTTTCTGAAAGAAATTTCAACTAAAAAAAAATATTTTCATGTTTATAAATGAAATAGCATATGTTGTTTGAATGCTATATTATAAGGATAAACCACAGCTGTTATTAAATATATATTTTGTAAGCTCTCTGTCTAATGTCTTGTTTTAAATAATCATGGTCAATTATCATCAATAACAATATTTTTCATTTACAGTTTTATCTATGGTCCTGTGTGTGTGCTGGTTTATTTAGGTTGTGTGGACTCTGATGGAGTAATCCATGACTTCAACTCTGAATGGGAGAAGGACTGTTACAACTGTCTTTGTGCACTATTTGGCATTAGATGCTGTAACAAGTAAGTTTAAAAGTAGTTAGACAATATTATATATTTAGTGTTTTCATGACCATTTGGTTTTCAATACAAAGTTTGCGGTTGCACAAGTTTTACAGTACGTCTACTTTCATGTAGTGTACTTACAGTGTATTTATCTAATAAAGTTCTGGTAATATAAGGTAACTACATGGGGTAGGGTTAGGTTTAGGGGTAGGTTCAGGGTTAGTACCTAGTTATTACTAGTATAGTTATAATATGCATATGCATATAAATAGTTATTGTAATTATTATAATAAGTACATAGTATGTACATCAGGAACAGTACTGTAAACTAAAGTGCTACCAAGTTTGCTTATAAAAAGTAATCTTGTCTGTGTGTGTGTGTGTGTGTGTGTGTGTGTGTGTTTGTAGGATCCCAACAGTAATAGATCACCCTGATGAATGTGAGATGGTCGTTGACAAAACAACCTGCTCCTTCACTCTAGCACTTGTTTCAGACCACAGCAAACCATGCCCAGTTGCTTAACACTTCTGGATGCAATCACACATCTATGGAATATGGGTAGAAAACATTACAAAGAAATTACAAATAAATGAAAGGCTTATCATAAAATGATTTTTTGCTTTCTCTGGATTTTAATCCATTGTAAATGTGCAGAATTGTTGCAAATTGCAGTTATCATCTCTGCTGGTTCTGAAGTGTCCAGCTTGAATTCAGTTTTAAAATTGGCTCTTTACACTCCTTTTAAGTTGTTTGTGTTCTACTTCCTACAATGTATTTTTCATGCTCATATTTATGGAAGGCATATGACATGGAAGGCATATGATGTATACATTATTTGAGCACATTACTTCTTTTCAGTTTCTCTTTTGTTTTTGCTATACAAAAAAGTTAATTATTATTATTATTATTATTATTTTATGTGAAATATATATTGTAACAAACCAAGACGTGTGAATGTACACTCTAAAACATGCTGGGTTATTTTGACCCAGCTGGTTGGGTTAAATGTTTTTACCCACCATGCTGGGTTGTTTTATTTAGGTCATCTATTGTTTAAAAAGTATTATATTGCTGGTTTAAAATGGGCTGGAAATAAATATAAAAAAACACACACACGCACAGAATTACTTGAGGCAACACCAATAATCAAAAAATGCACATTTATTATTAAGCAAGAACACATACAAAATACAAGACAAATTGAATTTATTTGGGAATACAGCATAGTTTACAGTATTACATACATTTAAAGGTGCAACAGGTGATTGTCTTCAGAAACATTTTTTGTTATGCTGGTTGAAAGTCTCTTCACATCCTTATAGCAATCATTAAGTTAAGTGGTCTAAATGTATTTATCTGTATTTATATATTCTGTGGAAGGTGTAGGACCAAGAAATGTACGTCCAATCAAAACGCTCGACACAATTATTTCATTTATGTATAATACGTATTTTAATATGTCTATGAGGTTTTTATTAAAATATAAATCTGTTCCACTTTAAATCTATTTTCACACACACACACACACACATATATATATATATAGATATATATATATATAGATATATGAATGAAGAAATATGACAAAAATTATGAACTCTTTCTTCAGCATGCACATTACCATGTGACTTAAAGTGTGTTGGTTACATTCTCAGAATCCCTAATCTGATTAAAGTGAACTACAAATAAATGTGCACTGTCCTGCCCATTTCTAATAATATTTACAGATACATAAGTAATAACAAGTTAAACACAGAATTTCAACAGAACAGATAACAACTGACACACCAGCACAGATGCATTAAAAGATTTCAATATTCAACTTTTTTTTTCATAAAATATAACAGTTTCCAAAGGTATGTGGCCTATGTATGTATGTACATATCAAATTTAATGCACTTAATAACAAATTCAGTCACATTTCAAAAGTTGTGTTTATGACAAAAAGTAGTAGCCTAAGTATGAGTGACATCATTATAATTTAAAGAGACATGCAACAATGTAACGAAGTAATAATACTTTGTTACAGTACTTAAGTATTTTTTTTGGAAGTTTCTGTATTTTACTTGAGTTTTTATGTTTCTGTCAGCTTTCACTTTTAATCCACTACATTTCCTAATTAAAATGTATACTTTTACTCTGATACATTTCCCTGAAGCATATTCCTTACTTACTACAAAATAAAATCGGAAGAACACAGATTGCAAGAAAGCTGTTTTTTGATGAATCAGTGGTCTGGTGCTTGTAAGTTAGACTCCTAAAAACAAGTTCTTACACAACCGCAGATGATTTCATTTTCCACTTAAGTCGAGGCTGGAGTCTGCGATATACAGTATATTTTATGCGATAATATGCTAAGTGTTGTTGTAATGATGTGCGATCTGACATTATTGAGTATATAACCAAATCACACACCGAGAGTACAAGCACATGATGCAATAACAAACTAGCTAGTCACGGCTGTTTCCCAAACATGGTCGCATCTGTTGTTTAAAATTCAAAATTAAAGACATTCTGAATTGTAGATGGCAAAAATGTTTCTATATGTTTTTTATATTTACATGAACATTTAATCATATAATTTAATACATACATGTCGACCCTCCTGTTTTTTCTAGATCCATAGAATTTACAAATGGCTGCGCCCATTTTTATGCAAGAAAAAGGTAGCGATTTAGAAATGTGCATGCTCAAATGATGACTTTGACAATTTCGATTAATCACACAGCCCCATCTTGGCCTGTATTTATTTCCATTTTGCATTTACTTGTACTTTTACTTTCAATACTTAAGTATGTTTAATATATATATATATATATATATATATATATATACAACCCGAATTCCGGAAAAGTTGGGACGTTTTTTAAATTTTAATAAAATGAAAACTAAAAGACTTTCAAATCACATGAGCCAATATTTTATTCACAATAGAACATAGATAACATAGCAAATGTTTAAACTGAGAAAGTTTACAATTTTATGCACAAAATGAGCTCATTTCAATTTTGATTTCTGCTACAGGTCTCAAAATAGTTGGGACGGGGCATGTTTACCATGGTGTAGCATCTCCTTTTCTTTTCAAAACAGTTTGAAGACATCTGGGCATTGAGGCTATGAGTTGCTGGAGTTTTGCTGTTGGAATTTGGTCCCATTCTTGCCTTATATAGATTTCCGGCTGCTGAAGAGTTCGTGGTCGTCTTTGACGTATTTTTCGTTTAATGATGCGCCAAATGTTCTCTATAGGTGAAAGATCTGGACTGCAGGCAGGCCAGGTTAGCACCCAGACTCTTCTACGACGAAGCCATGCTGTTGTTATAGCTGCAGTATGTGGTTTTGCATTGTCCTGCTGAAATAAACAAGGCCTTCCCTGAAATAGACGTTGTTTGGAGGGAAGCATATGTTGCTCTAAAACCTTTATATACCTTTCAGCATTCACAGAGCCTTCCAAAACATGCAAGCTGCCCATACCGTATGCACTTATGCACCCCCATACCATCAGAGATGCTGGCTTTTGAACTGAACGCTGATAACATGCTGGAAGGTCTCCCTCCTCTTTAGCCCGGAGGAGACGGCGTCCGTGATTTCCAACAAGAATGTCAAATTTGGACTCGTCTGACCATAAAACACTATTCCACTTTGAAATAGTCCATTTTAAATGAGCCTTGGCCAACAGGACACGACGGCGCTTCTGGACCATGTTCACATATGGCCATGTTCACCGGGTTATTGCTAATATTCCAGTTTTGAACGGGTTATTGGCTGCATGTAAACGTAGTCAGTGATGCAAATTAGTAATTATGTTCAATATATCCTTTTTGACATGTTATTGATTAAATTAGAGAGAGAAATAACAGGAAACATTGCAGTGTTAAGTGAAAATAAAGGGTATTTAACCCTTTATAATCAAATATGCATATTATCAATCATGTTAATCTGAAATATCATGTTTGTTTTTTCTATCTGGTAAAATATATTTCAACCTTTGCAAGTATATTTAAAATGTAAGTTTCCTGAAATAAAATAAAATAATAAAATTTAACATAGATGTTCTTGTTTTGTTTTTGTTCAGTTTTTGTAATCTAATTTCAGTTACTGGAAATACTTACTTACTTTTTTTATTTTGAGTTCACCTGAACAGTGGAAGAAACATAAAATAGCAAGATTTTATGTTTCTTCCACTGTTCAGGTGAATTTAAAATAAAAAAGTTTTTTTAAACAAAATACAACTGAAGAGAAACCTTATTATGTAATGTTTTGATTATTTGAAAGCTCAGCAAAAAAATATATATAAAATTATTTTTATATATATACATTTTTGTATACATACAAATTATTTTGCATGCACAAACTCTGCCGGTTCTTAAGAATATTTACCCATGAGCAATATGACACAACTGTTATTTGAAATTTGATATCTAATATCTACTCTGACCCCACCAATGTAAATTTGTATTGTGTTAGAAAAAGGGTATCAGTCACATATGTTAATTTAGAGGTAGTATTCATTGTAGCATTTGAAGAGAGTTCCAGAACTGCCTGTTGGTGTTTGATTGAACTTGTATTGCTCACCACATCTCACCGCGACATGGTACTGTACAATTTTATCCTAAAATGCAGTTTTATGGGGTCTCTTCTGGTAGTGAATGTTCCGCATTGTTTACAACATGCAAGGAACCTCGGCTATGTGTCAAAAATAGTATTTTATTTATTGGGTGCAAAATGGGTGCAATTTATTATATGTACTTGGAATGTGTTTTGGTAAGTTTTTATGTTACATTTCTGTCTTATGTCTTCAGTTATTTTTTACTGTTATATGCAATGCTATATTTTTAGATTGCCTTTTATGCTGATTTTATGTATATTTTGCAGCATATACAGTACTCTGTCTACAAACAAATGTAATGTAAAATCAATCCTTTTTTTATATTTATCCTGTCTTTCAGATGAGACTGTTTGTTTTGCTTACAGCAGTACTCTGCTGTAATGTAGCCTGGGGAGAAGAAACGCTGCCCATTCAAGATACAAGCAGCCCAGAAGGTGATGTTGCTTCTTGGTCTATTGGGAAAACTTAACTATGCCCACATTTTTGCAAAATGTTTTCTCCCAAAGTAAATATATAGCCTATTAAGATATTGCTGTAAATAAGACCTGAATAGAAATAAGCTTTAAATAAAAATTATAGCATGCGTGAATTAATCCAACCACCCCTATTGATTAAAGTTTAATTTTCCATAAGATGTGACCGACAGAGAAGCATCTTGGCGGCAGGGATTTAAATCTTTAACAAGTCTGAAATTGACAAGCAAAAGACTGGATTTTTTCCATTAGGTAGGGTACAATTGTTTTCAAAACATTTCAAAACAACAGAGCCGCGCAGATACATACATGCATTTCGGGGCATAAATCATAATATTAACGTTATGGTGTATAAATAACGAGGCGTATTCTATACGAGATGAATGATGAGTAAAATCCATTGATTAAAAACCTATGATCAAATTCTTCATTTTACTGGTCATCTTCAGCGCTCACAGCTCAAAACAAAAATGCAGAACGATAACTAGTCATATACATAACGTTATAATAAGAGCACTATAATAAAAATGTTGTGAATTCTTATGGTTTCGCTGATGTTTATGGTTAACTATCTTTTAATCGAAACATTAGTCTGTTACACAATTCCCTTGTGTTACATCGGTAATTATGACTAATATCGAATGTCTGACTTAACTCTTGATTATGTATTTTGCCCCCGCTCCCAAACATATGATTTGACTCTCAATCGACTTCAATTCGAAAGTTCCTATTCGACTATGAAAACCTTAATCGGGGACACCCACAATTATATTTAAAGGTCCAATAGAATGCATTGATACAATATTTTAAATTGTTCTCTGAAGTGTGTATGTAAAGTTTTAATTCAAAATAACCCACAGATAATTTTTATAGTTTCTTGAAAAGGGAATTAGAAATTTAAATGAAAAGGAGCTGGGGTTTTCCCGTGGAATTGGGTTACTGTAACACTGTTGCTGCAGGTTGCTTTTCATGTTCGCAGGAGATGAACATGGGGCATCTATGGAAGCATATGGGTAGCGATATTCAATTTGGAATGTAATATGCAAAATGACGATGCAATATGTAAAATGGCAATGCATTTCTGTATTTACATTTACATTTTCCAATACATTTGTGCAACGTTTGGTGCAAAATGAAAATGAAAATTAGGCCTAAATTACATAATTTTCATTTGCCATTTCATACACCAGTTTTAATATGTAAAATGAATACTAATTTTAACGCTTTATAAGTTGCAAAATTAAAATGAAAATGTATTACAGAAATGATTAGATATGTATAACATGTTCAAGCAAAAACTGTGGCAAAATTATCATTTAAATGCTATTTTTCTTAAATGCATTAACACTCACAGTCAAGACACTTCGATTGCATTTTCATTCAATGTCCCGCAATGAATGTCAATCACTGCGTGAACAAGGCGGGGCTTGCAAAAGGTCTGAGACTCAAATCTCAAGAAGAGTATTTAAGTGAGAGAACATGGACAAGACCGTTGGTCGGTGTACGTTTTGATCATTTCGGTTTATGGCTTCAATATTTCATTCGCATTTGTGGGCGGAGCTGAAACGCTGCTTTCATCTGATTGGTCGAATCGCTCCACCTTCAGCTCGGTCTTTTCATTCTTTCAGACAGAATAAGAGTCAGTGCAAGTGAAGCACTGTAATGTCTGAAACCACTTGCAAGAGACCCCGTTAAATTATTTCTAGGTTATAGTATTGTATAAATATTGTCCCACTGATAAAAAAACAGTGCAAATATTTCTGTCTCCTTGGATAACCGTGAAGTGGAAAAAAATATAGTTAAATTTATGAAATAAAATTAAATAGGATTTTTTTGGGAAGGTAAGTCTGGCCAGTTATACAGCAACACGAGTCAGACGAGTCTGAAGATCTGAGCTGAATTTGGTGAAACATTAAAGTTCTAGTCTGTGTCAATTACTCTCATAATAAATAATAATAATAATGTTACCCGTATTTTTCGGTATAAGTTGCATCAGTCCAAAAATACGTCATGACGAGGAAAAAAACATATATAAGTCGCATTTATTCAGAACCAAGAGAAAACATTACCGTCTACAGCCGCGAGAGGGCGCTCTGGGGTAGGCTACAGGAGCACTGAGCAGCATAGAGCTAATTTTACTATTTTTATTTCAGAAATGTAGCAATATTAATTTTTACAATTATTTATTAATGTCACACACACACACCTAGTGCCTTATGACTTAAAAGATGAGAGTGGTAAATGTTACAGACATGGAACTGTTCAGTCTATTATTGATTTTTATTTCCACTTCACTTTTTTCCAAAGATACAGAACTATTTGCACTGTATTTATCAGGGGGACAATATTATACAATACTACAACCTAGAAATAATTTGCAGGTCTAAGCAGCACGAATTATGTTCCCAGCTACATCTGATTCAAATATTATGCTAATGAACAGTGAGCAGTGGTTTCAGACATTACAGTGTCACACTCGCACTGACTCCTATTCTACCTGAAAGAATGAAAAGACCGAGTTGAAGGTGGAGCGATTCGACCAATCAGATGAAAACAGTGTTTCAGCTCCGCCCACAAGTGCGAATGAAATATTAAAGCCATAAACTGAAATCATCAAAACGTACACGGACCAACTGTCTTGTCCATGTTCTCTCACTTGAATCCTCTTCTTGAGATTTGAGTCTCAGACCTTCTGCAAGCCCCGCCTTGTTCACGCAGTGATTGACATGGCGGGAGGGGGCGGACACGTGATCGGCTCGGAATGCATTTTCAATGTGCACATTGAATTTTGCTACATTCATTGCGGGACACTGAATGAAAATGCAATCGTAAGTTTCTTGACTGTGAGTGTTAATGCATTTAAGAAAAATAACATTTAAATGATAATTTTGCCACAGTTTTTGCTTGAAAATGTTATACATATCTAATCATTTCTGTAATACATTTTCATTTTAATTTTGCAACTTATAAAGCATTAAAATTAGTTTTCATTTTACATATTAAAACTGGTGTATGAAATGGCAAATGAAAATTATGTAATTTAATTTTCATTTTCATTTTGCACCAAACGTTGCACAAATGTATTGGAAAATGTAAATGTAAATACAGAAATGCATTGCCATTTTACATATTGCATTGTCATTTTGCATATTACATCCCAAATTGAATATTGCTACCCATACGCTTCCATAGGCGTCAGCGTTAACGCTTGACGGAGGGCGTTTCTGTAGCTTGGTGTTGACACAACAGTCTTAAGCCGATTCCAGAAAATACACGGGTAATGTGTCCTGGCAATTGTTGCCACTTGAAAAGGTCTGCCGCGGGCAATTGATCCAGTGCAACATTAGCCATACAGAGATTCAAGTAGATCTTTTCAGGGGCGCAGATGGGATTTTTTAACTGGGGGGGACCAAGCTGCTCACCAGCAAAAAAAATTCAGTCCAGAAAAATCACCAGCTCAGTCATAGACAACAGTACAATTTCATCTCAAAAAATTTGAGTATCATAGAAGAGGTCTTGTAACTTAATTCAAAAAAGCTAACTTTCTTATATTCCAGATTCATGGCACACAAACTGAAATATTTCAATATTTTTTTGTTTAAATTTTGATGGTTACGACTTACAGCTTAAGAAAATAAAAAAATTCTGTATCTCAAAAATTTTAATATTCTATTTTGAGCTTGAATGGTTTGATTAATTTTGAGTATAAATACAGGGTACCTCCTGGGCTAGTTCAGAACATGCAACCACACTTATGGGAAAGATTATTGACTTGACAGTTGTCCAGAAGACAATCATCAACACCCTCCACAAGGAGGTTAAGCCACAGAAGGTCATTGCTGAAAGGACTGGCTGTTCACAGAGTGCTTTATCAAAATATATTCATAGACAGTTGATTAAAAGGAAAAGGTGTGGTAGGAAAAGTGCACAAGCAACAGGGATGACCACAGCCTTGAGAAGATTATCAGGAAAAGCCGATTCAAGAACTTGGAAGAGTGTCACAAGGAGTGGACTGAAGCTAGGGTCAGCGCATCAAGAGTCACTACACTCAGACGTCTTCAGGAAAGAGCTACAGCTGTCACATTCCTAGAACCATGCAACTCTTGAACCAGAAAAAACAACAGAAGCATTTCACCTGGGGTAAGGAGAAAAAGAACTGGACTGTTCCTCAGTGGTCCACAGTCCTCTTTTCAGATGAAAGTAAATTTAGCATTTCATTTGGAAATCAATGTCTGGAGTCAGGAGGAAGACTGGAGAGGCACAGAATCCAAAGCGAAGTTTCAAACCAATGTGAAGTTTCTGAAGTCAGGTGATTTGGGTGCCGTGATGTCTGCTGGTGTTGCTCCATTATGTTTTATCAAGTTCAAGGTCAGTGCAGCCATCTACCAGGAGATTTTTGGGAGCACTTTCATCTTCCATCTGCTCTTCCAGCAGGACTTTAGCCCCTGCCCACAGTGCCAAAACCACTTCCAAGTGGTTTGCTGACCATGATATTACTGTGCTTGATTGGCCAGCCAACTAACCTGACCTGAACCTCACAGAGAATCTATGGGGTATTGTGAAGAGGAAGATAAGTAACATCTGACAAACAATACAGAGGAGCTGAAGGCCGCTATCAAAGCAACCTGGGCTTCAATAACACCTCAGCAATGCCACAGGCTGATCACCTTCATGCCACGCCACACTGAAGCCCAACCAAGTATTGAGTGCATTATTAAACCTACTTTGGATTTAAATTTTTCTTTAAAAGTTTCCTACTTTTGATTTTTCTAAGCTATAAGTCACCATCAGAATTAAAACAAAAAACTCTTGAAATATTTCAGTCTGTGTGCAATGAATCTAGAATATAAGAAAGTTTGCTTTTTTTAATTAAATTACAAAAAATAAAGAACTTTTCCATGACATTCAAATTTTTTGAGATGCACCTGTATATGATCACTCTGGTTACTGCTACAGGCACAATTGAGGCAGCTACCAGCTCCTCGTAGGACCCCGGGGTCAAGAGTCATAGCACATACACACACAGAGAACATAAATGTCAGTGGCACCACCATCGTCGTGTGTTTGACAACAGAACAGCGTGTAGTGAGAGGTTGGGTACAGAGTAATTGTTAGATTATTATTGTGCTTCAGCCTGCGTCTGCCCTGACCCGAATCTTTAGCACCAAAACAAACACACCCATACCCCAACAGGACCTGCTCTGGTGGCTGAAAGAGCTAAACGTGCTGCAAATGACAAAAATACCTGCAAATTAAGAAAACATCTTCATCAGTTTGACAACACTTGCTGCAAATACTCACAATACAAACAAATAAAGAAATGTGCTGCAAAAACACAGACCACATCAGAAATATTTAAGGGAACCGTAAAGTGACAAATATGGCTGGGACATAATTGATCAATGTTTGCTCTGAAAAGATCTTCGTTTATTTTAACAATCCTGGTCATACGATTCCTTAGCTTTTTTGTGTGTGGATATTATTAGCCTAAATAAGCTTACTAAATACACAATTACGGTAACTGTGAACGGTTATGTAAGCTGGCTAACTTACTTTTACAACTTACCTTACAAAAACTAAACTTAGCCTATGGTTTTACTATTGAAATGAATTAATTAATAAATGCATTTATTATATAAAAAAGCACACAAAAAGTGGTTACTGTAATCATGCACAAATTAACCATGGATTTACTACTCTAACCATAGTTTAACCATGGTATTTGTACAACTGTGGTTATACAAATGGTAATCAATACTCAAAAAATTTTTTAGCATTTGCAGCTTGTTTTTGTATTTCGTTGTGTTGCGAGTATTTGCAGCACGTGTGCTTTCAAACTGATGAAGATGTTTTTTTAATTTGCTGGTGCTTTTTCTATTTGAACGCGTTTTGTGAAGTTGCAGCGTGTTGAGCTCTCTCGGCCACCGTGCCTCGCCCCTTTTATGAAATCTTCACCCCACAGGTACATACGCAACCATGGCAACGATGATCGCGGAAACAAGCAAAGATGACACACAAGCAAATTCATACAAAAGCCAACATGGATAAGTTGTGTGAAACAACGCAAAATCAACGTTACTCACCTATCAAAAAGAAACAAATAAACCTCGGTGTCCGATTCGAGCCCTTCCCAATCCTTGAGTTTCTCTCCACCGCTGGAAAGCTTTTCCGATATTTACGTGGGTCCTACCTCTTGCCTGATTGTAAACCCTCTTTTTTATCTGCAATCTCTCTCAATCTGTAGTTGATCTGCTAATATGCTAATTTTGAATAAAAGCGTCTGCTAAATTACTAAATGTAAATGTAATGTAATAATAGACAGTGAAAGAAATGGACACAGCGACCCCATTGGAACTCAATTGAGACAAGTGAAGCCCATTTTTAGCGATTTTTAGCACTTCCGTTTCTGACGCGCAGACTCAAACCAAGCTTGATGACGTCAGCAACCTGCCTGACAGATGTAAATCTTCTAGTAACTGTGCGTGAAAACTGCCATCGTTAATCTTGCAGAGACGGCGAGCTTGAGCGGGGAGTTCTTTGGCGTGAGTGAGCAGGAGTAAGTATTCTGATTAATTATTTTGTATAGTATTTTAAAATGTAACGCCAGGGCTTGTCTCTATGGGCTTCTCTCTTGACGTCTCCCCGATTGCCTACGAGCTTCTCCTCCTGTCTGTACGGTAATTTCTCTACTGTGGACAAATGGACAAATGGAGTCTTTAAACGCCTCAGATGTAAAGTTATTTGCTGTCAAAGTGACGCCAAAGTGGGACTCGCAAAGTGGGAGTCAATGGGATGCTAACGCAAGTGAAGTTCTGCTACAAGATGGCGGCACGCGGCCGACTTCAACTTCCGGTCGACTTCCTTCCCGCCTGATTGTAATATGCGTCCTGTGCAGTCAAATTGAGCGCTCTCTTCTCGCTATCAGGACAAGACACGCCCCTTACCGCTGATTGGCTACAATTGTGTTTTGGGACTCAGTCAGACACACTGCGGTCAAAAGCGTGTTTCAAAAATCGTTTAGTACACGTTTAAGGAGCACAGGGCCGGGTCGCCACTACTTAGGCTACTGTACATAGCGGAAACTCAGATTAATCCTCTGTTTACCAATAGAGCCTTTCATTGAGACAGTGAGGGGGACGGATCGGGTCACTATGCATGAATCTGGGGGGATCATGTCCCCCCTGTCCCTAGTGCCATCTGCGCGCCTGGATCTTTTGGAAAACAAAATATGATGCATGATGCTTACTTTGTCTGGAGTATGGACGTTTGCACATCAAGCGTTGGTAGCAATCCCTCATTCAGAAGCAATCTTTACACAGCTGTAGTGCTGAACTGACCCTCGTTTATGAGGCAGTCCAGTGTAAGATATAAGCACAAAGTATAGAACTTTTCAGTTTTTTTTTTCTGGGACCACCGTGTCCTCAGCAGTCTATGATGACTATATTCGCTGGTGCATCCCAACACACGACACTTTTAATGGCTCTTTGGCACTAATATATTTTGATCACAGTGTCATAAATATGTGGGGGTGGACTCATTTGACTCAGGGTAGTGAAAGGCCATCTTTGTCACTTCCTAGCCATGACCTAGCTACCAAAATCTAAAGAGGGAAATCTGAATGTCATACAGGCATAGGAGTAAGGCTGGACGATATGGGCAAAAACTCATATATGGAGATTTGTTGGCCGATTTGTTATATACGGTAGGATGTATTTGTTGTATTTGGATTAAAAAATCTGTATTTAATATATTTCACTTACCGCTCAATCTTGCCCAACAAAACAATCCATATTAAAGGCTATGAAAACAAATAAAGGGAATGTAATGTAAGCCTTTATATTATATGCAAAAAGGGTTAAAATCACATTTCATTCCAACATTGTAACATCGCAGTCTTAAAACAAAAATAAGGCTTTTAAAGTGAAAGTTAAATTCACTAAACTAAAAATGAAAATGAATGAGAACAAAAGCACAGCGTTGTGTTAGGCTATTTTGATTACCCCATTACAGTCACTTTACAGTCAGTGCTATCATAAAAATATACTTACTTGTAGGTTTAAAATTCTAAATGTCATGTTTATTGCCCAACCTCAAAATTTTCAGCGAAATGCATATTTTAGAATTATTGAGCTCCAATTTAATTGAGCTATATGCATTCAGGAAGACAGCACATCTCAAAGTCCTGCAGACGGTAGTAACTGGCACGGTGTCTTTCTTCAAAAAAAGACGATCCGCAAAACTGGTTTGGACTAGTCCCCAATTCACAAAACTGTCAGGTAAAAAATGTTCCTTGCAAACACTTGTGTTGTTGCACTGAACAAAGGCACAAACATGATCCATGTTTCTTAAACACAACAACGAGTGACACGAGTGCTATTTTCCAATGCACAAATACTGGGATAGCTCATGCTAGGGATGGGCAAATCAATCCTACTGGGATAGCTCATGCTAGGGATGGGCAAATCAATCCTGCAGTATCGATATATCAATACTGATGCGAGTATCAAAAGTATTGATACGCAAATAAAAAATATCGATACTAAGGTGTTTTTATTTACCAGTGATTTCGTTTATTGAACTATAAATATTGCCTACAATATGCCTTAAATTGGACGAATAACCTATGTTAGCAAATAATTGTGTGGAAGGGATTTTCCTGCTCATCTGAACACACGAAAATGTTTCAAGGCAGAAACAATAAATTACAGAGAACGACAGTACATTTAAATAGAGCTGTATTTCCCAAGAGTAACCTATAATAAGAAAGCATGTATTTTTTTGGAAAAGGCAGCCCAGAACAATGCAGAAAAACATAGGCTATATGTTTGAGTTATTTCACAATTAAACCTATTAAAATTGTACCCTAGTTTGTGCAGTACATTGTCTCTATTACTGGCAGTCCCTTATGACAATGAACCATGGTAAAGTGAACATAGTTTAACTATAGTATTTGTAGATTTCCTTGGTTACACTACAGTAAACATATTTTAACCATGTGTAAACAAAACAAAAAAAAACTAATAAGTTGCAATTAAGACGTATTGAATGTTAAAATGCATTTCAAATATAAAGTTAAGTAGGTATTATTACCCATTTTACTAATATTAATTAAATAAATTGCATAATCTAAAAGTTCAGTTTAGAGGTATCGGTATCAATATCGACGATACTGGTCACTAAAAGTATCAGTACTGTATCGAAAACAAAATATGTGGTATCGCCCATCCATAACTCATGCAAATCACGGCGCAGTTATTGAATTAGAGAGTCCTTTGTCATGTATATTGTTGCATTGCTCATGAATATGTCACGAAACAGAGAGAGAGTGAACCCACGAGGCGAATGGCAGGTTAATCTTCTTTTAATAGAAATAAAGCGAAGCCGCAACGGCCGATAAACAAAGGCAGATCTCAAGAATAATTCCTGGTCGAGACAATGAAGCCTAAGTGGCTGGTCCGGGGAGCTTGTTTGCAGCGAGACCAAGGAAACTGGTGAGGCATTGGACCCTTCGTTACTCCTCACGGCAGAAAACTGGGCGGAGAACAAAACAGGTAACAAACAGCCAACAATAGATTCTCCAATCGACTAAACAAAACTGGACAGGACAGAACAAGACTAATGGTCTGTAGATAAAGCACAAAAACGTCAGAAACATCCGAGGTGGTTAGTAATAATCCAACAGGGAATGAAAAGAGACAGAGCTAGAAATGGAGAGCCTTATGATAGGAGATAGAGAGCAGGTGAGAGGGTGAGAACGAGGAACAGCTGAAGATGATGAGAGTAGAGATAAGTGAGCGCAAAGAAAAAGGAAAGAACATGCAGATGGAGACAGAGATAGAAAAGAGAAAGAACCGGGATCATGACAGAATAATGAGCACAATGACGTAAATGCGTAGTGTGCAGCCACGCAGCCAATGAGCACTCAAATGACTCGGGTTTACATCACATGCCTTGAATGTAATTTTTTTAACCGAATGAACTAAATGGTCCCAAAAAACACAAAAATTACCATTTTCCACTTTGTAACGTATTTTGTGACAGCTATTAATGTTTTAAGCAATGTGCAACACATATATATCTGTTAACATATAAAAAAGCAGCATTCTATCCCCACTGCTCTTCTCCCTGTACACTAATGATTGCACGTCTAAGGACCCCTCTGTCAAGCACCTGAAGTTTGCATACGACACCACACTCATCGGCCTCATTCGGGACAGTGACGAGTCAGCTTACAGACAAGAAGGTTAAAGAGCTGGCTGTCTGGTGCACTCTCAACAACCTGGAGCTTAACACGCACAAAACAGTGGAGATGATAGTGGACTTCAGGAAAAACCCCCCTGCTCTCCCCCCACTCACCATTATGAACAGCACTGTGACTACAGTGGAATCATTCAGGTTCCTGTGCACCACTATCTCTCAGGACCTGAAGTGGGACATTCACATTGACTCCATTGTGAAAAAGGCCCAGCAGAGGTTGTACTTCCTTCGCCAGCTGCGGTTTAACCTGCCACAGGAGCTTCTGAAACAGTTCTACTCCACCATCACTGAATCCACCCTCTGCACTTCAGTAACTGTCTGGTTCAGCTCAGCTTCCAAAACTGACCTCAGAAGACAGAGAGTAGTCCGGACTGCTGAGCGAATCATCGGTACAACCGTCCCTTCTATTCAAGAACTGTACTTATCCAGAGTGAGCAAAAGGGCTGGCAAAATCACTCTGGACCCCTCACATCCAGCACACCCCCTCTTTGAACTGTTGCCATTTGGTCGACACTACAGAGCACTGAGCACCAGAACGACCAGACACAGGAACAGTTTCTTCCCTCAGGCAATCCATCTAATGAACAATTGATAATGACTGTGGAACACACTACACTATTTATATTTATATACACATACACTTATTTTTCTAACACACATACTTAGTGTACACTTAAATTTTGCAAATAATATACCTGTACATACATAACTGCTTTTTTGTAATATACCTGCCATTCAAATGTCAATTTGTATATTGTCATTCCTTACCTACTTATTTGTATTTTTTGTTCTATCGCTGTCATTCTGTTGCACTGCGGAGCTTCTATCACGAAAACAAATTCCTCGCATGTGTAAACATACCTGGTGATAAAGCTCATTCTGATTCTGATTCTGAAAAAAAAATTGTGTTTTTGGGTTTTATGACCCTTTAAACAGCGCAAGTAGCCGTGCGTCTCTGTCAGCAGCACATGCAGCCTTTCTTTCTGTCAGAGCATCAGAATGTCTGAACTGCTTAAACGCGCAAAACCAAACTATAACTATACTGTTTCTTGCCAGTTTTTAAATTATGCACTTATTCTGCAACAGCTCAGTATTTTCATATTTTCAGACGCACTCGTATCATATAGATATAAACAGTATTGCCTCATACCGAATCGCTTAAAAAGAAAATATCGATATATCACATAAACTCAATATACCCTACATGGGGGTTGGTTTAAATCATTCATATTGGCAGCTTTTAGAATGTCATCAAGGGCAGCTGCCAAGCCACTAGCAACCAAATAAAGTAGCCATTAGCAACCATTTAGCAAGACCTATCTCAAAATATTGTAGAGTGGATTGGCTCATTTGACCCTAAATTTAACTTAAAAATAACCACTTATTGACATTCGCTTTATTAGGTTTTATAAGTTGCTTTATTTCTTTTCACATTTACACATTTGGCAGATGTTTTTATACAAATCAAGTTACATTTAGCCATTTAAATATATAGGCTACTAAACCATCTGTGTATTTGTTTGTTGAAACAGAGATGGCAGTGACTGATGATAACACCCAGAATGATGACAACAGTCCTGATGACCTGTCAGTTCCATCCTTTTTCATTTCTCAAGAAATAAAAAAATAGGCTATATGTATATATATTGAACTCAGTTTGTATATTTGTGTGTTGGAACAGACATGACAATGAAGACAGCACGACTGCGCCCATTATTGACACCACTGAACCAATCATGTAAGATAAATGACCAGCCTAAACCCTGCAGAATGAGCCGATTTGAACTGCATTTTTTTAATAAATATACCTAACAGCATGCATCTATGGGCTTTATTATGTTATATAAGTTGTTTTATTTCTTTTTTACATTTACACATTTGGCAGATGCTTTTATACAAAGCAAGTTACATTTAGCATTATAAACGTATACCAAACCATTTGTGTATTTGTTTGTTGGAACAGAGGTGACAGCTGGGAAGCTCTTTTCGGCAGCACCAAAAGTGATGACTTCAGTGGCGATAATCCGTGAGTTCCATTCTTTTTCACTTCTCAATAAGATTGAGACCATTTTCTGTCATGTGTAAATGAGATATAGTAGTAGCCCTTTATTGTCACTAGTCACAAGTACCAGCCAAATTAGCCATCAACCTGTCCATACATATATACAATATGACAAGGGGGTAGACAGGACAGGAAGACAGAGAATTGAGGAAGAAATACAGCATAACATTAGGGAAGTGAGGAGAAAAGAAACAACACCCAGACTATGCTCCTTTTGAGAGCACAGTATGGGAACAGGAAAAACACCTCAGCACAAAAGCACATAATCAATACACCATAAACACATGACTTTGCAACTGGAGACGGAAATTGGGGCATCGAGGTAATCCAGCGCAGGCAAACAGCCATCCGGTCCTGCAGCTATTAAAGCGCTGGTAAGACCCGCTTGCCAGACTGGCGGAACAAAGCGGCGAAGGCGAGGGATGGGGGGTGGGGTGGTGAATGCATATCTGTATATGTGTAAGAGTTTGTGTATTTGTAGGCCTGGAGGGTTGCGATTCTCTCTAGATGCCTCAGTCCGCAGATTATACAGCGTCACAGCAAGTTACCATGGAGACAGCCTTGGTGAGGTCCTAGACAGAGTCAACAATCAGCAGGTGTCTGTAGGCAGGGTCGAGGAACGCGAGAAAGGTCTGGCTGCGCTACTCGCCCGGGATAAAATTTGTTATCCAGCCCAAGGCCGATGCTGGTAGAGAAAGCCGAAAGAAGATAAGATACCAGTTGTTTGGTCTAGTAGCCGCATTCCATTTCATGGTCACTATAATTGTTCATTGTCCATTTTGGTCTCTAAATTCTCCAATTTCCTTTCCAAAGCCGTGAGCTTCTTCGTGATGCTATCCATATTGCGGTTAAAAGTCTCAGTCTCAATGCTGTCCGCTCTGCCCACTGCTTCAATCATGATGGGCAGCCTTGTGAGGCTTTGGACAGCTGCTCCCGTCTTCTTTTTAGATAACCCAGGGCAAAGCCTAATCCAATCAGCAGAAGACCTGTTATCATGGTTCCAAATAGGTAGATGTCTTCAATGTCCTCCATGGAAAGGGCCGCCAGACACACGACCCGCCAATTCGCCCACGCGTCCATCGTGTAGCCAGCTGCGAAGTTCCGGCAGGGCAGTCAGGTTCCCCCGAACCCAAGCTTCTCGTCGAGAAGATGGTGTCAATTGCGTTGAGAGACCAATTAATCAAATCCATATTCCAGTTTAGGAGAGCAGTGCAGAGAGAGTCTCACAAAGTAGACGAGACAAGAGACACAGGCGAAGCAGGGAAGTCAGGGAGGAGAGGAAAGAAATGCGACCGCCTCCGTTGAGAGCTGAAGAAGTGTATAATGTCTAGATTATTTTTTTAAGAAAAACAAACAAACATTCAACTCAATTTGTATATTTGTGTGTTCAAACAGACTTGAATATGGCGACAGTAATGCTCAGCCCATTGCTGATGAATACAAAAAATAAATAACCAGGCTAAACCCTGCTGAATGAGTGGATGTAAACAGCATTCTAAATAAACATTCCTAAGAGCATGCATCTATGCTTGTTTGTGCATTTGTGCAGCAGGCTTAAGGGACATAACACACACAGTTTCACCCAATCTCATGTTAATCCTGAGTACCTATACAGTAGTATTGCATCCTTCATATCTCCAAAAAGTCTTTTGTTTTCGCCGCTTAAATACATTGTATTTGTAATTAATTTAAATGTATCACACTTTAAAGTTATATTAAATGCAATAAGTTGAACTTTTGAGTGATTTTTTTGAAACAACTTAAGTGGGACTTAAGTGGCACATTTTAGTACAATTATGTTCTTAATTGTGTCTAATGTCTTTAAAATATGTTTAAAGTGTACTCTTCTTCTTCTTCTTCGGCGGTCACTCGAAACGAGTATGACTGTCCTCTCCGTTGGGTCGCCTTATTTGTGGATCCTCAGGTGGCTGTAGAGGCCGATCTGTGATCCACAGATTCTGGTGCAATGTGGGCATTGGAAGGTTGAGGTGATGTGTGGTGGTGGAGCCTTTCTCTGTTTGTCCTTGCGGTGTTGCCGCTTTGCATCTGCGGCCAGCGGAGTTCTGTTTCGTGGTGTGCTGCACCTTCCTGCACTGCTTTTCTCCAGTAGTCCCTGTTAAACGCGAGATTCTCCCAATCGCCGGATGTGATGTTAAACTTTTTCAGGCTGGTCTTGATATTGTCCTTAAAGCGTTTCTTTGGCCCACCAGGGGCTTGCTGTCCTTCTTTTAGCTGGGAGTACAGGATCTGCTTAGGGAGACGGTTGTTGGGCATGCGGATGACATGTCCTGTCCATCGGAGTTGGTGCTGCATTATGGTGGTAGTGATGCTGGGCATATTCGTTTCCTCCAGAATACTGGAGTTTGTACGTCTGTCTTCCCAGTTGATCCTCAGGATTTTTCTTAAAGCTCTTTGATGGAATCGTTCCAGTGCTCCAGTGGTCCAGGATTCCGCTCCGTACAGCAGAGTTGGGAGAATCGCAGCTCTGTAAACCAGGACCTTGGTTTGAGTCCTCAGGTCTCGGTCATCAAAGACTCTTGTCCTGAGTTTGGCATAGGCTCCGCTGGCACAGCTTAGGCGATGGTTAACTTCACAGTCTATATCAGCTTTGGAAGAGAGAATGCTGCCAAGGTAGGGGAAGTGGTCCACGCTTTCCAGAGTGGTGTTATCCACTTTGATGATAGGCTGGAGTGATGGCTGGTTGGGTGGTGGTTGATACAGAACCTGAGTTTTCTTGATGTTCAAAACCAAACCCAGGGCTCTGTATGCCTTAGCAAAGGCATTTAGGATGCCCTGGAGGTCTTCAGGAGAGTGTGTTGCAATGGCATTATCATCGGCGTATTGCAGCTCTATGATGGTGGCATTTCTGACTTTGCTCTTGGCTTTGAACCTGTTAAGGTTGAAGAGCCTGCCATCAGTCCTGTAAAGGATTGGGATCCCCTGTGGCAACTCTTGGCCAATAAGTTGGAGCATGGCTGCAATGAAGATGGCAAATAGGGTAGGTGCAATGATACATCCCTGTTTGACCCCAGTTTCTACGGTAAATGGCTCAGATTCAGAGCCACTATTGAGCACTGTGGCTGACATGCCGTCATGCAGTAGCCTCAGTACACAGATGTATTTGGCATGACATCCATACTTTGATAGTATGCTCCACAGTGTCTGCCTATCCACGGAGTCAAAGGCCTTTGTCAAGTCTATAAAGGCCATATACAGAGGCAGTCCCTGTTCCCGACACTTTTCTTGCAGTTGGCGAGCAGAAAAGATCATGTCAGTTGTTCCCCTAGATGGACGGAAACCGCACTGTGATTCAGGGAGTATCTCCTCAGATAGGGGTAGAAGGCGGTTGGCGAGGACACGAGCAAGGACTTTGCCTGTTGTTGATAAGAGCGAGATGCCCCTGTAGTTTCCACATTCAGCCCTATCCCCTTTCTTGAATATGGTAACAATTTGGGCATCCCGGAGCTCTGAGGGGAGCTCTTCCCTTTCCCAGACCTTGAAAAGTAGATGGTGGATGTGGTGCCAGAGCCTTGGTCCTCCTTCCTTTAAGATCTCCGTGGGGATCCCATCAGGACCAGTGGCCTTGTTGTTCCTGAGATTCCTGATGGCATTGTGAACCTCAGTTAGGGTAGGAGGTTCCCCCTTGTCTTCTCTGATGAGACTCTGTGGGATATGGTCGGCGATGTCTGGTTTGGCTGAGCTGTCACGGTTCAGAAGTTCTTGAAAGTGCTCCTTCCAACGTGCGTTGATGGAGTCATTGTCTTTTAAAAGAGTCTGTCCATCTTTTGGGTGCAGGGGATTTAAGCCGCGGTGGCTAGGGCCATAGACAGCCATAGTGGCACTAAAAAAGCCTCTGGTGTCACCTGAATCTGCCAGTCTCTGGAGTTCTAGAGACTTTTCTGTCCACCATTTGTTCTTGAGCTCCCTCGTCAATCTCTGAACATCAGACTTGGCTCTGGAGTGTGCTGCCCTTTTGGCCTCACATGTTATGTCATTTTGCCACTCTCGGAAGGCTTTTCGTTTTCTGTAGATAAGTTGTTCTATCTCTGTGTCATTTTCATCAAACCAGTCCTGATGTTTTCTGGACTGATACCCAAGGGTGGATTTGCATGAATCATGGATGGTGGATTTGAGAAGGCCCCAGTGCTCTTCAATGTTATCAGGATATTCTTGCTGAAGACTTTTCTTGAGAGAGTCCTGAAGTAGCTGCTGGATGGCAGTTTCATTCAGGCTGTCAAGGTTCAGTCTTCGCCATGTCTGCTTCTTCTGAATCCTCCTCCTTTTCTTAAGTTTGATAGACATTGTGGATCTGATAAGGCGGTGGTCTGTCCAGCAGTTGTCAGAGTCTATCATGGCCCTTGTGATGTTCACATCACAGCGGTCCCTGGCCCTTACAATGACATAATCAATTAGGTGCCATTGCTTGGAGCGAGGGTGTCTCCAAGATGCCTTGAATTAGTTTTTCTGTCGATAGAGAGTGTTGGTGATGACGAGGTTGTGCTGAGCACACTTACTCAGAAGCAGCACTCCATTGGAGTTGATATTCCCGATGCCCTCCTTGCCGATAGTGCCCTTCCAGAGATGTTGGTCCCGGCCTACCCTAGCATTGAAGTCTCCAAGGAGGATGATCTTGTCCTCCCTGTGGATTTTTGACAGGGTTTCTTCCAGGCAGGCGTAGAAGGCTTCTTTTTCTTCCAAGTCGGAGTCTAGGGTAGGGGCATAGGCGCTCACTACTGTCGCTGTCTGGTTGTTGGCCAACATCAGACGGATTGTCATGAGGCGCTCGCTGATCCCCACAGGAAGTTCGGAGAGGTGGTTGACAAGCTGGTTTTTGATGGCAAGTCCAACTCCATGGTTTCTAGCCTCATCGGCTGGCTTTCCTTTCCAGAAGAAAGTGTAGCCTCCTTCAGCTGCCCTTCACCTGCCCGCCGGGTTTCGGAGAGAGCAGCTATATTAATCCGGCATCTCTGCAGTTCTCTGGCTATGATGGCGGTTCGTCTCTCAGGTCTGTCACTGGAGGTGCTGTCCATCAGAGTGCGCACATTCCAGGCTCCAAAATTTAATTTCTTTTGTTTCTGACCGCAAATGGGGTGTTCCCTCTGGACGCTGTAATCCAGTCGGGAGGTATGAGGCAGGCTATTTTTAGGGCACCTTTTCTAGCCCCTTCCCCATGTGAGGTAAGCAGAGCGGATCCTAAATAGGACTGCTTAGTCATGGGTGTAGCTGCCGAAGAGCTCTCCTGCCTCGTCCCAAGAGCCCAATGACTGATTCTGACACCCATCGCCTGATGTACCAGCTCATGACTAGGGGCTTCCAGACTACACAAACCTGCCCCCGTGGCCACTTGCTGGTCGCCATAGGACTTTATCCGGGGTGGTAGGGTGGATTCCCTTTGTGGAGGATGCCTGTGCGTGGCGTTGTTTAACGTGTGGAGGCTGGTGCACAGACAACCACCACAAGGTCCTTGGCAGGTCTGGGTCAGGATCCAGTGGCACGGAGTCCAAGACGACTGGGGACCCATCACTGCTGCAGCCTTCATCCGCCTTCCCAGCCGTTGTGATGCTCCACTTAAGTCAGCCATCATCCTCCGCCTGTTCCGTCGTTGAGGTCTTTTGTCTTTTTTTTTTTTTCATAGCTGGGGCTGTGGTTGGCGGGTGCCAGGGCATGTCCACTGCTTAGTGGGCCTGCACACCGCGCCTCTGGGGCCCACTGCTGCTCCGAGATCCCCTACAGTTCAGCCTGGGTCCGCTAGGGCCCAGTTACCGTGTGTGGCCACAAGGAGGCACTGTAGGAGTCTTGGCGGTGGAGAGGCTATGTACCAACAGGAGGAGACTTACGCATTTGGCTCCTCTTTTCGCCCTTGCACAAGGGCTAGTCGATGGCAGTAGCTGTAAGCAGAATGTAGCAAGCAGAAGCAGCATGCAGCATGCAATATCTATTAACCTACAGGCACTACTATCCCAGTACTACTGCACTGATGCATCACACACGCCCTGTGTGACAACACACACACGTACTACTAATGTACTGACAAGCAATTAATGTGAACTAAAATACTACTAATGTACTGACAAGCAATTAATGTGAACTAAAATACACTTTAATGTCAGTTAACAATACACTTAAGTGTGAATTAAATGTAATGTTTTTGACCACATAAATGCATATTATTTGTACTTAATTTCAAATATATTACAGTTTAAAATTACATTAATTGCAATTAGTTTAACTTTTGAGTGATATTTTTGAATAAAAAAATTGTTTAGTCTCAAGATGCAACCCAGTAATGTTTTTTATAAGGCATGTTAATGATATTGACTTTAATGTCCTTATTGAACTATGATCCTGGCTAAGTCTAAGCCCTGTCTGGGAAAACAGGCCATTAGTTCTCAACTACTACTAGCACCAACACTAAACAGAACTGAAAGTTTTCTTCTAAAATCTCACTCAAGCATTAGTGAATGCAAGTTTGACTAAATAAATTAATTAATTAATAATAAAAAAAAGAACTCCAAATGAACTTGCTGGAATGGGCTGTCTGTCAATGTCCCAGAAGCTGTCCATCGGCACTAAACTTCACGTGTCATGAAGCTGCACACCATCTCTCAACAGTCAGTGTGAACGGAAATGTTCCAAAGAAGCAGGAAAGTCCGAAAAAATTCCTTGAGGAAAGAAAGAACAATAATTGTTATAAAACATATCCAGTCATTATAAATGGTTCAGTTGACTGAAAGCAATAGACACAGTTGCAGTCTAAAGTTTATATACACCTTGCAGTATCAGCAAAATGTTAATAATTTAAGCAGTAAGAGGGTAGAGAGGTAGAATAATAATAATAATAATAATAATAATAATAATAATGCAATTACTGCCCTGATGAAGCATTATATTCTGCAAGGTGTGTGTGTGTGTGTGTGTGTAAACTTTTGACCACATCTGCATCACCATAAGAGCTGAATTAATGTTACCTCAATCATCAGGGCAACATCATAGCAGAATACTGGGAGATGTTCCTTCAGATTTCTTGATCACACCATCTTCACTGGCACTGGGCTTAAAAAATAGATAGCATTTTCACAAACATTTGATATAATAAACTTGTAGCCAATAATTTGTAATTTTTAGAGGTCATGAGCACTGTTAATGAAAAACAGAAAGAAATTAGATTTTCGTATTCAACATTTCAAAATTAATTGAGAAACATTCAAACTAAAAGCGAAACAAAAGTTATAAAAACTATGAAATCACCCATATTCCAACCAACCAGAAAGCGGAACGCTGACGCAATGGACGGCAAAATTGTTGAGTTGCTTACCTGAATCCCCTTGGCTTGTAACTACATATTTCATTAAACCTGCTTTTGGCAACTGGCTAATTGGAGGACAGCGACATAAAATCTTCCAACCTTTTATTATGTAAATATGCTTTGTTACATCTCAATTATTGTTAATCCAAAGCAAAGAGTTTTATCAGATCTTTCGAATCTTAAAGGTACAGAACATCGTTTCTATGAGCATGCAGTTGCGTTGGTTTTTAGTGTGTTTTAAGAAAATATATGTAAGCTAAGAGGGACCCAAACGCGTTTGATAACCTGTGACCCTGGACCATAAAACTAGTCTTAAAGGGATCATATGATATTGCTAAAAAGAACATTATTTTGTGTATTTGTTGTAATGAAATGTGTTTATCCGATTTAAGGTAAAAAAAAAAAAAAACATTATCTTCCTCATAGGCTAATGTACATTATTGTTTCTCCTCTATGCCCCGCCTTCTGAAACGCATTGATTTTTACAAGGCTTGTCATTCTGAAACAAGTGTAAGTCTTTGCAGGAAAGTAATGGTAGTTACCAGATCAGGGTGTTTTTAGGCCATGATACCTGATTGGCTGACATCATAGTGATGGTAGGTTTAGGGATGGGCTTAGGTAAGGGGGATCATTTTGATTGCATGATTTAGAAACACCCAGCAGTTTTAAAACACCCACAAGGTCATAAACGCCTACTTTTGCTCTGCAGAGACCTAACTCTCTTCTGAAAAGCAAGGTGTGCTCTGATTGGCCAGCTATCCAGTGCCTTGTGATTGACCAAATGTTTCAAGCATCTGCGTTGCATATCACACTGCGTAAACATAAAACCATGTCTGCATTTATGATCTAAGAAATGACAAAAAACAAGTGCTAATCTACACTGCTCAAAACTCGTGTTTAAATTATCAGTGGCAAATCCTTTACATGTGTAAACCGACTTACATACCAGGAGTCAGAAGCGCCAGACTGTCCTTGCAAAGAGTGAGGAATGGCCAGCGGCTTGAGTAAGCAGCAGCCAGCGATTATAACGAGGAACAGCCATTGGATTTGACGAAGGAGCAGCCGGGAGTTGCAGAAAACACGTGACAACCACGGGCTGGACTCCACTTCGTCCACAGTGAAAGCCGATCCGGTGATCCACAGAGTGAAGTTGATGTATTTCCTAAGCGACCGGCATGGATCAGCTCTAGGCATGACAAAGCGGATATCCTCATTTGGAAGGCCAAACAAAGTAGTTTCACTTTCATAATGAAACACAGCTTCTCCACGAAAAGGTGCCGGTTGCAGCAGAGAGAATAAAAGGCATGCCTTCTTTCTTTGCGTGAACATATGGCTTCATTTTGCAAATCTTCCTACATAGTGACGTAGAGATGTGGGGGTGTTTTTAAACGGGCCGTTTTAGGGGAGCGTGGACTAGTCTTAACTTTTATAAAGAATATCTCTTTGGATTTGAAACTTTACAGATCTTCTTCATGAACCAAGAGCTTGTAACACTCAAAAGAGAAAGGAAAATGTGAAATCGCATCATATGACCCCTTTAAGTGTAAATTTTCTTTGAAATTGAGATTTATACACCATCTGGAAGCTGAATAAATAAGTTTTCCATTGATGATATAACTCAGTTTGTATATTTGTGTGTTGGAACAGACATGACAATGAAGACAGCACGACTGCGCCCATTATTGACACCACTGAACAAATAATGTAAGATAAATGACCAGCCTAAACCCTGCAGAATGAGCCGATTTGAACTGCATTTTAAATAAATATACCTAACAGCATGCATCTATGGGCTTTATTATGTCATATAAGTTGCTTTATTTCTTTTTTACATTTACACATTTGGCAGATGCTTTTATACAAAGCAAGTTACATTAAGTATTATAAACGTATACCAAACCATTTGTGTATTTGTGTGTTGGAACAGAGGTGACAGCTGGGAAGCTCTTTTCGGCAGCACCAAAAGTGATGACTTCAGTGGCGATAATCCGTGAGTTCCATTCTTTTTCACTTCTCAATAAATTTGAGAGCATTTGCTGTCATGTGTAAATGAGATAAAATGTCTAGATTATTTTTTAAAGAAAAACAAACAAACATTCAACTCAATTTGTATATTTGTGTGTTCAAACAGACTTGAAAATGGCGACACTAATGCTTAGCCCATTGCTGATGAATACGAAAAATAAATAACCAGGCTAAACCCTGCTGAATGAGCTGATGTAAACAGCATTCTAAATAAACATTCCTAAGAGCATGCATCTATGCTTGTTTGTGCATTTGTGATCAATGTAATGTTTGTTAATGTTAGACTTGGTTTCCAGCAGGCTTAAGGGACATAACACACACAGTTTCACCCGATCTCATGTTATTCCTGAGTACCTATACAGTAGTATTGCATCCTTCATATCTCCAAAAAGTCTTTAGTTTTATCATATTTATAAAAGAAAGATACAGCTTTACAATTTTTTTAAGATAAAAGAACCTCAAGATGACATGCAGTGCATCTTTCCCCTTGTGAAAAAGAAGTGCACTTAAGTATACTTTTATAAAGTGTACTTATTGCAGAAATAATATACTTTAAAAGGACACACATAAGTGCAAATTAAATTTTATTTTCGCCGCTTAAATACATTGAATTTGTAATTAATTTCAAATATATCACACTTTAAAGTTATATTAAATGCAATAAGTTGAACTTTTGAGTGATTTTTTGAAACAACTTAAGTTGGACTATAAGTGGCACATTTTAGTACAATTATGTTCTTAATTGCGTCTAATGTCTTTAAAATATGTTTAAAGTGTACTACTAATGTACTGGCAAGCAATTAACGTGAACTAAAATACACCTTAATGTCAGTTAACAATACACTTAAGTGTGAATTAAATGTAATGTTTTTGACCACATAAATGCATATTATTAGTACAGTTTAAAATTACATTAACTTTTGAGTGATATTTTTGAATAAAAAAATTGTTTTGTCTCAAGATGCAACCCAGTAATGTTTTTTATAAGGCATGTTAATGATATTGACTTTAATGTCCTTATTGAACTATGATCCTGGCTAAGTCTAAGCCCTGTCTGTGAAAACAGGCGATTAATTCTCAACTACTACAAGCACCAACACTAAACAGAACTGAAAGTTTTCTTCTAAAATCTCACTCAAGCATTAGTGAATGCAAGTTTGACTAAATAAATAAATTAATTAATAAATAAAAAAAGAACTCCAAATGAACTTGCTGGAATGGGCTGTCTGTCAATGTCCCAGAAGCTGTCCATCGGCACTAAACTTCACGTGTCATGAAGCTGCACACCATCTCTCCACAGTCAGTGTGAACGGAAATGTTCCAAAGAGGCAGGAAAGTCCGAAAAAATTCCTTGAGGAAAGAAAGAACAATAATTGTTATAAAACATATCCAGTCATTATAATCACCTCAATCATCAGGGCAACATCATAGCAGAATACTGGGAGATGTTCCTTCAGATTTCTTGATCACACCATCTTCACTGGCAATGGGTTTAAAAGAAAGATTGCATTTTCACAAACATTAAAAATAAAGAAACACAGCTTCTCCACGAAAAGGCGCCGGTGGCAGCAGAGAGAATAAAAGGCATGCCTTCTTTCTTTGCGTGAACATATGGCTTCATTTTGCAAATCTTCCTACATAGTGATGTAGAGATGTGGGGGTGTTTTTAAACGGGCCGTTTTAGAGGGGTCTGGATTAGTCTTAAGTTTTATAAAGAATATCTCTTTGGATTTAAAATTTTACAGATCATCTTCATGCACCAAGAGCTTGTAACACTCAAAAGAGAAAGGAAAATGTGAAATCGCATCATATGACCTCTTTAAGTGTCAATTTTCTTTGAAATTGAAATTTATACACCATCTGGAAGCTGAATAAATAAGTTGTCCATTGATGTATGGGTTGTTATGATAAGACAATACTTAACTATTTGAATATAGTTTATATAGTGGTGTTGGCGCAGTGGATAAGACACATGCCATTGGTGTGAGAGACCCGGGTTCGAATCCACTGTGAGACACCAATGTGTCCCTGAGCAAGACACTTAACCCCTAGTTGCTCCATAGGTGTGTGACCTCTGACATATATAGCAATTGTAAGTCACTTTGGATAAAAGCGTCAGATAAATGTAATGTAATATCTGGAATCTTAAGGTGCAGAAAAAAAATAAAAAAATTGCGTTTAAAGTTGTCCAAATTATGTACTTGCAAATTACATATTAAAAATGAAGATTTTATATATTTATTGTAGGAAATTTACAAAATATCTTAATGGAACATGATCTTTACTTAATATCCTAAGGGGCACATATTCCAAAACTCCTGATGTAGTACATCGTTCATATCACACGTGGGCAGTAAACACAATGGAATACATTGGGGTTATGCAGTGTGAAGCCCTGCACAATAGTTACTACAGAGACGGCACATTACAAGGATGTGGGCTCAGAAGAAGCCCAGGATGAGAGAGAAAGAGGGAGAGAGAGAGAGAGAGAGGCAGTTGAGGTAGAACATCTGGAGTTGGCTGAATCTGAGTGTTTTTTCCCTGACTGCCTGACAGCAGTCTGCTGTAGAAGACACAGGTGAGTTCTTGAAATGCTGCCCACACATATATGCATGTTTCTACATTATATATTCAATGATTATAAAATAAATTGTGTGTACAATAATTTGTATATTTGTATCTGTTTAAACTCCTTTTTTGCAAAGATTACAGCAATTTAAGGTGCTGTGCTCAATGTATGAATTTATCAGTGACACAGTTTGATTATTCTGTGGAGCATCTTCATGTGGTTGACGTTTGATTCACTCTGACTGGGTGATATTAAGCATCTGTGGATGTTTGTGTATCTTTAAGTATAAAAAGCTGTGCTTTGTTTAGTATTTTATATGTAATTAAATGCTCTTCCATTTTGGAGACATTGATATTGTACATCAGCCATACATGCACACATGCATAGTTGTTCAGAAAGGTTGAAAAAGCTTGTAGTAACCAGTCATCTGTTGGACAGGGTCCAATGTTGACATAGACTACAGCACTTTGGTGTTGCCATGAAGTGAGGACACACAAGCAATTTTCTCCTTTGCACACATAAATGCAAGCACATCTTCTCAGATCAGTATATTTGTGCAGGTGGGCAGTATGGCGACAGGATTCAGTGATACTAATAGCTTTATTTGTGCCCTATTTTAATTAAAATGAAAAGCTGTCTTAGGGTTCAATTCATAAATCTTTAGGGATGTTCCGCATCTGTTAAGTCTCATCACATAAATAGGGTAGGCTATATGACCACAATGTTATATGTAGAGAGGATTTTCTAAGATAATTTACAATTATCCTTGACCCAAAGGAGGTCAGAGGTCAGCACAACAGAATCTTTGATTGTTTTGGAAATTACATTTATGTATATTTAAGTAAATGACTAAAACCATCTAGAATCCAAGAATGCACCAGGCTTTAATATCAACTGTAATCTAGAGCTCAGGGTTTGTATTATAGTTGAGTCCGAATGTCTGTGTGTTTGAGCAGATGTGAGTATTTTTACGGTTTGGTCAGTGTGACATGTAAACTGCCTTAGGGGAAATCCACACCTGTAAGAGAAGAATGGGGAGATGATGTGAGATTGGGATGATTATGAAAGAGAGAGAAAGAGAATGAAATTGACAGAGAGAGAGAGTGAGTGCAGGAGGTTAATATGATCTTCTCTCTCTCTAAGTCCCATTACAGGTGAAAAATAACATTTGATGATATTAAAAAAAAGGATATCAGTTGTAAGGCAGGGTAGAGATCACTCGTCCTATTTTCCCTGCTTTGTCACATAAAAACACATCTGCAGGTGTTACAGGAACTTTTATGCCACATCAGGTCATTTTAATTCAAACTAATAGATTTCAACTTTAAGATGATGTAACATTAAAACTATACGGAAACTGTTTTAGGCCTTAGTTTATTTTTGCTTTGCAAATGATGCAAAAGTGTGAAAATAGGGTTTAATTGTTTGTGGTGGCAACGACCACACATTTGACTGTAACAAACTGATTTTAGACTCTGCTTGGCTCTGTGTTTGCCAAGTAGCAGATATGTTTAGACATGAGAGAATTCTAATTTTATAATATAATTAAATGATGGACACTGATTACAACAGGAAGTCCAAAGTTATCTCATTATGTCTATCCTCTGAATGAGAGAGCGAGAGAGATAAAGAGAGATAGATACGACTACAGCCAAGCATGAAAATATAATTTGTTGTGCAAATAAACGATGATTATGCTCATTGTTGCATATCTATCTCTGAAAAGCCTACAAAAGCTAGCCATGCCTTTTTACTTAAGACTAACCTATTCTGAGATCAGCTGGGATATAATGATATGTCATGCAAATTGTAATGATTGGCTGTGCTGCTGTCATCAGTTACTCACCCTCATGTTGTTCCAAACCTGTATGATGATAGGAGAATGTTGATGCTACTGCTTTGCATATAATGAATAACAACTTAAATGGCATTCTCTATGTTCCAGAAAGCTATTGTTTGGACTTGGAATATAGCCCATGATCCATATAGACTAGTGTTATGAAACATTTTAACCTTTTTGGGAGCTTGACAACCCCTGGACACCATTCTCTTTCATTGCATGGAAAAGAGCAGGGTGAACATTCTTCCTAATTCATGTGCTGTCAGAAGAAGCATAAAAATTCATCATAATTAAAAAAAAAATCATTTTGATATAAGATGGTTTTGAATTGGTCGTGAACTGACAGAAGAGAGAACCATTGCTGCAGTGACTGTTAAGTTTTGTTAGTTTATTCCCACCAGATGTATTTCGCTTTCACTTTACAGTGATGCATATTTAAGTTTATAAATAACTATTGCATATTTTATGTATGTATTTTACATAGAAAAAATTGCATTTATTTGTTTGAAGTTCCTGAATCATCGTCAAGTTCACTATCTAGATAACACTGGCTTCTAGTGTATACCATAATGCAGTATTATATATATCATTGCCATATATTTTATTAAAATTCCACTGGACATTGACTAAATCTCTTCTACACTTTAAATATAATATATCCAAGAAATAGGCAAGATTGAACCTGCCGTCCTCCTTGTACTTGACTTTATAAATAGGAAGTAGTATTTATATATATATATATATATATATATATATATATATATATATATATATATATATATATATATATAGCATAAAAAGACAGTATAACATCTCCTTGTGTTTCACTGGAAAAAAACAAAGTAATGAGGGTGAGTTACTGATCATAGATTTTTAATTTTTAAGGTTAATTGTCCCTTTAAGAATTTAGATTCTTAATGATGAATGGAATGTGAGGAGCTTTTCAGACAAATCAAAAACTGTTGTGCAGTGAATTTAATGAGCTCTTTGTATGTTAATGTGTGTATTCAGAGCATCTATAGATTATCCATAGAACATTCAGATCGATATGAGACCGTTCTGCAAGACTGCTGCCCAAGACACACACAAATAAAACACTACAGTCTCCAGTACACTCAGTGGATACGTTGCTGAGACAAAATGATTGCATTCACATTTTGAGCCATTGCAGGTCTTGATCAATGGCCACCCCCAAAGGAACATCTATAATTGGATGCACTTCAAATCCCTCAGCAGGGTCACAGTATCATTACACCCATACACTTCTCTTTTATCTCTTTCCCATTATTTCCAACTACAGAAAAAGTAACAAAGAGATCGCCTTTTTATATTTAATCAAAGGTGTCAACCCAACTCTCTCTTACACATAGATGTAAAGGTCTATGTTCTCAGGGGAACTCGTGATATTGTTCAATAAGGGTCACTGTTTGGGACTGAGTAAAACCCTTGTCTTTAAATCACTTTTAACATTTTTTCACTTTATGTCCTCACGATTTCCAAAATAACTGTTAAAGCCTCTGTAGTGTCATAGCTGCTGAAATGCATGCTGAGTGCCCCAGGGGTGTGCACGTCTAATTTAGATGCACCTCTTTGTTATTTTCAGACTCCCAAGATGCTTTGCTGTTTGGCGGTATCCTGAGGTGGCCAATGTCGTCAGGTCTCTTTGACATGCAGTGGTGGCAGGCGCTCTTAAACTCCACCCTCAGTCTCAATCAAAGCAACAGTAGTTTGTTCCTACTTGATGTCCCCTGCTGGCAGTCAAGCGCCATGACGCTTACACTAGTGCTATGCTACTGCCTGGTGCTTATTTTGGGCTTGCTTGGTAACATCCTCCTCATTTGCATTATCATGCACCAGCGGGACCCTCCTAACGTCACAAGCATCCTCATTGCCAACCTTTCGGTTTCTGATATCCTGGTGAGCGTGTTCTGCCTTCCCTTCACAGTGGTTTACACGCTCATGGACCACTGGATCTTCGGTGCGCAGCTATGTCGCCTAATGCCATTCGTGCAGTGTGTGTCGGTGACCGTTTCAGTTCTGTCTATGGTTTTGATCGCACTTGAAAGGCACCAACTCATCCTGCATCCATCTGGCTGGAAGCCGAGTGTCCCTCAGGCGTACATAGCCGTCTTGATTGTGTGGCTGCTGGCTTGCGTAACATCATTACCTTTCTTGGCGTTTCACTTGCTCAGCAGTGAGCCATACAGTCTGCTTCCTGCGCCGCTCAGCCAGTTGCAGGCCTGTCTGGAAGTCTGGCCCTCTCAGCAACACAAACTAGCCTACACCACCAGCCTGTTACTATTCCAGTACTGCTGCCCGCTGCTGCTCATGCTACTTTGTTATCTTCGCATCTTCCTGCGACTGCGACGCAGACAGCGCATGCTGGATCACCAGTGCAGCCGCAACCGAGAGGACGAACACCGGCGTATGATGCACAGCAAACGCATAAATGTCATGCTTGTCACTTTGGTGGCTGCATTTGCTGTGTGCTGGCTGCCATTAAATGCCTTTAATGTGGTGGCAGACTGGCACCAGGAGGTGTTGCCTGTGTGTTACCACAATCTGCTGTTTTCATTCTGCCATCTGCTGGCCATGAGCTCTACCTGCGTCAACCCCATCATCTATGGCTTCCTCAACAGCAACTTCCGCAAGGATGTGGCCTCCGTGGTGCTACACTGCCATTTTCAGTCACTCGAGGACAGCTACGAACACTTTCCGATGTCCACAATTAACACTGATGTGTCACGGACATCTTTTAGACTCAGAAACAATTCTGTGTAATTGGGGTAAACACCTAATGTTAATTAATCTTAACATCAAAACCAGTGTTTAGCTTAGATCAGGGGTCACCAAACTTGATCCACACGGAGCCAAAGCTTTCCCTGTCCAATTTATTTTTCCTCGTTCTTCCGTAAACACAGCATCATCTTAAAAATATCTGCATACACACGAAACCTCTGAATCTGACACAAAACAATGTAGTATACATGCCAGACCAGTGTGTGGCCAATTGCCAACTTGGTGGCTTTGTTGCTAGATTTAGTGACTTTTTCAGACCCCATTAGCGACTTTCTTTACAAAAAGTGACTAGCAACAAATCTAGCTACTTTTTGGACAAACCTTAGCGACTCTCTAAATGTCAACAGTACTGTCCTGTGCAAGTACAAAGTTTTGTTTCCCCACTGCAGTCACACCCCTATTTATATACTTATATTAAAACAATTTCATCAATATGTTAATGACGCATTACTCTGTATGCGTCTGGACGAAATGCTGTTATGATGCATTTTTACATTTACAGCTAAATGCGTCTCCGTGTGGACAAGCCCTTGGTTCTGGAGGTCCGTTGTCTTGCAGACTTTACTCCAATTTCCCTCAACACAACTGCCTGGAAGTTAAGACCTTGATTAGCTGGTTTCAGGTGTGTTTAATTGGGGTCAGAGCTCACACTTTCACACAGATGCCAGCCTTAGACTTAGCTCTTTTAACCCATATGGTAAAAAAAATACTTTTTTCTTGCCAAAATATATTTCAAATATATGGTATACATACATGTTGTAAACATCATATAGAAAATATACTCTGTCTAAACCTTCAAATGACAAAATATATTTACAAAATGTTATTTAAAGGGCAAAAAAAATGCATTTACAATCTTAAAAATTTATTTTGGACAATTTAATTAGATTGTCAACGGACTGATATAAATTTCTGAGGACATATTTTAAGTAATTTAGTAAATATTTATGTGAACAACTTTTACTGAGTGTGGATTCTGATTGGTCCAGGATGGAGGATCATGTGACTACAACCCATTTGATTTCTCAGGACCGAATCCTTCTAATCCCTCTGTCATAATATCAAAGTATTTAATGCACACTGATTATGTCTCTTGCAGAGTTTAAGATTACAGAAGCATTTTACTAAATCTCATGGAATATATATGGACATGGAAGCTATGGTGATTTCTCATCTATGTGCTTTTTCCTCTCAAACACAATGAAAGCTTTAAGGAATGAATTAGTCGAAGGCAACGCTTGAATTTGAAACATTATCTCTTCTTCCTTGAGGCAAAGAGCTAAGTTTGGAGGTACTGGCAGTGTACAAATGCCTGGAAATTGCAGCTAGCTAAGCCGTAATGCTAACCCTAATGCATAGCGTAATGCAAGCTAAAACCCACAATAAATCTGAATATACCTGTTAGCTTATATTGTCAAACTACAGCCTTAAAAGGCAAAAAATGACAATATCCACTGGGCAAACAAAACTGGGCTTTTTTCATTCTGCTGTGGCTTATTTTTGTGACTCATCCTTCCAAACAAACGCACACACATACAATCTGCTCAAAGCATTTTTGTAAGATACACTGTCTGAAATGTACTATCAAATATGTAGTTTTTCAGAAAATGTTAACTAGTCTGTTCAGATTGTTGATCTGATGTCAGGCCTTATAACTTGCCTGTCTGTCACATAAAGACACCAGTAATATGTGTATATGATAAAAGGGTTCTGGTACAATCCATTATTATTATTTTTTTCAAGTGAATTCTCAATGGTAAGAGCAAGATTATTTCAATTCATGTATTAGTAGTGCAGAGTTGTTACATAATCAATTTACAGCACTGAGTGCTTGCAGGAATATCAGATTCTTAGACAAAAAGAAAAATATCCAATAATTTTTTTTTTTTTTTTTTGGACGGAATCATAAAAAAATCATTATTCTTGTCATTGTCTGAGAAATGGTTTGTCTTATCTGTAATAGTGAGATTCAAACACAAGTCTCTTATTCCCTTAAAAAGACATACTTTATTTACTCTATTTATTTACTGTATATACCATATACTCTTCTGATGGACAGAATTCCATTATTAAATCTTACCTTTTTTATCATGTGTAAGTATGCTCTCATTAATATCTGAATGCATTCAGCAGCCAGCAAGATTGTAATTACCCAAACGTCTAAACAGATTGTAATGCCTGAATTGAATGTGACTACATCTTATTTTGGTGTTATATATTTTCATGTTTTGTGAAACATTATAAATGTTTACTGTTCTGGTCTATATCTTTGTAATGTCATATACATGGGTGGAACATCAATAAATCTCTTTTATGGGCAATTGGGATGATACCAAATGGTGTAAAAAGGAAAGCAGAGAGTTAGAGGGAGAAGTATAGAGAAGAGAGGATAGATGAGTTTAATATGAATTTTCCTGGAACTGTACACTTGGCTCATGCTATAAGGTTCTCACTTATGCATCTGTTTATCTGTATTTCTTCACTACACCTAAAATTGTTGTGATGCTGTTTAGTTTTTGTAAATATGTCAGAAAGTTAGCACATAAATGAAAGTAAATGGCTGTTGTAATTTTGTTGCATTTATAGTTCATATGATATTATGTTTCTTAGCACTTTATCGAATGGCCTGGACATTTATTTGAAATTATTTAAGTACAGATATGCGTCTCAAGTATATTTATCTGTCCACAGGTTGTCGTTTAAATCAGCTTAAGTTTTTAAATTACCTTAAAAAGTATTAATTTTTTCTTGACAGCAAAATGATACAGGGCATATATAAAGTGCTATTTAGAAGGAAGGATGACATTTCTGAGATTTAAAAAACTGAACATTACCAGTTGTAGGCTAATTTTCACATTTACTATTTTTTATTAGCCTATAAAAAATCATAATCTAAATCATATGAAAAATGTGGCCAAATCATAGACTGTATAAAGGGCCAAATGAGACTTCAGATTAATAATAAGAATAATATACATTTATATTTAAATATTGTTGCATTGATTGTTAGACCCTTAAAATATGAATAATATTATTAAGTATTAAATTTACATTTATTTTAAAAAATGTTACTGGGATTGGCTGATTACTCTGTTGATATTATAATATCTGTCATGTTCTTATCACTATGATTGGCTAATTACCCAGTCAGTCTGATGACGCCCACCTCTCACGTCCTCCTCATCACTCTGTAAATGCTTTAAAAATGTGCTTTTCTAGAGATGTTCCCAGTCAAACATCAGTTTTTTTTAAGGTGCGCAACGAAGTAAACACAAAATTATATATATCGTATCTCGGTTAAAGAGATCATCGGATGCTACATGCAGTTTAACAAGTTGTTTGAACGGATATGTGTGTTGGCTGTGTGTGTACATAGTGATAAAAAATGCATACATGTTTTTTTTTTTTATCTATTAAATCTTTACCCCTTTCTCAAATCGAGCCTGTCTTTGTGACCTCACACAGACAGGCCCCTCCCATTATAGTTTGATTGACAGTAACATTTCAGTCGTTTCAGCACAAATCTCTCTTTGCGCAAATCATTCGTGGTCCAGTTTCACCTACAGAAAAAGTGAGTATAAGGTTTTTTTTTTTAATGATTCTTTTTTGCAAATCGCCTTTCCTAATAATGTGCTAATTAGCAAGTTTCTTGATTGGCTCCAAAGAGAGAGGGCTGGGTCAGCAGAGCTTATTAAAGGAACACTCCACTACTTTTGGAAATAGGCTAATTTTTTAACTCCCCTAGAGTTAAATTAGAGTTTAAATCCATTCAGCCGATCTCCGGGTCTGGCGGTAGCACTTTTAGCTTAGCTTAGCATAGATCATTTAATCTGGAAGTGGAGTGGAAGTGGAGTGTTTCTTTAACATTTAAAGGAAAATTCTACAAAATGGCTTGCTCTGAAAAGAGTTGTTTTTGACAGGGTAAAAAATGTGTGTTTTTTTACACTAACATTGAGAAATTTTAATCATTTGAGATCTGTGATGGAAGGCTCAAGCACAATACTCTTTAATGAGACTGTAATGAGACTAACCCCAGCTCTGCTTGATAAGATTATAGACATTGAGATTTGAGGCGCTGAAAGGCAACTGAGGTAAACCATTGAAATTCTCAATTTGTTATTGAAAACATTAAATAAACATCCCTTATGAAAATTAACCATTGTTTTACTACAAAAATCCATGGTTACAATAGTTAAACCATGGTAACCACAAATTAACCATGTTACACTAACCTTACTATAACCATGGTATTTGTAGTAAAACTGTGGTTATACAAATGTTAATTGGAATGCCAAAAAAATGCTACTGAATGCTACTTTCCCTTTAGAACTTAATATAGTAAAACAAGTTGAAATATGTTTGTTTTTGTATCATTGCGGTAGTTATTAAAAACGACCTTATATGTGAATATTATGCTTTTACTGAATATTAACTTTGACCGTATAAACTTTACAAACCACCCAAATAATCGCATTAGTAACTCTCTGAGCTGACTGATTCACTCTGCCTCCCTCTTCTGGTCACCATTGGAACAGTGGGAAACTTTGAGCTCGTTTTACAAGATTCTGTACAAACACACCACTCCACTCGATAGTAAAGCACCAGTCTGTGTCAAGGTTGTACTTTTCAGCTGAAGTGAATAATAACTTTCAAGTGGTTTACCAATGTTTGAAAAAGATTTAGCGTTTCTTTAAAAAGTATAGGCAACACTTTTGAATTAATACTACATTTATCCTAAAGAGGGTGCCATTGCTCAATTTATTTTTTATGTATATTTTTATATTTATCTAAATAGCATAAACGTATGCAGATATTCCCATGGGTGTATTTTCTGTTGTATTTAATAATAAAGATTTGTTTTGAACTTTGTAACAGGATGATTCCTGTCGATCTTCTCATAACAGACCTTACAATTAAACTATATTTCTGTTCAAACTTAAACAGTTTGTATACGTACTTCTGGGTTATTGGTAGACAATAATAATTTCTGTTTTTGGCCTTGTGCTATGGGAGGGTGTATTAGAGGCCAGAGTATTAATAGCATGGAAGTATTTATAGGTTTGTTTACTGAGTAACCAGACAGTCCATATTAAAAATACATAAGGGAATCTCTCTCTCTCTCTCTGTGTGTCACACACACACACACACACACACACACACTCACTCACTCACTCACTCACTCACTCACTCACTCACTCACCCACTCACTCACTCATTCACTCACTGTCTGCTGTCTGCCTGTTATTTTTCCACTGCTCCAAATTGAACATGCCAATAGTAATGTCTTGTATGCAACAACATGAAAAGATCCATTTCCTGTCACTAAGAGCACACACCAGCATATACAGCTGGTAAATATTGGGACTGGTAAATAAATCCAACAAATAAACATAATTCAGAGATATTACATTACTGTGACACATCTTCACTGATTATAGCAAGCTGTTTGTGTGTCTTATAATGCAAATTATCAATGAGATTTACAGACTAAACAAAGGAACCAGGAAGCTGTCATTCAGCTTATCTAATATGAACAATATTATATCTGACTGTGTGCTATATCAACAACAGACACTTGAAAATCCAAAAACCATTGCCATGTTACACCAGTTCATCAGATTTAGCTGGCTATGGGGAGTTTGATGCACCTTTCAGAATGAAGCTGTTATTTCGATTCTAATCATTTGTAGGGTTATTAAACAAGTTTTAAAGGTATTTGTTTTTCCACAATGTCGACAAAACCTAAACCTCACACACACATTTCCATGTCATTTCCAGAAGAAAAAATGAACAGTTCAAGGTTGTAATGGTAAATTATGAAATTATATTTTAAAGTTGTCAGTGGATAATTTGGTCCAGTTATAAGGCGACATTAATAACTGTTACTCTTCCAAAGCTGAAAAACCAACAACTCAGACTTTCCAGATCTCCAAGGAAGTGTGAATGAGACACTCAATGAGAAAACATCAAAAAGGATAAATCTATTTATTGTCACTAAAAATTAACATAGTATTGTATAAAACAAACTCACTGCAATAAAAGAACAAGACAGATACATCATATATTGGGACAGTGATACATTTTATGTAGAATTATTTTGCACTGTCAAAATGTTTACTCAAGACACAAAGCAAGTCTTTGGTCAAAAGTGGCCTTTTCTTAACATTCATTTATACATAATACATTACAGTTCTACAACATATACTGACACGAAATATTGACACTGGCATTTAAAAAAACAGTAATAAAAGATATAGTGTTGTCAGGGACCAGCCTGTTGAAAAACTGTGGAGGATGCTGTATTATCAGATGCACAAATACAAATACATTGCAGGCTTGTTTCTCTGTAGGTTTTTTTTTTTTTCATCAGCATTTTCTTATATTTCTAAATGACTAACAATTAAAAATCTTTGGATTTTCATTTTTTTCAATGCTTTTCATGGTAAGTGCCGTGAAAAAAATCCTATTCACAAATCATATAATTCTCTGAAGCTTTCGTCAGAAATGTTCTCATTAATGGTAATGTATGTTCACAGGTCGGTGATATCCACATGCAACACAGTGAGACCCTCTAAGAAAGTAAAGTTTACACAATTCAAGTGATCAAGAGCTACAAAAAAAACAAACACCTTCTGTGTCCAGTAAACAATCTACTCGATATACTATTAGCAAACCACTTCTGCTATATATAAGCCTCAAAAATGAGGCAGTCTTTATATAAGTATCTAAGAAAAATTAATACATGCTCTCTTAAATAATGACAAGGTTCATGGGGCATGTATAAAACCTTTTCGCACTAAAGGAAAGAAAACGTTTTGCACCATGAGAAGTACCCAGGCAAAACTGTACCAGGTAAGAAAACTGTAAGAAAAGGAAGACAATCTTATACATGTTTAGCAGATTGTTAAGGCCAAGGTCAGTTAAAGACCTTTAAGACATTGTTCAAGCCACAGAGGCTACTTTGTCACAATCAAGAGTGGGCTGTTGAAAAGTGTTGATGTCCTCTTTTGCAGGAGAATTTGCCTCCTCTGACGTCCTGTTCCAGCAAGGCAGAGTGGCCAAGAACAGAAACAAACCAGACACTAAAACACAAGTGCCACTGAAGTAGAATGCCAAGTCATATGACTGAGTCCAGTCAAAGAACCAACCTGTAAGCAAAGAACAACAGAGACACCATCAGTAAAAGTGTTCGAAATCTCCCCACAGTGAGACAGGGAATATATATATTTTCTTCTGTATTTTTTCTTTAGTACTTTGCTTTTCTAGCAAGCTTTTGTCTTCAATTTAAAGTATATTGTCTTCAAGTTCATTAGCTGCTTCTTACCTACAACAGGTGGCCCGAGGGTGATTCCAAACCCTCCGAAGCACATGAGAATGCCATGAGCCTGACTGAGTCGTTCAAGGCCCACGATCTTGGTAGTGATATAGGATGTGAGAGACCAGTTCCCTGAGAAAAATCCAACCACAGCCGACAGAACTTGCAGACCCATGTAGCTTTTAGACACAGGAATAAGAAGCAGAGCCACTCCTGTGCCTGTCAGCGTCAGGGCGTACAGGTACAAGCTGTTCACCCATTGCATGTCTGCCAGGATGCCCAGGCCCAGCTTACCAATGCCTGCTGTCATTGAAACGATGGAGACAAGGGGTATTAGTGCAATCCCGTCAATAAGCCCCTCGCTCTGGGCTACGTCCTCCATGAAGAGCACAGGTGGGAACGCCCCTAAGCTGAACAGGAATATGGCAATGCAAAAAGCTATGAAGACACGGTCCTGTAGGAGCTCTACAGCCTCGCACAGGTACCGTCCATAGGGACTCATTCGCTTCTTGATGGCTCGTGCTACAACTGAACAGGACAATATCCCACCTTTTCTTTCCCCTTCACTGTCTTGCAGCTCTGTGGGTTCCTTGAGGATCAAAAGCTTAATGGTGGCTGTGTTATCGGCTGAGCTAAGTGTGGTTTTGAGATCAGAGTCAATGATAATGGCAGTAGGTTTGGTGTAGAGTGCTTCTGGTTCCTCTGTACGCTGTAGAGCAGCTCTCTGTTTTAGGTAGTAACCAGGTAAGTTCAAAGGTCGCATTGGCCCAGCACATGCCATCAAGTTGAGCGCCAGCGCTCCGATGATAAGCAGGCAGCCCTCCAATCCAAACAACTCAATGAGCTCATTCTGGAGTGTGGCGTAAGTGAACCCGCCCACACTTGTACCTGAGAAGAATGAACATAATTAACCTAAAGAACCTATTAAAAAAAATAAAAAAATAGAAAAACACTGCTTTTTGCTATCTGCACCATTTTTTATGTTTTCTAATGAAAGGGAATTATTTATTTTCTTTTATTGATTTGTTTCACTTTATTTTCATGAAGCCAAAAATGCTTATGATAGTAGTTCAATGTAAATTAAAGTACCAATTAAAGTACCAATAAGATATAATAATACACATTTTATTCCATTCCACACCTGTGGTGACAATGCCCAGTGCTAGGCCACGCCTCTTGTCAAAGTACTGGCAGGTTATGGTCAGTGTGGCAGCATAGACAAGTCCACAGCCAATGCCTTAAACACAGAAACATAAATATATTCTTGAATGCATCATGAATGTCGCATTTCACAACTGTACAGATTTAAAATATCTGTACCTTTAAATTTTATGTCAGTGTAAAGAAAACTTAATGTAAATGACATTATAGATAATTATAGGCAGGCTACATTATAGGTGAACGAAGGTCTTACAGGTTTGAATTGACATGAGGGTGAGTAATTAATGACAGAATTTTCATTTTTGGGTAAACTGTCCCTTTAAGTATGGATGAAGTTGATGAGCCAGAATCAATTCATTAAATAATGTCCTATATTATGTACTTCTGATTGAGGCAACAAAGGAAGTGAAATGGTTAGGATGACTCTGGTGCATGTAAAGTAACTCCACTGAACTTGATTATGCAATCGTATTTGTATGTAGCACATTTCTGTGTATGTTCAGAGAGTTGGTGAGTATGACCAAAGGTCGTTACTGTACACAGTGATGGTACCATGGTTTTAAATTTCAAACTGTTTCTGAAAGTTGTATAAGCATAATTAATAGCAACCCTGACACACTCTGACATTATAAAAACTGTTCAGGACTTCCTGCGCTTAATGAAAATCCTGGAGATAAACACATACTGAAACATCCCTCTATGAATAGTATGATGTGAGAAGATAAATACAAGGTATATTCATAAGCTTTGAAGATAAAAAAAAACAAAAACAAACACAAATGCATATGTTTCTACCGGCAAACAGCTATTCGTTCAATGCTAATGATGCTTTTTTTTATCTTACCAACAACAATGCCATAGGAGAAGATGAGGAAAGAGACACTTGGAGCAAAAGCACTCAGCATCAGACCTCCAGCCACCATCACACCGCTGAAGACAGTTACTGGCCGTGCACCAAAATTATCCACACAAGCACTGCACACCGGACCTACAGAGAGAGAAACGGGAACCATATCTTACAGAACGCCTAATTAATAAATACATAATCCACACCACACATTTGACAACCTACCAAACAATAAAAAACCCATTCAAGTTATATTTGCCTTATGTACTTAAGTACCATTTTTGCTGCTTTTCATTTCGAATCTTTTCATTTGTCTCTTTAATAACTGAATCGTGTCTTAGTTTATTTAGCTAGCACTGTTATCTTCAGTGCTGAACTCTAAAAGTACCAATGCAAAGGCATAACATAATGCACATTATTTGTCTTGGCAATAAGCATAACCTGAAATCCTGAATAATATAAATGTAGGATAAGTATACATACTGTTCTATATTATGATGACCCTTATATTAAGATTAATTACACAATAAATTATTGGTACCATGTTATATGTGCCCTCACAGGACCAACAGCCCTTTTGTGCTATTAAAGGGACCCTCACTCCAACTCGGTCTTAACAGATACTAAAATAGACCCTGTCATACTAAAATGATGAAGAAAATGTGTTTGTCTATCTACCATTAGAAATAACAAATGACTCAGCACTGAGTTACTCCTAATATGGTCAAACTGGCTGGACTCTGGAGAGCATCTAGTGGGAACAGTCTTTATTTTTTATTCACTGTCTTTATTCTTTAGTCTTTATTCACTGTCTTTATTGTGACGGCTCATTAGGTTCTGTACAGTCTGTTATGGGATACATTATATCATCTATCATCACTGCCGAATGCCCTCAGACACACTTACTATTACTCAACTCCAGCCAACTCAATGTTGAACTACACTACACTGATATAAATAAACCTTTCCAAACTAGGGCTCTATATACTGACCAGCAATATCTGTATGGCTGGACAAACTGTATCTGAACCAAAACCATCCAACCCAAAGCAACCAGAACTCTATCAAGCAAAATAAAAAAATAATTTATAAAGTAGCCAATCGGTGAAGAGGACAACTATCTGCTATGTTGCCCTTTCACAGGGTCTGTCTGTCCAGGAATCAATTGGAGCATGATAGACATCTCCTAGACAGTACTACTGAATAAGATATGAGTGTGATTGTCTCACAGGCCAGCTCAGCAACAACTCAGTAAATCCCTCTTCTTCTGAATCAGTATGACCAGGGCACACAAACACATGCCACTCATGCTCACACATACACACCCATGTCCATGACAGTCCTGTCCATCATGAAATTCCCTACTGTGTAGTTGGACTATACAGCTATGTCTGTAAACAAAACCTGACACCTCTGTAACCCAAACACTCACACAGAGACACAATTACACGCACATTCAGCCTGTGTGAACTTTTACTCTAGTTCACGAAAAGGTGGCTATGTTTCAGTCATTCTGCCCTTTCTATCTCTACTAAATAAAGTGTAGACTATGTTCTTTTGGATTTGTCAGTTTGACCCCAGCAATGCAGATAGCAATGAGCAACTAGTGTGCAAAGAGGGCTTTAGAGTCGGCAGCATTCTTATGGGAAAAAGAGCACTTTTAGAGTGTGTGATTTTTATGTCAGATTAGATTTAGGACACTTGAGACAAAGAAACAGGTCTGTCTTAGAATTTTTGTCTATTATAAATAGGTAAACAACCAAAACCAGGACATTTTTACTTAAGAAAAATAATTGCATGAGATATTAATATCCTTATTAATATCTATCTGGCACATTATTTTGGTAACACTTTACAATAAAGTTTACTTTGTTAACATTAGTTAACTATGTTAGTTAACACAAACCAATAATAAACAATATTTTTACAGCATTTATTAATCTTAGTAAATGTTAATTTGTACTCACATGAGTAAACATTAACAATAAACATGTATTTTATTAATTACCATGAATAATGGTTAATGCTGAAAAAATATATTGCACATAGTTCATTTTAACTAATGTTATGAAATGAGACATTGTGAAGTGTTACCATAATTTCTTTTTTCTTGATTATAGCATAAATCTAACAAAATCCAATGGATGTGAAACTTACATTATACAGTTCTGCTTGCAAAGTTAATTATTCATGTTCATAATATGTTTCTAACTGATTAATACATTTTTCAGTGTTATTTCTTTTTGTCTTGTACTATTTCAAAACGTTGAACAACCATTTGTCAGCATGTGTGATAATGTGCTCTCTTTATCTCTCTCCCTCACACACAAGAGAAATGATCAGTACTCACTTGTGATGAGCGCCACACCAGACACCATGGATCCCACCCAAGCCGTCATGCCTTTTCCCTCCTGGAAGGCACTGAGCCACTTGGGGTACAACACCCCAACGGACTGGGGGGATCCAAAGGACAGGAACTGGGCCATGAAAGAGGCCACCACAATCATCCATCCCCATCCACTATCTAAAGCACCTTCACCCTTTAAAGCACCCATTCTCAGCACTGATCTTACACTGACTTCACTTGACACACAGACCTTCAGAAAGAAAAGGGAGAAACATAGTTTGATAGTGTGCAGTTCCTGCTATAATTTATGCAAAACTAATTTTTACACGTATTCAATATGTAATTTTATATAAAATCTGCATTACCATATTTAAACTTTAGGTTTTAAAACTTTTTATGATTCATTGTATGCATTAAGGTCACTATATAATAGAAACTGAACTCCAAAAAGTTTAACAGGTGATTAAAAACGGTGAAAACTTAAAATGTTACTACACCTAAAATATTCACTTTTGCTTATTTAAACGAATCTAAACCTATGATAGGTTACGTGCATTGTATTTATCAACTATCAAAATAAAATGTGAAAATTACAACGTAAAACCACAAAACTGTAAAACTTTGAGACTTACGGCAGGTGGATGTTGCTCTTGCTTGGAGAGCGCGGTGCGCTGAACCGCTCGTGCCTGGCAGACCAGGCCAGTCTCACGCGCTTCTCTGCTGAATACCTTCTCGCGCTCAGCATCGCGCGCAGCCTAGTTTTTAACGCTTCTGGAAAGAGACCACACCTCGAAGGTGGAGAGACCACTGACCGGACTGCCTTCCTATGGCCCTGTTTTATTTAAATTCGTCCACTTCATATATGACATTCCGCAGTCGTGAGAAAAAACCGGCGCCGCTCACGCGCATCTACACCTCCAGCACGCGCAGAGCGGTGCAACGGAAGACCTCTGAAGTTTCTCCTCAACTGCAGTTCGCCACCTAATAATTAACAGCTATTTTATTCCATAGTAAAACATTCACGTCAATGCTATATTGTGTATGAGACTTATGCTTATTAGAGAATATTTTGTTCTTTTAAGGGTCGCGCGTTACCAGCAGAGGAGCGGAGAGAAGTGATGACAGGACAGCTGCATTCAACAACAGTTCAACGCCATTTATAATCTGCTGTATTTGATAAGGCACCAATGTGAGGTTGGACATTGCAGCCAGTGTACGGGCATGTACTTTTCTCAGCATGCGCTCTTCTATCGCGTGAATTAAAGAACCGGTTTGAAGCTGTTCTTACCGGGCGGACTCGTGAGTCACGGAGGGATCAGCCGGCCAATCAAAGAACGAGTCTGTTACTTTTGGTTTTTAGGTTTTTATATCGCGTCCAAGAAAAACTATACATATATTTATATAAGTGAAGTCAGCTCCTTATCATTGTCTCTGTAAGTAAGTTTTCTTGTGACAAAACAGATTTTAGTTAAAGGGAACATTATGAATATATTTGTGAGTACATCTTTTGAAATTTCAATTAATTTCAAGGTTAGCCTATGTCTAATAAAATAACCAAATGAATGCCTATTTAATACGTTTGCAATAAGCAATAATGTAAGCAATAAGCAATAATATTTAGTTTTTCTCAAGTCATGCATCTCAAGTAATATGCAAATTAAAGAAAAAAAAACCTGTAGGAGTTTTACATCACTTTCCCCTCTATGTTAGTATAATTCACTTATTTGGAGGCATAAAAATAAATGTGTTTGATGCCAGAGCTGAAGATGTTGAAGAACATGTTTTAGATTCTGCAGCAGAGCAAACCTCGTAGACTTCTTCCCACCCTTGTACATCTCTCGTCTCTGTCTGGGTGGTCGGCTGAACTTTTGTGCTGGGTGAGTGCATGAGGGTCAGACGGCTTGGGCTCTAAGCCCACCGAGATCCTGTTCCTGCCCCGTGCTTGTACCGGTTCCCACACACACATAAAACAAGAGGTTCGGTCTTCCCCACCCTGACTCTGTAATCCTCTCTGACATGAAAAGAGAGTGAATAAAAAGAAAGACAGAAAGAACAGAACAGTTAATTGCATTTGACTCATATCACCTTTTTGGACAACGTCTCGTATGCAGCCCGCAGGGATCTGGGAAACCAATGGGATACTTCTGGAAGGAACATACCCTTGGCTCTAGATTACATTTGGATTAAAAAAGTCTGCTTAATAAGAAAACATAGAGCTTGACATGATGGACAGAGCAAGTTCATCAAGAGTTTAAACACCCACTCTGGCTTTATTATACTTTTTACAATAACAGTCATCCAATAAATAATAAGTATGCATATTAAACAGTGAATAAAGACAGGTCTATGTTTTTAAATTGTAAATATTGCTGCTGTTTGATTTGCTAACACTGCTCCACACTCTTGGCGATCTCTCAAAACTTCACAAGTAGCCACTTCAGATGCTTTTCCAAGTCTTGAAGTAGTTCCCATGCTGGGCACATGTTGGTTTTCCTTCACTCTAGTTCATGTTTTTTAATTTTAATTAAAAAGTTGGTTCTGTAAATAATAGGTTTAATTTTTTTTCTCAATGTTGATGTTCATTTTGAGTGAGAGAAGATTGTCTTAACAAAAAGAGCTTATGGATTAATGTAGTTTGGTTGGATTTGCTGTAATGTTAAGTAATCACCATACTTATTAAGAGTTTTTCTTGGAAAAAAAAAAGTTGAATCCCATGTCAGAGGAAGTGTAATGAGAGCAGACCATCAGATCTGTACTGCAGAACTAAGGAAATCTGGAAAACAAAAGCTGAGTGTGACATGATATCCATGTTTACTATGAGATTTTGCTTCCTCTTTCAGGAATGCTTACTCAACTCGACTAGCATTGCAGGAGAACACAGACCTCGAGTGACCTCTGTGATATCCTGACACTCCCTTCCTTTTCCCTCTCGTTCTCCGTTATTGACTTGCTTACACATATGGCATCTCCTGATTTGACAGTCTTGTTTTGCCAATCCATTCTTAAACAGGTCAGCAGCAAATCAAGCTTAAGTCAGCGGAGGGAACGGTAAGAGAAGACATGTCTTCTCCAAAGACTGATGCAGGGAAGTCAAATCTTACTCAACACATATTCAGAGCATCATATCAGTGTAACTTAACTAAACTAGCAAGTCAAAATTTTGATCAGGACAAGTGGCTTTTAAACTATTATTATTTAAATAACACAATTATATTATTTTATAATTATTAATAACATTTGACACTTTCTCCATGATTGCTAACAGAATTATTAAATTTTGTTATTTAAATTATGTAATAAATTATTAATTAAATCTTTTTTTAAATAAATGTATTATTATTCTTATTATTATTAAATTTGATTAAAAGTATATTATTTTTGATTTTGTCATTTTAATTTATTATAATATTATATAATTATTTATTATAATTATCATTGTATTGTGACATGTTCGTCCTGATTGTTAACAGAAGTATTATTCCTATTATCTTATTTTTGTTACTTTAAGTATGCTAAATTTTTATTATGCAATTATTTATTATAATTATTTATTTTTGACATGTTATGTTCTCCATAATTGTTACCAGATTTATAATGAATAATAAAATATCAATATTATTACTAATAATTATTTCATTATTAATACTAATTTCTTTTTTTTTACTATTATATTAATTATGTTGATATTATTGTACAGTTAAGTAATTTCTGTTTTATAGATCTACCAAAAGAAGTTGTAAATTGTTACAAGCACCCCTGGCAGTTGGCAGGTCACATGGGTATATCTATGTTAGCTTTTTCAGAACCCAAACACACACTGAACTGCGTGACTTATACTATTCTTCGAATCTGTCCATGAAGTTAGAACTTGAGGGTCGGTTTCACCCCCTTGACCACCCGAGCCTGACAGAACCGGTCTGAACCAGGTGAGAGTGGCCATTGCCTGAGAGAAAGCAGCACAGGACAGCTTATGCTGAAATACTTGTGCAGGGATTACCACACAGCTACAGGACTTGATGAGTGTGTGTGTGTGTGTGTGTGTGTGTGTGAGAGAGAGAGAAAGAGTACTTGCCAAGACATAATAGTGGTTTTTGCTAATTAGACTGGAAAACTTTGATGGGGGATTGATGTACAGTACCAGACAGATGTGTAATGTTAACTGACAACTCAAGAGGGCTTATGTCACGAAGGCTTGTACAATGTGCGCCTGTCTGTATGCGTCAACAAAAGGTCAGATGTCAAACAAAAACAGCTTTAGCCAAGATGTAATTAAAACTAGTTGTGTTTTTTTTACAGGTTACCATTCACACACCTCTGTAGTTCTGTTAAGAGATAACAGAGGTAAAACGTTACATAATCCTACTCACAAATAACTCATATTGACACAATGGCACGTGCTCTGTTATATGAATGAAGACATCTTGGTAATGATTGAAACCTGAAAGACATATTTTTATACTTCTCATCCTGAGAATTAGGTCATCATATATATTTTTTTTAAATTTCATTTAAAAGCCAAGGGAGCACATGAACAGTCATGCACAGTAGTTTAAAAATTGGGAAATTAGATTTTCTTGTATCATCTAGCCTAATGATTTATTTTTGGTCCCACATTTGACACAGTGACCCAACACAGTACCAAAACATATGTTTCGTATCATACATATATGAAAAGCTGTGAAAAACATTAATATTACCAAGAACACTGAAGAAAATTATACTTAATTTTTTTAAGGTAAGTGGTTACAATTTATTTTAGCTACATCTTTTTTTATTGAGTCAACTATATAGTTTACTACAATCATTTTAACGTAGCTAAAATAAATTGATTGCAAACACTTAATTTTTTTTTAGTAAATTCAATGAATCGTTTTCTTTCAGGGAACTGTATAGGCCCCATAATATGCAACATTATTAACATGACATTCCTGAATAGGAAATAGGAAAAATTTGTATTAATGTCTCTTGAACCTTGGTTGTACGGTCATTTCAGACAAAAAATGTATCTTTGTTGTAACTGTATTTAAAAGCCTGCGTCAGTTAATACGGTTCATGTTTTTTGAGGATGTGGGCATGCTATAAAAACTGCTAGTATCTCTCAAATTTTAACTTTAAATAAGTTAAATAATCACCTTTTAATCACTACAAATCAAATAGATGTAATCAAATAGATGTAATGTATTCCTTTGCAGAAAGAGACCTGTTTAGGAGACCTGGCAACAATGAGATTTCTTTCTTGATTAAAAAAAAGAAAAAAAGAAAAAGTAGCAGGAAATGTGACCTGTCATTCATGACTTCTGAATCCTTCCCCTAGGACCAAAAAAAAAAAAAAAAAAAAGGTAAAAACCTTTAAAAAAAAAAAAAAAAAAAAATATATTATTATTATTATTTCACAGTTTCTTTAACAACCCTTAAAATATTCAGTGAGGAAAACACACATAGCATTATAAGCTGAACACATTTCTGGTAAGAATTTGTTTTTAAATAAAATCTCACACACAAGGTTATTTTGTACAAGCATTTAATTAATCATGTTAATTGTTCAACAGTACCTTGTTTTGTTGCATCAACATGTCAGTTCATGTTTATTTGTTATATGACACTGGCATTAAGCAAAATTGCCCATCTGAATAAGCATTCAGAGCACTCACTTTACAGCGAGGGCTCTGAGAGAGGTTAAGCTGCTGATCAGAAACCAGTACTGACTTTGTTTTCGTAGTGGGTCATGTTTGGATTCTAGCAGGGAGAGACTGGTCCCCGAACAGCAGTCATGGGAAACCTCTATGGCTGAGCAGACACACACAAACACCCGCACACACAAACACTATAATCCCACTATAATACACACACAGAGAGGCAACAAGTGCAGTTTCAGTACATTTCAGTCCGTCTTCTTTACCATCTACATGCTGCCAACGAGCCACACGCACACACGTCTGTTTTATAAACAAAAACGGCCTAAAACGTACAGACAGACAATAAAACAATGAAAAAAGTTTTACTGCCACCCCCACGACAAATGTGCTGGGATTTCTTTTCAACTTCTATGAAGATGCACTCAAAGATTTATCCAACTGAGTGTTGAGTTGTTTATTAAATGGAAAATTTCAATTACATTTAACAGTCAATCTGTTAAAACAAATAAGACAAAATGTGGGCAGGGAAAAAAATCCACCCCTCACAAAAAAAAAAAAAAGGCATACGCAGCTGACAACCCTCATGAACAATCTTCCTATCCTTTCCTCAACCAGCTTGATCACTTTACAGAAAAAAAAACAAACAGTAAAAATAACGAAATTTAACGGCATGGGGCTGGTTATGGATCTGTCAGTAGGCCATGCATCTACACCTCCTCCTTTTCCACATTCCCAGTCCCTTCGCTCCCCAGGTCAACGGTCCTCTAATTCCATATCCGCTCCAATCCCTTCCAACCTTTGCCCAGTGGAGGATCCCCGAGTTGTTGTCATTGTAGTAGTAGTGTAGCCTAGCTTGAAGCAGCCTAGCTTAAGGTAGAGCACTGTGCATGCATTAAGGCTGAGAGGGGGGATTCTGTGATGACACAGAGTGGGAGGAGCCAGACTGCAGCATCGGCTGTGAGGGTGGTGGTGGTGGTGGAGGAAGGTGCTGTGCTCCAGAGTGTGTGTTTGGGGATGGAGGCGGCGTTGGACGCTTAAACTTATCTGGGCTGGTGCTTCTCCTTGGGGATGGCCTCTGTATGACGGGAGGAAATACAAAACAAGCTCATGATGTGATATACAACAAGGGGGTCAGCAAGTTTTTTTATACTTTTAATTCGGCAAGGACACCAAAGTGACAGAAAATACACTTTTAAAGTTATACATCTATCTGAAATGAAAGGTGTTCTTTTGAACATTCTATTAATCAAAAAAATCTTGAAATAAAACAATATCACTTTCTACAAAATTTTTATTATTGATGCTGAAATCATGTTTGCTGCTTTTTTTTTTTTTTTTGCAACAAAGCATATCAGAAAGATATTCAAAGAATCATGAGACCCTGAAGACTGGAGTCATGGCCGCAAAACATTCAGCTTTACCAAAGCTTTTCAAAGAAATAAATAATTAAAAAAATATATTACATCTAGCCTAGGTGAGCACAAGAGATTTCTTTCAAAAACATTTAAAAAAATAAATAATTGAAACTGACCCCAAACCTTTTAATGGAAGTGTAATTTATAACATCCTCTGCTAAATTGCCTACCAGTATGTGGTTTTGATTTCATCAGTAATGTATGAGGACTGTAGAGAACATGTCAACAGGAAAACTAAGCCAAAACAAAACACAAGACATTTTAGGCAACTTTTAAATCCCAAATACAACACGTCAGGTGAAAAAAAGATTCAACAATTCAACAGTTGTATTTTATGACTGATCCCGCTTTTGCTAAACAAAACTATGCTAAAATTTACATTGTCATTGGTATCATCTCCCCTAGTTTATTTGACACACGCGTGTGTTTATATGTGCAAAATTAAGTGTGAAAGTGCAAATGTGACCCCTTTAAGTGTGTTGGAAGAGTCTGGCTCTGCTGTCACTCCTGGTTTATCAAAACAAGCTAACTTTTTCCAAGGCACCGCGGGACATGAAAGTGAGCCGGCCACTCTTTGCTAAAACAAACAGATCACTGTTGCTATAGCCAACAGCTCCCCAACAGGAAAATATAATCCACAACGTTCAAATGGGTATTAAGAAACCAAAAAGAGGCAAAAATATTGAGTGTCATGAATTAGTGACTAATCCAAACCTGTCATTGAATATTATTCTTTGAAAGCCTTTAGTAGTCACTCGTGTGAAGTTCTGTACTACCTAATCAAATCAGGTCATCTGCCATAGCAAGCCATATCTGTCATAAAGTACATGGAACGGAGGTCAAGTGACTGGATTTGCGAATACTTTTAATAATTTTTGGTTATTTAGATCACTATGCAATGAGCCATCCCATTAAAAGGGACGGCAAGGGTGAGGTTATGTAATGTGCTAACCTAGTCAGTCACTTCATCAAAAGTCTAAGTGGTAAATCGAGGGGTCATATTTGTGCAACAAGACATAAACATGAGGCTGGACTAATCGTTGCTTCAACATAGCTAGAGTTACTTAGCTGGCCTTCACTCAACTGGACAATATCCAGAGGGTGTTACGGAACATACAAAAGCTAAAATTGAGAACTGTTGAAAATTATTACCTCATTGCTGTACATTTATAGCTAACTTATTTATCTGCTAACTAACATTAACCTGATAAAGAGACACATTAAATCCATGCTGCAGTCGCCATTTATCTTAAATGAAATGGCTTGAAACGGAAATATACACTACCACTCAAAAGTCTGGGGTCTTTACAATTTTTTGAAATCAACTATTTCAACTTTTATTCAGCAAATAACTCATTAAATCAAAAGGTGACAATAGACTTTTGATGCTTTAAAAAGATTTGTAAAAAAATAATAACTTTAAATGACCATTCTTAAAGAATAAAAAAACAATGTGTCCAAGTTTCCCCAAAAATATTAAGCAGCACAGCTTTTTTCAACATTGATAAGAAATCTTTAAATTCAGGAAGTAGACCTTTCATTTGGAATTCATAAGCTACAGTGCCACCTCAACTACTCTAGAGCTGCCATGAATGACAGGAAATGTGATGAAAGACTGTCCAGGTCTTGTTTGAGCTGGCATGAACCTGGTCCTGACACACAAAGTCATTTTTAAACCACTCTCCTTTACTTTCCTAACCATTACTGCCACTTGCCTTTTTCTTACCTAATACTGAGTGAGAGGAATAAATGTGTGTTTTTACAATCAACAGTCAATCTTTAATCTCACCCAAGAGAGTGACAATATTAAGAAATAATTAACCATGTCAATTCATCAGCATACTTTTTTGTTTGTTTAACGTTGCTTGGGAAAGACAAAATTTTAAGTGTGAAACTTGTGCAACATGTTTTTAATAAAAATGTTGGCCATCCTCACCTGTATGCACAAAAACATGATGGATGTGTCTATTGAGCGAGTTTATCTTATCTGGTTTCTGCATTATAATATAATTTAATATCTTTATTATACAGTGAAAGACATGGCACCTTTGTGTTTGTTTTGTATCTCTCCATCTAACAGGTCAGAATACACCACAAGGTACACAGAAAGTCAGGATACAGCTTTTCAAAGTACTGGTCTATATTAACTTAGACACACAATGGGGATGAAGAAGAGTGTTCTGAGGTCAAGCGTCACCACGTGACTCACACATGAGTCATCAAATGTGCTGTTTTCAATTCATCTGTTACAATGGATCTTAACTGAAAACAAGCGGCCCATGACACACACTGCTTCCTGCATGAACACATCTTGCTCAACATGAAGATGAGCTTAAGCAGAGACTATGTTTATATATATATACAGTACAAACCAAAAGTTTGGACACACCTTCTCATTCAAAGAGTTTTCTTTATTTTCATGACTATGAAAATTGTAGATTCACACTGAAGGCATCAAAACTATGAATGGAAACACATGTGGAATTATATACATAACAAAAAAGTGTGAAACAACTGAAAATGTGTCATATTGTAGGTTCTTCAAAGTAGCCACCTTTTGCTTTGATTACTGCTTTGCACACTCTTGGCATTCTCTTGATGAGCTTCAAGAGGTAGTCACCTGAAATGGTTTTCACTTCAGGTGTGCCCTGTCAGGTTTAATAGGAGTGATTTCTTGCCTTATAGATGGGGTTGGGACCATCAGTTGTGTTGTGCAGAAGTCAGGTGGATACACTGCTGATAGTCATACTGAATAGACTGTTACAATTTGTATTATGGCAAGAAAAAAGCAGTTAAGTACAGGAAAACGATTGGCCATCATTACTTTAAGAAATGAAGGTCAGTCAGTCCGAAAAATTGGGAAAACTTTGAAAGTGTCCCCAAGTGCAGTCACAAAAACCATCAAGCGCTACAAAGAAACTGACTCACATGCGGACCGCCCCAGGAAAGGAAGACCAAGAGTCACCTCTGCTGCGGAGGATAAGTTCATCCGAGTCACCAGCCTCAGAAATCGCAGGTTAACAGCAGCTCAGATTAGAGACCAGGTCAATGGCACACAGAGTTCTAGCAGCAGACACATCTCTAAAACAACTGTTAAGAGGAGACTGTGTGAATCAGGCCTTCATGGTAGAATATCTGCTAGGAAACCACTGCTAAAGAAAGCAACAAGCAGAAGAGACTTGTTTGGGCTAAAGAACACAAGGAATGGACATTAGACCAGTGTGAATCTGTGCTTTGGTCTGATGAGTCCAAATTTGAGATCTTTGGTTCCAACCACAAGTGTCTTTGTGCGACGCAGAAAAGGTGAATGGATGGACTTTACATGTCTGGTTCCCACCGTGAAGCATGGAGAAGGAGGTGTGATGGTGTGGGGGTGCTTTGCTGGTGACACTGTTGGGGATTTATTCAAAATTGAAGGCATTTTGAACCAGCATGGCTACCACAGCATCTTGCAGCAGCATGCTATTCCATCCGGTTTGCGTTTAGTTGGACCATCATTTATTTTTCAACAGGACAATGACCCCAAACACACCTCCAGACTGTATAAGGGCTATTTGACCAAGAAGGAGAGTGATGGGGTGCTGCGCCAGATGACCTGGCCGCCACAGTCACCGGACCTGAACCCAATCGAGATGGTTTAGGGGTGAGCTGGACCACAGACAGAAGGCAAAAGGGCCAACAAGTGCTAAGCATCTCTCGGGGAACTCCTTCAAGACTGTTGGAAAACCATTTCAGGTGACTACCTCTTGAAGCTCATCAAGAGAATGCCAAGAGTGTGCAAAGCAGTAATCAAAGCAAAGGGTGGCTACTTTTGCTTTGAATATGCAATATTTTGCACCTAGAACCTAGAATATGACATATTTTCAGTTGTTTCACACTTTTTTGTTATGTATATAATTCCATATTTAATTCCACATGTGTTAATTCATAGTTTTGATGCCTTCAGTGTGAATCTACAATTTTCATAGTCATGAAAATAAAGAAAACTCTTTGAATGAGAAGGTGTGTCCAAACTTTTGGTCTGTACTGTATATATGCTGGATGTGTGTGTAGGCACCTGTACAGCGTGTGAGGGTCCTGGGTGGATGTGTAGCCCGGGAGACGTGTAGTGGGGGAGTGGTGCTCGGCTCAGCGTGGCCGGAGGGGTGAAACCAACTGTGTGACTAGCATACGACAAACCTGGAATGAAAAAAAAGCATCTGCTAATTAGTTTTATTGAGGTCCTTTATGCTGTTTATTGTGTGAGAAAATGTGACTTTCACACCATCAGATGTGCAGTGTTATTAATTTCATCATGCATATCTAAATGCTCTGAGGTCATTAAAAAAATTTTTTTTTTTAAAAGCATGCATTTTTAACATGATGCAACCCATTAATGCTGTTAATAAAAACCCGCAATAAACAAAATGTTGATTTTTTTTTCCTGATTTAAGCACTCCTTATCGATATTAATCTTTGAACTTCATAAACATTTGAATTGCATAACTTGATATACTGGTTTACAAGATTACTTTAGTTTATTACCTAGTTTATCTATTTTGTGTTTATCAAAACCTACACCTAATGCTAATTTAAAAACCATAAAACATCTACATCATGAATCTAGAAGATTTATGTTTGTAGACCTCAAAGGTTAGCCCTCATAGATCAGTTTAATCTCAGAATGGCATAATATCACATCACTGTACAGTACAGCCTGCATAATAATTAACACCCCATAAAAACACATTTGTCTAGTCATCACCCTATAACCTGACCCAAAGGCTGTGCGCCGAAAGCCTGTGTTGAGTGTTAAAATGGATGTGAACTAAAGACAAACCACATCAAATTTATGTCCAGTAGTTATTATAGCTATTACGCTTTTGAAATGTTAAACATGCTCACCTTTGATTAAAAATACAATAAAAACATTTGCTAAATGTTTTAAAAAAGTGAAATAGTTACAATTTAAATTAGCCGTTAACGACAGTTGCTGCAGTAAAAGAGTGATAAATCTTCAAAGCAAACTGCGTGGGCACATACCAGGGGAGATGGGACGGCTGGATGAGGGAGAAGGGGTGTAGGGGACTGGGCTGGACACCGTACGAGCTCTCAGTCCCTGAGCAGACATCTCATTAAAATATCTAGAGAGACAGAGAAAGATAGTGAGAGATGAGAAAACAATCTGGCAATGCATGTTTACATTATAATTGTTGCTATAACCAGGGTTTAAAATGAACCAGGTCTGTCCTACAATCCTCATGTTAAGACCAGTAAGTCTGGTTATTTTCAAGGTTTATTATATGTTAATAAGGTCATAGTCGAGTCATCTTTTGTATTTGTGTGTAATTAATGCACCTCTCATCATCCATCTCAAGGCTGCTCTCACTCTCTGACAGCTGTCTACACAGTGCCTCCCTTCTCTCCATTTCTCTCTGGAGTTTCCTCTGAAGACGAATGTTCTCTTCCCTCATCTGTCTTTCCTCCTCAATATACTGAGCCCGCTTCTCTGTGTCTGGAGGGAGAGAAAGATGATAGAAAGCATACATTGAAAATGTTACATATACATATAAACTCCAATTTAAAGCTGTAAATAAACAATGTTTCAAGATTTTGAAAAAAAAAAAACAAAAAAAAAAACTGAAGCACAAGATGCACTTTGAAGTGATACATTTAAAACTTGAAAATACTAAGACTTGTGTTAATTCATGCTTATCAGTTAAACCTTCTCAAATTGTTATGCTGATATTTATACTGAATAAAAAAAAACTATTCAAATAAACAATGCATAAGGATTTGTTACGGTTTCAAGCCTACTATATAGTTTTAATAAATTAATAAAAAACAGTAATAAATCAATAAATATATATATATGCACTGCTGTGTTAATCCCTGATTAAAGATTTAATGAGAGTGATACCATGAGCTAGAATAAAGCTGTGGTTATCTTACTCTAATGTAAATGGAGATGTCTCCCTCTAGTGGCCATGACACAATTAAAGTATTCAAGTTAAGAATAAAACTAATGCTATATTGTTCTACAAACTATGGCTGTATTGTACTACACATATCTCCCCTACAAAATAAAACCTACTTTGGTACAATGTACTACTAATTGGGAAGTACTAGTCCTAATCTGGAACTGTATATACAGTAGTATGGATACCATACACTACTCTTAAATTTAAGCCGGTTGACTAATGCCTCCTGCTCTTGTTCAAGAGTGTTTTCCAGATCAATCTTCTCACGTCGGAGCTGCATACATTTCGTGCAATTAATAAAACAATGCCATGGTTTTAAAATAATGCATGATCTTTATTCAGTGTTTCTCTATTGACACTTGAGTGTTGGCTCTTGGTCTAAATGCAGATGGTCTGAGTGAAGGGCTGATTCACATACAGGATGTTGACGCATTAGAGCCAAATATTCTGAGTGCCAACTTCCCACCCTGACACAGGCCTCAAACATAAACTACTAAAGACAAACCCATTCGCGTAACACAAAGTATCAGACGTGCAAAAACACGTTCTGCGTTAAAAACCACGAGTATGACCAAGCATGTGGTTGTGGTATATTAGTAAACGCCTTATGTAGTCTGCTCACTCACTCACAAAACAAAAAATTTTGTAAATTTAAAACAAAGGTTGTATTCCAATTTGCAGAACAGTTTGTTGTAGTATGACGGCAGAGAGGCTGTGCAGGAGTGCATGTGTGCGTAATGATACAAGGACTCACGATGGAGCTCAGTAGTGCGAAGGCTGCGTTTGAGCCTCTCCACTTCACTCTTGAGGTAGCGGATGTGCCGCATCATGTTCTCCGGAGAGTCAATCTCCATGGAAACTTCACGTGGAGAGGGCGGGGCTGACACTGGCTGGTCAAGCTTCTCCTGCAGAATCCTGCCAATCAGAATGATGAGAAAACAAATCACCTGGTCAAGTGTTTGTGGATATGTACAAAGATTTATAGAAGACATAAAACACATTAAGACAGACCAGATCACAAGGGACATTACCTTTTCTCTGCCTCGAGTTTGTCCATGCGCTTCCAAAGCCGGTTGACTAATGCCTCCTGCTCTTGTTCAAGAGTGTTTTCCAGATCAATCTTCTCACGTCGGAGCTGCATACATTTCGTGCAATTAATAAAACAATGCCATGGTTTTAAAATAATGCATGATCTTAGGGAAAATGTTGGGCCATAATAGGGCCATAACTCTGGGACTTTCAACAAATACAAATTATGCATTTGCTCAAGAATAACCTGTTCTAATCCGAGAAATTTGCTGAATCTGTGTTCCAGAGCCAGGTACTGGCAGATACCCAAAACAAACAAAAAACCAGGTACTTGGAGATGCCAACTGCTTTGAACATTTGTGCAACAGATTGTGGGAATTCAATAATGAGAGGTTTAGAAACGATCCTGTTCTACAGCAGGATGTTTAAAGAAGGTACCTGCTCTAGAGTTAGCTGTTTGGTGATGGTGTCGTTCTCCAGTTTTTTTATCTTCTTCATCAGTTTATTGACCTGGAATTCCTGCTCTTGCTCCAAATGCTGCTCTAACTCTGCCTTTTCATGCTGAAGCTGAAAAGAAAGCAAGCACATAAGAGAGTAAGTAAAAGTAAAACTGATGCAACATACCCAAATCTAAACACGATGGGCACCCCAAATGAGCTGGGATTCAAAGTGACGTTTTGGTGTCACATTTTTATCCTGGTGTCCTTATAAATGATAACACCATAATTCATTCTTCATGGTAACCATTTTGAATGCTGTTGCATATTTGCATTACCATAGCAAAATATTTAAACCAGATGAATTTGCAACCATGTTCAAAATTCAATAGAATCACAGAAAAACAAATGTTTGCAAGCCATACTATATTATATATATGACAATGATATATATACAAGCGAGTGTAAAAGCATAAGAGATAATTCTAACAACAGGTCTAAAACACTACCATACTGGGCCAGACTTTAATTGTTGAGCTTTGCATTTTAGCACCACTGTTCTAATATTTTCTATTTCAAATTAGCCTAAATGCTGTTCCTTAGAACCTTTTATTCATCAAAGAATCATTAAAGAATTACTGACACTCCACAACAGCACGGTTTTCAAATTTAACAAAAATAAATGTTTCTTGAGCGGCATATTAGAATGATTTCAGCATCATGCAACACTGTAGATTGAAGTAATGATGCTGAAAGTTCAGCTTTGCCATTTTAAAAAATGACCATGGAAATTACTATATTTTACTTAAGCAAACACCTTCTTTCAAAATCATTATTCATTACAAAATCCTACCGAACCCAAACTTTTGAACAGTAGTGTACATATACAGTCGGCATGACTCATTAGTATGCACACTAATCTCTCTTGCTACTCCTCCACACAATACAGCACACCTACTAAACACACGAACCATAAAAAATGTCATCTGGTCTCAGCAGAAGAGTCAGATTCAGGAATGAGCCAAAACAATCTTTCATACAATTTAATCAATTTAACGTTTTTTGCTTAACTCCAGTGGCAATCCAAATTCAGCATTATATAAGAAAGCTGTTGAACAATAACTTTGTAATGACATATGTACTGTACATCAATGTGAAAGTTACCCTAAATGATGATTCTAAGGGCAGGCGATCACATTTCCTACCCCTGACCTCAAACGCCACTGATGGGATCTTTACTTCTAGAATTTCTCACCTGCATGAGCTTCCTGGACAAGTCATTGGTAAGGAACTCCTCTTCTTTCTCATAGTTGACGGCGAGTGTCTCTTTCTCCTTTTGGAGAGCCTGAATCTTCTTAAATAAAGTGTTGGAGATGAACTCCTCTTCTTGTTCTGCACGCGCTTGCTGTAGAAAAATAAACAACAAATGCTGGCATATGAAAAAGGCAATTATTCTTGGAGATTTTAACACTTAATCAAACATGATTTTGATAATACCATATTTTAGATCACAAATACCAATTAAAAAGAAACTACGGGCAATTATGACCTAATTATTGTCAATGGGAATATAAAACCTATATTATGCAATCTAAAAAAAACAAAAAACATTTCAAATCTACCAGAAGTACTCAAACGCATGTCAACATCCTGCATTAGTTGCAATTTACCCAGTAAATAAACTGCACAACCAATAAGCAAAACACTGCCATTATCAATTTCCATCTTTAAAGATTGTCATAAATGCAAATGCACTGGATATCAGTGTCAGTGTTTCTCTATTGACACTTGAGTGTTGGCTCTTGGTCTAAATGCAGATGGTCTGAGTGAAGGGCTGATTCACATACAGGATGTTGACGCATTAGAGCCAAATATTCTGAGTGCCAACTTCCCACCCTGACACAGGCCTCAAACATAAACTACTAAAGACAAACCCATTGGCGTAACGCAAAGTATCAGACGTGCAAAAACACGTTCTGCGTTAAAAACCACGAGTATGACCAAGCATGTGGTTGTGGTATATTAGTAAACGCCTTATGTATTCTGCTCACTCACAAAACACCAGCGGAATGCAACGGAACACAAAAATAACGTCAAGATATAAAGGTATATAAAAAAAACATTCGTTATACCAGTCCATACTGAAATGTAAACTATCTTAACGCAGCTGGCCTGTGATATACATTAGAACTAATGCCATTGTTATTGGCTTGGCTGTTATCAAAGTTAGCTCGAATGCTAACAAGCTAAATACCCTTGAGCGCTTCTTTTTGCCCCCCAAACAGGTTAATTCTGCACCCCAATGTGGTTTGTAATGTTCCTCAGACGTCTTTGCTTGCCGTGACGGTGTTGTCAGGTGTCCCGCGGGGATTAAAGCGGTAATAAAAACAAGGGGTGACTCACGATGGTGACGCTAGCTTTGCGCAGGTCGCGGTTCTCCTCCTGCAGCGCTTTGCATTTCAACTTGAATGTCTCCAGCTCGATCTTCAGCACTTTGTTCTCCTGCTGCAGCGACGCGAGCCGGTTTGTCAGCTCCTCCAGGCGCGACTGCGAGATCACGAGGGCTTTGGCGGCGGCGCTCGTTGTGGTCGTGGTGGTGTTGGATGCGGCCGCCGAGGTGCAGGAGGACTGCGGGGTGGCGGAGCTGCTGCTGCTGCCCGCGCCGTCCGTGTCGCTCTCGCTCGCGCTGTCCGCCATGGTGTGCCGCGGTCGATACCTAGGGCTCGCGACGGTCCTCGAGTGGAGTGGACGTGGATTTAAGGGACTGGGGAGTAAGAGGGATGGAGCAAGTGTGGCTAGGCTGGAGAGGGAGGGAATGCTCCGAGAAATGACTGGGCGTGCTGAAAGTGCAGGCGAACGGGGAGGGTGGCGCCGTCATGTGGTGGAGAGGACAGTGCGTTTGGGATTTTTTTTTTTATTCATCCAAGTGACTCGAGTCTTTTGAATACATAAGGATTTGTTCAAAAGGGTTATTATGATTCGTTCAGCTGATGACAAGTGAGTCTTGTTTGCTTTATATCGGGGGTCACCAGACTCGGTCCTGGAGGGCCAGTGTCCTGCAGTTTAGCTCAAACCCTAATTAAACACTGCTGAACCAGCTAATCAACTTCCAGGCAGGTGTGTTTTAGGCATCTCTGCAGGACACTAGCCCTCCAGAATCATGTCTGGCGACCCCTGTTATAGTTGAATATTTTAATAATTCACTCAACCAATTCATGCCCCCTTTTTTAAACTAAGAGACTCTATAAAAAGTGTGACATTATTTTCTCTGTGTAGGCTATAACAACAAATTTCAAGCAGTTTTCTCAATGGATTCTCATGAGGTAGAAATCACACCCAAAATAACTAACCCAATTAACTGAAGAGTTCAACAATGTCCTTCAGTTCTTAATCATTTTAAATGATATGTGTGATGATTTGCATGTTCAGGTAATGTATTTTTATCTGTATGCTTCATTTGATTCATATTATAGACCATCCACATACAACATATATGTTAATATATGTTGGTAATGTTTGTATTTTACAGTTACCCTGAAAAATATTCTGACATTTAAGCTGACACAAATGTATGAATGTCATTGCTCAATATAGCAAAATATTAAACCAAGTACATTTATGTAAAAAATAAAACAAGCACACTCGTAGTGCAAAACTTTTAACATAAATTCATTTGTTAGATATTGAATGATAAAACAAAAGCTGTACTGGTCAAAATTGCTATAGTATTTGGACAGTCAACATGGGCCCAGTTTATGGGATAAACCATATCTGTGGTCTAGTTTATTTTTTCTAGATATTTTGTTATCAAATGCAATGAAGTGAAAATTTTAAATGTCCAAATACAATTTGGAGTTTGTTCTGCACTGTGACACCTTTCCTAATGTCACACAGGAAAAAAGAAACAATAGACCAGATAGACTAGATATGTATATGTGTATATATATATATATGTATATATATACTGTATATATCTTCAATAAACTCAGTGTGCAAGGTAACTCTTAGAGACAGAGATATAATATTTCTATATAGTGCAATAAAAAGGTGTGACCATTATCACTTGTAATGTGTTTCATACAGAGCCAAAGCATGTCACAGATAAATCATGGCTGGTTGCTCAACAGGTTTTCATTGTTCTTTTTTCGGTAATGTTATAATAAGCAATGTGTATAAAGAACATAGCATCTATTTGAGGCACTACAAGAGAAATGCAAAACCTTTTTTTCACAAATTTCCAAGAACAGTGAGCAACTTACTTCATTCTACAAAGGAAGCATATACTGTATGTAGTCCATTAAAAGAGAAATTAAATAATTAGGGCATTTTCTCAATGCTAAGACTAGGAATCCAGCAATAAACATAGTTGTTATAGTGCTACATAAATAGTGTAAAATATCTCGGCAGCCAAATTCAAATTTGATTATAAATAATTATATTTAAGGACACCTTATAGTCATGACACCTCATTATGTATATAGATACATTATTTATAATACACTGAACTGATGTAATGCACAATCTGAAAAAAGAACATGAATATTATAAACACACTGAAATAACTGTGAATAAAATATAATAGGTTTGCAAAATCAATGCATTTATTTTATTTTTAAATCAGATTTTTGTAAGACATTTACAACATTATGGTGGCATCACAGCTGCTAGTTTCTAAAAGAGAAGACCTTCAATAACCAAAGTGCTATTATAGTTGCATTTAAATGGCTTCACTCATTGTAAGAATTGTACATCAAAAATTTTGCTCAGGTGAAAACATATTATATTAAACAAAATCAACTGATTGGACCGTGTCAGGCCCCTCCCACAGTTTGATTGACATGTAACAGGGAAGCATAAACACACCCCATCACAACCTAGTTTCCTAGGTCTTTCAGATCTCATTGCCATAGCAAAATTCAGCACACTAAAGGATTTTTCACACCATACTGTACACACCACAAGCTAAAAAGATTATTGGAGGAAAACCAACCAAACAAACAAACAGAAATTAATTGCTAAAGAAAAATTCTATATTATCAAAACCGATGCAGAACACTGCAACACATTGACTCAATGTTCTAAAATATATCACACAATTCCGAAACTGGAAACGATTTCTTGTAATACTTAAAATTATAATGACCATCCAGTGTGTGTCATTTGTAATACATAAGCTATTAAATCTACAAGTAATAAAGGTCTAAAGACATCCCGTATGAGTTACGTGTGACTCCAGCTGAAAATGTTAAATGTTCACTTAACCTGAAACAAAATGCCAGAAATTTCTTTTAAAACCTCAGCGATCAAAAAGAAAAAAAAATGAAGACATTCTTATGATGAATACAAACCTCTACATTGTACACCCAATACACATGATACAGTGATAGTTGAACAGAGATGCTGATTTACTAGCATATACATTCTGAACACATCTTACTTGGAGTGCTCAGGCAAACATTGGCAGACAATGTCTTCCATATGAAAGATAACAGATACTACACTGAACTCCTAAGGAAGCATTCTGGTTAGAGCTTGTCACACTTAACCATTTCTACGCGATGGATGCTTGTGGGGTGACATTTTGGAATATAAAACTTGAGACATGTTAAGAGTTGTATGTGTACACAAGAAAAAGTATTTTCCTCTTTAAATACAGTGTTTTGCAAACTTAGAAAAAAGGTTCTTAAAATAAGGTGAACTGCATGCATCAAAATATTAGTCCTTTGTATGACTTCTTCACAGAATTTTATAAATTCCCATTTTGGGAATCGTTGAAATTCGCAGAGGATTTTAAGGAAACGTCCCCTGAAAACCGAACCAACTTTTCTCATATACAAACATACCTGCTATAGTAATCAATTATACAAGAGCATGTGAAGTTTCACTGTCTTTAAAATGTTGAAAGCACTTGTAAAGTGTATGTTTGCGGTGCTCTCGCTAAACCTAACTACTAAATTTTATCTTATTTTTTACATATTGTGATTTATGTACAGAAAAGTCCACCACATTGTTTATTTTAGTTTTATAAATTCAAAAAAATTAAAACACAGGGATCCTCCTCCTGGCGTCATGGGTCCACGGTAACGTGTAAGGCGAATGTAAGGTGTGGTTCAACAGCATCTATTGTTTTTTTTCCCCCTAAAACACGAAAAAGAGCTTTTGTGCCATCTTTGGTCATAGGGAAATTTGTGTGAGTATACGGTTTGGAGTTTAAGGGGGTCTTTTGAATATACCCCTCGCATTTATTCATCTGATATTCATGGCACACAAAACAGTTTCTGAATTCCTGATGGTCCAGGTCAGCGCAGGTATTAACCATCAAGAAGAATGAAGTGTAATCTCGTAGGTTCCCCAGAAAGAGTACGTAGAATTACATAAGACCCAACACAGAGAGGAAGTAGAATTCACTGGGACCCATTTCAGGAAGTAGAATTCATCGAAACCCCCTTGGAACAGGAAGTGTGTCAGCAGTGTGATGCATGCTCATGCGCAAGCAGATAGGTCAAAGTCTCTTTGAAGACCATGCGTTTCAGAGTGGAAGCTGTAGATGTCTTTCCAGGCCAAATATCTCTTTTCAGCTCTTGTGGCCCTGCCGCTCAGGAAACAGATCGAAAATATACCTGCTAACCTTGAGAGACACAATACAGACCATATAAGAAAGTAATTGTTAAAACGTAAAAAAATGTATTGGGATATTGTCTAATGGTAATGTTAAATTTGGGTGTCGTATGTTCAGCAAGGCTGCATTATTTGATTAAGACCTCAGTAATATTGTGAAATACTGTTACAATTAAAAATAACTGTTTTCTATAGTAATGCATTTTAAAATGTAATTTATTCCTGTAATGGTAAAGCTGAATTTTCAACATCATTACTCCAGTCTTCAGTGTCTGTTAAAGTTAGTTTAGCATTAGAATAGCATTTATTTGAAATAATAAAATAAAACCTTCTGTAAAATTAGTGACCTTCGAATAATGCACAGAGAATAATTATTAATATAAATAATAACAATAATAAACAGAAAGCTATTTGAAGTGCTGTACCTGTCTATAGTCATGAAGCCACATTTATGAATAATGTTTTCTTTCTGAACGCTTTTCTTCCTTCTTCCTCACCTTGGAAACTTCTCCCTGTTTACACATGAAGAGAAAGAACAATATGATTTAGAGATACTTTTCTTTAAGGTATAAATTGTTTAGAATCAACACATCACCCTGAAAATAGCCAGACACATCATTATATGACAGCCTATTAGTAACCAGTGACAGGAAGTTCATATTAAACAGTTCAAGTAGTTCAGTACAGTTTCATGTTATTGGTTGCTGTAGGGGAGGCACAGTGTATAAAGCTGGAAGGAAGACAAAAAAGGATAAAATGGGAGGAAAAGAAAGAGAAGACAAGTTGAAGGTTAGAGGAAAGACAGCTGAAGAATTATATACATTAGCCTCTGTATGAACAGAAAAGATAACTATGTGATACATAATGTCTTACTAAATATTATTTTTTATTTATAAATAATTTAAGAATTTTAATAAACTCAGAAATTCACAACAACAACATTAGGTATTTCTGGTCTCCAGTCTGTGCGGATACAATGAGGATTTCAGGTATCCAAAACTGTACTACTGTCTACAACATTATTGTTTGATGATAGGATATACTACAGTTCAAAGCTTTTGGGTTAGTAATTTTTTTAAAAGAAATAAATAGTTTTATTTAGTAATAATTAATTAAATCAACTCTTTTGAACTTTTTTTAATCAAACGTTTTAATCTTTAAGGAAAAAGCAAAAACTCCACACAGACTGTGCAAACCTCAGCATGTGTAGCGAGATGGCTTTGGATATCAGGGACCAGGGGGACATGGCTCTTCCCCAGGGTGGGATGGTCTCCCGGTGACCCCATGCCACACCCCAAGCCCTGGTTTTCAGGAGTGGGAGTGTCCACACGGCAAATCACCTTTCGAATGACCTGTAGATGGGTATCGAAGGTCAAAGGTCACCATGAATGCTTGTCATGGGAACTTAAAGAGATGTGAGGAAAGACTGGGAAGAATCAGTTAAGGTAGTGGAGGAGTGAGCTGCAAGAAAATGTGTTGTATTCAATCTTTGTCTCTAAATCAGCTCTGAAAAGGCAACGCTACAAAACTAAAAGCAACCTAAGGAAATAAAATATGTTGGAAAATCAGAAACAGATAAAAGAGTAAGAGAAAAAGAAAACATAAAGAAAACAATGGAGTTACTTTTCTGGTGATGATGTTTCCATCCTCATCAATAAACTGTTGCTCTGAAACTGTCTCGCCAGGAATGTTGCGTGCCTCCTCTCCCTAAAGCAAGACATCACTTAGTTCAATATGCAAACACAACCGATCCAGGACGCCTTCAAAGGCAGCACACCACACCTACAAGCACATTTCCACACACCCAGATCAGTCATGTGAACCTGCAAGCAAAGCTGGAACTTTATTTATGAGCCAACATGCCTTTATGCCCATCATCACCACCTTTAGAAATCACACAAACATTAGTAGCAACACACTCCTCTATGTGCACGTGTATCTATCACACAAGCAATGCATAATAACCCCAAACCAAGCACCTGTAAGCACAAGAAACTGGAAACAGTACACAGCAAAAACCAAGTGACGTAAAAACTGTGTTTCTTATTGAATGATTTAGATTCAGTTCACCAGCTACACCAAAATCAGATTCGGATCTTAACCTGACCACCCTGCAGTTTAGCAGGCAGATACCTTGAGAATGAGACGTCTACGAAACACTTTGGTGGTGATGGTACGCTCTTCGTCCAGGCCGGTCTCTGATGATAACCGCTGCTAATGGATGCATATGAAATACTTCTTAAAATGTGTTTGATTTCAGTTCTCTCATTTAATTAGTGTAAATGGTCATCAGTGTTTTCTTCCTCTGGGGTAAGTAAACTGTATAAGGATGCAAATGATTTCACTGAAAAAAGCTAAGAGTGTCATGTTATGATTTTAAACTGGAAGTAGCAGCATTATCTAATCAGTTATTTTATGCTGGTATTCTAGTGATTATCTCACCTGGACTTTGTGCTCAGCGATCAGAGCTCCTTCTTGCTTGCCCACACCTGCCTTCACACCATTGGCTGATTCCTGAGACGCTGAGCTGCGGGGCATAGTATCAGAGTGTTCGCCATTTTGTCGAGGTTTTCCTGAATCCACTCTTGATGATGATGTCATGGAGTCACTGGAGTTCTCTTGACTGCAAGAGGTTGAAATGTAACCATTTATCTAGTTAGGAACAAGTATACTGAAATGATGCTAGGTAAGAATGTATTAAAACAAAACCATGTATAATGTTGCCTTTATTAATATAAGATAGAGTAGACAGGAAGTGAAGTGGGAGAGAGAGGTGGGTGGGATTGGGAAAGGTCCTCGAGCAAAGACTCGAACTCTGGACACCCGCAACACAATGGTGTTATAAGAGACTTCTAACATTAAAAACACCTACTGACCCCAAACTTTTGAACAACGGTTTATATAAAATTCAAAAGTATGCTGGCGCTGATAGCCTTGTAGGCAGTGCACCAACATCATTTTCCTTTTTTAATACACTATTGTTCAAAAGTTAGGGGTCGCTAAGATTATTTGGTTACACTTTATTTTAATGGGTCCTTGTTACAGTTTAATTATACATTTAAGTTCTGAGTAATATTAATTAACAACATGTACTTACTATATGGTTAGGGTTAGGATTAAGGTTACTTGAATGTAATTATGCATCATTTATTGTTATTATAATAGTAAGTACATGTAACATGTGTAACAAGGACACCTTAATATAAAGTGTTACAGATTCTTTTTATGTTGTTGAAAGCAGTCTTTTATGCTGACCGGAATTCATTTGATCAGAAATACTGTAAAACACAGCAATACTGTGAAATGTGATTCAGTGTCACATGATCCTTTAGAAAACATTCTAATATGCAAAACTGGTGCTCTAGAAACTATTATTATTTTCAATGTTGAAAACAGCTGTGCTGCTTAATAATTTTAGAGAAAATGTGATTCACATATTTTAAAGATTAATTGATAAATAGACCAAAATTATTTTAATAATTAATTAATAATTAAAAGTACTAATTTTGTTTAAAAAAAATCATTCTAACCCCAAATCTTTAATGGCAGCGCATTTCAAAAGGATGTTAGTTTACAAGCATGTATAGTTGTGATGCATAAGAAGTTAGAAACATCAGCTGCCTGTAACAATATCAAAATCAAATACATGACTGAAATGCAACAATAACTCTGTTTACATATTTAATACGTTTTATGAGTTTCTGACTTTACAAACCATAAGATTTCAGCTGTTTTAGCAGCTTAGTTTCTATGGATGGTCTTTCTGGTAAAGGTGGACATGTTTTAAAATAGGGCTCGAAAAAAAAAAAAAAAAAAAACATCGATATTTTAACGTTTCTGCTCCTGCGTTCCTCTGTATTATTATCATTCCAAAACTGGTTTGAGTAGAAAAAAATACATTTTTGCATAGGCCGTACTACTTGAATTTGTGATTGGTTGAAAGCAAATTTCAAATATTAAATGTAACGATAAAATAACGTTATTAACCGGTTAATGGCCAGTTTCGATTATGTTCGGAACTACGAAATTTGATTTAGTTTCTGTTTGTTTCTGTTCCTGTCAAAATTTCGTTAGTTTTCGTTCTTTAAACCGGTTCTGAACCTTGCTTTAAAATGTACAGTATGTCTTCTAATACTTCAAATGCATTTCAAATAAAATTTCTTATGATATGATTAAATGTGGGTAATGTCAGCATAATAATTGTAACTATGTACAGTACCTGTTGTCCTGTCGGTCCATGTAGTCTGACCCGTGACTCTGCCCTGAAGTGGTTGGCTCTATGTTCGATGTCTCAGTGAGCCAGCCTGTGGAGAGCAAGCACAACTCAGATTCAATTTGTTCAACACCTCTCGCTACCTCTCTCACTTTCTCCTTAGTCATCTCCTCATTCACTTCCCTCTCCCTCTCTTTGCCGTGGCCTCCTGACACCTCTGGTCGCTCCTGTGTTGTCTCGACTTCCTCCTCCTCCTCCTCCTCCTCCTCCTCCTCTCCTCCTGAGCCAGACTCCCTCAGGACCTCTGCCCAGGGTCTCAAAGGGGACTCATCATGATCTTTGACCTCTTTCAGAATCACTCTCTCATGTCCCCTCATGTTAATGTTTGGTTCTTTTAAGGGTGATGGTAGTAATGATGATGAGGGACCCTCTTCTTTTTCCTTGTGTGTTAGGTCTGTCTGTTCCACCGGAGGAGATGTTTTCTGTTGGGAGTGAAAAGTCTTATTCTCCTCATTTTCTTCTTTCAGTTCCTTTTGTTGAGACCACTGGTTCCCCTGTATAAGGTGGTCCTGTTCGATCCTGATTGTGGGTGGGTCTGTTTTTGGGACAGACTGGAGTGATACAGAGCAAACAGAGGGGTTTCGAGGAAGTTCGTCATGGTCTAGGGGAGAATGCTCAGGGGTAAGGTGTGAGTCTGGTTCACATGTGATAGTTGAGAGTTGTGTTGTGAGTTTGGGGTTGTCTGAAGGGAGCTGAGAATCAGGGGAGAATATGTGTGTGTGTATTTCGGCAGTTGTTTCAGAGAGTGTGTGATGCTGGTTTACAGCTTTGGACAGGGGCAGGTTGCAGGGTCTGGTTGGGGTGATTCTGACAGACTCGTCCTCATTGTACCTCTCTAGTCCCCAGGAGGGGCAATATGGGGGAGGGTCAAGTGGCAGATCTAAGATGGGTTCGATGTCATCAGACATTAAGGGGCAGATAGGGGGAGTGGTGGGGGTGGGGTTGGTAGTTGACTGCAGTTGAGCCAGGATGTTTTGGAAACCTGGGTGAGATGATACACACACAAATGGATGGACATGACAGGACACAATTACAATCACACACAAACAAGCACACACATATAAATGCATAAAGGAACAGTTTACCCCAAAATACCCCAAAAGTTCTGTCATAAAAGTTTACTCACCCTCAAGTAGTTTCAAACCTGTATTTCGTTTAGTTTTTAGTGTATTATTTGTTTAGTTATTTGAAACATCATGAGGATAAGTAACTGCCAATTTAATTTCTGGGAAAACAATTTTTTTTAAACACAGACACAGACATTCACTTAATCCCACCTTGAAGAACAGAAGCACAGTATTTGACAGTATTTCCCAGAGATTCAGCAGACATACAAACCAACAAACACACAGTTAATACACAATGACAATGGGACAGATTCATATCTCCAAAAATACAGAGATTGTGATAGCATGTACAATACATATGAAAAGTTTGGGGTCAGTACGACTTTTTTTTAAAGAAAATAATGCATTTGTTCAGCAAGTATGCATTAAATTTATCAAAATAGACAATTCATCAATGAATGATGCTGGAGACTGAGTTATTGCAGGTGTAAATTCAGCTTTGCCATCACAGGAATCACAATATTACTGTATTTTTGATCAAATAATGCAGCCTTGGTGAGCATAAATGACTTCTTTCAAAAACATTAAAAGTTCTTACCAACCCCAAACATTTGAACAGTAGTGTATATCTATGTGTGATGTCCCCATAGTCAAAGAGCTGTGTGTGTTCATGTCTAACTTTGACTTAAAAAACTAAAGTGCTACAGTACATTAGACTTAACATTTGAGTCTATAATAATAAAGTGGCGTAACACTTTAAATTTGGGAGCACATATTCACTTTTAACTAAGAGTCTTCCTTCAGTAAACTCCTAATTACTTATTATTGATTGTTAGTAAGGCAGTTGTTGTAGTCGTTATGTTTAGGTATTGGGTAGGGTTCAGGGATCTAGAACATGGTCATGCAGAATGAGGTATTAATATGTGTTTATACATTCTAATAAACAACCAATATGCTAGTAATATGCACCTAGTTTATAGTGAATAGTGCTGTCTAATCTAAAGGGTCACTTTAGCTGGTTAGATAGACATCATTTCAAATGTTGCACAAGTGCAAATAAGAAGCAGTCTTAATTTTACAATCATAGTCGAAATGTGTGCTGCTACTAGTATGGGGAGACTCAAAATCTGGTGAAATAAAAACGAGGATAATGATGTCTGTTCAGATGAAGAACTCAATAGTAGAGGAGTTGAGACAGAGGGATGGAGTGACCTGGAGGCATGCAGGGACAATGACAGGAAGCATAAGGGGGCAACGGTGTGAGCGGTGGGGAGAAGGAGGCAGGACTCAGGCAACGTGATGCACAGGGAGAGAAAGAAGGGAGAGAAGAAGGGCAGGGTGAGGGAGAAAGACAAATTCTACAAAAATGGAAAATAGGAAATAGGAGATAGGAGATGACAGGCTGAGAGCAGGAGAAGGAGAGAGAGAAGGAAGACTTGAGAGGAGCAGATGACGATAGATAACTGGATAGTGAGTCTTGGCCCACATCAGGATGCAGTTGTATGAGGTGTTGAGGTGGGGAAGAAACACACACACACACACACACACAGACACACAAACACAAAAGAACATGCAAGTTTTAACGACAAGACAATGGCTGTATTAATGAGACGAATAAGGTTCTAGGGTCTGGGAGGGGAAATGAGGGATTGTACTGGAGGAGAAGAGTGGACAATTCATTTTGCATCTGACAGAGAGGCACAGGAAACTGTAAGGAGGAGGAGACTATGGAAAGAAGGATGATCTCATTCTTTCTCTTCTTTTTCCCTCTCTCTCTTTTTATCCCTTGCTCCAGTGCAGGGGAGGAGAGGAGAGAAGGATAGATGGAGGAGGAAGCAGATCGACAGCTTGAGAGGCAGAGGACAGCTGAGTCTTTCAGCTGAGGCCATGCGCTCTGGTCCACTATGTCAAACAACAGCTGGCCTGGAACACTTCTACCAACTAATATCAAAAGAGATTCATCAGGATACAGCTGATAATATCATGCATTTTGCTTGACCTTTCAATCAATTAATTAATTTCATAGCAGAACAGTGTTTGTTTCATGTCCCACTGGTAATATACTGCATGGCCTTCATTAAAACCAAAAGTGAAATGTGAACATGTGTAACTGTTAAAAAATTTTTTTGAGTGGCCCTTCCTACACTTGTTGAGGCAAAGCATCATGCTGTGATTTCTTCACATCACATGACCATATACATGCATGTTCAAACCAGGTCCATGCATATGGTGTTGGGAGGAAGAGAAAAGGGTAACAGAAACGAAGAGTGTTTGAATACAGAAAGTCTTTAAAATAAGAGAATAGAGAGTGATTAATAAGACCGTGTATGATTGGGGCTTATGACCTAATCTTTTATAAATGTGGCTTCTATAAATCTCACTGAGGCTTCAAGTTCAAAATAGTAATTATTGGTGGCCCATCTGTGATTAATACTTTGGCAAACTACACAGGGAGGTTGTAGAGGAAAAAACAAAGGTGACAATAAAAAAGGAATGAGTTGGGGAAGAGGGGGTGGGGGGGTCAGCTAGATGGGGCTAAACTTTACCATCCGCCTTTTCCTGGCACACAGCGCTATCATCTGCAAAACTTCTGGTGCCTGAAATGTTACCATAGTCAAATATGGGCCCTTCCAGCAGAGTCACAATATCCATCCGGTTCACTTTTGTCAGGACAGCCGTCAGTGCATCCGCTAAGAAAACATGAATAAAAGTGACTTACATTTATTTGCTTTAGGTAGATATTATAACTTATGTGAGTATATGTAATAAAGAAAAAGAAAGATATTAATAAAAAAAGTAAGATGGATAGAAAATGACTCTCACTTGTTGCGTTTTTTCCATCCCGACTGACCCACTTCTTAAGGAGCATAAAGCTCTGGGCTGTGAGAGAGTTTGGGTTCTCTGTGCGGATGTGGTTTATCTCATCGACAGAAAAATTCATCTCTCGAGCCAGTTCTATAAAACAGAAAAACACATCATGTATTAACTAGCATCATCTCTGCGCAGTCAGCTAGTAAAGGAAGACAGGTGTAAAGACAATTAAATTAAAAAATGCATTTAAAAAACATTTTTACATTTAAAAATCTAATCAGAAATTTGGGAAAATACAGCGTGTCTTTCACAGTGTGTTATACATGTGAAGAATTCTGAATTCAACTGAATTTAAATTAATAAATTATTTATTTAAAAAATAAATACAGTTCTGTGCTGCAATACCAAGCACAGGCACAAGAGGGCATATGTGGCATGCTGTTTTGAGGTTTGCCATTGATTATTAGCGATCAAATTATAATTTGCTTCCTATTTAAATATTTTAGGTTTCAGAAAGTAAACAATTAGTGTATGGCAAGTAAAATGTTAACTCTAAATTTGTCAGTCATGTGGGGCAAAGTCTTAACCTGTCCAGCTCAGTCCCAGGTGATCAGCAACGATGGCCATGCGAAGGTCTGTTCTCTCACAGGGACTCTGTGGACCTGTCATTACATACAGAACAAAAACATTACAAACATGCTACTCATTCATTTCAAATGAAGAATCCAGATGACTTCCTTTTCTGGCCAAAACAAGGCAAAATTAACAAGATTTTTCTCCTAGAGAAGTTATTAAAATGAAAAGAAAATTTTAGGGATGTTTTTCGAATAGTACTGTTTGGCTAGAAAAGGAAGAACTACAATGTTTCAGCTACATAGCTGGTGCTCTTATTGTGTACGTGAAACAAATTTTCAACAGAATCTATGCAGGCAATAACTATGAGTTTATACAACGGTATAAAAAAATTTAAACAAAACATAAAAAGAGACTTTGTTGAGATGGGGCATGCAGACAACATAGTACTGTACAATTTTTCTAACAAAGTTCACAAACAATGAAGCAGATATATATTCCTCAACAATGTTTCTTTAATCAACCCAGCACAGACAGACTGCTCAGTGCCCCACCCCTCATTATTAGGATAAATTATATGTGGAAGGTAGGGGAGAGAGAAGGGGAGATCTGAGAGTACGGTACAGTCACACAGCACAGTGATGAGAGAATGACAAGAATGACAGCTATTGGTCACGTCACAGGCAATCCAATCAGTCACAACGGCTCATGCAACTAAGGATCAAGTAAAGTTTTCAATAAAGTTTTACAAACTAGGCTTGATCTCCGCGACGGGGGGCGACCTGCGAGCCCCTTCGTTCTTACTGCCCTCCTTCCCTCCTCCAGTCCGCTTACTCCTCCTCCTCTCACTGCCCGCCGCCCTTGTGACCTTTGTCCTGGAGGGTGTGACCCCTCGGGAGGAGCCAGCGGAGAGGGAGGGCTGGGACTGAGAGGGGTCCGATAGTGAGGTGCTTCGTGATGTGCTGCTGTCCTCCTCCGATTGCGACTGCTCTCCCTGTGTCTGTTTCTCCTCGTCTGAAAGTCGTTCGGCCACCTTTATTGCTTCTCCGCTAACATTTTTTAAGAACTCAATTGACTGTCTACACACCTCGCTAAAGTTGCCTCTACCTGCCTCGGAAGGACCACATGACCTGTCTTTGAAAGGCAGCCTAGAGGGAACCACTGGTCTGACTGATCTCTCTGACTCTGGGAGCTTACTTGACCTTGGAACGACCTGAGATGTGACAGCTGAGTTAGCTGCACCATTTCTTTTGATGTCCTTGACAGGTATTCTAGACTTGGGCTCAGACATTATGGATGCAAGATCCACTTTCCTTGCCTCTGGCCTCACAACCTGTTTAGGCTTCTGCTTCCCTGAACTGAGTGTGTTAAAACTGAACCCTGCTGCCTTGACTGGGAGCCTAGACTTTGGCTGCCTGTTTTCTGAGAATACTTTAGTCTGAGGACTCTCAGTACTGGCTTTCTCTGCTTTCTCCAAAGACTCCCTACAGAACTGAGCTTCTATTCTGCTAGCTTTCTGTAAGGTGGGTTCAGAAGATGACTGCAAATTGAAGACTACACTACCACAGTGTATGTAGTTGGCCTGCACATTGGAGGACTCTAAGTTATTGTTGTTATTGTAGTTTTCTGATGGGTAATCTTTTCTGCCAGCCGGGGAAGAGTTAGTGCACCTGCTATCAAAGTGACTTTCCGCTAATTGAGACTCCAAACTAATGTATTCCAGCATCTGACTGTCTGAGGACTCAGTTTTAACATCAGTCAGTTCAGCTGAGCCAGTGTCTTTCTTTATAGTAATGGAAGCTGCGATGCCCATCTTAATGGGGGTGCGTAATTTGGGGTCGACCTTGGAGGCTGTGACAGTGCATGAGGTGGTGTCAGCGAATGGAGGTGCGTCCAGGCAGTCAGCACTGCCTTGTACTGTGCTGCCTCTGGATGGTGTTAAATCTGTAGTTGCCTCTACATTCCCCTCTACAGCTCTCTCCCCTGCCTTTGAGTGAGAGGCGACTACCCCCGCATTGCTGCCCCCTTTCCCCTTGTCCCCCGATTGCCCATCTGATGTATGCTCACCAATCTGGAAAAACTGGAGTCTCTCTTCAACAAAGTCCCTCTTGCTCATGTCAATAGCACCACTGCGGGTCATCTCAAACATCTTGCCCTCGTGGAAGGGGAAAGGGTTGGGCTCACTAGTTGGGGTGCTCTCATCTGTTGGGGTTCTTGCTGGTGTGGTATCCGGCGTGGTTGCTTGTGATTTGTCTTCCACTGACAAAGTACAGGGCTTTGGATCTTCATCTTTGTTCTTAGCATCAAAAGTTCCCTCCTCTCCCACTTTACCAGACCATGGATCAAAATCCAAGCCTTTAGTAGCCACAGTTTTAAAGGTAGTGTTTATGCACTCCTCTAGTTGGTTCTTGAAATAATTGTCTGCAAAACCTTGTCTATCTGGGTGTCTTCCCTCCAAAGAATAGATTGTATCCTCTTTCCCATTGTCTGATTTTTTCCCAGATGTCCTTTTTGTTTTTGCCTTTTCCCCAGTTTCCTCATTTGGTGTGCTCTCCTCTTCAATCACTTCAAGTTTGCTCTGGCTGAAAGACCGATCTCCTGCTTTTCCCTCAATCGACAGGCTGGATGTTTTAGGGTCACTCAGTCCATCATCCTCATCTTGTAGGTCATACCCATCAAGAGAATCTACCTCTGTGGCATCTGTATCATGGGAAAATTCAGCCGTTGTTGCTATTGAGCAATCTGTGATAGACTGATCATTTCCATTCTGTTCACAATCTACCTCGTCTCCTTTGACAATACCATTGATACCTGACTCCTTGTGGTGTGAGCCGTTTCTCTCTGGTTTCCTAGGCTTAACACATTTATCACACTCCTCAGCCATTTTGAAGGTGTACTTCTTAAGGGGGACAGGCTGAAAAACAGATTCATCATCACTAGAGTCACTGTTGTCAGCTCCAGGTGGAAGAGGGGAAGGAGGCTGGACTCTGATTATTGGCTCTGCAAGGAGATGTCTGTCATGTTCCTCTTGTAGGTTTACCTCCATCATCTCTGTTTCTGCTTCTGAGGAAGGACATGACCCCCTCTTTTCAGGGTCAGCATGTTCAGTTTCTAAAGGTGGTGGTGGTGGGAACTCGATATAAGCTATGCGTTTGTCTTTTGACCTTTTTCCAGTTGAGTCTGATTTTCTTTTTGAAGGCTCTGATGTTTGAGTGGCTGACTTGGCTTTTTCTGCTGATACTTCTCTGAAAATGAAAGTCTTCAGCTGCTCGTCTTCCTCAGACTCCTCTGGGATTGGGCTAGGCATGCCAGCCATGGAACCGATGACAGGCTCATGAGCTCTGGAGTTCAGGTCGTAGCTGACCTCCTCCAAGGTAGGTGTCTCAGGAGTTACCGGACCCTTTCCTGAACTGTCCATAAATGTAACCTGCTCTAACGTGTCATCTTCTGGGCTTCCCTGTGGTGATGGCGGCTGTTTCTGTTTAACAGAATAAAATGCTCCTCGTGTTTCATGTACTGTCCTGCTCTCATGGCTTACGACTTTTTTGTATGTGCCTAACTGTCCAGTAGCAGTTTCTTTCTCATACTGTTTACCTACTTGAATGCTGACATACACAGGAAGAGGTTTAATGTCCGCAGTGACACCGGGGCTAACTTTTTCAATATACTCAACTTGGTTATCATCCACACCATTACAGACTATATTAACAATCTGCCTGCTAGAATCTGAGTTCAGTACAGATGACACATCTCTAGGTGATTTGCTAGCACCAGAATGAGGGTGCTGTGGATTTCTGGTTATGTGAGACCCTGTTCTTTCAGATTTAATGGAGGAATCTAACTTTAAAGTACTACTTTGATGGTGGTCTATAAAACTAGATGAAACCCTAACAGGAATTTGTGATTCCGAGTTTTTTTTTAGAGCACCATTGCATTTTTCAGCATTACTAGGGTCTTCTCGAATTACAAGCTCTGTGTAAATGATCTTTTTAGTTGTTTCTTCTTTCGTGGTGTTTCCATCTCTCAATGTGTGCAGCTCATTATGTGAGTTGTCCTTTTGCCTATCATGCACTAGAGTATGAGTAAGCTTTGTCTTTTGGCCTTTCAGTTGTCCATTGCCATGGTTTTCCCATGTTTTGTATATTTTCCTGTTTTCATTAGCAATTTGCTCCTTACTGTAAACATTTTGGTGATGTTTTGGTGAAGAGTTATCTGACCTATTTCTCTGTCTTTCACTCTGCTGATTTTGGGCATATGCTTGAGCTTTTCGAACATTGTAACTTTGCCCAACCTCACTATCTTTTTTAGGGATTCTCTCACTTTCTGAAGACTCTGTTGACTTCGGGAGATTACCCCCTGCAAAAACTTGATAAACAGGCAGCTTACTTTCCTGCAGCTTCCTCACTGGGGATCCGGAAGTTTGTCCCCATTGTGGAACATTATCTTGTTTCTGGGCCTCTGATTCAAATTTCATTCTTACCGAGCTAACCTTAGATGTTGAAGGCTGGAAATATTTAGACGATTCACTTGCACTGCTTGCAGATGAGCTGTCTCCCTTTTTTGGGTCATCATTGTATCGAAGCAAGACTCGTCTTTCAGGACTGCTTGGTAGACTGGCACATTTTCTGTCATGGGAATCATATTTATCCCTAAACCTGTCTCTACTCCAGTCCTCTCCAGTACCTCCAGTCCTGTGCATTGACCTCTCTGGGCTACTACGTGTTGAGCTTGGCCCAGAACGAGTCTCCCTTGCATCTTGTCTGTGATGCTTCTTTTCAGGGGACTGAAGCTCGTCATTCAGTTTTTCAGTTTTATCACGAAAGAATTGTGAAACTTCACTAAGCTTTTCCTCAGCCTCTTTGACAGTTCTGTCTACTCTATCCTCATATTTGTGATTCTCTCTGCTTTTACTCTGCCCATCCTCAGAAACTCTCATCCAAATAGACTTTTTTGGACTATCAGGATTAGAAGAATACTGCAGCAAAGTGAGTTTGTCATAATTGTCATCTTCTGATGATCTAGCTGACCTATCAGGCTTTAGCATGAATTCTCTAATTGAACCACCTTGTGTTCCCTCACCATAGTACTGAAACCTGTCAATCACAGATTCATCCGAGTCTGAATGGGAAGAGTCAAATTTATCTGACAGGAGCATTTTCTCTGCAAATTTGTATGATTCTCCCCTTGTTTCAGATGATTCATCATCATGGTACTCCACCGACTGCTGACTAAGCAGTTTCAAGGTTTTATCATCCTCCACAGAGACAGGCATGTGTATTCTGGAGTTCAGGTAACAAGGAAGAGATTCTTCAGGCTGTATGCTGTCATGTTGCTCACTGTCCAATCTGTTTTGCAGTTCTTTCATGCCACTTTTTCCCTGATATATGTACATTTCCTTGTCAGGGTGGTTTTTTGTTTCTCTGATAATTACTTCAGTTGGTTCAGCTTTGTTGCCTTTCTCAATGTGAACCTCAATGATGCGCTCAACTTTGGGCATTGGGTCTAGAGGCCTAACAGATGGATCTGCCCCTTCACTGCTGCTTTTGTGCTCAAACAGGCCTGTTAACTCTCTAGATGGATCCTTGCCAGATTGGAAGGCCTTCATTATGTCTCGTACAGACATGGTCTCCTCCATCCTCTCAGATGCAACTTCTTTAATGGGGGGTTTGTGGTATACCATTCTTGTAGTTGTTGTTATGTGAGTTTCCTCTTTGACCCGCATACCTTTGCTCATCACATCATCCTCTGCATTGACTCTTGCTTGGTAAGCTTTAACTCTTTCTTTGATGGACCCACCAGGTGATCGGGGCTCATTGTCTGCACATCGCAGTGGAGTCTTTGTCATTCTAGCATCTTCCAATGGTGGCTCCTTAGGATTCTCTGGAGGCTCATAGCTTCTTATGACATGAACAACCTCAGTCCGTGTTTCAGTGATGACAGGAGGAATCTCCTGAAAGAGGCCTTTGGGCCCCAATCCTTCTGCACTTTGGGGGGCAGAGGGAGTTCTTTCACTGCGAGTTTCAAACCCACTGTCTGACAGTGGACTTTTATCTTGGTCATGGGAGACATCATCAGGAGAGTCTAGTGCTATTTCAGGGCCAAACAATACATCTGCAAGCTTTGATAGCTCTTTTTCTGAAGGTGAAGGGCGCATGTTGGTTGGAGGCATTTTGAGCTTGTGCTCCTGTAATGCCATAGCAGGTTTCAGGACACGTTTTTGTTTTTCCTCTCCTTCTCTCCTTGCTTCCTCAGTTCTTTGTTTAGCCTCTGCTATTTTTGAAAGAGAACTTGTGCCAATGTCGTTGGTTAGGTAATCAACAACTTTAGCCAGGTTAAAATCTCTCTCAGATACTGGTTTTGTTTTGACTTGAGGAGCTAATGTTTCATATCGAGGTGGGCATCTCCATTCATTTTGTGCATTATCATCTATGTCATCCTCTAGGACATATTCTGTTTTGGTGTTGTTAATATTTGCCTTACTCTCTCTCAAAACATCCTTGCTAAGAATTTCACTGACTTTGACAAGGTCCTGTTTGACCTTCTCTACGATCTTGAAAGGCTCCTCATCTTCAACTTTATGTTCCTTAGAGTCCGAATGATAACCTTTGGAGCTTGAATTTGTATCAGTTTGCAAAATTGCAGACATTCTGATCAAGTCCTCCTTCATTTCAGCCACATCATTTAGTATCTCTTGGCTGTTGGACAGAGGGGATGAAGAGGTGGCAGCTTTTATTGTTCCTGGGGACATGTGCATTGGAGTTTTGACAGGAGACAGAGTTCTGGCAAAAGAGGACTGAGTCTGGGCATTAACCTCTTGGGGCATGACCTTTCTGGGGGACAGGAGAGCAGCTGTTGGCATGGAGACTTCAGGGAGCTTTTTAAACTGGGGTTCTGGTAAGACATTAATGACGGAATAGACAGGGACTGTAATAGTGCTGGAAGTTACAGATGTGGTAGAATTTGGAGGGGATCTGAGGGAGGCATACAGTGAGCTAGATGCAGAGGAACGGATAGACTGGTAAGAGGATGAGGGAGTGGAGGACACTGACTTTAGTGTGCCATAGCCAGCAGAGCAGGAATTAAAAGTTTTTTCCACTTCATCAAATGCAGCGTTTACACTTGTTGTTGCTGCATTTGTCGTGGCTTGAATTCTTTCCTGGAGAGTGTTGGTAAGATGGGTTGTTGGGGAGGAGGAGCGATATTTGGTTGGGGAAACTGTCCCATTGATCAGTGCAGCGGTTGTAGTGGCTGAGCCAGATTTCAATGGTGAGGAGAGGGATGACAGAAATCCTCTGGCAGAGGCATCAGTGCTGGTTCTGATAGAGGAGAAGCCCGGGACAGTTTTAATCGGGGAGCAGGTTGCTGGAGGGTTTGAGGTTACGACAGACTTATATTGCAAACTTGAGCTGTACATGTTTAGTGAAGACTTAGGTGAGGCTGGAGGAGTCATAGCAATAGAGGATCTTTCCAGCAAGGTTCCGCCAGATGGTACAGGCGAAGTCCTGGCTGAAAGCCCTGTGAGGCCTTTAAGTGAAACTGGATCAGGGGCACTCTTGCCTGGAGAGGACAGAAGGGTGGGGGAGGCTTGGACTGGATACTGTGCACCTTGAACTACAGTTTTTATTGGTGAGGAGATAGTTCTGTAGGATCGAATAGGTGATGCAACGTCACTGGCAGATTTGATGGAAGATGCTGGTGAACCTCCAATAATGGATTTGATAGGAGAAGCAGAGTTCACAGACCACACTGATCTCAGTGGGGAGGCTGAGGGGGTGTTGGATGAGGAGCTGGAGAGGGAGCCAAATCCAGACTTGGTCTGGCTGGGGACATTGACGGGGGAGCTTGTCGCCCAGGCCTGGTAGGATTGCGTCGTAAAGACAGGCTTGTAAGCATAGCCAGAAGGCTGCGGTGTGGTTTTTGGAGTGGTGTTATGGCCTCTTTCAGCTGTTTCTAGCATAATCAAATTAATAAACAAAGTAAACGGAAATAGTTAAATAAGAGAGAAAAGAGAAACAAGAAAGATTTAGTCAGGGGATAAATTCAAAAACAAACAGCAGTGGAAATACTGAAACTGTAGATGCTTTTAACAATGAAAAGTGTAAAAAAAAAACATAACCCATGACTGTGGCACATGGGTGGAAATGCAAAATGATGGGAAAAATATCAGCCACTTAAATGGTTAGCTCACCCAAAAATTTTGACCTTAATCACTTACTCCCATGTCGTTCCAAACCAGTAAAAGCTCAGTTCGTTTTCGGAACACAATTTAAGATATTTTGGATGAGAAACTGGGGGCTTGAGACTGTCCCAGATTGCACGTCTGATAGATAGAGTATTCTGACGACTTTTCATACCTTTTATGGACCTTGACACTGTTATTTACTTGGCAGTCTATGGGACAGTCTCAAGCCTCCAGGTTTTCATCCAAAATATCTTAAATTGTGTTCCGAAGACAAAGCTTTTACGGGTTTGGAACAACATGGGCGTAAGTGATTAATGACAAAATTTTCATTTTTGGGTGAACTAACCCTTTAAATAAGCCAAGGAGCTCAAAATGTTCTGCAAATATGTTCAAATATAAAATGTTTTAAAAAGTTTTAATTGTCTATTAATGTCTACTTACGGATGTCATAAGTACCAGTGTTTAGGTATGAAATCCTACAGTATTGGTAGTACTGAGTACAAAGTGAATTTATATTGAGTCAATAAGATTCCTGCAATATAGATCTGTGCATTAGGTTTTGCAATGTAAATACGGCCTAATAGACCTGTCACTATTTATTATATCATCAATATTAAACAAACAAAATGGTAAGAAAAAAACACAATCGAACATAAACACCAAGTTAGGCCTACAGGGGAAAAAATTTTACAGCTAATTTTTTAATTACAGCCCCATTTATGGAACATATATAATGTTTAGTTGAGAAACTTGAAGACTATATGCTATTATTTTAATGTATCATTAATTTTTACCTCAATAATTTACCTTTTTAATTAAATAAGTATGTTCAATAGCCTATTAGTTCTAGATGTTGTTTTGAAATAACAAAATTTCAGTAATACTGGTATTGACTACTGACATTTTGGTATTGTGACAACCTACTTTCCATTTTTATCAAATGGCAACAAACAGATAAACTGGCTAATTACAAGGCATAAAATGTTAATAGGTTTCTCATCATGAGCAATTATAAGAAGTGTCTAAAAAGCAAGCAAATTCTTTTGAAAATTAAACAAATAACAACAACAAATGAGAAATAATAATGAGTTTATTATAATACACATCAAGCAATACACAACCTGTATAGACAATGTGGTAGCAAATCATATGAAATGTAAAACAATGGAACAAAAAAAACATTAAACATGAAAAAAAGAAAAACAGGCAAAAAAAGCAAGCAAACAAATGAAATTGTTTATCACTAATGTACACAGACATTATATACTGGCAGTACTGTTTTTGAAAATGGTGAGATATGAGGTTATTGTGACTTCATATATGCCTGTATCAGATGCCTGTGCACGTGTGAAGCTTTGACTTTGTGATTATGTCATGCTGATGTTTCAAGAATAAAGAAAATGTAGGACTCACTGGATGCTGGATCGGCCAGATAGCTGTAGCGCTTTCGCAATGCTAATGAAGCAAAGGTATGTCGTCGATCTTTGTCATTCTGTAATAACACAAAAATGTAAAAATCCTATTTAAGAACAAAGTGACAAAAATCGTAGTGCAATGATCTTTTAAGTGGCTAACTACTACAACTTCCTTTTGATTGTTTTGAAAGCACTGTATCTATGTTCGTCCAGATTATTTCAGTGCATGTTTGAAAGAAATTAATTCATGTTTGAACTTAATTTAGGATATCAGTAAAATATTTCAATTGATTCAGTTTCTGTAAGGAATGTTGTGCTTCATTTTACTTTGAAATGTGATCTCCTGAGAGAGGGCCAACTAGACAAGCACAGCCCATTTGCTAACAATGTGAAATGTTAGTATTTTCCAGTGAAACTGCCTAATTGCTTAACTTTTAAATAGAATTTAATAAAACTTAAATCTGCAAAAGAGATATGTGGAAAACGTTTCCACCAAGCCAAAAATAACACAACGCTTTAAATATATTCATAAACACAAAAATAAGTCATGCACTTGCCTGACCAATGACAGGAGCTGGTACAAAAGCTTTTGACCAATCACATAAATAAGCGAATGATCACATAAGCACCACATTAAAGGCAAAGGTGTACAAGTTATGAAATAAGTACCTCATCATCAGGATCCGATTCCATATCCTAAAATTTCCCACGGTGCATTGCAGCAATACATAATGGAGCAGCAGCAGCCGAGGATGGTGAGTAGGTGAAGATGGTATTGGAAAGAGAGGAGTAAGAGAAAAAGAGTGCAAAGAGGACAGTAAAGGAATAGAAAAGATAATAAATGCAGATGCAGAGATTAAAAGAGAGCAGGACAAATACAGCTAAACAGCTAAAGCAGCAACATAAATAGCTCTGAGACATGTTTAATAGACTCCAGATAACACCATAGAAAATATCACACAATCATGTTTTTGTCTGTTCTTACCTTCCTGTGTGTTGGCAGTGAAAAGTTAAGATTGCAGATTGCACTCAGTGGCAAGCCTTTTGCGATTTTAGGTTCTCTGAGGAATGAGATTCTCCCACATGGCTCTTGGCCCATATCTCTGACCTACAAAACACATCCACATAGACAACATAGAATGACAAAAAGTCTTAACATATATCTCCAGTCATATCAGTAGTATAATAAAGCTGCTTCATTATACATTGAGCTGAGCTGCCTAATGGGGTCTGCTGTACTGTGGTCACATGACCAGCCAAATGCAAATTATAGGACACTTTTGCTATACCTTTGCTATACCTGTTATAGGACACTTTTGTTCATGGAATATATAATTTATGGCTGACTATGAATAGAGCATTTTTCAGTGGCACTGGTAACCAAAAAAAAAAAAAAAAAAAATTTGTGTGATGCTGCATCCACATTGCTAAGTATCAATATAATATTCGAGACATTTGTTACATCTGCCAGTGCAACACAGAAAAAAAACAAAAACATATCAATAGGGTAAATATAACTTTTGCATTTAATTTCAATGTTCAGATTTAACTTCTCAGCTGGTTTACTTGAAAATACCTGTTTACTGAAATTCTATTTGTGCATACTTAAAGGATTAATTCACGTAAAAAATTTAATTTTGTCACCATTTACTCACCCTAATGTTGTTCCAAACCTGTATTAGTTTCTTTCTTATGTTGACCATAAATAAAATATATTATGAAGAATGATGCTAATCAAACAGTTGATGGTCCCCATTGACTTCCATTGTATTTCTTTCCCTACTATGGAAGTCAATGGGGACCAACACCTGTTTGGTTCTCAAAGTACTTTAAAATATCTTCTTTTGTGTTCAACATAGGAACGAAACTTATGCATGTTTAGAATGACATAAGGTGGCATTAACTAATGAAAAAAATTCATTAATAGCTGGAAGAATTATTATTTATCTCTATCGCATACCTTGTCAGTGTCGTGCACTTGCTTAGCCTTTGTTGTGATAAACAGTAAAGTGTGTTCAAGCGCTAGCAAAAGACAGTGTAAAGAAATACTCTTTGAGAGAAGCAGTCAATCAGGGGAAGTTAAAATCAGATCGTAAATGTATTTATTTGTCTCATAAGTGTTTAGCTCAGTTGTCGTTGCTAGGAAACGCTTGTTTTGTTTACTGTATTGATACGTGCTGAAGTTGCGTTTGGTCTCGTACTCTATCGCACACCTTGTCAGTGTTGTGCGCTTGCTTAGACCATTGTTGTGATAAACAGTAAAGTGTGTTCAGCTGAATTCATTTCCTTTTGTCAAACGTATAAAAAAAGGTTAGTATACCATAGCAGTGGTCACGGCAGCCCTCGTGTGAAGGCCGAAGAGTGTAAAGACCATCAACTCTACTATTGGTCTCTGGAATTTTCAGTATTCAATAAACAAAGCAGATTTCATTACATCTATTTCTAGTCATTCATGACTAAACCTCATGGCCCAGACAGAGACCTGGATCAAACCAGAGGACACTGCTACACCTGCAGCACTCTTCAATAATTTCTAATTTTCCAACACTTTCCATCTGACTGGAAGAGTTGGAGGTACTGGTCTGCTTATCTCTAATGATTGGAAATGTATTTATTTACCCTTTCTGGGTATTGACAGCTCATTCAAATCACATTCAGTCACTATTACCCAACCTTTTAAAATCCATTTTGTATTTGTTTATCAACCCCCATGACCACAAGGTAACTTCTTGGATGAATTAGATGTGCTGCTCTCAATTTTTCCTAAGGATGGTACTCCCCTAGTCAAGCTTGGAGACTTCAACATCCACCTTGATAAACCTCAGGCTGCAGACTTCCACATTTTGCATGCCTTTTTTAATCTCAAGAGAGTGTTAACTATGGCTAATCACAAATCAGGTAACCAAATGGACTATTTACACAAGACATTGCTCCACTGATCATGTTCTGGTTACGCCATTACACACCTTGGATTATTTCCTCCTCACCCTTAACTTCAACATAGTTCCTGACACAACACATACCCCTCCACATGTCATCTTTTGACCTACGCTCACTGTCACCCTCCCGACTACCTGCAATGGTTTCATCCTCGCCTCCTCCCCCTAAACAGTTATAATTTCTTGATGCTAACAGTGCTACTGATACTTTCTGCTCCACTCTTACATCTTGTTTAGACACAGTCTGCCCCTTGTCTTCCAGGCCAGCCCGTACCACCCCTTCTACCCCTTGGCTGTCTGATGTTCTCCGTGAACATTGTTCTAAGCTCATGGCTGCTGAAAGGGTGTGGCAAAAATCAAAAAATCCTACTGACCTTAATATGTATCAATCACTACTCTCTTCCTTCTCTGCTAATGTCTCTACTGCTAAAAGGTCATACTATCACAACAAAATTAACAATTATTTTAACTCTCGCATGCCCTTTCAAAACATTTTCCTCGATTCTTTGTCCTCCTCCTCCTTTATCAACTCTAACAGCTGACGACTTTAACATGTTCTTCATTAATAAAATTAAAATCATCAGTGCACAATTTTCCACGCCACAATCTGTCAAGAAAATTTTACCAGCAAACATACACTCATTCACATCCTTCTCTTCACTCTTTGAGGCAGAAGTCTCCAAACTCATCCTTTCTAATCATCCTAGTACTTGTCCGCTTGATCCTAATCCATCTCATCCTAGTCTGGTTTCAGAAGTGGACATTCAACCAAGACTGCTTTGCTCTTAGTTGTTGAAGTCCTAAGAATGGCAAGAGTGGATTCCAAATCTTCAATACTTATCTTTCTGGATCTGTCCCCTGATTTTGACATGGTTATCCCCTAGATCCTCCTATCAACCCTGGTTTCAAAGGGCATCTCAGGAACCGCACTCCAGTGGTTTGAATCTTACCTCTCAGATAGGTCCTTCAAGCTATCTTGGAGAGGTGAGATGTCCATCAAGAAGATAAGGCCCTTTCTTTCAGAACATGCTTCACAAGTCCTTTTTCAAGTTATTGTTCTGTCCAGGCTGGACTATTTCAATGCTCTCTTGGCAGGTCTTCTAGCCAGTTCTATCAAACCTTTACAATTAATCCAGAATGCGACAGCAAGATTAATTTTTAATGAGCTAAAAAGAATGCAGGTCACACCTCTGTTTATCAATCTGCACTGGCTACCAATAGCTGCTCGCATAATTCAATAATTCAAGGCATTAATGTTTGCCTACAAAACTACCACTGGCTCTCACCTTTACCTAAATTCGCTACTTCAGACTTATGTGTCCTCTAGATGCTTGCGTTCTGCAAGTGAACGTCACTTCATTGTGCCATCCCAAAGAGGCACAAAATAACTTTCACAGACTTTTTTTTCACAGAGTCCTTAGCCATCTTCAAGAATCGGCTAAAAACATATCTGTTCTAGTGTTGTCACAGTACCAAAACTTTTGTATTTGGTACCGATACCAGTGAAAATCCACGGTTCTCTTCGGTACCAAAGCAAAACACAAAAATATGATAATTAAAAAAAAAAAAATTATCACTAAAGATGAATCCAAAACCATTCTTTTTACTTATTTACAATTGTGTTTAAAGTTTTTCTACAAGTAGTATAATTAATGAAAAGAGTAAACAAGTTTCACCCAAATTTTATTTGTCTTTTAATAAATGATATTTTAACATTTTATTTTTTGGTAAATAAAGGGGATTTGCTATTAAAATTAAAACATGGAAGAAATATAGTGTGATTTATTTCTTTAAAAAGTTTTAACAGTAGTAGCAGTATCACATACATTCTACTTAATAATAGTAATATTTCTAGCACAATGCCTTTATGTAAAAATGAACTTTTATTTTGACGGGTTATCGTGAATGCCTTTAAATTGACGCTGGTTTTACTCAAATGAAACGGTAAAATGCTTGTGAAGTGACTCAGAACAGTTCTGGTGATGTTGTTTGTGTGTTTATGTCCTCATTGAGACGGCAGATGCTGAAATTACTGCAAGCGACACGCGTTTCAGCCTACGTAGTAAACAAACCCGCACGTCTCTGCCATTCATTCATTCACACAGAGACGCGTAGAACATGCAGGATTCATATTTCAACCAAGTTTTGCGGCCTAACATTTACAGATACTGGTCCATATGGAGATTTAATTTGATTAATTTATGCTAACTTTGACAAATTCCGTGACTGTCCATACTAAAATGTAAGTTTCATTTTCATGACTGGATTTTGAGATTCCGTCCACGTTTTCTGCTTCGCGGAAATCAAAGCACTATATGCGTCAAGAACCGGATTGACCGGGTACTCTGTACCACCGGTACTTAAAGAAACCTTGTACGATGACATTTTCATTTTTTGGTATTTTCATTTTTCATCACTTGGTACCGAAGTACCGGGTCTTTTGACAACACTAATCTCTTCCATATTTATTTAAGAGTGCTTAACTCTAGCACTCTCTATTTTAATTATATTCTTCCAAAAAAAACTTGCACTCTATTCATTTACTGCTTGTTTTCTTTAATTAAAACTAACACTAGGTTTTCATATCTTTTTTATTCTATCTATTTGTTTTCATTTTATTTATCATACAATTAACAAAGGCAAAAAAGGCCTTAAACACTAGCTCTATTCTGTTTTCTTTTTATTTATTATATAAATTTAAAAAACCTTGCTACATGTACTGCGTTAAGCTAACTGGAACTTGTTATAGCACTTGCATATCATTGTTCTTTTGCTGATTTTGATTGCTTCCATTCTCCTCATTTGTAAGTTGCTTTGGATAAAAATGTCTGCTAAATGACTAAATGTAAATGGAATGTGTAAATATAAGAATTAGGCCACTGTCAAACCTTGACATTGAATGGGAGTCGGTTCTCTTTGAAGGCATAGAAGTTGAAGACAAGTTGCTGACCACTCTTTGCCAGAGGAGTGATGTTGCCATAGCATTCAACATGAATGGGCTTACCCTCCAGAATCTGACAAAGGAATGAGTGAGAAATCATTAGCATTTATATATTTATGTCTCTATGGTATCAGTAAATGATCAGAAAGGTTATTGTGTTTGAATACTGGAGAATATTAGCGAGTGGGTGTTTATACGAAAATGGTCTGTGAATTACAGTGAAAATGTTTTTTTTTCCTTTGTCTTCATATACACAAGAATACTCACAAACTCATGACTCACTGTTTCCAAACACTTAGAGTTTGTTCAACATTAATTATTTATGTGAACGTGTCTAAAGAGTGTGTGTAGGGTAGCGTGCGAGTTAAAATGGCACACCTCAATGTCTTTGCTCCTTGCCACTTCCTCAAAGTTCTCCTGCTGCTCCAGAGTTTTGTCGACTTTGTCGTCAGTCATGCAAAAGCAACGCAAGCGGGTCTCTATGTGGTCAATCATTTTAGCAAACACCACAAACTTGGCCAGGTAAGGAACGCAGATCAGCTCTCTGTACAGCTGAGATGCTAAACCCACAGTCTCGCTGATTTGCTGACAGTCTGCCAACCAAAATCTACAAAAAGGAGTGGAAAGAATTCACCTACAATAAGGAAAATACTGTACAATTCTCAAATTTTCACAAATATTTACTTTCTCTGTTACAACTCCATGGGACAGAAAACCTTGGTTCTAAGATGTTTACATGATATAAGTTACAGAAACAATATCTTTAGTCAGTTGTCTTCAACACTGAAACAAACACTGAATGTTTAAACCAATGGATGCTTGAAACCCAAAAATGGGCCGCAAATCTGTTCTGATATGTTCATAGAGAGAATGTTAAATGCAAAAAGCAAAGTAATTCTATAGAAGCATGCATATTTAGGAAATAAATGCTTATCAAATTGGAGAAGACAACACATAAAATAAAACGCAGTCCAAACTATATTAAATTGAAGTTTACTTGCAACAAGAATAAACATGGTTTACTCTGAGCATATTTCTGATTTTATGCAGGTCTTTCAATGTTTGATTTTAAGAAATTTTTTGTAATGAACTGACACTCACAAACAGAGCAGAAACATAAGCAAATTCCACACAATGTATATAGAAAAGGTGTCTGTTCTTTAATGACCCAATGTGAACCTTCCTTTTCTAACTCTTTTTCTTCCAAGCCACATTCTGCAGTCATATTTGAGTTCAATCAGCATCTGACATTGTGGATGCGCAGATCAACATGATTATAATTATATAATTTAATCTAGGGCAGAGATTCTCCCCCATCCCGCACTCCAAAGCACCTGATTTGAATCTGCATCTGACTCCAACACCAACTGAGACTAACCTGGCAGACACGTTTGTGGTGAAGGAAACACAGTCTGTGACAAAGGAGAGCGGAGTGGTCCCAGTGATGTCTTCCCACTGTGCAGGGGATGTTCCACCTAAAAACAAAACAGTTTTGAACATCGGTGTTGGGAATCCCTTTTATCACAATACTTTGTTTGGGTGCGTAATGATTTTTTAGGTTTTAATGTGAAATTTCATATAATTTGCAAATGCATGTTTTATATCAGATTTTACAAACTTTAAACTCTGTATACACCAATGTAAACACAAATGTTGAATTAAAATTCATATGGGGCATCTCAAATAACGTGCAGTTTTTTAGCCATCACAATCTGACATTTTCCTCATTTCATTTAAAATACACACACAGACTATTCACGTGCCTGTAATGCTACAGAGCAGTCTAAGGCAGGGGGCAGGTTTTCCATTGCGTCCATTAGCAACAGCCTCTTTGGCTCTGGGTGGCACAGGGATTGTCATTGTAATGGGCTTGTGGAATTTCCTCCTTCTGGGCTCTACGGTTACAATCGGACTGAAGGATGCACGGTTACCAGTGATAATCCACACAATGTCTTCTGGCAAAGGCTGAGCCTGAGAGAAAAACAGAATAAAGTGGTATGATGAACAGGAGAAAAAAAAAACAGAAGAGCATCTAAAGGGCATATTTTTCTGCTCCAATGCAGTTTTTTTTTGGTTCATGTCTCATGGACATTTTGCATAACCACTCTAGGAATGTGCAACTAATTAATCAACCTTGGAATGTATACAGCTTTTTATTGCTGTAGTCTTCTGACTTGTTTCTTGTGTAACATATATACTCTCAGTTTCTATGCTACGGTTATGAGGTGTTTACCAAGAAATGTATCCTGACCACTGCTGGATGTTACTGTCCAAAGAACAGATGCTATTATGCTATTATGTCTGTGTTCTGTGAGAAAAAATTCTATTATAGTGTCTGTATGTGTGTGATCGAGAGAAACAATGTTCCCAGAGCCCCTTGAGATGATAAGACAGTTCAGTTTTATGTAAATTGCTTAAATTAATTCCACTTATCAATTACACTTATCTATTGAACAAAAAACTGACTCGAAAAAAAAATTACTGGAAAACCAAAAATCATTATGGCTTGCACCAGGGGCGTGTCTAGAGCATTTTCAGTGGGGGGGGGGCCATGCTGGGGCACTGCCTCCAAATGGGGTGGCCGCCAGTGACCAAAAAAAAAAAAAGCTAAATTCTACAGTATATAATGTAAATCCTATTGATTTTTTTTTTTTTTACTTGAATAAAGTTACTTGTAAATAAATGCAGTAATAAAGCACATTTTTGATTAATTTAGTGTTTTGTCATCCCTGTATATATCCATTAAGTTAAATTTGAGAAAAAGAAATTTTTCTTTTTTTCTTTGAAAGAAACTCCCTATATCTTTACTTCTTTTCATGGCTTGGCACTGCTCTCTTCCCTGCCTTCAAAAGAAACACTTATGTGTGTCTGTTATTCTCAATCTCAGAAAAAAAAAATTTCAAATTGTGAATGAAATGCACAGAATGCATCCATGTCATTTCATGTGTAAATGACTAAGTTAGGCCTGACAATTTAACCGACTATCTAACTGACTTACTCTCATGCATTAACAAGTAACCTGTCACCAGACAATTATTATTATGGAACATTCTGTGCATATTGTCATTTGGTGCAATCTTGCCATGTGGTCACTGTCACAAAATAAACTGATACAAAATATGCAAATCAACATGTCTGTTTATTGTTTGATAGCGCCCAGCGTATTTTACTTTTATTGTGTTTTATTAAACGTTGACTGAACATTCAATTGAAATCAACCACGACCAATGAGAGCAGAGCCTGACGGAGTAAAAACATTGATCTGAGAAAACCATACAAACATATTAAACCATACATGAAAAGGTTACCTACCAGCTCTCTGTTTGGTGTCTTGTGATGTGTCGTTCTTGAACGAATCGTTCAATGTGACTCGGGAAGAACGAGTCGTCTCAATAACGGCGACATCACTTTGATTGTTTTGTTTGTTTTTTTACAGTGGATTCTAATCTTCAAAAATTACCTTGTTGTATTATTTATGTCTTTTGAGTTCACCCTTCAGATTAGACTATAGAACTGTAGTGTTACTTGTTTAGGATTCAAAATGTTATTTGCTTTTAATTTATGTCATTATGTCCTTTCTGAGCAAGCATCTTATACATATATTAGACCAATTTGTCAAGTCTGCCTAGGAAAAGCAATTATTATACCAGCAAACTCAAAATTGGATTAAAAATTAACAAACTAGGCTATAAATACTTGGATTATTATAATTATTATATAGCCTAGTGTTTATTTACTGATAGACAGTCAATCAATATTTTATTTATAACAAGGTTTTATTTATTTATAAAATAAGAACACACCACAGATCCTCAAGAAACAGTAACAAAAACACAGTGACAGAAATGTCAGAAATAGCGCATGGATCTGTCACGTGATTAAGGAATGATTTGAACCCGAAGACAAGAGAGTTAATCACAGACTGAAGACCCAGGTAAAGAATTAATTAATATTTTCTGTATCTTTATAGCATTTTAGTTTTGTATTGTTTGTAGTGTGATCAATGTTTGCGTAAGTACTAGATATGTTGGGGAAGTAAAACGAAACATTTTAATTACATTTTGCTAAAATGAACGAAATGACTCGAAAAAAGATTCGTTCATTTTGCTGAACGCGACTCAAAAGTCCGAGTCGGTATAATGATCCGAACTTCCCATCACTAGTGTCTCGACTTCCCACACTTGATAAAGTAAAAGTCCAAATCCGCGATGAGCGGACGCTGCACTTCTTTGAATCGCGAACTTCAGTAGAGTCTATATACTGATTAGCCATAAAATGAACCAATCACAAGACACCTTATAGGGGGGGCACCTGGGATGGCCAATCGAATTTCATGGGGGGCCGGTACCCGCCCCTGGCTTGCACGCAGTTTTTAATCTATATAGCTTATAATTAGTGATAATAACCATAAACAGAAATTTTCTATACAAAACTTCCCTAATAAGGTATTCCACAAAATAAAATAAATATAATTTAATACAAAAGCTAGACCAAACATAATTTGACAACAACCTTTTGATAAGTTCTCATACCTGTAGTCCAACGCGAATCTTCTTTGTAAGCGCTCCCTGAGGAAAGGCAGCCTTCACCATGGGAACTGCCTCACTGCTCAGGACTCCACCCTCTGGTCCCATGTAATCACTTTCTTGTTTGATGCGTGACACCACCGCAAAGTACTGTGGGAAATCTTTTGTGATGATGCGGCAAATACGTTTTTTCTCCAGCTCTGCTGGACTGTCCATCTCTGTAATTAAATATGAAAATACAAACAAACAATATTATAAAGATTTAACACCCATGAGCTGCTTAATGAAAACCATATTAGTCTGACGTTTTAGTTAAGTCATTAGTACATTACCCTCATCCATGCCATTGAGGATCGAGGTGAGCTCTGTCACTTTAAAGTCATAATGATGTTCTTTCCAGGTTTCTCCATTATCACTGCGTAGGACGATAAGCTCCCTCTCCTTTCCCCGCATGGAGCCGAAATGAGGAATTTCAACTATCACAGGCCTGAAATGAAATGAAGACAATAAGGGGAGAATTCATTAAACAGATGGGAAATTGCACCATCCATATTGCGCTCAGGACTAATTTGATGAGAATTTAAGAAGGAAATCCTGACATTACTCTATCTGAACTCAGTCCCCATTGACATTTTTGTCAAAAAGTTAAAAACTAATGCAATTAGGCCAAGATTATTTTGTTCATGATTTATCTGATTTAACTGTGAAACTACAGATAATGTAAGCCACCACAGAGGAACTCTTACCCCAAAAACTGTGCCCCGGCTGGCCCCATCTCCACCAGCCTGCTCACAAGGCCCTCTCCCTCCACCATAGGAGGTGGGTACGCCAGGCGGTGCCTCTTTGCTAGGCGGCAGGTGATTCGCGTTGGTGCTGGACACTTCCTGGGTGGAATGATTATACGCATCCCATCATGACGACTTCCTCTCATTGACCCACCCCGAGCGTCCACCATAAAACTCACTAGGAACCTACAAAAAGAGAATAAAAGATTTATGGAAGAGAAAGAGGGAAAGAGGACACCACGCTTACCCACTAGACAGACACAAATGAGTGAGAGACGATTCCCATGCTGTGATCACTGTACACCCAACACACGTGGTGAGAGAGAGAGAGGGGGGGGGGGAGAAAGGAAAGGTCGAAGGAGAAACCAAAAGGAGGAGAAACAGTAAGCGAGAACAGACCATTTAAGTGAGACAGATAGAGACAGTTTAGTTAAGACACAGGAAAAACAATTAAAAGTGCTTCGAGCTGTTAAACCTGGCAGCATTTAGTCCCTCATACAACAGCAGGAAACACAAGGGATTCCTTCAATATTGACTTACCAAAATATTACCATAATCACTGTACTCATGACTCGTTGTGCAAAGCTGAAAATAATATCCTGTTTACTGCCAAGATCAATTGTTTCGAAGCGGTGATCAGTGATCAACAGTGTGACCAAAAGCACCTCCACAGGAAGACAGAAAACCCAAAACACCCATTATCTGTTAATGTGAGCTGAATGCAATTTATATTTGCATGTGCACTGCCACTGTGTGTTTGTTTCATATTCATGAGATCCTAACACGTATGACCTGAGCGATAAACCAAAATAATGTTGTGAGACATAATATTATCATTTAAAAATCTGTTTTAATATATTTTAAAATGTCATTCATTCCCGTGTCTAATATGCTGTTGTGGTGCTGAAGAAACATTATTATTATCATCAATGTTGAAAATAGTTGTGTTGCTTAAAATTTTAAGTAATTTTGTTGATGAATAAAAAGTTCATAATAACATCTTTCATTTTAAATAAACTTTTTTTGTAACACTGTTTAAGTCTTCACATTCATTCGATCAATTTTGTTTTTCAAATGCTGACCACAAGGTACCATTTTGACAAAATATCAATTTAAAATGTTTAATGTAAGAACTAAAATTGTTAGTTTTAAAATGTTTTTTAAATTGTATTGTTTTTCCACATTATTTTCAAAGAATATAACATTTTTAATAAAACATTTTTAATATATCAGATATGCCACTCACAAGACATCAGGAACATTACTGATGGATGGCACAAAAAATAATAAATTTCTTAAATTAGAGAAGTGAATCAATTTAAATACAATGCACTGTCCATTTTCAATATATCGCCGTCTTACTGATGAAAAGGTTTAGGTTTAACAAGTAATGTGTAACTGTGAAATGAAGAACATTACAAAATGCCTAATGTGCTGATTGTGGGACTAGTGTGTATATTAAGTGATCTGAAATTAATTTTATGACTGTGCTGAATTTGCTGATTTCTGCATGAGATGAGGTCCATTTCACAAAGATCGGCTAAACACACAGTGTGGAGGAGTGCTTACACTGATGAGGAGATAAAACAGGTAATAAAACACCAGAGAGCAGGATAGACAAAAGAGTTTAAGGAAACAGGAGAGGACAGATGAAAAAATATAGAGAAAAGACAGGAGAGAAAGCTATAGAAAGAGTGATGTAACCGGACTCAGTTTTCACCTGGAGTCATACTGAGGAAGCGGGGAGGAAGGGCTGCAAAAGGAAAAATTAACGAAAATAAAAAAGAACAGAAAGCAGGAGGTAAAAAAATAACAACATTTATTATTACAGTTGTTGTCATGGTAAAAAAGCTGACATACAAATAAGAAAAATATGAAGCTGATGTAAAAAATCTGATTTGTGCACTGTAGCAGAAAGTGTGGGGGGAACTTAAGAAAATCAAAATGTGCTTTACGCAGACAACTCAATGAAGCCAATGGGAAGTTTTTCATGTGCCTGCCCAAAACAGCATCATGTTTGCAGACTGTTGGATTAAATCATCCTCCACCAATCATAAATAAATAAAAGTGAAAAAAGCGAAAAGGTATCATTATAATGTGCTAATTTGGTGCTCAATCCCCCTTAGGAGATCTAGGTGGTCAGAAGCAATACGTTTTAGCATTGAGATTACTGGGAATAATTAAATTAATTTGGTGCCACTAACAGACAGAACAACACATTTATTTTCTTCTAAAATAAAATTGTAACTGTAAATACAATTGACCTATCGGTAAGCCCCTCCCCTCAAAAGCAAATGAGCCAATAGCAGTCAAGTATCAGTTGCACAGATTTGTTCTTGAATCGTGAACTAGTCAGTCTATTGTTCGTTATCTGGCTCGGCTCGGTGTTCATCTTCAATTCTCTCTTCACAGCAGTTCAGTCAGTGTACTGTTTGGGTACATGAATTACTCCAGGATATTGGTTTGTTTGAACTCAGAGGGAGTGTCAACCACATTAAAAAAGTAAACAGCTTAAGTCATTTGTGGATTAATGCGTATTAGAGATGCGAACCGTTTAAAACGATTCAGTTCGATTTGGTGAACTGAATGATTCGTTCGCGAACCGGATATCCAGACTGCTTTGTTTTGAACTCTCACTCACAACAGACACGGAAGAGAAGACAATGCTGAATAAAGTCTTAAGGGTTTTAAGGGAATAAAGTTTTAAGGGGAAAATAAGTTGATTTTAAATTTCATGGCATCAACACATCTCAAAATAGTTGGGACAAGGCCATGTTTACCACTATGTGACATCCCCTCTTCTTTTTATAACAGTCTGCAAACGTCTGGAGACTGAGGAGAGAAGTTGCTCAAGTTTAGGAATAGGAATGTGGTCCCATCCTTGTCTAACACAGGCTTCTAGTTGCTCAACTGTCTTAGGTCATCTTTGTCGCATCTTCCTCTTTATCATATGCCAAATGTTTTCTATGGGTGAAAGATCTGGACTGCAGGCTGGCCACTTCAGTACCCGGATCCTTCTTCTACACAGCCATGATGTTGTAATTGATGCAGTATGTAGTCTTGCATTGTCATGTTGGAAAATGCAAGGTCTTCCCTGAAAGAGATGACGTCTGGATGGGAGCATATGTTGTTCTAGAACAGGGGTAGGCAAGTTCGGTCCTAGAGAGCACATTACATTATATTTTGAACAGAAATTAACAAATCGCAAAAAACAACAACATTCGTTTGAGCAAAGAAAAAACAACTCCGTGCTCAATAAATGTATTTGCTTGATTGCTATTATCCATATTAACGTGCAGTAATAACCCCTCTCACGCAGTTTACTCAGGTGCTCTCTCACAAACTTCTCTGCGCTCCTGTCAAGTCCCTCTCTCTCTCTCTCAACCTCTTAACTGTGTGCGCTCAACTCTTAACACACGCTCGCTCAACTTACAACAGCGTTACAAGTGTGCCACAAAAATCAACCGATCGGAAAATTAAAGGTCAATTGTGATTGGCTGATGGTCTCCAATCAAATCGCTAGTAGAACCAAAGCCCACCTGGTCCGTGTACGTTTTGATAATTTCATTTCCTATTTAGAATTCAATAACAAGAAATGGTTCGTTTATTTGTTTTTCCGTTTAGTTTAACAAACGAAAAATGAGTTTTTGGCTCGATTTCTCATTTTGTTGTTTGAGGTTTACAAATCGGTTTATGGCTTCAATATTTAATTCGCTCTTGTGGGCAGCGCTTAAATGCTGCTTTCATCTGATTGGTCGAATCGCTCCGCATTCAGTTCGGTCTTTTCATTCTTTCAGACAGAATAGGGATCAGTACGAGTGCGTAATGTCTGAAACCACCACTCACTGTTAATTAGCATAATATTTGAATCAGATATTGCTGGACACATAATTTGTCCTGCTGCGACTTGCAAGTCACCCCTTTTAAATTATTTCTAGGTTATAGTATTGTATGAATTTTGTCCCACTGTAAATACAGTGCAAATAGTTCTGTCTCCTTGAATAAAAAGTGGAAATAAAAATCAATAAGAAGACAAAATAGTTCCATGATAATATGTCTGTAACATTTATTACTCTCGTATTTTAAGTCTAAAGGCACTAGGTATGTGTGTGTGACATTAATAAATAATTGTGAAAATTAATATAGTTAAATGTATTAAATAAATTAGTAATATTAGTTTTATGTTTCTCTTCTTGGTCCTCTTTGTTGGGCTTGAGAAAGCCAACATATATTTGAACATTATTATTATTTATTATGAGAGTAATTGACACCGACTAGAACTTTAATGTTTCACCAAATTCAGCTCAGATCTTCAGACTCGTCTGACTCATTGCTGTATAACTGGTCAGAGGTACCTTCCCAAGAAACCCTAGTGACTTTTGTTACCTGAGCAATGAAGGCCTTAACACTTAATGTCCACTAGAGGGGGCGACAGGATTTCTGTTTACATTAGTTTAAATGCCAAATAAATACATGAATTTCATGTGTACTGCCATGAATATGCCATATCTGTGCACAAGAATAAACTTCACACTTCAAGCTGTACAACTACTTAAAACTTCCCATTCTGGCTTTTTCAACCTACCTCCAAATAGGGATGGGACGATAACCGGTTTTATTGATAACCGTGATAAAATGTTCTGAAGGTTAGTAATATCGTTTAAAAATGAATTATCATTAAAACCGTGTTTGATTATCGCGGTTTTAATAACTCACTATTAAATCATGTCCAGCCAGCAACAGTCTGACGCAAGCGCAGCGCACAATGTTTTTTTTGTTTTTTTTCGAGAAGGAATGGCGAAAGTCAGTGACTTTTCTATGCTTCTACACTTTTCATTGTAAGGAAGGAAATGCCACAGAATTTAATCTTTCTTTAAATTAAGTGCATAGAGTTGCTTGTTTTATTAGTTGTTTGTTGATTATTAAATATAAAACTTGCTGAAATGTTTTCAGTGTGAGCATCAACTATTTTTGAACACTTTCATCTCGTTTCAACAAAACCGTGATAATATTGATAATCGTGATAATTTTAGTCACTATAATCGTGATATTAAATTTTCATACCATCCCATCCCTACCTCCAAATTTATTTTAAGATATAGTTTATTCACACTGGTTTATGCATTTAATGTTTGTCCATCTGGAACTTTTATTTTTCATGAGCTGTATATTTTAAGATGTACTAGGTGTTGATAAATCACATGCACTGAATGTAAAGAGCTTTGCATTTTTTTTTAATATTCGTTATTGAATTCTAAATAGGAAATTAAATGATCAAAACGTACACGGTCCAGGCAGGCTTTGGTTCTACTAGCGATTTGATTGGAGACCAACAGCCAATCACAATTGACCTTTAATTTTACGATTGGTTGATTTTGTGGCACACTTGTAACGCTGTTGTAAGTTGAGCGAGCGTGTGTCAAGAGTTGAGCGTGCACAGAATTAAGAGGTTGAGAGAGAGAGAGGACTTGACAGGAGCGCAGAGAATAAGTTTGTGAGAGAGCACCTGAGAAAACAGCGTGAGAGGGGTTATTACTGCACGTTAATATGGATAATAGCAAATACATTTATTGAGCACGGAATAATTTTTTCTTTGCTCAAACAAATTTTTTTTGCAATTGTTAATTTCTGTTCAAAATATAATGTAATGTGCTTGCAAAATATAGTTCTCTGTGCTCAAAACTTACAATTACCCGCTCAGGATTAAGGCACACATATCACGCCATAAGCCTTGGCCCAGAGAAAATGCCTGCGCTTCTGGATCATGTTTAGATATGGCTTCTTTTTTGGCCTATAGAGATTTAGCTGGCAATGGCGAATGGCAAGGTGGATTGTGTTCACCGACAATATTTTCTGGAAGTATTCCAGAGCCCATGTTGTGATTTCCATTACAGTAGCATTCCAGTATGTGATGAAGGGCCCGAGGATCACAGCCATCCAGTATGGTTTTCCGGCCTTGACCCTTACGCACAGAGATTGTTCCAGATTCTCTGAATCTTTGGATGATATTATGCACTGTAGATGATGATAACTTCAAACTCTTTGCAATTTTTCTCTGAGAAACTTCTTTCTGATATTGCTCCACTATTTTCCGCCGCAGCATTGGGGGAATTAGTGATCCTCTGCCCATCTTGACTTCTGAGAGACACTGTCACTCTTAAAGGCTCTTTTTATACCCAATCATGTTGCCAGTTGACCTAATAAGTTGCAAATTGGTCCTCCAGCTGTTCCTTATATGTACATTTAACTTTTCGTCTCTTATTTCAACCTGTCCCAACTTTTTTGGAATGTGTAGTTCTCATGAAATCCAAAAAGAGGCCAATATTTGACATGACATTTCAAAAAGTCTCACTTTCAACATTTGATATATTATGTATATTCTATTGTGAATAAAATATAAGTTTATGAGGTTTGTAAATTATTCCATTCCTTTTTTACTCACAATTTGTACAGTGTCCCAACTTTTTTGGAATCGGGTTTGTAGTTAAGATATTTACAAATGTTACAAAATATTTATATTTCACATATAAGTAATTTTCTATGTTCTATTAATTAAGTATGCTAAACAAATGTGTCAATGTTTTCACAAGAATATTAAGGAGCACCAACCCCAAACTTTTGAATTACAGTGAATATATAATCAAAATATTAATGTTTTGGTTACCAATGTGTTTGCATACTTAATGTTAAACAACCTAAACACAAAAACATATTCTTACCCAGAATGCACAGGACTGCAGACAGTGTTATGTGAGTGGTCCACTGTATCAGGGGTCCAACTGTACCGCCGTATACACTCGCTGTTGTATTCACGAGTCACTGCAAGATGCTGTAAACACATCCATATATAAAACACGCACACATATATATATAATACACATATAATAAGCACTGCAGATGGAGGTGGAAATTGTATTTCTAAACAGACAATAACATACAAATACAGATGAGCGAATAAATGAGAAAAAAACTAGTGTTTGGATTTTTGTCTAATGAAAAGATGGAAAAGATGGACAGAGATGATCTAACAGTTACAACCTGTACCTTATTCTGAGTGTCCACCATGTAGGAAATATCTTTAAATACACCCTGAAGCCAAGCAAAGAGAGAGAAAATAGGTATAATGTGAAGTGTTTCTCTCATGTTGTTCAAAACCTAGTGATCTGTCTACCTGATCAAACCTTAATTGAACACTTGAATGAAGCCCAACAAGCACTTTAGTATGCAGTACTGCACTTTCTCTCTTTCTATGTTCCCATAAAGAAGAAACATTGTCATATACTTCACTCTAGACGCAATACTGACCTCATAACAGTTATTTTTAGTTAAGGTGAATGGCTTTCATGCTTGATACACATGCTAAATGAAAACAATTAAAAATTGAATCAGATAAAATCAGTGGAGTAGTAACTACATCTTTGTTTTCTTTAAGTATTTAACAGTTTCAGGAGCCAAGTCTGACTCTCCATCATTCTCTCTCTCCTTGTCCTTCTTCCCAGTGTCTATCCAACTGTTTGAGGACACATCGAGGTCAAGCATTTTCGATTTTTAAAAGTGCCTTTAAATAAATTCTTATTAGACCGGAAGTCTCAAGTCTAAGAGTTTATTTAAAAGCACATTTGGAAATGAGAATGTGACACAGGGCAGAACAGAGGAGTTTGTTTGTGACTGCGTGGAAGGGGACCAGACTTTCATAAACCCCATGGGACACAAAACAAATATTCCAAGACATTTTACTCTGCTGTGGAAAGTCCTGACTGGACTTTGTGCAACTGTAGGAAGAATGCCAGACAATGAATGGAATTAACAATAAATCTATGGCTTTATTTCAAAGCATTTCAAAGCAGATTTACAGGAAATGCATGTTTTTATATTACAATCAGAGGTGATTGTCAATGTAATCCCCATATGGCAGAAATGTATACTACTGAATAAATTAAGTATATTTATAATAAATTATAAACACTTAAGTAAAGTGTTGTTGTTAAGTAAAACTGCTAAAATAAATTATTTGAAATATGGAATAATATAGAAATACAAGAAAAAATCGTAACTAAACTGAAATAAAACATCTACGTTGAAAACAAGATGGAATACTTAAAATTATAGAAATATTTAAAACAAATATATAGAAATATTTAAAAACTTAGAAAATAACAAAAGCACAACAAAAACTAAAAATGTATAAAAAATAAAAGCTAATTCAAAATATTTATAAATATAATTTATTTTCATGCATTCTGGGATTGGAATCATTACTAAGGATAAGCCACCTTAAAATTAAAACTATAAAAGCAGCATAATTTGTCTTGGTTTCTAAACAGGTTTTGAACCTTTAATGCCTTAAAATGCTGCCTATGAAGGAAACTAACTAGGGTTTGTAACAACACAGTAATGTTTGTGCTTTCAGGAAGTATGATGCAGAGTAAACACAGCCGCTTTTCCACCTTTACGGCGAACTGTTCTAAGAATGATAAGGAATGGTTACAGTTATATTTCCACTTGACCTTGGTTCAGCATGGCAAGATTACAAACAGTTCTCAGCTCAAAATCCTCAGTATGGTTGGCTAACAGTGCTGAACTGAGTTGGTAGAATGAGTGCAGAGATGTCACCACTCGGGATTGGTCACTTGTTTGTTGTCTCACTAGCACTTCCTCTCTTAAGCTGGCAAAGTGCGCTATTTCAGCGAAGTAAACTGAAATATCTGATCATCCTCCATAACGCAGCTGCTATTTACATCTCAAACCATCTGTAAACACTTGTGTTACCAAGGCAACGAATGATGCATTTGTATTACAAGCTCTGTTATCAGCTTCACAGTGGAAAATGAAACCATATCTGTACCATATGGGCCTGCAAAAATGGTAAAGTACAAAAACGGTTTGGCCCGACGGTAGAAAAGCGGCTACAGTACTGAATGAAAACAAGACAGTGAAAACCACAGAGTGGGTGTTCTTACCGTGTCTTTGGTGGGCGCCAGCATCTCTTCAATCATCATGCTGTCCCGAGCGAAGGAGCTTCTGTTCAGAGTGTTGGACCTGTCTGAGCTGAAGGAGCGCAGACTGGAGTGTGTAAGAGGTTCACACATGTGCACACGCACAAGCAGACACACACAAACACAAAGCGAAAGACGCACAAAAAGGGACGAACAAACATAAACACAAAACACAAAGATTACAACATGCAACATCCAGGGAGAACAAAATCAAACCCTTCAGAGAAGAGAAGAGAAGAGAGAAGGGGATATCTGATGGACGGAGAGGAGGAAGTACAAAGAAAACGGAAGAGATGTTGTATGGGCAACATTACTATAAAAATAACATTTAAATGATTTAATCATACAATGGTAAAACTTTATTTTACAGACCAATTTTCACTCTTAACAACTTGATTATTAACATATCTATTACTAGTATATTGGCTGTTTAGGCTCTTTCAAAAATAGTGTTTTTGAAAGAAGTCTCTTACTCACCAAGGCAGCATTAATTTTACCAAAAGTACAGCAAAACAGTAATATTGTGAAATTTAAATTTAAAATACCTGTTTTCTGTTTTAATATTTTAATTAAATTTTTTATTTTGTAATTTATTAGTTGTATAATTTACATTTTTTTATATTACTGACCCAAAACTATGGAAATTTTAACTGTAGTGTATATCTAAACGAACAGAAGTTTTATTCTTTGTAAACTAGTGCCAGTTACATTTAACTCCATTTTTGTTATCTCTATCTCATTGCTAAGCAGTTCTAAATGTGTTTTAATGCATTGATTTGTGGTGGTTAACTCTTTGAAAAGTAATAGCAAACGCACAATCATACAATTTTAGGTATATCATTTATGTCACTATCACAAACAGGATCAGGTTTTGCTATTTGCCAAGGTTTAACACTTACTGTGACTGGTTTTGAAAACCCCCTAATCCATGAGGAACAGTAATAGCAAGCACCACTAATTAACTGACACTTTAAATAAGTATTTTCCAGCTCACATCAAATTTACGACTGTGTGAGTGTGTGCACCCTTCTGCAGTGCTCTTAGAAATGCCTGGATCTCTGCAGGACAGCAGTCTTGGGTTGGTTGCACGGTGTGTGTATGAGAGACTGAAAATTCTGCAGCAATCAGCAGGATTTAAAGGTACAGTACTGAAGGCGCCAACAGCAGAACTGCACAAGAGAGTGTGTTTATGAAAGAAAGTCTCGGTTTGTGAGCTAGTTTTTGGACGAATGAGTTTACAACTCTCTTTACAGTCCTTCCTCTCTTCTTCTTGCACTTCAGCTTCATTCGTTCTGATCTGCATTTATTTTTATGGTTCTTTAGCATTAGCAGCCGACTCACCCTTCTCTGCAATACACATTCTTCTCATTTCCCTCCTCTGCATTAACTTATCTCTTTTTCCTTTCCTTCTTCGTCATTCTACTTATATGTGATGCGCTTCGCTCTAGTGATTTCACTATGAACAGAGCCAGCAAGGCTGTATCATGGCTCTGTGTGCATTTGCTTGCATGTGAAACTGCAAACAACAAATTAAGAGGAATATTTGTTCTCTTACAGGCTAAGCTATATTCTAATCATATTCCTCCTACCTTACATTCTGTGACCAAGCTGTGTGAATGTGTTTATGTTTAAGCACACAATGTGAATTAACTATCCACTCTGTGCTTTTCTATCAAAAGCACACTAGCAATCATAATCAAACATGCTTAGAACACCATATCTATTTAAAGTGAGTAATAGCCAATTAAATGTGCCGTCAGTGATGTGAAAGAGTAATTTGCTTCAACTGCTGACTGATCAGCTTGAAGCTTTTGTCCCTGGATGTTACATAGAGCACCACACAACTGAAACAAGAGCAAAACACAACATATATGAACACAATCCATGCCACACTAAACAAAAACTGACAAAGCAACCAAAACATAATAGTTAGCACATTAATCATTAACATTTAAGACATCAATAACAATTAAAACCACAATATTTCACAACACACAACTTCTGCCCACTTTTCCTGTTGTTTAAAACACACATCCTCACATCTTTTGTATTTATAAGCCGCCTTCAAGAAGGTTCGATGACTTTTGTGTGATCGATAAGAAGCGTGTTCAGCTTCGGAGCCAAATAGAACAAATAAAATGTCAACGCAACAGAAGTGCAGAGACCAAAACTCCAGTTGAGATGCATGAATTTGTTCTATCAGACCGAGGAGCTCAGGCCTCAATGTATGAAAGGGATAACACTCCACAGAAACGCACTGCGCCAGATGACAGAGTGGAGCGAAGGATGATGGGAGTTGTAGTACATATGGAAAGGGGCAGAGACAGAAACGACAGCTACGGAGAGAGAAGGCGAAAGGCACAGAGAGGGAAAGGCAGAGAGAAAGACATCACTCTTACCTTATCCTGGGGCTAGAGAGAGTGAGAGAAGCCAAGAAAGAGAAAAGAAAGTAAAATGTACTGGATGTGGCAGAAGCAGTGAGAGTTGAGCATGGCACTGAAGCTCTGGTACAGCATGTGTTGTGCTCCTAGACAGGACTGGGTATGAGTTTGGTAAAAACAAATCAACATTAGAGTCCTATGTAAGAGCAAACAATGCCAGGCTGATGTTATCAAAACAAAGAGGCAGAAAATATGAGGCTCTGTACGGTAGAATATCATCCATGAGATTATGGCGTTATTTCCCTGTCAAATGTCGAGAGCGCATTATTGAAGCACGAAAGTACATTAATATAATGCGCGAACGGGATTTTCTTAGCTCGCGTGCGGAATGCAATATGCGCGAATCTCTCTGGTCGCACACGGAATATAATGTGCTGAGCGCGAATCTCATGCTCTCTCAGATACACGTCGCTCTTGTAAGAATTTTCTCTGGGCTCGCTCAGAGAGTATGCCTGCACTTAAAACGTGTTCAGTGCAATCGCAAATCTCCTCTTCGCTTAAAGTAAGCGTGTATGTGCTTAGACTGGTCCTGTGGGTTCGCGCATGGCCAAGTACTCTTCTCTTCAATTTCTTTCTCTTTGCTCTTGGCATAAACGCTGTCAAAACGGCAACAACCAATCAGAAATAGGCTTCAACGACTGACCAATGAAAACGCGACATCGTACATGGAATCTTATCGGTTGATATTGAACCGCACATGGAACACATGGCTCTGCACCCATTTACCTAAATTTGTTACTTCAGACTTATGTGCCCTCTAGAAGCTTACATTCTGCAAGTGAACGTCGCTTGATTGTGCCATCCCAAAGAAGCACAGTCACTTTTACGGACTTTTAAATTAAATTTTCCCTCCTGGTGGAATGACCTCCCCAACTCAATCAAAGCAGCTGGGTCCTTAGCCATCTTTAAGAATCGGCTTAAAACCCATCTCTTCTATCTTTATTTGACCCTCTAACACTCACTTTTAATTCTATTAAAAAAAAAATCTGACTACTTTTCTAATATCTTTGTATTCTATTTTATTTTCATTTATTATGCAATTGTGTATGTATGTTTGTATATATGTGTGTGTGTGTGTGTAAAGACCTTTAATAATAATAATAATAATAATTCATTACATTTATATAGCGCTTTTCTAGGCACTCAAAGCGCTTACATTGTCAAGGGGTATCTCCTCATCCACCACCAGTGTGCAGCATCCACCTGGATGATGCGACGGCAGCCATAGTGCGCCAGAACGCCCACCACACACCACACACCAGCTTACTGGTGGAGTGATGAAGCCAATCAGCAGATATTTTGAGGATTGTATTATCAGATTGTTATGAGGCCATGATGGTCAGAGGCCAATGGGCGAATTTAGCCAGGATTCCGAGGTCACATCTCTACTCTTTTCGAAAGACATCCTGGGATTTTTAATGACCACAGAGAGTCAGGACCACGGTTTAACGTCTCATCCGAAGGACGGTGCTTGTTGACAGTATAGTGTCCCCATCACTACACTGGGGCGCTAGGACCCACACAGACCACAGGGTGAGCACCCCCTACTGGCCTCACTGGCACCTCTTCCAGCAGCAACCTAGTTTTCTCAGGAGGTCTCCCATCCAGGTACTGACCAGACTCAGCCCTGCTTAGCTTCAGTGGGAAACTGGTCTTGGGCTCCAGGGTGATATGGCTGCTTTAACACAGCTTGCTCTATTCTTTTTTTTTTTATTCTATGTTTTTTTTTTTATTATATTATTTAAAAGCCCATGCTTCGTGAAGCTAACTGAGACTTGTTATAGCACTTTTATTTCATTGCTCTTTTGTTGTTTTTGGTTGCTTCCACTGTCCTCATTTGTAAGTCGCTTTGGATAAAAGCTCTGCTAAATGAATAAATGTAAATGTAATGTTACATGTGCGGTTCAATATCAACCAATAAGATTCCATGTACGATGTCACGTTTTCATTGGTCAGTCGTTGAAGCCTATTTCTGATTGGTTGTTGCCATTTTGACAGCGTTTATGCCAAGAGCAAAGAGAAAGAAATCAAAGAGAAGAGTACTTGGCCATGCGTGAACGCACTGGACGCAGTCTAAGCACATACACGCTTACTTTAAGCGAAGAGGAGAGGTTTCGCGATTGCACTGAACACGTTTTAAGTGCAGGCATACTCTGAGCGAGCCCAGAGAAAATTCTTACAAGAGCAACGTGTATCTGAGACCCACGCGCGAGTAGAGAGATTCGCGCTCCGCACATTATATTCCGCTCGTGAGCAGAGAGATTCGCGCTCTTCACATTATATTCCGCACGCGAGCAGAGAGATTTGCGCTCGCGCACATCATATTCCGCGCGCGAGCAGAGAGATTCACGCTCGCGCATTATATTAATGTACTTCCGCGCTACAATAATGCGCTCTCGACATTTGACAGGGAAATAACGCCATATGAGATCATCTACATTTCTACAGAAACAATTCAAATAGCTAAAATATTTCTCTAGAAATTAAAACTTATTTTCAGACATGAAGCAGTGTGTCTTACCTTGGGTAAGCAGCTGGGATACTGAGTATTTTGCAAATGAAGTAATTATACCAATAATCTATACAGTTAATTTGACTCACATTTGACTATTAAATGCCTCTTGTGCAAGCAAGCTGCAGTGTCAATATCCAAATGCAGCAAACCATAAAGCTAATTCTTCTCTTTGAGCTACACTAGTTCTGAAATGATAAGAGACTGAAGGTCTGCATCCATCAGATCACACCTTCACACAAACAGAGTCACGCACTTTCCAGACTTTGTCACTCAGCATTCCCTTCCCAGTGATGATGTAATTGTTGTCAGTCATTTATTCCCTGTCCTCGAACGCCATAACAACTGGCACATAAAAGCTAGCCAATCAGACCTCATTGTCCTGTACAACAAGAGCAAATCAGGCTCCATTGTGCCACATAATGGAGCCTGATCAGATTTGATTAGTGCTGTCAAACAATTAATTGCGATTAATCGCATCCAAAATAAAAGTTTTTGTTTACATAATATATGTGTGTGTATACTGTGTATATTTAATATGTATATATAAATAAAAACACATGCATGTAAATGTTTAAGAAAAATATATTATTTTTCTATATTACATATATTTATATATATTATATACGGTGGCCAACACATGCATATAACGAAACGCGCTGCAAATCATCACAGCACATACATATACTAAATATAATTTCAAGGTTAATGAAAATAAATTTGCAATGCTTCATTATATGCTTCTTAATGTGTATGTGCTGTGAGGTTTTGCAGCGTTTCTTATTTTATATGTTACGAAGTATTTGCAGCGCGTTTCGTTGTATGCATGTGTTGTGAAGGATTTGCAGGGCGTTTCGCTATATGCATGTGTTGTGAAGTATTTGCATCGCGATTAGTTGTATGCAAGTGTTGTGAGGATTTGTAGCGCATTTCGCTATATGCATGTGTTGTGATGATTTGCAGCGCGTTTCGTTATATGCATGTGTTGTGATGATTTGCAGCTCGTTTTGCTATATGCATGTGTTGTGATGATTTGCAGCGTGTTTCGTTATATGCATGTGTTGTGATGATTTGCAGCGCGTTTCGTTATATGCATGTGTTGTGATGATTTGCATGTTTTTTCAATTTGCATGTGTTTTCTTAAGTTGCAGCGTGTTGAGCTGTCTCGGCCACCGTAATAATAACTATTTTTGTATTATAAAATATCAGACTATAAATGTATATACATACATTTTCAAAGTATACACTGTGTGTGTATATTTATATATAAATACATAATAAATATACACAGTATACATAAATATATTATGTAAACAAAAACTTTTATTTTGGATGCAATTAATTGTTTGACGGCATTAGATTTGACATATGGTTATATGGATGATAGTACTTAAAAGGACATCATGTTCGGTATGAATGTAAAGATCCATTTGATTATGATATATTACCAATACATTAAGCCTGTAATTGACCATCCAAGGTATTTAAACTTGGTCACTTAAATTTTTATAATCAGATATCTATGTAAATACTAGTGCTGTCAGAAGATTAATCGCATCCAAAATAAAAGTTTTTGTTAACCATAACTGATTATTTGTATACTTCCGAAACTTAAAGCCCTCCCTGATACTGAAAGAGCTTTTTGTTTATCACTTTTTATTGTCTTTTGCCCCCTTTATTACTTTATATTTGCTTGTATGATTTGAAGCTATATTTACTTTTAATTCTTAACAAGAATTAATTATATATTAACATAATTATTTTAAAAAGTAGGCTGCTTATATAATTTAATAAAAATGCACAAAATAAATTTGTATATAATCGTGATGCATTGTGATATGATATCTACATTTTTTACAGTTCTACTAATAGTTATTGATGCATAAGAGTGATAAAGAAACATGTATGAATGAGAAAATGCAGAACAAGATGTGCATGATGAGTTATTAAGCACAATAAGGTGTAATGAACTCAATTTGGTCATATTGACCACTATGAGCGTCTGTTGGGCTCGCGCCAACGACCCCGGGCTGGACTCCGCTTCGTCCACGGTGAAAGCCGATCAGGCGATCCACAGCGCAAAGTTGATGTATTTCCTCAGCGATGTATTTCCTCAGTGATAAATTTACAGCCATAACCCTTTTTATAAAGTCTATATCTACAATATATTTTATTAATTTTTTATTTTGTGCACTGTATTAAAATCTCAGTTTCAACTTCAACTTAGTACTCCTTTGTTACTTTAAAACATTTCAATGTTTTTGTATTTGATAAAAATCAGAGGCACAAATTCTGCAAAAGTTGTGCAGCTGTAGAACATATGTTTTGGGTTAAGTGGCATAGTTGCATGATTTAACCTCTTTAAATATTAAATACTGCAAAATATTATTGTCTGCACTAAAAGTACAACAGGTGCTTTTCTGTTATTATTTCATCTGTCAACTAAAACCACGTTGTGTTGTCATGCACACGTTAACTTGAATGACACATGGTGAGTTGAATTTGTGTAGTGGGAACAGTTTCCAGTGAACTAAAATCCCAGTATTTATTTCCAGTAAACAAGAGGATATGAAGACTGACAGCACTGAATACACAATGAATCTGACCGGGATTTAATTATCCCTCATTCCTCATCTGTTTTCTAACATCCTTCTCTTTTTGAAGAATTTTTATTTATGCAGACTAAAAGCCAATACACATTACACAAAGACAGTAGTAACACTTTAATAGAAGGCCAGCTGAACACCACAACATAAACCTATCCAAATGATCATCCATCTAACACCTCCAAAAAGCGATCCGCTTGTTCCATAATAACTTGCAACTCCATATATATTTGCTACTCATAGAGAACCAGCATAAGGTACAAACAGCTTCACAAACAAGCAAGCATCATAAAATGTAAATTACCTGGCAGAGCGGGCTCCAATACTGAAACCCATGTACCCCTCCTGGGGCAGGGAGTCATCCCCCAACTCCCTCAGGTCCTGTGGTCGAAGATACTTCTCAGTCTCCCCGGTCATTGCATCTTCACCTGCAGGGATGAGACAGGCTGAAGGTGAGCTCCCTTGAAGGTGAACTGATAAGGTGACCTATCGGCAGCTGCAGCAATTATTTCCCCCCACGTTGCTCTAATTAAATAAAACCCAAAGCGATTTACAGTACACTTAAGGCCAAGACAGTGCTGCTAGAGCAATTAGAGGTTAAGTCTCAAACACACAATGGTAATAATTTGTAGCTCATCTCTTGTGGGTTGAACCAACCGGACCACACGGTCTTTTTGCGTCACGCACCATACAGATCACAGCTTCTAGATTATTAATCATTGTCATGCTCACGTAACACCTGGGTGTTTTTCTGTCCCACCGTGAATAACAGAAACGTTCTGCTGCATCAGACACCACTGCATCTCTCACCGCATATATATATACATATATATATATATATATATATATATATATATACTTAATTAATTTGATAAATTAAATTGATTAATTATAATTTCATAAATTACGTTTTCAAATAACACTTTCACAAATATGGCTCCCTGTATCTGATTTTACTGTCAAATTATAACAAACAAACAGTTAAAAGCCACCTAAGATGGACTGCTAGTCTGTTGACTAGTTACATGCGACCCTGGATCACAAAACCAGTCATAAGTAGCACAGGACATGTTCCATGAAGATAATTTGTAAATTTCCTCATGTAAATATATCAAACCTTAATTTTTGATTAGTAATAAGCATTACTAAGAACTTCATTTGGATAACTTTAAATGTGATTTTCTCAATTTTTAGTTTTTTTTTTGCACCATCATATTCCAGATAATTCAAATAGTAGTATCTCATTCGAATAGTGTCCTATACCCTAACAAACCATACATCAATGGAAATCGTATTTATTCAGCTTTAAGGTGATGTATATATCTCAATATAAAAAAAATGGTTTTGTGGTCCAGGGTCAAAAATGCTTTTTTGGGGCACTTTTTAAGATGTACTGGACTACTTGTTTAAACTAGTAAAACAGTTCAGTTGTTTTCTCCAGCTCATTCAGTTGTACTTAAACGGTTTTGCGATAAAGCACTTCTAGAAAGCAACGGATGCGTTAGCTATCCACCTAGACATTATCGTAGACATATAATGCCGTTTAGGTAGACAGCTCCATAGGCTTCGAAAATTAAGAACGCGCCTATGTTGCATAAAATGACGTCTAGGTAGGCAGCTGTGACGGTTTTGAGACACAGCCAACATCTTTTTCCTATCTCTCATAAACGCGACTCTCGCTGGTCCTCTCTCTCCGTGCTGCAGCCCCTCCCCTCCCGCTACTGAACTCCTCCGTTTCCTTAACCGGCTCGCTAATACACGCCGGTGCCACCAAATTAACGACTTGACAACGAACAATCATGCCAAAGACAATAGATCACCCTGTCTAAAACAGAAGACACTGTATTTGACGCCATTCTGAGTTTCAAAAGTGTAGCCTACATTTAAATAATAAATCCGAGCAGAGTCCAGCCGGTGAACGCCGTATGCAGCAGAGCCCCAAAACACCGCAGTATTCTGACAAAGCCACAGTCCTATCAACACTCACATAAAAGCGCTGCCATATCCCACTCCGACACAAATATGTCCGTTATTAGCGTATTCCTCCGGTTATTTGTTCAGCTCGCAGATGAAGCCTAGCAGTATCCTTCGATAAAAAGACTGATGATGACGACTCGAGGGGCTCATGTGAGAGTCGGTCGTCCCGAGTAGACCAGAACTCTCGTAGCACTGGATGTGCGAGATTCACATCCGTTCATTCGCCCGGTAAAAGTTAAATCACAAGGCAGCCTGGGTCAAGTGGAGGATCTACCAAAGCTGCACTCTCATATGTCAGGGGAGCTCTGCTCTCTTTCCAATCCAACCTCGCGCGCGCGCAGAAACAGAGCAGCTCCAGTGTGTGTGTGTGTGTGTGTGTGTGTGTGTGTGTGTGTGTGTGCTGCTAAAGATTTTGCAGGTCTAGCAGCCAAGTGCAAGGTGGTAATAAGACGCCAAGTACTGTCAACATACAGTATTTCTCTCAAGAGAATGAAGGGAGTCCCTTGCAAGCACTTTTCCAATAGCCTATGCATGTTCTGGTTTGGCTGTACTTTAAGAGGGTCAAAATACAAATCACAAATACAAAGAAACCTGTTGATAACTGACCCATGTGAACCACTTTCTTCAATGTTTGAAATACTCTTATCTGAATCATGTTATGCTTTACATTATATCTAATTTATTCATCTAATGGATTTATATCTAATAAATGTTGTCTTTTATCAGCTAATGTCAAGGTCTTCTCAGACACTGACACTCAGAGTCACTACAGAACATCCATGAAACTCATTACAAAGTATAAAGAACTTTACATAACTTTAAAAAGCTGTGTGGAATTTGCTGAGCTAGGCACTGTGCTCTTCGACGTTTGTAGGATGCATCAGGCTTTGATATTTAGTACATGAAATATCACCATTAAGATATTAAACTGACTACACTGTGATAAAATGCTAAAATAATGAAAACAGCTCAATAAAAAGATATATACAGGGTTCCCACAGCCCCAAAATTTTAAAAGTGTAACTTCCAGACCTGGAATAATCATGTAAAAACTATTTTAATACATCATTGAAAAAAAAAAAACTAAATAAAATAAAGGTAAAAATAAATCAATTGTAAAATTTCTATAGTTAATATAAATGTTATATTTATGACAGTAAAATTATATAAGCACTTTTAAAACAACAAAAGCTAATAAATTAAAAAAATTAATCCTAAAATTAAAATTAAAATAAAAAACTTAAAACATAAAAATATTAATATATATATATATATATATATATATAAAATTAAATAAAAGATTCATATAAAAATATTAATCAAAATTATTTTTAAAAAGTATTATACATAAATAAAATAACACTGTTTAGAAAATCAAGGAAAACTACATTTAAAAAATCAAATTTAATTTAATTAAAATCTAGACATTTCTGCAAGGAAGGACTACATTTAGGGTATAGCATATATAATTAGCGCAATATGAAAGCAAATGTAAGTAGACTTCACCATAATATGACAACTAACAAGTGTATGAGGTACAAAATCAGATCGGGCATCAAAGGTGCAGTGTTCATTGCTTCTGACCAACATTAGACCTACAGTACATGCACAGCTTAATGGGATTACACAGATAACTTCCAGGATAACCTATGGATCTATTATAGGCGTCTGCTGTTAATACACGCACACACATGCACCAATGCACACTTTACCTCTCAGCACTGCTAAGACAGCAGTTTCAACACTAGTCTTCAGCATTTTACTGTTTTGTCATATTCCAAGACTATCTCTCTATCGCTCTCCATTTTGCATGTCTCTCTCGCTCTCAGGTAGAGGGGTGACACCTGTGGGCCAAGTCAGTGTCACCTGCGCCATTGTGAGTGTATCTGCTGACACACACGGTAACCGTATAACCTCATCCCTCCAAGTAACTATAGAGAGGAATGCAATGAGGGACATCAAGCTCATTAATATTTTAACGTTGCACCAGGAGACTAGAGAGAGATTTTGGCATCATAGTCAACACGTGGAGTGTTTTCTTCTCCTCCTGACACCAGCTTCACTGTATCCCTGGCAACTGTATGAGTCACATACAAGCTTTTGTGGGCATCTGTTATTGTGTTTCTACGTGTGAGCATTTGTAAATATGTTTTTATAAATATGAAAAAAAAAACTGTGTGTGAGAGTCAAGTTGGCTTAGACAGGAAATCACAGCAATCACACTCTGGTTGTGTGCATACAGACAAAAAACACAGCGCAATGCAAAGCCAGGCGAAATGAATGCATCTAAACTGAGCAAGTGTGTGCATGAAGCGAGAGATGATTTTAGAGGGGAGGAAGAAAACAGAACTGCAGAAGCATGTACCTTCTTCCCCATCAGCCAGAGCTTCATGATCTTTCACAGCTGTCAAACATACAGTACACAGCAATAGGTTAAATGTACACGCTCTCTCTCTCCCCCTCTCTCTCTCCTTCTCTCTCTCTCCCTCTCTCTCTCTCTCTCTCTCTCTCTCTCTCTCTCTCTCTCTCGCACTCTCACACACACATACACACATATGCCACGTTTCCTCCGCAAGGAACTTTACCCAGGAACTAGGGACTTTGGCCTGGTACTCGGTGTGTTTCCACCGCAGGAACCAGGAACTAAATAAAGTTCCAGGTAAAAAAATGCCCCTCAGAAAGTCCCTGCTGGCGAGGTGGTACTTTTTCAAAGTTCCGGAACTTTCGGGGGCGGGACTTTGGCGCTAAACATGCTGATTGGTTGAGTTCACGCAGCATTGGTTGAGTTCAAACACCATTTATTCGGATCAACATTTTCCAAATATTACTGTTATTGTGTCATGAAATGTAATTTTAAAAGTATTTCAAATTACAATTACAATTACAGGATTTGAGTCCTGTAAAGTCTGAACTACCGAGGATGCACGTCCAAAATCAGCGTACTTATTTATTTATTTTTTAATCAGCGTACTTTGTACTGAGAAACGCGCCGACCTACGTCACCATTCTATTTGCCTAATCTTCCCGGTACTTTACACCGTGGTGGAAACTGTCTGGGGGAAAAAAAGTTCCTGGTACAAATGTTCCGGGTAATTTCGGTGGAAACGCGGCAATACAGAATAATGAAGGCAGATAGTGTTAGCCCCTTGATCATGGTGCAAGCTAGTGGACAGCTGTCAAAATATCTATTAGAATATAAAATATAAATAATATTTTAACAACTGCCTCACTAACTCTGGTTGCAGCAGAGTAAAAAGTTCTTTACATCAGTATAAACCAATATAGTTCACCAAGAAAGAGTGAAACTCTGTGGGTGTGTTTAGATCAGCACTTAGTCAGTTTTACCTTCATCATCAGACATGTCGAGGAACTCATTCATGGTCTCAGGGACATTGATCTTGTGTTTCTCAGTTACAGGCTGGTCAAAAATAGAAAATATGCAAAAAATTAGAGATACTCCAACTTCCATGAAAATAAATAGCAAACAATTGATAATTATATTCTTTATGTGACATAATACAACTTGTTTTTAAAGTCAATGACATAATACAGTTGTAAAAATTCTGGCTTAATATCGATAAGCTAATAATAACTATTATGTTAGTGCTGAATGTTAAAAGATATTATAATATTATATTATAAATATACATTTTATAATTAAAATTATATTATAACATTAATATAAAATTCAGAATGCAAATTGCAAAAAAAATACAAATTGCCTGGTATTAATTTCTATGGTAATTGTGGACATTGAGGGTAGAGGATATTGATGGAAGTAAGTCCGGATGCAGATGGTGGCGCAGGTTGAATATGTTACCGTGGCAGTGAGGTTTTCATCTGTGACTCCTCTCAGCATGTCCACTACAGAGATGTACCCCAGTCGTCGAGCGATGGAGAGAGCTGTGTTACCATTCTGCCACACACAAACACAAAACAAAGACTTACCATCTGTATTTGAGGCATTTTATGTGAAGCATTTTTAAAAAACTAGGTATGATAAGCATAAGAGAGTGAGATTTGTGTTTATATTAAAGGTACACTACTGTAAATGCCTTTACTGTGACTTTTAATTAATTTAATGCATCATAGTTTAAGTAAAGTATTATTTAAAAAAGAAAAAAAAGCATACTCACCCCAAACTTTTGAACAGTAGTGTATGTGTGTATGTGTGTATACAGTTCACTGCTGATCAAGGTTGACAGCTTGCTGAGTGAAGCAGATATTCCCAGCATGCCTCAGTACTCACCACTGTGAGCTCATTGGGCGAAGCTCCATATTGAAGCAGCATATTAATGATGTGGGTGTGGCCTTGCTGTGCTGCTTGGTGTAGAGGTGTATAACCGTTCTATGCGCAGAAGAAAGAGAGTCAGTTTACATGCAAAACGAGGTAATATCTCTAAATATATTTTGACAAGCTACAAACAGACATACCTTTGTTTTGGCATTAGGCTTGGCCTGATTCTCTAACAGGAAGTCTGCCATCTTCATGTTGCCATAGTGGCAAGCCACATGCAACGGAGTGTATCCACTCTATTAGGAGAATATGACAAACAAGAGAATATCAGACACTGATACAGATGCGCAGTATAGTCCACAATGAACCGTTTAATCTATGGAAACACCATAAAACCTGAACCCTGACCTTGGTTTGGGCATCAATTTCTGCTCCATTGTTCAACAGCACTTCAACAACGCCTGACCTGTCATCCTGTGCAGCCAGGTGCAGCGGTGTGAGACCGCTCTGTTTTAACAAACACACACTGTGAGACAAACTAATACTTATTCTCAACCGTGTGCTGTGTGTATGTGTAATATGCATGTGTAAGTATGTTTACCTTATTGCCCATATTAACATTAGCCTGTTTGGTGAGCAGCAGGGACACAAGGTCCATACTGCCCTCCTGTGCAGCGAGGTGGAGGGGGCTGATGCCCTGACGGGTCACTGTGTTACACTCTGCCCCATACTCCAGCAACGTTGTCCCAATCTCCAACTGATTCTTCTTAGCTGCGATATGGAGAGGTGTGTAGCCATTCTAGAGAGAACGAGAGAGAAACAAGATGAAAGATACAGAATAAAAAAAGATAATAAATACTATGCAGGCATGCATTTACCTTTTCTTTTTTTTTTCTAGTACTTTTGACTTGAGTACACAAACCAATCAGCATTTCTCAAATTTAGCAAAACAGAGATTGTCAGAAGGAACCAAGCACTTCACTCCCCTCAAATTCCTAGCCTGTTACCATGATGACTATGGACTATGTTAATACTACTCTAGATAACTCTGGGAAAATGCAAGCCATGAATTTTGGAATTGCAAAATCATATAGTTAATCCTTACTTTTGTACGGAAGTTCTAAGCGACCATTCTTTATATTTTTTTTCCTTTTTGTTTTCTTGTTATAACGACTTAATTTTCTCGTTATCTCGAAATAACAAAAGTCGTTTTCTCGTTATAACGAGTTAATTTGATCGTTATCTCCACATGTCTAATTTTTTTTAATAAGTTACAAGACTGCGCCAGCAGGTGGCACTATAGACCTGAGTATAACTGATGGGGTGTTGTACACTGTCCACTTTACTGTACGCGGACCTTCCTCGTGATCGCTATAATTTGTGCAGTCTTGTTCATTACTGACATTTAATTAATTCATAAATGTTAATTGCTTTAATCAATATGATTATTTTGTGTATTAAGTTCTTGCTAGATGCATGAGTTTCACCAACGCGTTCTGGGTCATAAAATAACTGCTTATCAAAACCAAGGTTGATGTCACTGTATTCTGTTTGCACCTATATCTTTATTTGTGCTTCTTTTAGGCACATGATTAGGTAGGTAATAAGCAGAGATGTTCTGTTTATCTACAGTAGGTCGGGATTTAACAATGTAGGCTATTTGTGATGTGCTTCTTTTCCTTATTATTAATCTTTATTGTTAACCATATTGATGAGAAATGTGATGTATATGTAAAATGCATAGGCTAATTTAATTCAGTTTTGTTCTACAATGTTGTAATCGTTTTTTTCTGCACACACACACATACACTGCACATGAACGATCTTTTCAAACAGAAGCTTGTAACGCACATGATATCTGCCACAGCATATAATGACTAATAAAAATTACAAATTATGTATATTTTTATTTCAAATAAATGGAAAATTAAAAGTGAGTTTAATCCAAGCAGCTCAAGATCTTAGAATAGTTCTGCATCCTTCTGAAGGCACTCCGTCTGTGTTCGCGGTGTTGCCATTTAAACATGTTACTTACAAAAACAAAACCTTTGGTGTACTGTCTATGGAAAAATCAACAGTGATTGATCAGCCTTTATTTATGTACAGTATTGTAGACGTTATTACCTAGGCGAAGCAAAATTTGCTGAAATATATGCTACAGTAAGAGCGCCTGCATGGTCCATCAGATGCCTGTCAAAGTTGAGTTCGTTACTATAGCAACAGTAAAACTGTCATGTCGTTATAACGAGAAAACAAACTTTAGTTATGTCAAGATAACGAGAAAAATAAGTCGTTATAACGAGAAAACGACTTTCGTTATGTCGAGATAACGAGAAAATTAAGTCGTTATAACGAGAAAACAAAAAGGAAAAAAATTATAATGCATGGCCGCTTAGAACTTCCGTACTTTTGTCTTGTTTTCTATAAAAACATCTAAAGCTGCTAAAACAAGATCAATTTAGCATTTTTTTTTTTTACATTAATCAAGCATGCAGAGTCACTAAAAGGACATGATGATGGAAAAAATATGAGATTGCAGGAATAATAGTATTTCAGTCCTTTTACATTTGCTGAACACTGGCCTAATCTAAATTAAAGGCACAATCACTGAAAAAAAAGTTTAAATTAGTTTAAAAAAAAAACTAATTATAAAAAAAAAAATGGAAACTTTTGCAACAAATGCAAAAACATTGAAATATCTTTTTTCCTCAAATGAAATTTTTCCCATTACAATGTCCATTTACGAACTCCAAACAAAATGAAGTGAGACTTGCTTAAAACGAATAAAAACTGTTTCAAAATAAGGTAAGAAAAGCATACTTTATACAAGACAAATTCGTTAAAAATGTTGTTTCTCAGTTAAAATTATGTAGAAATAATGGGTTTTTATTCATTGTTTACTGGACCGCAAACTAAAAATAATGATTAAAAAAGATTTTTGCAGAGCTCAGTGTTAGAATATAGCCTGTTTAACAACTCTTCCGTGCTGTTTTGTGTCATTTTGAGTTAATGTAGTTTAATTTACTTAGAGTTTATCAGATATACTGCAATTTAACAAACTTTTTAGCATAAAACTTCCTGCACAGATGTGATCTGTACATGGCAACAAATCACAAACAGCACATTGTGCCTCTTGAGATGTGATCTTGTAAGGTCAATAATAGCCACTCTAGATTTCAATGGCAAACAGCACGAAAGGGTTAATCCAGCAACCCAGCCTCGGTGGGTTGGAGAGTGTATGTACCTTCGCAGCAGAATGAGGAGATGCTCCCTGGTCCAGCAGTAACAGAGCCACTTTCTGATTATCATAGTGAGCAGCCACATGCAGCGGTGTTAACCCAGTCTATAATATACACACAGACCCAAGCACGATAACAAACACCAGCATGCACACACACATAAACAAACACAGGACGCATGCATGTATGCCAGCACATACAGTACATGAGTGTGCACATGGTAAGTGTGCACACACACACACACACACACAAACACACCATGTTAAAGTTAGAGAGAAGAAATTCCAGCAAACCAAATTAAGATAGCAGCATGAGTTCACATATAGTATGACATGAAAAAACACTTTCACAGGATGAGTGTGCCTTTGCTTAACACAGATTAAAGGGAATAGTTCACCCAAAAATTAATTTTATGGCATGTACTTACCCTTAGACCATCCAAGATGTAGATGTGTTTTTTAGCATTAATCATTACTTGCTCACCAACTGATCCTCTGGAGTTAATGGGTGCCGTCAGAATGAGAGTCCAAACAGCTGATAAAAACATCACAATAATCCAAACAACTCCAGTCCATCAGTTAATGTCTAAAGCAAAAAAGCTATGTATTTATAAGTAACAAGTGCATCATTAAAACATTTTAACTTTAGACCCTTTCTTCTGGACAAAATATGAGTCTATAATCCATAATAATTCATATTTTTACCTTAAGCAAAACATATAAGTTAAAAGATGCCTTGATGGATTTGTTTCTAACAAAGATGAAGCTTTTCACTTCACAAGGCATTAACTGATGGACTGTAGTCGTGTGTATTAATTATAGATTATTATGATGTATTTATCAGCTGTTTGGACTCTAATTCTGACGGCACCCATTCACTGCAGAGGATCCACAGGGGAGCAAGTGATCAAATGCTAAATTTCTCCAAATATTTTGCCAAAAGATCGGAGGGTATGTACATTTTCAGCAAAAATAAAATTTTGGGGTAACCTACTCCATTAGGCTCCTATGTCATAATTTCATATCTGCACCGTTGTATTTATTAAAAAGAATAATCTATTTTAAGGAAACCAGACCCTCATGACAACACAGCTGACTTAATAACACTGGAAACACAGCAAAATTGGTCAGCTCTGTAAATATATATCTTTCAATAAAGCTAGTTATGACAGTCATACTTTGTAGTGCAAGAATAGTGAGGAGGAACCATTTGGGGAGAGGTTGACACAGATGAACAGACGGAGACAATTGAAGGCCCTGTCCCAAATGACGCCCTTGGCCCTTGTGGTCTAAGGAGTCATGGTTTGGCTGGTTATCTTGGCCCAGTTAGCTGCTGGTCAATGTTGTAACTACACCATCTGGCTACAAAAATCAGGTTTCTTTATCTAAGGCCATTCAAAAATAGCTTTTATATTTAATGTTCTCTCACTGTTTTTTGTAAGCAGACACAAGTGTTTCTTTACAGTACAGTAAATGTTTTACCAATGCCCTATTTATGTCAAATGGGACACCACACGAACAACCATGAGTGATGTCTACATCAAATTTTGGGACAGGACAAAGCTGTGTTATGTAAAGAAATGTAAACCACCATGCATAAATGGGCATATTTTTAAATGTGCTTGTGCATGTAACTGTGTGAATAATGTTTGCTTTTGGTCACCAACCTTTCCTGCTGCATCTGGAGCAGCTTTCTTCTGCAGCAGAAGATTGGCTACTTCCAACTGCCCATACTTTGCAGCCACATGCAGGGGAGTGAATCCTTTCTGTGGATGTATATGTGGTAATGAAAGAAGGACAGAGAACAAACAAACAATAAAAAGAAAAGATGCATATTTATGCTATTTTCATTATGACAGAGTAAGGACAATAAAGCACTATGCACACAAAACACATATAGTGGAGTCCAGAAAATGTTTTTGACAGAAGTCTCTAAAGTTCACTTTGTCTCTTTATTTATAAAAACAGTAATATTGTTTTCTATTTAATATATTTTACACTGTAATTCCTGTGATGGGAAAGCTGAATTTTCAGCAGCCAGTCTTTAGTGTCACATGATCCTTCAGAAATCATCAATATTCTGACTTGGTACTCAAAAAACATTTCTTATTATTATCGATGCTGAAAACAGTTGTGCTGCTATATTAATCAATACTTTTGTGTAAAACATAATACTTTTTTCAGGAGTATATGATAAATAGAAAGTCATTTATTTATCTGAAACCGAAATCTTTCATAAAATGATAAATGTCTTTTGTTCAATTTAATGCATATTCACTAAATAAAAGTATCAGTTTCTTGTAGTGACACCAGACAGTGATGTATGTTTTCTTCATTTTACATAATGACTTTTATTCATTTACTTTTTCAAAATCCTAAAACTTTACTAATATCCACATTTAAATTCCAAATGTTCAATGTGGTCAAAGTGATTACGTAGTACACACACACACACACACACCTTAGTTGTTGCAGACAGGGATGTTCCCTGCTCCAGCAGGAGTGCTGCTATCTCCTGGTGACCCTCACGGGCGGCGAGGTGGACAGGGGTGTAGCCAGAGGTGGTGGCGGCATTGGGTAACGCCCCCTTCTGCAGCAACTGCTGCACAATCTCCAATTTTCCCAGCCGGCTAGCTATATGCAGGGCTGTTTGGTCATCCTAGAAATTGTCATTATGGAAATAGAGAGTGAAAGAGAGAGACAGAGCAATGGTAGGCAAAACTGCTCATCTGTCATGTTCTAATCGTGTGTGTGATGGGATGTGGACAGTGGTTTATTCAAATTTGTGCTAAGGTGTGTCTCACCTTGGCTTTGATGTCCACTTTAGCACCATTCTGTAGCAGGTATCTGACAACATCAGCCTGGCCGGCTCTTGCTGCCATGTGCAATGCTGTTTCACCTCTCTACAACAAAATATTTGATGATGTGCTTGTGAGTTGTAAGCTTTAATATATTAATTCAAAATGCATTTTAAACTCATTATTACATAATAATATTGTGATGTAATATTTTTTATGAAAAAAAATTAAAGAAGGATAAAAATATATTATTCATTATTCCAGTATAGCCATTATAAATTCAAATCGATATAAGGAAAACAATCATATTTTCTTTAATACATTTTAACCAAAACTTTCCCACAAGTACATTTTGTATTGATTTTCTCATTCAAACTACAATCACATTTAAGAAAAAAACATTTTATTAAAGCAGAATAAAATGTCTGACAGAATGTTTATAATGATAGAACTGTATTTACAAAAGTAAAAGTTAAGTTTCACAGAATGACCCACAGTACAGATACTGTATCTGTGAGTGACACTGTACTTAAAGAGGAAACGTACCACGTTGGTGGTGTTGGGTGAGGCTCCATGATGTGTGAGCTGTTTCACTATGTTCTCATGACCCATAAATGCAGCAACATGGATGGGCGTCAACCCCGACTAAAACATCCAAACAAAACACAAACAAACACTGAAACATATATAACACTGCTTGTGCTATTATGTTTTCCAAGCATATACACTAAAACTGTGAACATTAAACTCATTTTTAGTTCTTTTCTGGTACGATATCATATCACATAAGTTATTAATAAACATCCAATCCTCATATTTCTCTCACCTCAGTGACTGCCTGCATTGATGCCCCGTGTTTCAGCAGCAGTTCCATCACCTTCGTTCGGTTCTTCTTACAGGCAATATGAAGCGGTGTGAAACCGTTCTGTGGATGTAGAAACAAACATGCTCTGCTTGACTGAGATGCCACCACACCCACCTTTACCAGAAGTGGAGAACCACAAAAACCTTCCTCTGGTTGATCGAACCCACTGTATTGTGTAATTAAGCTGTGTGCTAATGTTCACTTGATCTGTTTTAAATGCAGATCAAGTTATTTCTAAGGTTCAGGTTTATTTTTAACCTGTCATAAGCATGTCTCAGTATTACTATGGCAACATGCTCACATTGTGTCACCCTCCCTGCAACAACTGTGTTTTTGTCTCACACATTGTGAAGCGAAAGATTAACATTCATATAGCTGCATCTGTTTACAGAGGAAAATGAACCCAGTCAATCCAAGAATGAAATGCAGAAAGAAAAGAAAACAGCGAGAGGATATTTTCTAAATTTGAATGTGTATGGCTCTCTTTTTCTCTCTGCTCTCACCAGGGCTTTAGCGTTAGGGTTGGCCTTCTTATCCACGATGACTTTAGCAACTTTGTAATGTCCGCAGTGAGCGGCCACGTGCAGTGCCGTCAGGTAATCGTTGGTGACATCATCCACGGGAGCATTGTGCTGAAGGAGCAGCTGGACACAGTTCAGGTGATCCCCTTGGGTCGCCATGTGCAGCGGAGACAGACCGTTCTATAGCAAACCAAAAAATAGCAATGGACATTTAACATGAATAATGCTAATAGATTACAAAAATTAATTAAAAAAATATTTTTTTAATTAAACCAATATATATGCTTTGGCAAAATCTATGGTGAGATTTCAGATTCCTGCAGTCAGGAGAAATTCTGATAGCAAAGAGGGCCTGATAAACATGTCACTTCTGTAAAAAATAATAGCCACATGAGGGCAGTCTTAAGCATGTGCAGAAAGTATGGGTAAATCAGCGATCAAGAATACCCCCACACACACATAGAGGCAAAGTAATTCTTGAGGTCAGAGAAGCAGAGGTCTTACTTTCGTTTTGGACAAGATGGGAGCTCCCCTGTCCAGCAGCATCTCAACAACCTGCTCATGTCCACTGCGTGCGCCACAATGCAGAGGGGTTAAACCATCCTTTACACACACAGGCAAACACAAAGATAAAATGTTACATAATATTAAAAAACGTACCCTCTGAGATCATACTCTTTAGAACAGCTGATACCACAGACAAACCTCAGCACCTCCAGATCCTCCACTAATACTATATGCTGACCTGCTTGATATTTCTTGCAAAGCTATTCAACTTTAGGCAGTATAAAGTATCCTTGTTTTGGATCTTGCCTGAGAGTTACCTTTACTGATGCACCAACACTTTATTTATTTATTGAAATATATTTATTGATATTAATTTAATTTAATTTTGAGTCACCAAATTTTATTGGGTGCCCTTACAGGAATTCTAAGCTAATGTTGACATACAGTATTAACAAGGTGTATAATGTTCTCTGAAGCTTGCGCTCATCTGTGATATCACTGAGGTCAAAAAGGTCAAAGGGTGAGCTACTATATATAACTGCAGGAACATCCTTAGAAGCTGCCTGACATTTTCCTTAAGGTTAAGCTGGCTGAATCACAGATTCATTTTGGCAAAAGTCTTTTTATTCCTATACTAAAGGTTTATTTTATATGTCCATTTCCATAGTTGCACATTTAAGTTTGTGGTCACAAAGATTAGATTTGTGGGGATTTTTTAAATAAATTAATACTTTTATTCAAAATAGATACATTTAAATGACAGAAATTAGTTTAAATTGACGAGACAATAAATAACTTTATAATGTTAAAAGGATTTCCATTTTACATAAATGCTGGGGGGAGGGTTCAATAGAAAAATCTAAGAATCCTGAAAAAAAAGCTTCCACAAAAAATTATTAACATTGACTATATTAAGCAAAACAATATGCATAACATAATGTTTCTTGAGCTCCAAAACAGCATATCTGAATAATATCTGAAGGATCATGTGACACTGAAAACTGTAGTAATGAACATTCAGCTTTGCCATCAGATATAAATTACATGCATTGCATGAAATATATATTAAAACAGAAAACGGTTATTTTAAATATTTTGCAATATTACTGTTTTTATTGTAATTTTTTTTCTTTAAACATGTTAAAACATTCTTCAAAAACATTTAAAAAATCTTTATGGCCCCACACAATGGTAGTTTAACTTGTGGTAATTTGTAGCATAGCATACACTTAAATGTGTGTGTGTGTTACCTTGGTCTTGGCATCAATTTTTGCTCCACGGTCCAGCAGCAACTTAACCATGTTTCCATTCCCTCTCTTAGCCGCCACATGCAGTGGAGTGATGTCATTCTGTATGCAACCCACACAAACACCATAGGACACACCACAAATACAAGAGAGATAGTTACAAACACAATCCACAGATATTAAATCAAAATAACAATAATAATATTTCTTTGAAAGAATACAAAATATTCTGAATGGCATATGAGATGCATTGCGACCATGTGCATGTGACCCCCAGGCTGCAGCAGATTTATACTTGAGATTGTTTAGACTGAGTCGGCCATATGACAGCTTAGAGAGATCAGCCGAGAGGGCATTTGGCAGACGTACACACACACACACACACACACACACACACGCGAGCTCACAAAGAGCCTTAGGCAGATCATTTAGCTCATATATCAAAACACTTAAGGAGCATTTTAGGCTGGAGTCTGGTGATAATGCTACAACATTAATGCAATACTGCCCCTATTTGACATATATATCAGAGGAACTGCATGACCACAGTCATACTGAAACTTGAACATGAAGTCTTGATGCATTTTGAATGAAATCAGTTCCCCTATAATGGTATATTCAAAACTGTGTATTCCAAATAATTAGCATAAAGTCAAAGATCTGGATAAGATTTTAACAGATTTCGGAGGATAATTTCCCTTTAAACTGTTCAAATTGGTCCACTGAAGCAGTAGATGGTGCTGTGATCTCACCCTTGCCATGAAGTCCACTGCTGCTCCTCTATTTAACAGTAGTGTTGCTACGTTGATGTTTCCATAGTGGGCAGCAATGTGGAGAGGAGTGAAACCGCTCTGATGACAAGAAAGACAAAGAGCAGAATTGTTAAACAATTATTTATGAGTCCATTTAGCTTCCCGTGCTTGTTTATACTTGGGATTATCTGTGTTCTCTTGCTACTAATTATGATCCTCTCTTTAATGGCTAAATAAAATTATATAGCCCCATTACAAATTATCACAAATTATTTAATTTGTTTTCTTTACATTCTATTAATAAATACGTAAAAATAAACTTTTTATATAATATAAAAACATTCTGAATATGAAAGGGCAGCTGTCAAAGCGAGATGGAGGTGTTCGGTAGGCTGCATTGCAGTAAAGGCCTTCCAGTCATGGAGATTTCCATCTCAATTAGCCAATAATCCGACACAAAGCAGGTGGTGCTCAGCATAGCCCTTCCCCGCCTCTGTTTGCTCTCTCATCTCCAAAGGAACGGGGCTCCACCCATTTTGAGGGGAATTATTGTAATTATTAGCCACAGGCATGAATGGAAAAACATTTCCAGCTGCACAGTAATAGACTGTGATATTTACAGAACTAACTATAGACAGGAGACAACACATACTGTCACCTATGAGGAGAACGGAATGAACATTCTCATAGATTATCACAATACAGTCATCATGGTCAATGAATTCACATTTCTATTCACTCAGAAAACCCTTGAAATGTTTCAAATTCATGGACATGGCACTTTGCTCTTTACATGTGGTTGTTATTTTGCAATTAAGCAATGTTCTCTATCATGCAAAACTGTGAACTATAAATCTACAAGGCCAAACTGCTGTTGCTTGCCGTGTTGGCAATCCTGACCATGCACATGTGCAGATTCTTTTTGCAACATTGCAACAATTCTAAACTGCGAGATTTCCAGCTGTTTAACTGAAATCGAGGGAGGTATTTGTCTAAAGGCCCATGCACAAGCCCCAGAGAGGGAGGACTAAACTACCAGACCATCTCATCTCTGCAGCTGGCCAGCCGGGTTCCTCTTTCACAGCCAAACCAAATGAATAGATGTCTCACAACATCTAATGCTCAAAGGATCAACATGGTACATCCAGTGAGTAATAAAAGCTGTTTAAAAGGTCAAACTTAAAATGTACCATTTGCTCACTTATACAGTAGCAGGATGTGCCAGTGAACATTTGCATAATGCAGTGCTCTTCTCTTCATCTTGAAAAGGCCAGATGAACTTTCACAAACATTTGAAACATTTTCAGTCCAAAATACTCTACTGCAATTATTCCCATTTTGCATGAGAAAATCAAGCCAGTTTTTTTATAATAGTTAAATAGTAAATAGTTTTGTTTCAAAAACAAAAAGTTTGTGAATATTTTATAGTATATTTAAACTGTAATAGGTCTTTAAGACTGTAAATTTTAGAGTCATTAAATGGTTTGACAAATGGAATTTTAATTCCTGCAATATAGACAAATTATTAAATTCTAACTATTTCTTTCACAATCAACTGATGATTGAAAAATGAAGGTGGTGGCAATTATAATTGAAAAGGAGCATTTAATTATGGAGGACAAGATCAATATTTTAAGCCTGATTAAAGAAAACTCTTGTTATGATATAATGGTGTCCCTTAAATGTGAACTATAACAATCATGTTTGATCTACATATTGTCCAGCAAAAGTAGACTAGCTCTAGTGCTATTTTACTTCACATGTTGAGATGAAAACCTCTCTACAAACAATATCTAGTCAAAGGGCTCTAAAAACTGGAACACTACCAGTTTCTATTTACTGATATTAACATCAGTACTAGCAACCACACACCACCACTGACACAAAACTCTTTTCACCAATCAGAAAGCTGAATGTTTAGATGTGGAACCCCGGCCTGTAGCTGCAGAAATCAAAACATGCTTCAGCTCTCCACCCAAAGCATGGTCTCATTCCTCCATCCCCAGAGAGGGAGGGCACATAGCGAATAAGAGAAGAGAAAACAGGAAATGATACAGAAATAGACATGGTACAACAAGGGTGGGAACAACACAGGGGGTGTTCTAGGCAAAGCAGGGGTGGAGGTAGGGGTCAACAGCTTGATGTGCTTAATGTTTATCGTGGCTATACCTCTGTCATTCTATTCACCATCATCTACGTTGAGATGTGAGGAAAGGAGAGAATGGCCAGTTAGTGAACACTGACAGGTAAACCAGAACAAAAACTAAAGACAGGACTAAGTGTGGGTGAGTGAGTTAGAGGATAAAAATAACACAAATCGCATTTAAAATCAAAACATATGGACAGAGCATATGAAAAACTGCTCTAGATTACATTATAAAATATGTCAAAAGATATGGGTGAAGTGTGTGTGTGTGTGTGTGTGTACATATATTTGAAAAGCAAAATGTTGTTTCTGTAAGATTTAGTGATAGACAGAGAGAACAAAATTGTGAGTAATGGACTTTCAGACAGACCTTGGACTCAACATCCGCATTGTGGTCATTCTGAAGAAGCAGAGCTGCAGATTTGGTGTCGTCCTTGCGGGCTGCAATGTGGAGTGCAGGCAGACGGACTTTACCTTTTGTGTCATTCTCTAATAACAGAGAAACCACCTGATCATGACCCTGCTGCAGGGCTACTGCTAACGGCGTAAAACCATCCTACAGAGAGGAAGACAAACAGGCTTAATTATTAATTCATATATATAATTTTACATTTATTACTGTATTTTGTTTTACAATATATACCATTCCATTTGTAAACACTAATGTGATTTCTGAAAGATCATGCAACACTGAACACTGAAGTTCAGCTTTGCCATCACAAGAATAAATAAGGTTTTAAAATTCACAGTATTACTGCATTTTTGTTCAAATTAACACATACATATATATATATATATATATATATATATATATATATATATATATATATATATATATATACTATATTGTGTGAAAAAAAGAATGTGAGGAGTAGGAAGCACTTATCTGTGAACTGCTGAAGGTCACTCTGGCTCACCTCAATAATCAATAAAAGATACACACACAAACCTCTGTGGCAATGCTTTGGCTGGAGTTGTTCTCCAGGAGGAAGCGCACCACATCCAGATGGTTTTCCTGTGCAGCCATGTAGAGTGGGGTAAAGCCATTCTGAAACAAACATTACATTAATGTTACATTACATGCTGCAGCATGGATCAATCTGCTGGTTCATCTGACCGGAGAAGAACTGGCCCCCGACTGAGCCTGGTTTCTCCCAAGGTTTTTTTCTCCATTCTGTCACCGATGGAGTTTTGTTTCCTTGTCGCCTCTGGTTTGCTTAGCTGGGTACACTTAATTTCCAGTGATATCTTCAACCCTTATTGTACAGATAGTATTTAAACTGAACTGAGCTGGACGATGACATCACTGAATGATGAACTGCCTTTAAATGAAAATTGAGTGTTTACTATTGTCCTTTTGCATAGACACACTATTTTCCTATTTTGATACTGTAAAGCTGCTTTGACACAATCTAGTTAAAAGTGCTATATAAATAAATGTGCCTTGACATTAATGCATTTAAAAAGTATAAAATGTATATCCCCCATTTTATTATTTTTAATACTGAAAATGTTATAAAGTTATATTTCAAGATGACCTATGCTAGCTATATATATATATATATATATATATATATATATATATATATATATATATATATATATATATAAACTGTAAACCATCAAACAGACACTAGAGATTTGAACAAAACTCAGTGTCTCGTTTGCTCTATTAACTTGACACAGCTCCATTCTGCTGAGCAACCCATCCCCTCCTCCCAGCAAAGACAAATCAATCAGAAGTGAAAAGCTTCATTTGAATTACTTCATAAGCATGAAGCATGAATCCTTCCTGTGGTAACCAGACAGCCAGGTTGCCATGGCAGATCTGTCAGTCTTAATATTTCTGAAATCCCAGAAATAGACCCAGACCCAGTTCCCATCGCAACACCGAGATGCTGACAGTGCAGGCAGCAGAGGGCAATACTTTGTGATGATGGAGCATCAAGCAGAGACGCAGACACAGCCTCCCTTCATCGTCATGTTTGTTTCTTAGCACTTTATCTTTGAGTTCAATATCTGGTTTCTTTCATTTTATGTGTAAATGTCTGATTAACATGCCATTAGTTCTGTGATGGCAAACCGTAACTTTCTTTGCTCCTTTGGCACACACACACAAAAAATTTAGACAAACTCCTACACAAAATTACCTCTAATTCCATTTACTGAAACTAAATCAGACATGGTCATGATGTTGACATTGTTCAACCAAGATCACATTAACATATCACTGCTAATGAAAAACCTAATTATGACTTATTTGGCACAAAAGAATCTGAACTGCCACAAAAAAAAAGATACAATTAAATGCAGCAAAAGAATAGAATATGTCTCTTTTTACCAGTGTTTACATCTGTATGTACTGTGTTGAGCTCAGTGCAGGAAATACTTTTATTACTGGCACTCCAGTAATGTAGGTGGCCTTCACAACTTACTGAGCTCAAGTTTAAAGCAGTGTTTATGTGTGTGTGTGTGTGTGTGTGTGTGTGTGTGTGTGTGTGTGTGTGTGTGTGTGTGTGTGTGTGTGTGTTTGTATATTCGGGTGTTCATTGGCTGGTCATCTAAAATAGAAACAGATTAAGAGTGTACGTGAGCTGCCTTGCAGAAAAGCTGGATGATCCAACTCATTGATTATGTGTTTGTGGGTATATAAAAGTTTGTGGAGTCTGAAATGTGTACCTGGCTCTGTGCATTGACGTTGGCCCCATTAGTCACTAGCTCTCTCACCACTTCCTCCTGTCCCGCCAGTGAGGCGATGTGCAGTGCCGTGTTTCCTTTCTGGATTAGAGTAGATGGAGAAACAACAGAGAGAGAGAATGAGTGGCATCTCTCGATTAATCTCTCCACCACCTGTTTGTATCACCCCATCTAACAGGCACTTTTGTCCCACTGGCATCCCCCCAGCCACCATTCTGTCCCCTCTGCCAGAGTAGTGTTGTTTCTGCTGGCCTGTAATTTACCTCCACACACACACTTCATGTGAATGCAGCACTAGAGGCTTTTTATACCCAGTGTGAACATGTTCACAGGAGCAGAGAACACCATGTGATATCAGAAACAGATACAAACAGCTGGAGGCTCCGTGTGTGTGTCAAACTGACCTTGGTTGCTGCATCTACGTTGGCGCCCGATTTAAGCAGCTCGGCCACCACGTCCACATGCCCCTCTTTGGATGCCAGGTGCAATGCATTCAACCCATTCTGAAACACAAAATGCAGGTTCTGCTAGTGAACAAAAAAAAACATACACAAATATCATATGTAATCGTTGTCACAGATAATTGCGATAAATGAGACGTTTTTGAAAAATATTTGAAAAATGAATATTAAAGGGGTCATACAATGCAATTTCATTTTATTCTTTCTCTTTGGAGTGTTACTAGCTCTTGGTGCATAAATAAGATCTGTAAAGTTGCAAAGAATAAAGTCTCAAATCCAAAGAGATATTCTTTATCAAAGTTACGATTTTGCCATGTGCCCCTAAAACGTCACTATGTGGAAATATCTGCATAATGCCACTCAAATGTGGATGCAAAGAAAGAAGCCGTGGATTCAGTAACCGCAGTAAGTGTTGAAGCAGCTATGTCAGGGAGATGCTGTGTGTATCTAGGGCAAAGTGTGTGAGAGAGAGAGAGAGGAGAGACCGTCACACAGTGGAGTCAGTTGTCTAAACCATGGCTTGTTTACTGCAAACACATTCGAACTTCATCACTGTGTCTGTCACGCGACTCTGTTCCCCTTTTCGGGTTTGGACTGATGGTAAAACTAAGGACATTATTAACTGTCTTTACATTTATTTTGAAAGATGAAGCTCGTGATTATGGAAAGGAGCATTACATTTCTGACGAATGCTTGCGATGTTCGACGAATCACAATGCACTGGGTCTGCTGGCCAATCAGAGCAGACTGCGCTTGTCAGAAGGAGGGACTTTGTACAAAACAATGCGTTTGAGAGAGGCGGGGCATAGAGGACCTACAATAATGTACAGTATTTGAAAAAGAATGTGTTTTTGAACATTAAAGCATGTCAACATATTCTGTTACACCAAATACTCACACTAAATATATTTAAAATAGCATCATATGACCCCTTTAAACAATTATTTTAAACTAAAATTAAAATTAAATCAAAAACAAAAATGTTCATTATATATATATATATATATATATATATATATATATATATATATATATATATATACATACACAAGCGTTTTATTAATATATCACACAACTGTGACACTTTTTCCATGGCAAAAACTTCAATGGTTTCAGAAAGACCGATTGCAACATTATTTTTTCTATTTTTAATTTTTTTTTCTAATTATCAAAGTTTTCAGTTCTCAAATCCTTAATATCAGTTACACTACAAGCCATTACAAAATCATCATATAAAATACTGTTCAAAAATTTGGAGTCACAGACTTTTTTAAATAAGTCTGTCATAGGCTCACCAAGGCTGCACTTATTTAAGCAAACATGCAGCAAAAACAGTAATATTGTAATATTCCAGTTTCCATCCTTCAGAAATTATTTTAATATGCTGATTCCTTGTTCGAGAAACATTTTTTTAATTATTATAAATTAGTGCTGTCAAACGATTAATCAAGATTAATTGCATCCAAAATAAAAGTTTTTGTTTACATAATATATGTGTGTGTACTGACTATATTTATTATGTATATATAAATACACACACGTATGTATATATTTAATAAAATATGTTGAATTTATATATTAAATATATTTATATATAATACAAATTATATTAATGTAAATATATACATGTAAATATTTTCAAAATATATACTGTATATATACTGTAAAATATATTCTGTGTGTATGTGTTTATATATACATAAAAAATATACACAGTAATACACATATATCATGAACACAAAAACTTTAATTCTGGATGCGATTAATCATGATTAATCATTTGACAGCACAATTATATTTTGTTAAAAACACTTGTGCTGCTTAACGTTTTACCCTCAGGATAATTTGAATGGAAAGTTATTTGAATATAATGTTAAAAAATAGCATTATTTAAAACAAATATTTTGTAAAATCTCTTTACTGTCACTTTTGATCAATTTAATGCATTCTTGCTGAATAAAAGAACTAATTTCTTCCCAAAAAGGAATCTTCATGACCCCAAACTTTTTAACAGTATTATAACATCGTACCTATCATAGATATATGGAAGATAATCTGTGTATTCTGAAAGTAAAAATCTACAGAACAGAAACACAGTACAGCTACAGATGAAAATGACATTTTATCACACAGGAAATGTTTTCAGTGTTTACTTCCATCATTCTCAGTAATGATGATGATATTGTCACATCCTGTCACATGGTAACAGAAATGATTCATACCTGATTACAGATGTTGATGTCGACACCAGTCTTCAGGTAGTCAAGGACCTTCTCAAGGTTCCCTGCCCTCGCTGCCCGCAGGTAACTGGCATTGCTGTCCGACTGCGAGTAATGAGAGAAAATGCAGAAGACCATTATTCCACTGACAAGGTCAAAGGTCAAATCCAGGGCAACTGAGGTCAAATCCTGATCAAGAATAAACAAACCAAATATATTAAATCAATGAAAGGCAAAGAAATGTAAAAAAAAATCATACCAACTCCATCTTTACTCAGTGCCATTTGCCTCCACAAACAAACACACACACACTACCAGTCGACGTCCTACAGGAAAATGCTACGATCGCAGCATGACAGATGATCAAAGTCGCACAAAACACCTAAAAAAATTGGCAGTCCATCTCTCAGCAGATATCACAGCCCTTCTCTCTTCAATGGATACGGAACAGAGCACTAAATAACGGCTATTATTCTGAAACAGGTTTCCGCCCACTTTCCCTCATGATCTTTCGTTCTCTCCCTCAGAATGAGTTTTCTCTTCTAATGCGTATATGAGAAAGAGAGCAGGATTTGGGAGAAAACTCGACGAGTGTATGTGTGTGTGCCTCATTCATGTGTCTTCTTTTGTTAGCCTCAGTTTGATTCGGGGACACTGCACTTGACATAAGATGACACACAGCAAAATTTCAATACAGTTTCCCTCACTCACACATAAACACACACAATTTTATAAAGAATAGGAGAGGGTTATCTCTGAGACACACGCTCACATGGGGAATTCCTCTAAATGAGAGGCTATATTTAGTTCTCACTAAACCCAGGACAAACTCATCCCCATATCTACCATCAATGTGTGTGCGCTGGCAAGAAGATCTGGAAAGAAAGGCTCACTTTCCAAAAGTAACTCAACTGAGTTTGACAAGAAGAGGCTATGTTGGTATATTACTGAGATAAATGATATGCATATTCATCTAGCGACCGGAGCACACAGCACAGAAAAGGACAAATGTGTGTTTTTGTGGTGGTGTGTGTGCATGCTTCTATATTCTAGTATGAGATTCACGGCTGATAACGAACTCTAAGCTCATTAGCTAGTCATTTACTCAACCTCTTCCACTGGGAAAACCTTTGTGTGTGTGTGAGTGTGCGCTTGTATCATCAATTACTTACAGTCTGTGCTGTATGAAATGATGGATTAAAAGGCAAAAGAAGCCTTTGCTTTTGAGGCTAATGCTTACAGTAAACAATTCTGCCCCTCACACACACAATATAAAAAGACTGAGAGAGAAAGGATATTGTATGTGTGTGCCGGTCTTTTTGTGATTTTCCTCTCTTATCTGTGAGTTAATGAGTTTTTCCAGCTTGTCACCCATAACTCCTTCCCTGGAGGATGCTAGCTGGGAACATAACACCCACCCACCCACATCCACACAAATATATACAATCACAAAGAAAATCTGTATTAAATAAAGTGAGTGTTTGTGTCCTAATGGATAAAATCTGGATTTTGAACATAAATGTTGTAGGTTTATCCAAAGCATGGGTTGCCAGTGAATAGGAATGACCTCCTGTCCTGTTATCACAGTGCCCTTGAGCAAGACTCTTAACCCCTCATTAAGAGTCTTAAGTGTCTGTACGATAAGTATAATGAAAGCTCTAGATGAAAAGTCTGCTCAGTCTCTTATGCCGATTTATATTTGATCAAACATACAGTAAAAGTCATATTGTGAAATATTATTCACATTAAAAAGGTTTTCTATTTACATATATTTTAAAATGTAATTTATCCCAAAGCTGAATTTAAATTTTTCAGTGTCAGTGTTAAATTATACTTCAGAAATCAATGTTATCTTAAAGCACTGACACAATGCACACACACCACAACATCTAAACATTCACATAAAACCTACAAAACAGTATCAGAGAACACAAAAAAAACTCCATACCTGAACACTGTTCTACCAGAAAGACTCGGGAGATAAAATGATATACGAAGCATACATTTATTGACAACTCAGCAAGAATAATTATAAATTTCTTTGGCAATCTTCACAAACAAATAACAATCTTCACTCAAACTCTGTGATTTCAAATGTTAAGCTTCATCTGAAGAGATCCTCTTCTTCATCTATCATCTGTATCTCCTTAGTATTAGACAAAAACCATACATGCCTCAAAAACAACAGAGGATAAACTTTTTTTCTCACTAAGATATTAAAGTGGTGTCTGTGGGAGGTTGTGAGAAACTAGGCAAAATGACTTACTGTATGTATGACTGAGTGCAAACTCTAAGAAGTCCCATTATGGACACACACACACACACACACACACAGTGTAGTTTTGGTTGCACCTTGAAAACCTGGTGCTAAGGGTTACTTTCCATTAATGTTAACCTTTATTGTTTACATGTACAGGTTTATATATATATAATTTTTTTTTTTTTTTTTACAATTTTTAGAGGTATTTGTTTTAGACATGCACAGTGGAACACTTGCTAAACACAGGTTTTGCTACACTGCCAGGACATTACTAAGGTATTTATAACGATTGTTTGTATCATGCTATGCGCTTTCCAAAGTTAACCAGCCCTTTTTTCCCCTACAGTTTCTTCATCTTTCATTGTGTGAAAAACCCTAGTGCTAACAACCTGTGTGTCAAGTGTCAAGCTCTGAATCTTTATAAACGCACACACTGTATAATTCAGCATGGAGAATTTACTATTTTAAAATAGTACGCATCAATATTTCAGTGTGGGAAATTCTGTGAACACTATGCATGTACAGTATGCACAGTAGAGTGGAAACACTTTGTGCTAAACCACACACACAGTTACGGACACACAAACACACACCCAGTGTAGTTACATAAGACTTTCTCTAGGGTACAGCTGTTATTAAAACATCAGAGATACTGGACTGAAAGAAAGAAAGACATGAGGAAAGGGAAGAGAAAAGGTCATAGTTGATAAAAATGATGTGACACTGCATCTGAAAACAAAATGTTAATGTCTGTACAGCTGTTGTTCATAAAAGAATTAGAGCAGTTAAACAGCTGACCCAATAATACTCTCGTCTCTGCCTCTCTGTCTCAGTGTCGCTTCACGTCCTAGATAAGCAGTGAGCTCAAATACTGCACGATCGGCAAAAAAACAAAACTACCCGTCAGTGTGGCTGCAGACAAGGCGACTACACACACACACAGACACACATTCCTGTCCTCTGAACATCAACGCCACTAGATACAGTCCTAAAAATAACAGAAGAGACAACATTTTGCTATTTACAGTCAGAATGAACCATTTGTGGTTTATTTTTTGAATAGGAGTTGGTCAGTTCAGACTGTCATTAATTTCGACAAATGAAGCTGCTTGGTTGTTTCGTTTTAAAATCCCTCCTTTTCAGCATGTCTGTTTTGTTTCTTACTTCACCCATTTTTATAAGATAACATTCCTAAGACCTACTGGGAACTGATTAATATCCTTTGTTCTGAAATTAAAATAAGTCAAATTATTTACCATAATCGATCACTTTACCTTTAAAATTAAAAAAATAGCCATTATTGCAGTTACTGTAAGTTAAACTGTTATTAAAGATAAACACTCTATAAACACAAATCCAATACTAAGTATCTCCAGTCTCAGCATCACAATAAAATAGAAACCCTGTAGTCACAATATCTTCAAGAGTTAGATTCACACACTCATGAATATATACAGCGTTGTTAGGTAAATTAGATAAAGTGGTCTAGTAGTGAACATGGTAAAGAACTTTTAAGCACCAGGACACTCTGCGCTTGTGTTCCCATGCATTCACACACAGAGCAAAGGTAGAGTTGGAGTGCCTGACCAGCATGAATGTCAAAATGGTGGTAATAACACCAGCGCACATGAAGCAGATCTAATTTTGCATGTGATTCAACCTTGACAATAGAGCCGCACTTCAAATAAACAGTTGTTCTCTGATATCTGTGAGGATCTTTATCTCTGCAGGATTCTGCAAACAAAATCTAGAAATCTTAGCCCAGAGAGACCAACAGCCAACAGATCAGACTTTGTGCCATTTAGCCCGCAGAGGAGTTTAAAGTTACCCAGCAGTGTCAAATATATAATGTATTCAAGAAATATGTTAATAAAAGGTTTGAAGGACAAAATCTTGGTTGAGGCAGATGAACAGCAAGAGCATTTCACAATCTCATGATCCCAAGCATTCTCAATCGACAACCTTAATTTCCCAACCATTCCCAAAATGCCTATTTAAAACAACATACCCCATTCCCAGTCATTCCCAACCATTCCCAGTCATGTTTGTAAAGTACTTACAGGTGAAAAATAGTCAGCAGCCTCTTCCACCGCCATTTTTCCTGCAGTCCCAGAGAAACCCGATCACTTACTTCTCTAGCAAGGTGCCATTCAGTCATGTGATGTGTGGAAAAAATGCACAGGCAGCAGGATGCTCAAAGACACACTTCCACCTGACGTGTGCGCGAGTACGGATACAAGGATATGATAATCTCCGGCACTACAGTAAGTATAAAGTCACTTTAAATCCAACCTATTCTTCTTGTCTCTCTCCTTTTACAACCTGACTTCTCCATCTGTGTCAGACTACATCAGCTTTTCAGTTTTCTTTCTCTGTTCACAGCCATTTTATAACTTCCGCCAAAACAATCTCTTTCTTTCCTCATACTATTCTCCCAACCTTTTATGTTATTCAATGGGAACCAGCTCCAATCTTCATTTAACACAGAAAAAAAGTGCATAATTTACATCGCTGCCATGCTTTTATGAGCTTTTCTCTCTTTCTGTCATACACACTGGACACAGAGGGTGGGGGCCTTTTGAATAGTGATATGAGGTGTTAAGGGGGTCCAAATATAGCAGCTGAATCCAATGCATTTGCTAATAGGACTCCCTTTCCCTCTGTTCTGCAGTCTCCTCCTCCCTCCAAACCCTCTTATGTGTGTGTGTGTGTGCGTTTGTATTGTCTGAGTGCTTATCTGCTCCCTTTTTGGACAAAAAGAGTGTGTGTGTGTGTGTGTGTGTGTGTTTAGGACTGCTGGGGGTTGGTTTATTAGGTTGAATGCAGGGGTCATGGTGCAGCTCAAAAAAGGATTAGGGGCATTTCCCCCAGTATTAGGGGCCATCGCACCATCACTTAAAAACACACCCCATCTGTAGCTCTGACAAAGGGATGAAGTGTGTCACCCGTTATACAGCGACAGGCGGTGTTGTTTACATACTGTGCTTGCTCTGTGTATCTTTGTGTCTGTTTGAATATACTGTTCTGATGAATGTACCGTTGGGTGTTTGTTTCTTTTCCGTTGTGTATCGTCAGTATTGCGTCCATGTGTTTATGGAAAGGGGGAGTGGCCTAGAGCTGTGTGTCAGACAGACGCATACTGTGTGAACATATGGAGAGCTAACTGCCACTGACAATTTGATTTTACAATAAATGATTTGTAAAATGATTCAACTCTTGCTTTTCAACAGCGAGATTTGAAGTATAAATTTTAAAGCTCGCTTTAAGAAACTTATAGTAATATATAGAAATATACAACCCGAATTCCGGAAAAGTTGGGACGTTTTTTAAATTTTAATAAAATGAAAACTAAAAGACTTTCAAATCACATGAGCCAATATTTTATTCACAATAGAACATAGATAACATAGCAAATGTTTAAACTGAGAAATTTTACACTTTTATCCACTTAATTAGCTCATTTAAAATTTAATGCCTGCTACAGGTCTCAAAAAAGTTGGCACGGGGGCAACAAATGGCTAAAAAAGCAAGCAGTTTTGAAAAGATTCAGCTGGGAGAACATCTAGTGATTAATTAAGTTAATTGATATCAGGTCTGTAACATGATTAGCTATAAAAGCTTTGTCTTAGAGAAGCAGAGTCTCTCAGAAGTAAAGATGGGCAGAGGCTCTCCAATCTGTGAAAGACTGCGTAAAAAAATTGTGGAAAACTTTAAAAACAATGTTCCTCAATGTCAAATTGCAAAGGCTTTGCAAATCTCATCATCTACAGTGCAAAACATCATCAAAAGATTCAGAGAAACTGGAGAAATCTCTGTGCGTAAGGGACAAGGCCGGAGACCTTTATTGGATGCCCGTGGTCTTCGGGCTCTCAGACGACACTGCATCACTCATCGGCATGATTGTGTCAATGACATTACTAAATGGGCCCAGGAAGACTTTCAGAAACCACTGTCGGTAAACACAATCCGCCGTGCCATCAGCAGATGCCAACTAAAGCTCTATCATGCAAAAAGGAAGCCATATGTGAACATGGTCCAGAAGCGCCGTCGTGTCCTGTTGGCCAAGGCTCATTTAAAATGGACTATTTCAAAGTGGAATAGTGTTTTATGGTCAGACGAGTCCAAATTTGACATTCTTGTTGGAAATCACGGACGCCGTGTCCTCCGGGCTAAAGAGGAGGGAGACCTTCCAGCATGTTATCAGCATTCAGTTCAAAAGCCAGCATCTCTGATGGTATGGGGGTGCATAAGTGCATACGGTATGGGCAGCTTGCATGTTTTGGAAGGCTCTGTGAATGCTGAAAGGTATATAAAGGTTTTAGAGCAACATATGCTTCCCTCCAAACAACGTCTATTTCAGGGAAGGCCTTGTTTATTTCAGCAGGACAATGCAAAACCACATACTGCAGCTATAACAACAGCATGGCTTCGTCGTAGAAGAGTCCGGGTGCTAACCTGGCCTGCCTGCAGTCCAGATCTTTCACCTATAGAGAACATTTGGCGCATCATTAAACGAAAAATACGTCAAAGACGACCACGAACTCTTCAGCAGCTGGAAATCTATATAAGGCAAGAATGGGACCAAATTCCAACAGCAAAACTCCAGCAACTCATAGCCTCAATGCCCAGATGTCTTCAAACTGTTTTGAAAAGAAAAGGAGATGCTACACCATGGTAAACATGCCCCGTCCCAACTATTTTGAGACCTGTAGCAGAAATCAAAATTGAAATGAGCTCATTTTGTGCATAAAATTGTAAACTTTCTGTTTAAACATTTGCCATGTTATCTATGTTCTATTGTGAATAAAATATTGGCTCATGTGATTTGAAAGTCTTTTAGTTTTCATTTTATTAAAATTTAAAAAACGTCCCAACTTTTCCGGAATTCGGGTTGTATTTTAACGATGCTAACTTTTTATTACTAATAAAGGTCAATGTCATAAAAAAAATTCTAATGATAATTTAAAAAAATGCACAAAGAAAATTACTTAAGAACATTTAAAATTAGCATAAATTAAATGTACAACAATATTAGCATAATTTATGGATAATTTACAATTATACAGTACAATAATAGTAAAATTAAATTAAAATTACAATAATAGTTCTAATTATTAAATTATTAAAATATTAAATATATAAAATATATTTCTTTAATTGGAATACATACTACCATACTTTGCTTTTATTTAGCATGGATGCATAAAATTTATTAAAAGTGACAGTTATTGATTATAATGAGACAAAGTTTCTTGAACACGAAATAACCATATTAGAATAATTTCTGAAGGATCATGTGACACTGAAGACTGGAGTAATGGCTGCTAAAAATATATTATATTATATGATAATATAATATAAAATTATATAAAAATTATAATAAATTACACTTACATTTTATAAATATTTCAAAATATTAATTTTAATCAAATAAATGCAGAGGTTGATAACAACAGACTTCTTTCAAAAACCTAAAAATTTACCATCCGATGATAGTGCCATTCATAATATAATATACAATAAAAAGTTTTTGCTTAAAAAAACTTTATAGCAAAAATACGTATTGTGTAATGGAAATGTTTTATATGTGTGTGTGTGTGTGTGTGTGTGTGTGTGTGTGTGTGTGTGTGTGTGTGTGTGTGTGTGTGTGAAATGATCTGGACAAGCTTTTTATGATTCAACAAAGAGCTTCTTTTTTAAACCCGTATTCAAACATATTTAGACACTAATACACATCACATCTGCAACACCTAAATTATTTATGTATGCTATCGATCCTGTATCATGGTAAGCTGTCTAAAACATAGATGCAGAAATATAGAGATGCTCTTGAACATACAGGCATTCACACACTCACTTTGATTATGCAAAGAGGCATCCCATGATGCTTTGGGGTGCATCACAGGTCTCCTCATTCTGGGATGGTGGTGTTGCTTTGGCAACAGAGGAGGAGGGGAGAGAGAATGTGATCTGAAGGAGCTCAAGATGTTCAGTAACCGTGGTGATGTTTTCCTTCAATGACCTCCACCTCATCAGCCAATCACGGAGAGTGCATGAGAGCCATCATTCTCTCTCTCTCTCAAATTGAGTCAGACAGACAGAGGTGTTCACAAGGGCTACACCACACCTACGTTAAACCCATGGGTACTTAAGGATTTCCAGGATTTCAGAAATATGGAAAAGTTTTACATTCTAAAAGGACAAATGAGCTCCGGTCCTACATGACGAAATACCAACACAAATTTTGGATGCGGCAAAATACAGTATTCAAGATTGCAGGGTTTGCATTGATGTTGTGTTTGTGTACGTTCACTGTTGTGTTTGAGTACGCTCACTGTGTTTGCTAAAAAGGTGAAATTTAATGCCTGTTGGCACAGTCTTCTAACATGTAAGGTCTTTGACAGACACAGAGGAAATCAGATGAACAGCGCTACAAACACAGAGTGACTGCAAAGAAATCTCCAAAATCATGACATCATCAGAATATGCCTGATATTCAGACTCACACTGGGCCCTAGTGGAGAGATTCAATATTACTGTTGACCTAATAGAAACAGATAAAAAAAAAACATCCATACACGCTTATTTTTTGTTACATATGATGTGGCAAAATGCTAAAGTCAACATGAAATCAAAACTGACCCTATTTACTTTCCTAATGTTTGGTACTGGTCATATTGAGAGCAATAACTCAGAAACGACGAGAGACGAATCAACTTCAACATATGCCTATAACAGTATATAGCTAACTGTTCCGTTAATATTAACCGTTTCCGTTAATATTTCCAAAATTACAAAGTGAAAAAAAATTAGAAGAAACATAATTCATGTTAAATATGAAATAAAAAGCTAAATTGTAGGCCTATAATTCATTGTAAGCTATAATAGATCTGTTTTAAAATACCATTTTTTTTAAATAATAAATTGTGGAGTAAATAGCCTAATCTATTGTTATCCTCGCAGGACGTTAGTTGTTTGGTAATTATTGCGGGGCAAATTACTTCATAATCATAATAAAATTAATAGGCCTAATAAAAATAAGAATGTAACAGGCTTACATTCATTGGAAATGCCAAATATCTTAATATTGCAAACAATTTATGTTTTTGACAATATGAATCGTTTGGTTTGTAATGCGTATGTATATATGTATATAGAGTTTTCTTTATTTTCATGACTATGAAAATTGTAGAGTCACACTGAAGGCATCAAGGACTATTTGACCAAGAAGGAGAGTGATGGGGTGCTGCGCCAGATGACCTGGCCTCCACAGTCACCGGACCTGAACCCAATCGAGATGGTTTAGGGGTGAGCTGGACCGCAGACAGAAGACAAAAGGGCCAACAAGTGCTAAGCATCTCTCGGGGAACTCCTTCAAGACTGTTGGAAGACCATTTCAGGTGACTACCTCTTGAAGCTCATCAAGAGAATGCCAAGAGTGTGCAAAGCAGTAATCAAAGCAAAAGGTGGCTACTTTGAAGAACCTAGAATATGACACATTTTCAGTTGTTTCACACTTTTTTGTTATGTATATAATTCCATATATAATTCCACATGTGTTAATTCATAGTTTTGATGCCTTCAGTGTGAATCTACAATTTTCATAGTCATGAAAATAAAGAAAACTCTTTGAATGAGAAGTGTGTCCAAACTTTTGGTCTGTACTGTGTATATATATATATATATATATATATATATATATATATATATATATATAATGTAATGTAATTAATAAATTCACACACACACACACACACATATATATATATATATATATATATATATATATATATATATATATATATATATATATATATATATATATATATATATATATATATATATATATATATATATATATATATATATATATATATATATATATATATATATATATATATATATATATATATATATATATATATATATATATATATATATATATATATATATATATATATATATATATATATAATCAAACAGATGCTGTCTGCCCCTACTTTTTTAATGCAACATTTCACTCACAATTATTTCATATTGCAGAAAAAATGGGTTTCCAATTGAGAGTTCAGGCAGACTTAAATAATAATAATAAACATTATTATTATTAATATTATTAAGCATAATTTTATTATTATCATATCCTGCTCTTAATTTATAAAAATCCTAAAACAATTACTACTAATTAATAACTAATATTAATATTATGTATTAATATTTTAACTACTACTATCAATAATATCAATTTTTGGATAATATTTTAAATAATAACAAAAATAATAACTATATAATAATTATTTTAATTAATTAGAAATGTTATTATTATTATTATTATTATTAATGAAAGGAAAATAATAATTAAGAATTAATTAATAATAAATTAAACTAATAATAATTATTATTATTATCATTAGTAGTAGTAATATTAGTAGTATTAATGAAATTATTTACCAAGTCTACAATCAGCCAATCAACAGATCAGTCAATTAATAAGTCGATCAAAGTTCAAAAAAGATGTTTTGAATAGTTGATGTGAGTTCGGGCAGCTGGAAGCACTTTAAACTTTTTCATGTTCTCTCTGAGGAGCAGCAATTAATGTGTGCCGGCATGCATGAACTTGCGAGTGTGTGTCTGTTGGTCTCTGGGGGCAGAACAGCAGCGTGTGACCCAAAATCATGCTTCTACAAGGCATTTATCATTACAGACCCACACCATCCTCCATAAAACCATATCTGACACACACAGTGTGAAAAAAAAAATTTAAACTAATTTTCTGAAATGTGTGTGTGGCCTCATCACCCAGGTGCAGACGGTCACCAGACGGTACACATGCACATATTTAAATCTTACATGTTGTAATTTTGTTTAGGAGATTGTCTACAATAGCCTATATTTTCCTAACTCAATGGAATTTCATAACTAAAAGATGACTAGGAACATGCAACTGTCATATAATTAATAACACACTAATTATAATTATTTATATTAATTCATTATAATTGGTTTAATTGTATAGTATACAGATGATACATTAAAAATACATACAGATTGACATTTTCAACACGATCTTCATCCAGCTGTGGGACTGAGATTAGCTAGATTCCAGGATTATAATTTCACTGAGAATTTACAAGTGAAAGGAGGTAAAAGAGCTCTTCAGGCTTACAAGTATCTTAAAGTATCATATATAAGTGCTGTAAATCTGGATTAATTTAGGTAATAAAGGAACTAAATAATGAGAAGACCATGGCCATACTGTAATAAGGGTGTTTTAATCATTTGTGAATTAGTGAGACGAGATCCAGGAGGCAAATGAGAAGGATTGAGTGAAAGAGTAAAATTTCTGTATCATTTGCAAGTTAATCACTGTCCTGTATGAATCAAGTCTGCTGAGAGAGAATACCACAACAGTCCAAAGGGTCCGAAAAAAAAAGTCCAGAAACACTGTGCAGCATTCAATAGCCATGATTTAATGCTTACTGTAATATTGATTTTAAATAAGAGCCCATTCCTCAGGGAGTACTGCATATACAAACAAACATAGGAAATGATTAGGTGTTGGATCATTTAGCTGTAGGTGGCTGCTCACTGCTTCTTTTAAGTTTTTTTTTCATTGTTTAATAATCTTTGCAGTTTTGGGATCAGAAAGATTGTTGTTGTTGTTGTTTTTAAGAAATTAATATGCTCTTAATATTTTTTTCTTTTCATCAAAAAATCAGCATATTAGCTGCATAATACAATTAAAACAGAAAAAAAATTAAATTGTATAAAATGATATTTATTTTACTCATTATAAAACATGTAAAAATATTTTTGAACGATGGTAATTTTTGTACGATAGTACATGCTGTACATACATACATAAATCTAAATTTTTTTGTGGTTGGGGCAGAGTGGGTAAAAAGATGGGTAAAAATCTGAACTACTGCCCCAACCACCAAAAAAAAAAAAAAACGATAAAACCAATACAAAAGCTTTGTGAGAGTCAGATTATGTTTGTGTGCAAAGATTTACCCAAACACTATGACGAAAGTCCCTAAAAACCCAGTTTATAGACTGTCTCATGCCTTAAACTTAAAGATAAGCTTTGTTTGTAACTAATTCTAATGCAGAAAACAGGATCAAATCAGTGCACATGCTCAATGAATGACTGTCACATGCTCTTCTGTTTAAATGAGTGTGTGAGATATTATCTGGCACTCAGACTGCAGCAGATGAGAGAGGAGGGAAAGGCCATCTGCCTGTATAACTCCCCCCTGCGCCCTCAAACACCCCCCAAAACACACACATTATACACACCTCAAAATATCTCAAATGTACACATGCTGTTTGTAGACCATGAAACCAGATATTGCATCACTCATCCACTTTAAGCTATCGGCTGATCTGTAACACAACTTACGTGTTTTTCCTATGTGTTAAAGAACTGAGGGACGAATCAAAATTACTGCAAGAAATGACACAGGTTATACATATAATATAACATAATATAATATAATTATTTATATTCATAAAAACAAACTGTTTAACTTCAAATCTAACCAGATCACAACTTAAAGCTATGAGGACCTGCCAGCACACCAAAAAAATGTAAACAGATATTATATTGTAGCCTTTCAAAGCTACACACACAAATACACACACCTCTGTTGAGTTTACAGTAAAATAGTTTTATTAGGGCAGAGAGTCTGGCTGCTACCCTGAGAATGTACCAGAGATTCAACAACACTCTGAACAAGATCAATAGAGAGCTGCTGGGTAACAGACCATTATCAGATGGAGTACCTTTGACTGGCATTTACAGGACAGAAGTAAATGTGATCTAAAAAGAATTACAGTGCAGAAAGAACGAGCATAATAAAACAAACAGAGAGGGCGAGAGAAATATATAGAAACACATAACTAGTCGTTATGTGATCAACAGATTTCTGAATAACAGAGCTTCACTACAGTCCTGAATGATAAAAAAGACTCATAAATTATAAACTGTTCATAATAAGACTATAGAGCAATCTAATAGTTCTTATAAAAAACATTTAGGCCAATTCTAAAACTCTAATGGTTTGGGTCAGTGGGATTTTTTTTTTCTTTTAAGCTTTGTATTTATAAAAGAATATAGCAGCACAACTGTTTTCAACACTGATAAGAAATGTTTCTTGAGCATCAAATCAGCATATTAGGATCATGTGACTTTGAAGACTAAAGTAATGACTGCTGAACAGGAATAAATTACATTTTAAAATATATTAAAACTCATATTCATTTTAAATAGTAATATTTCATGAAATGACCGTTTTTACTGTATTTTTGATCTAATAAATGCAGACTTGGAGTGCACAAGAAACGTATTTCCAAGGTTAGCAGTGAACTAATTTATAAACAAGTGGAGTCATGGACTATTCAGAGACACACACACACACACACACACACACAGGGAGACTTTCATGGTGTTGCTGACTAAGTAGAAGCAATATACTGTGAGAAGGGCGACCTCATTTCTGATCACATGACTCATGCACACACGCACGCACACACACACACCCACACACACACACAGACGTTCCAAGAAAACACACACTTGCACACAGCTTCTGAAAGAAAGAAAGAAAAAAAGAAAGAAAGAAAGCATGTAACAAAATAACTTATTCTAGACTACTGATAAGACTGAAGTCTTGTCTTGTGTGTACATTATTTGAATACTTTTTAAACACAGCTTAAATAAAATCACAATAACATTCAAAAGGCTACCATTAATGTGATCAAAAATATTGACAATATTGTGTAATATTATTATAATTTAAAGTTTTTGATTTATGATTATTTATTTATTTTTATGTTAAAATGTAATTTATTCCTTTGATGGCAAAGCTGAATTGTCAGCAGCCATTACTCCAGTCTTCAGTGTCACATGGTGTTTTAAAAATAATTCTAATAATTTGGGACTCTTTGATGAACTGAAAGTTCAAATGAACAGCTTTCATATGAAATTGAAATCTTCTTTAACAATGTACTGTAAAAGTTTTTACGGACACCGTCGATCAATGTGTTTTTGCTTAATAAAAGTCAAAAAGAAATAACAAAGTATTAACTGTAGTGTGAATCAAATTACAATTATGATTTCAAACTGTAACCCACCTCACAGTTTTAAGAAAACTGGCACATGTTTTAGGAATCCGTTCAGCTGTCTGAATCTTAAAAAAAGAATGATTTGTTTGCAAATCGGACATAACCAAAGACCAAACAATCACAGACATTCACAATCAAGATTCCACGCACTCCTCACTCATTATGTACTGTACATGCATACAGAAGCATGTTTACTGCCTGCTATTACAGTAGCAGTGATTCTGTGACCCTGAGTAGGTGTATGAATCAATAATTCAACATCAACACCATGCCATTCTCATTTTCATTCTTATTTTACGCTTAACTCTAGTGGAAATACAGCTTTAACTGAGGAGGTATGGGTGTGTTTGAGTGTGTGATCGGTCATCTGCCTTACAGTGTACTGATTCTTACTTTACTTTTGACTCTTGTGGAAATATGGCTGTAGGGGAGGAGGTATGGTAGTTTGTGAGTGTGTGATCTGTCCTCAGACACAGTGTTCTCAGCAGGGAACTGAAGCTCTAGATGGAGCCTCAAGCATGTATCAACCTTTAACTGTCAACCGATACCGCAAACACACTCAAAGAAATGCCAAATGCTAAAAATGTAAAAGATATTTGTTTACAGCTTTAAAGAGGTATAAGTTTCATAAAACCCACTAGGACATAGCTTTCTGTTGACTTTTATCCCCCAAATATAACACTCACACAAATCTCAATGCACCTTTACACAAAGAAAGTGAATGAAACCATTAAGTGTTTTAATACGGACAGACTTTTTGTATAAATATTGTTATGCGTATTTTTATGTTTCAATATATAGCCATACATGGTTCACGCAGTGTACTAAAAGTATAGCTAGTTTCCCCTCTATGAAAATGTATTATTTAATATATTGTATTATATTTTCATAAAGTGTTATAGTTTCATAAAGGCCATTTTCTTTACTGGGACATCAGTTTTTACTATGCTTGTGGAGATATTCCCGGTACCCAGGATGTAAGCAAAACCTGATCCACATACACACACACACACAGAGAGAGAGAGAGAGAGAGAGAATTATTACCATAAATACACTTGTTTATACCTGTTCTCTCCTACCATGGACACCTTAAACATCTGCTGCTCATGTATCACTAAATAATAGACAAAAGTCCTGGAATCATTCATTACTCAATTACAATCACAAATGCAGTTACTTACTGATGTGCTTCTGCTTTGAATGAATGGAAAACAATCTTGCAACTGCCACAGATGCAGAACACAAACTTGCTTTTCCAGGCAAGCAAATATGATTACAAAGCAAGACTGAGATGATCAATCCTATAACTGATGATTACATACACATAGAACAAAGCATCTGAATAGATGGATAATGGACCCTTCTCCACCTCTCCAACAAAATCACCCTCTTCATCTCCCCCTTGATGTGTCTCTCTCATTCTCTCCATCACCCCCTTCCCCTCCCCCACATCATTCCTTCTTCATGTTTGTGCATGTGAGCAATAGAGAGAGACACAGTATTACACAGCTTCTCTCATTAATGGTGTGGAGCGAAGCTCATTCATCACATACGTGCATGTGCGACTGTGGATTCTGCTGCAGCGGCTCCATGGTGCATGAGTGCTCACCAGGGACAAACCCCCAAAAAAGAATTTAACTCTCTGACCTCTCACTGCCCAGTACACAAACACTGTACAATTATAGCTAAGCACATTAAAAAGCCCAGTCTGCTCGAGGTATGAGAAAATCCAGTTAACAGATAAAAAAAAAAGAATTATATATATATATATATATATATATATATATATATATATATATATATATATATATATATATATATATATATATATATATATATATATATATATATATATATATATATATATATATATATACTCCATTTATGCATTTACACTTTTATCCAAAAGCAAAGGAACAAAGAGAAAGAAATAGTTTTGATAATAGCTAAACGTAAATCAACATTAAAATGAACTATATTTTTAACATTTGTACTGTTCACTGTTTTACTGTTCCATTCACAAGAAAATCCATAAAAACAGTTAACAGCTGTTAATAAAATATGTACTTATACGATTCTTTTGATAATCTTTAAGAAAATGTACATTACAAAATGAATTTTGCTTTGCATTATTTAACTACAGTTTTCACACGTTTATAATGTATTTACAATAATATTATACTTTCCAGATTTGTTTAAGGTGTAAAATAACCTTTCCTAGTATCCAAATGGTATACATAACCTCTGGATTTTTCTCATCTGCTCAAAGACAACTGAGAATATGAACAAGTGGTCAGCAAGTTGATTCAAATGTCCTGGAGGATCCAGTAGCTTCACTTATCCATGCTCTGTACACTGTCCTGGGGCACAAACGTGAAGCCAGCTAACCTTCACATGACCTCTGCCAATGGCAATCAGCTGTACCTCTCTCTGTTCTTTTACTCTCTTCTTTGCTCAGTTCATTTGTGTAAAAAAATATGTAGACTTTATACCAGATGTGGAAGAGGAGAATGAACGTCCAAGCCCACAATGACACAGCTTCATAATTCAGTGATTATTTTATTTTCCTATCTCTGTCTCTTAAGTGTAACAGATTGTTTTTTTAATACCATTACTCAAAACACACCTGAATAATCAATGAATGTACAAACACTCAGATTAGTTGTTAAAGCTCCTCATGAAACGGACACCTACATTGGCCCCAAAAGATGAGGCCTTTCATTAAACCACAACAACACCCAGGGGACTGATCTGAGATCAGGACAGTGACACTCAGACGGCCTGACACCCAAAACACAACAGATGGTTCCCTGTTCCTACAGCAACCCTCAGCGTAACGTGGTCTGCAGAAATTTGCATCGTGTGACATAGCTTTAAAACCATGAGATCTGTAGATCAAATTAAACCAAGAAAATTCACAGGACCCAAACACTGAATCTTATTGTATTAGGAAAAAAGTGGAACATTTTAATATATATCACTGAAATAAATTATACCACATTTATATACCATGGTATTAACAGGGTTACATCCACCATAGACATCACAAGGGACAAGTATTCCTGAATATTAAAGTTAAAGCTTGATCATTGGGAATTTCAACAGTCAGTTCTTCAACTATTACAACTGGTTTCCAGTTTTGGGTATAACCATGATACATGTCCAAAAAGGCACGGTATTACAAGAGAATGTTTTATAGCAGAAGTACTGGGATACTCTGATGGGAAACCCAGACAAAATTACCAACTCAGAACCCTATATAAAGCAAACACTGTCTTTGGCAAATGAGACTTCCTAATTGCTATCCTATTAGATGCATGTGATGTACTGGTGTGTGTGTGTGTGTGTGTGTGTGTGTGTGTGTGTGTGTGTGTGTGTGTGTGTGTGTGTGTGTGTGTGTGTGTGTGTGTGTGAAAGCACATGTGTGTCTCTGTCCCACAATGCCAAGGCAATTACCTCCTCCATACAAGAGTGCAGAACAGATTAACCTCCATCTTTATGATGTCTCTCTGTTTGTCATTCAGATGTATAAAGATTGTCCTGTCCTCTGTTTTCTCTCATAATTTCATTCATCTCACTTTGTCCTCTTATATTATTATTTCAAAAAAATATGTTACAATTCCTGACCCATTATGTACTGTAATCCATACATATCCATAAAATCATTTTGGATTCAAAGCATTTGACTGGAATAAAAGTTTTTCCAAAGTATAAATATAATAAGACTGAAACACTTCCACAAGGATCCTTCACGTCTTAAACCACATCACATAACACACTCCGGTTTAAAATATCACAGCAGCAACATAAGAACAAACAGGAACCGCAGAGGTAACACTGAAGAAGATCTGTCTGGGTGTGGTGGATATAGGCTTTGTGTATGTGTTTCTATATGGTGTGAAATGATAGACAGTTAGCACAGCTAACATCCGCATGCTTCATTCCATCACTCTGTACAGAACAAACATCAATAAATCAGTATGAGATGTATAATACACAAGTGTCTACGCGTGCGTAAAATCTCTCAGAACGTGCTGCAGTGTGATGCTCTCATTTTTAACCTGAATACAGAACAACAGACACATATCATGGCTGGTTGTTTATGGAACATACGTGTGTGATAATGTGAGAAGGATGCCGAGCGGTAAATGTAAAGTGTAACCTTGGCACTGCAGCACAGATTTACCACACACACACACTGAACTCAATAGCAGTAACAGATGAGATGTTGCCATCCCACAAAAATCACTCTGTCTCTCTAATAACATGTATGTGTGCACATGTACCTTTTTCTTTTGATCCTTTGAGGGTTTCCTGCTCTTCCTTTTCCTTTCCTTTTCATCCTCCAGTGCGTTAACATCCACATCTTTATTCTTCTTAATCTGAGACGCCGCATGAGCCATTATCAAGCATCAGGCACGTCCCCACAGCAACCATACACACACACACACACACACACACACACACAAACACACACACACACACACCCACACAAACACACTCAGAATACAAACATCCAGAATATGCAACAAGAATTCCAAATTCCTTAAAAGATTCCAAAAAATTCCAACAGAAAGAGTGGAAGAAAGGGATTCCGTCCAGAAAAGAAAAAGAAAAAAATAATCGACTACTCCGTTTGCTCTCCTCCAGCCTTTGTCATTGGCTGCTCAAGGAACCATATCCAGAGAGAAGAAGATACAGAGAAAGAGGATGGGAGAGAGGAAGAGAGATAGATGGTGACACCATCTTCACCAGGCATGAGTGAACGACTGAATGAGAGAAAGAAAGAGAGAGAGGGGTGGAGGAGGGCAGCTGGGGTGGTTACTACGGAAACCACGTTCTCTCCTCTGCCGTCCCCAAACGGTCCTACCTGAACCGTGTACTTGTCGCGACAACCAACATCAGTGTGTGTGTGTGAGTGTGAATATATGCGCATATGTGTAGGCCCCCCACTAGCACCATGTGTGTGTGGATGGTGGCTGTAGGGGAGGGGTGTGACACAATTTAGCTCATGCATGTGCGATTTCTCCTTCACACACACACACACACACACACACGCATAATTTGATGTGAGGGAGGGTACCGTTACTACTCCAATCCCATTATGTTACCAGCTGACCCATTCTAAATAGAGGAGGTGGTATATTTACGCATATTTTAAGGCATACAAACTTAGATATGAACAAAATTTTTCATGTATCACTATATTTAGATCATGTTTTGGGGGATTTGGGGTGAATTCATGTTTAAGGACACCAAAAATCAACGTGGCCATAAAGCCCAACGTGTTTCCCATCGGAAAACATGAGAGATGACTGAACAGGAGAGAAAAATGATTGTGGTTCACACACGCAACAGCTCTCAGCTTCTCTCTGATTTCAATGACATTATGGAGTATGGAGTGATGGCAGCCATGTTGGTTTCTCCTGCATATCAGCCACCTGAGTGCAGAAGGGTCCTTGGCAACTCCAAGACTGTCTCAGTTAATGCCTGTAAGAAAAAAACCTCTGTACTTAATGTTGTGTGTGGGTCAAAAACAGAAAATGAAAAATTAACAAAAAGCAATCCATTCCATTTCATTTCAGATATAAATTGTAAAAAAAAAACAAAAAAAAAAACTGTAAATTATTGTATTATTTACAAACCCGATTCCAAAAAGGTTGGGACACTGTACAATTTGTGAGTAAAAAGGGAATGGAATAATTCACAAATCTCATAAACTTATATTTTATTCACAATAAAATATAGATAACATGTCAAATGTTGAAAGTGAGTCATTTTTAAATGTCATGCCAAATATTGCCTCATTTTGGATTTCATGAGAGCTACACATTTCAAAAAAGTTGGGACAGGTAGCAATAAGAGACCGGAAAAGTTAAATGTACATATAAGGAACCGTTGTTATCAGCGCTCATTTCAGAAGTCAGCATCTCTGATGGTATGGGGTTGCATGAGTGCATGTGGCATGGGCAGCTTACACATCTGGAAAGGCACCATCAATGCTGAAAGGTATATCCAAGTTCTAGAACAACATATGCTCCCATCCAGACGTCATCTCTTTCAGGGAAGACCTTGCATTTTCCAACATGACAATGCCAGACCACATACTGCATCAACATCATGGCTGTGTAGAAGAAGGATCTGCGTACTGAAATGGCCAGCCTGCAGTCCAGATCTTTCACCCATAGAAAACATTTGACACATCATAAAGAGGAAGATGCGTCAAAGAAGACCTAAGACAGTTGAGAAACTAGAAGCCTGTATTAGACAAGAATGGGACAACATTCCTATTCCTAAACTTGAGCAACTTCTCTCCTCAGTCTCCAGACGTTTGCAAACTGTTATAAAAAGAAGAGGGGATGCCACACAGTGGTAAACAAGGCCTTGTCCCAACTTTTTTGAGATGTGTTGATGCCATGAAATTTAAAATCAACTTATTTTTCCCTTAAAATGATAAATTTTCTCAGTTTAAATATTTGATATGTCATCTATGTTGTATTCTGAATAAAATATTGAAATTTGAAACTTCCACATCATTGCATTCTGTTTTTATTTACAATTTGTACAGTGTCCCAACTTTTTTGGAATCGGGTTTGTATTAGGTCTTTATTAAGATTCAAGAATAAATTACTTTTTATTTAATAGAAACAATTTTTTTTAAATCACAAAAGAACATGATGCCTGCACACAAATAAATTAAAAGTCAATGCACATTAATTACATTACAGATTTACTATATGATTTTATTTATAAAACTTAGATAAATCTTATATAAAACGTTCTATAAATTAAAAGTGGTATTTATTGGAAAAAATAATACTTTATTTATAATATTTTTGTGATGATCATCTTAATTTTGTGATTTGTACTAATTTGGATCTAAGTATATTTTTGGAAAAAAGTATCAGATGAAAAAGCTTGGTGTACAAACAAACTCTTTGTCTCACTGAGAGAGTGGTCTGTTTTGGCTCACTTTCAGCCTGGCCCAGTTCCCTTTGCTCTGGATCCACTGTTACTGCCACAAATACAGCTCAGAGGGGTCCATTACCCATCAGAGTGGGCAAACAGCCAAACACATATACTATCTCTGTCTAGGAACACTGTATAAAAACAAAAGCAGTACTTTAAAAACACATACATACAAACCCAGCAACCTTTTTTACCCCTACTCTTCAAAATCCCACCCAACCATTCATCAAAAAAATGATGATAATTACCAAATGATTGGTTGTACAGATGCTGTACTGATCACAGCAGATCAGAGTCCAGATATGAAGAGGAATGAGGTGCATGTTGTGTTTTGAAATCAAGGGTAAGCAACTTTCTCCACTGATGGCCATTCATACACAGATATGTATTCTGATTATATATACAACATACACTACTATCCAAGTTAGGTTCAGCAAGATTTTTCAATGTTTTTGAAAGAAGTCACTTATGTTCACAACCCCAATATTATGTGAAATATTATTACAATTTAAAATAGTCTGTTTTCTACTTGAATGTATTTTAAAATGTAAATTATTTCTGTGATGGCAAAGAAAGATGATTTTTCAGTAGCCATTACAACAGTAAAGTCTTCAGTGTCACATGATCTATCAAAAATTATTCTAATATGATAATTCAGTTGTGCTGCTTAATATTTTTGTAGAAACTGTGATGCATTTTTTTTCAGGATTCTCAAGCTGTGTGATGATGTAAATGTCTCCCATGGTTAATGGTTAATGGAATGCATCCTTGATGATAAATGTAATTTCTTTTTAGAAAATAAATATAAATAAAAAACAACAAAAAAAAACATGTTTGAACGCTGTAAATCACAGTTTTTTCATTTATTAGTGGAACTATCTTACGTGTCTACACAGCTGATGACAGTCACTAGTAAAAGAGCTATGGATATAAGACCATGCAATTACAAAAAACCCACCCGGCAATGGTCAGAAACTTGCCAAAGCCAAATGTACTTGCCAAAACATTCATTTTGAACCCTGGCTTATAGGGCCACTGTCGATAGGGACATCCAGGAACGTTATTCTGGACATTGTATCATCTGGTTGACATTTGCAAAACAGTTGTGTCCTTTATGGCCTTGCCCATTTTCTAGGGCTAGAGAAAAGATGGCTCTCCTATAAAATTTTGTCCTGGCTGCTGTGGATTTCAGTGGCGATCCTGCCTTCAGTCCACATTTAGACACGTTGAAGCAGTGTAAGGATCATTTAAAATGTTCACCTTGAGCTTATAATTGAGATCTCAACACTGAGAACAATAACATATACATCTACTGCCTACAGGGGCGTCGGACTGGGGGCAAAATCAGTGTTCCTGGTTGTTCCTGAACCAAATGTTCCTGATCCTAGTATTTACAGTGGTGCTCTACTGCCCTTTAGTGGTCTAAAAGAGAACACGAAGCAATGTAAAAATGAAACCTAGTAGAGACTTACTCTGAATAAAGAAAACATATAAATAAATATTCTCTGATTCCTCTAAATGAAAAGAGGTAAAACAAAAAAACTAAACATTGTGCGTTCCTGTAGGTAGTCAAAAGCAATACATCGTTATTCACACATACAATAGCCTCTTTTTATATTAATAGCAAGAAAATAAAGGTCTGTTTAAAATAACACACAAAAATTATTCTAAATGGCACTTTGGGCCTCCTATTAAAGAATAAAACATTACTATGCATATTTAAACACATTTCTACGATGTCCACCTTTCAAACAGATTATAAAACCCAGATGTAATGTTCAATGCATGAAATCATTCAATAAAACCGAACTAATGCTCTCAAAGCATGTAATATAATGTTGTGGGCATGCTTCATGCTTTTGAATCTCACCAGCCAATCACAGCATTTGTCTAAAGCCCACAGACAATCATCTGAAAACCTGCTATAGGACACGTTTTTATAATTAAGGTCCCATCCAGTCAAAGGTGAATGGTCAACTGGTGTTAATGTGTAACGTCAAACTCCTGGAGGGCCACTGTCTCCAACCAGCTCCAAAACACCTGCCTGGAAGTTTCCTAGTAATCCTGAAGACCATGATTAGCTGTTTTATTTGTGCTTAATTAGGGCTGGAGCTAAACCTTGCCAGACAGTCAGGGAACCCCTGTTGAAATACTGACTTTATGTCCTTTTTGGTTTCATGAAATTTAATGTGAACTTGACAGCCACTTCAAATATAGATCCATAAATTCATGAAATCTGTGTCTCTTGCTAGATGTTTTAGGTTGTCCCCCTCTTTCTCTTTTTCTTTATATCCTTTTTTCTCTATAATGAATCCAGGTCACACTCGATTGCTTCCTCTCCTCTCTGGAGAGATGACAGGTGACATTAACTCTCTGGCTCTGTATGGTAACCTAGTTAGCCGCCTTTTTTTCGCCACACACACACACACACACACACACACACACTGTTTCAACTGGATTGTATTACCGTACTTCACCACATGGGGACAGAGTGAGTTACACAAGGTAAATGTCCCTGTTACTAAATGCTAGAAAAGATCATAATACACTCTTCAAGGATTCACATTTAAAATGCTCAAATTTTTAAATAGCATTTATATGTTACTCCATAAAAGACAGTGAGAGCCTTCTTGCCATATTTGGAGGCATCCATAAGTGATCACAATAAAGATGCAGAGGGCTGAGTTTAATCTATCCTCTCTTGTGTAAATGTCACAATGCCCATGGCATCCATCTTTTAGCTCAAGTTAGCTGTATAAATAAATCTGATCCCTGAAAAACACTTACACAACATAAAGAGGAACAGATCGATCTTGAAGTGGACCTTGTAATTCTTGCATATGGCTGGCTTTCAGTGTCACAGCTGTAAATCAAAACACTTGCGTCACCGTAGTGATGTTACTTTTTTTTAACCTTAAGGTCAAAGTGACAGGGTTGTCTGTAAACACCGCAAAGTTTAGAACAACCATATTTAAACTGCCATTCAAAAGTTTGAGGTTGAAAATAGTTTTTAAGCCTTTGAAATAAGTCTCTAATGTTAAAATAACCAATTTATTTACAGGATTCTTTGATGAAGAGAAAGTTCAAAAACAGATTAAAATAATTTGAATATTAATTCCTATAATCTTTTATCTTTTAATATTTTATTATAATCTTATTTAACCTATTACTTCAGTATATACAACCTCAGCTGGGCATGTAAAAGTGAATGTGCTTACATTTTCCAACCCGACCATCCCGATGAAAAATCTCAATAGTGGAAAGAGAAAAGTTCCCATAATTGTTATAGCAAAAAGAAAGGAAAAGGAATGATTTTACGCTCAGGTGGAGCTAGTAATTTCAGTGCATAATGATGAACTCAGAAGGGTTAGTGTCTGTGGAAAGATCCAGTAAGGGAGGAAATGCAAAAGGTACTCAAATCACAGAAAATTCAGAACTTGTGTTGCTGATGACAATCAGCTCCAGTCGTTGAATTTAAATATATACTGTATATAGTAAATATAAGAATGAATTTATGAATGCAATTCTGCAGTTTGTCTATGTGTGTGCATGTGACATATCTTTGTGTGTGACCATATGTGTGTTCCCATCAGTGGGTCTGTATGCCATCTGCTTGCTTGTGCTAGCACAGGAGTTTCTCTAAGCTGTCAATTTCACAGCCTTGATCCACACATTTACATGGGTGCTATTTACAGATTAAGCTTTATAAACAAACTTCAAAAACTTTAAGAGTAGTTTGACATAAGACCTCTGCTCCAGTTTATTGCAACTGCACATATTCAGTAGGTTTTGAGTAAGGTCACTTGTAACTTATGTTCTATATGCCATTTGGGGACTTAACCAGTATTACATTACACACACACACACACACACACACACACTAAGCTTAGCGCTGTCAATCAGCTTCACCACTTCAAAGATGACTACATGACAGTGATACACCTCAGTTAATGTTTACAGCCAATTTTCTGAATTCCGACACATCACACACAGATATGATCAGGGAGGGTGGATTACAAATATATGAAAACCAGTTAGTCCTCCTTTCTGTGGCAAGCCACAAAATGGATCTGATGTCCCACAAGTTCCAAATAAGCTCTCAGAACTCAAGCTTAAGCTGTTTGTCATTTTTTCTGCAAAAGTAATATGCAAATTAAATTGTATGTATAAAAAATTCTTAAATTAAAATAAATTTGCTTTAGAATTTTCACAATTAATGCCACAGTAAATGTAGTTTATTTGCCATTTACCATTCATGTCTATCTATCTATCTATCTATCTATCTATCTATCTATCTATCTATCTATCTATCTATCTATCTATCTATCTATCTATCTATCTATCTATCTATCTATATCATGGATATATACCGGTATCTTATTTATATACCAATACATAGGAACTTTTAAAACTCTGTATGCCTGAAATCGTAAAAGTTCATATTTCATAAATGTTAAGAAACAGACAGATTTACAGTGCAAATTTACAAAAAAAGTGTGACTGTTCCTTTGTTTCATAGCTTTAAATTCTTTGTAATTGTAATTTAAACTCTTTGTAAATTAGTACTTTCGTATTTGCTTGTCTAACTAATAATGGGTTTAATTTCTTGGAACATCACTTTGATGTTTCCTAATGGTCCCAAGTTGAAATTTAAATTTTATTATAATGGCCACTCATCCTCAAAACATTTCACTGGACACACTTACATGCACACACACACACACACACACACACACACAAACATATCTCCAGGCTGTAATTATGAGAAAAGCTAAACAAGTTTGTGAGTCAGACTTACCATCCTGTCATCTTGTGTTCTGCTGTGTCACAGATCAATCTAGTTTGCTTAATTAAGCACACTGGCAGTGACTCACTGACAGCTGGAGCCTGAGTTAGCATACGTGCTAACAGCAATCTGAGCAAGATCAGACACTGTTAGCGTGCTAATCGCTAATCAGTTTAAGAGATCAGAGGATTAATTTCACTTGCTGTAGTCTGCACAGAGACACAAAAGTACATGCGGGTCTACCTGTAGAAAGAATATCAAGGCAGGAAAATAGGGATTCAGTAATACTGTTGAATAGTTAAAGGGATAGTTCACCAAAAAATTAAACCTCTGCCATTAATTACTCTTCCTCATGTTGTTACAAACCTGTAAGACCTTTACTCATCTTTGGAAGACAAATTAAGATATTTCTGATGGAATCCTTTCTGATGGAAGAGCTTTCTGACCCTTTATAGGGACAGCAATACAACTGACACATTTAAGGCCCAGAAAGATAGCATGAACATCGTTGAAATAGTCCATATGACATTAGTGGTTCAACTGTAATGTTATGAAGCTACAAGAATTCTTTTTGTGTACTTGTTGTGAGTTAGGCCTACTTAATGTTAATGAAAGCAGAAGTGGAAAACATTTTATTGCGTGAACTATTCATTTAAGTGGAAAAACGACTGGACACTGGAGATCTTCACCAAAGAGAAGTCTGTCGCTTCACTGGAGGACCAATTTATGACATTTTAATAAAGATTACAGGGTTAAAAATAAATTAATAAAAGCTAAATAAGAATTTAAAAAAAATACAAAATAAAACTTATGCATTTTTTTTACAATAAAATAAAAATCATGCAATTAGAAAATAATAAATAGGAAGAAGAATTTCTGTTTCATGACAACTTAGGGAAAAATAAATTTAGTTAAATTTGTTTGATTTATTAGATATCAGTTATATCTAACAGAATTCTAAATTTAGCAACTAAAACAAGTGGCAAGCAACATTGTGCTGGCATGTTTCTCTTATGTATATGGAAAACGCAAGTTTACAAACAAAACAACTTTGACCATATTGATTAATCAAAAAAACTGTTTTATCAGACAAATAATGACATCTCTCTCTTTCTCTCTCTCTCTCTAATTTTAGTATACACAGTATATTTATTATCATAAATAAATCATTATATATGAGTATATATATATATATATATATATATATATATATATATATATATATATATTGTATCACACATTCCTGTGTGTGATATGAGAGGATGTAAACACATGCATGCGTACAAACCAGTTTATCAGTATTCTTGTTACTAAATTCAGGATTTTATTTGCATGTGAGTATGTTCATATACAGTATGAGAGAAAGAGACGGGAAAGAGAAAGAGCAAAGGAGAGGGGCGACTGCTGATATTCAATTCTGAAACTCCGCCCCAGGGTCGTCAAGGCAACGGACACAGGAGAGTAACTAATGGCAACACAAATAGAGCACCATGAAAAACACCCTCTCTCTGAGAAAAGAGCACAACACATACACACCCTTCTCCCATAAGCTAAGCACATTTCACACACTCATTAACAGCTTTAAAGCATAGATCACAATGCACTTACCAACCCTTTTGCACTCTATTTTGACCTTAAGCAACAACATTATACTACCCAGACAACTCAAGATCATCTAGACGCAAACACACACCCAGGCTACACACTTAAAAACATGTCCCAACTGTCCCCGCTTCACACACTTGCCCTTTTATTCCCGTCTCACACACATTTCTAATCCTGTAATATGGTTGCCAGTGTGCTGCTGTCTATCGATGTGTGACAGACTGCTTGTTTCAGTGCCTGTGTCTGTACGTCTTCATGTTCAAGTCGTGTTCGACTTCAAAGCATCCCGTTCCTTCCACCTGCCAAGAAGATGAATCTGAAGCCTAGAGTGAGCTATGTGAGTTTGCACATCTGCGTTTGTGCATGAGTGTGTATTTCTGGGACGGCTGTTCTCAGGGTCAGATAGCACTGTGAAAAGAAGGAATCGAGAGCCTTGCGGTGGCTTGATCTATGAATATTAATGACTCGCTCACAGTGACAGTGATTGTCAGTGACAAAGGTACCAAAAGTCATTCATTTTTAACACGAGTCTGTGGTTTGAGGTGACAACATGAGCGACAGACTGTGAGGGGCATGATGCAATATGATGATTATGGATAAGCAATTTACTGGCCTCAATTGATTTAATTGCTTTTACGTAAACAGTCTATGAAAAATAAAAAATCTAAATTATTGCCAAGTATGGTCATTTATAGCTTGACTTTTTGGCAGACATCACCAAGCCTTCTTATCTATCTATCTATCTATCTATCTATCTATCTATCTATCTATCTATCTATCTATCTATCTATGTATCTGCATATATATATATATATATATATATATATATTATATATATATATATATATATATATATATATATATATATATATATATATATATATATATGCTTTCCCCATTTCTCTATCAATTATTTTATAAAACAGTACAATTTGACATTATACAAATATAAAACAATAACACCTACAGAATTCTGAATTATGCTTAGAGACATTTTAACTTTAAATAATAGGAATACAGAAATATGAAATTATGAATAGAAATATGAAATTTAAAAAAAAACAAATAAACTGCATCATTTCACAGATGCTGATCAATGTCCCCTATACTTTCCACAATACAATCAAAATCAAGTCCAACCTATATATATATTAATCCTGTTTTACTCTAAAATACATCACATTATGGAAGTACTGATTTATGAACACTGTTTTTAGTGTCATCCCCAGAAAGGACAGATCATCCAGGTCTGAACCACAATATTACCAGAAGGCAAAGGCCGGTTATTAACCACATTAAGTGCTGATACACGCAGACACATGCTCACCCATCAGAGCTAATCTACTGCTACTTCCCATCAGTGCAATTCTTCATCGGTTCTCATTTCTGTTCCAAGCTCTCTGCTCCATCCATACACTCTCACACAGGCCTGATAATCCCTTATGAAAAGCTGTGCTTCATTTGGTGATTCTGACATAAGCCTTTGATGATTAATTGCAGATTAATAACCAATCCTTCTCTCTGTGCATTCATTTAGCCTATAATCACTGATCTCAAGTAAGTATCAAAGCTCAAGGCCAAACCTAACCTGACTTCCATTCAACTCATAAAGTGAACATGGGAGGACATAATCTGATGTTTTCGCCGTATTCTTAACCGAAAATCAATATCTTATTTGTGTGTGTGTAAAGGATATCGTACAATGAATGTGTGACTGATGGATTATACAGTCATATAGGAAAGGATGTCAATATGTCTGCAAAAGACAGAAGTAAAAAAAGAGAGACACAAAGGTTGTGATCTGAATTTTCTATACTTCATCAGAGAAACAGTTTCTTTTGGTCCTAAATAGGGGTGGGACTGTAAGTATTTGAAAACAATGAGTTATTATTTTTAATTATTATCAATAATTATTTTAGCAGTTTGTTATTTGCTTCCCCTCTAAAAAATGTTATTTACATTTAAAGATATTTTCAAATGAAAAATAAATCAAATGAAAAATAAATTTACAAGTGCTACAAGTGAATTTAGGCATCACGACATTATAACATACAGTATGAAATTTGATTTGATAAAGATCCAATTTAACAGCATTTTTTATTATTTGTGTTTTTAAAGATTAACTGTAAGTGAGTGTTTGATGATATTAGATCAAATCTAAATAAAAAGGTAAATGTGCAATAGATCCAATATTGACCAAAGCAAGTGAATCAGAAGACCACTAAAATTTGCACATAACCAAAGGGGTACCAATATATTGTGTGTACTTCAAGAAAACGCATAGTGTGGTGCAGAGGCTAAGTAACTGTAAGATTGTTGGTTCAATCCGCATTAGCCATCACCAGTTTGCTCTTGAGTGAGTCACTTAACCCTAAGTTGCTACAAGCAGACTGTCCCAATAATAAGCTTTGCCACCACTGCATGAACAAAATCCCATTAAAGATGCAGAATTCACTACATATTCTACCTGATTCTGAAGGAATAAAAAAAGTGTTTACTTGTAAGTAACAAACACTAACATTTCAAATATGTTAAACATTCAAATGTTGGGAAACCAACTATCAAGTTCACAAAAACACCAACAAACTTGCATTTCAGATCTTAAGTTGACATTACTGTACTTCTAACTCCAGTTCTGTCTGTACCATACAGTAATACAGAACTCTTCTTTAAGAGAGCAAAAGGAAATGTGTGCACATCTGTGTGTGCAAATACACACAATGCCATCCACAAGCCATGTTTATATAACTCTCTTCAGTCATGTGGGAGTTCCTCATTTAGTCCAACATAATACACCATTAGCATTGCCATTTCGTTTTCTTGAACTTCCAGCTCTCTTTGTAAAAGTGATCGCTGGTCTCCGGGGCATTTCTGAGCTGCGCTTCTCAGCGCTGGAGTAAGGCCAACAGATGGAGGGAGAGAAACAGCAAGAGGGAGGAACAGGCAAATGTAGGCAGATCTCTCTGGTGATGTTTCTGAAATAGAGCCCTCTAAACACATGCTCAGCAGAAACCCTTCAATCACGTCTACATCTTCAAACAACATCATTTTGTCTTTTTTCTGCTCCGGTTCTCTTATTAATCTCATTAGACCCTTTACTGTCACAGGACATTTCGCCTCCATCACATTTTGAATTCATTATGTTCTGCTTCTACATTTTGTTCATTTCATATCTAATTATGAAGACTGTTACAGACAAATTACTAATTATAGTAAAAAACTATATTTTTGAATAGACTTTATTGTTCAGATTATGTATTTTTAATATATCATACCCACTACAATAACAGTGCATAAAAGTCACAAAAATGCAGTTAAAACATTAAGTGTCACAATTTTCAATACTAAATGCTCAGATTTTTCAACTGTCTTGGCTGAGAGCCTCTGCCACACTACTTATACGCACAATGTAGCTGTTATGAGTATCTGTAGTCTCCAATGGTGTTTCATTTACACCTTCACACCATTAGATATAAGTAGATATAAACGAACACACCCACAATCACAAAGATACATCAAAGATACAAGATACTCATTCATTCTCAAATAAGAATAACTGTATAAGAAACATTCCAGTTTAACACATTCCATAATGCCACTGAGAATATCTGATGTTTGCATATGTGGTTTTAGTTTGCTCTAACTTTAGAAAAAGTTTTAGAACAAATAATTAATGAATCACGATTCCTGATTAAAAGTGTTTATAGAGGTTTCATGCACAAATACATGCATATGCACAATTAGTGAATGAGACATTGTTGATTTGAAGTGAGATATGAGTTAGTCATCGCACTGGTGGAGTAAATGCACATCAAAACATCTCATTATAAAGGCACAAACAACTACTCCTGTAATTATTAGTGCTAGTTTCAGTAAACAGGGCGTGTAATGGAAAACCAGGTAAAATTGTTCTTCCTCTCTTATGCTCAAGTGTTTAACTACTGTTATTGCAACTGCATGGAATTAAAAGTATGTAAACCATTGTGTTGATGCACTGTTGCATGACGACCTACACACCTACTGTATAATGATCTGTTATGTACTCAAAGCCTTCTATTGTGAGTGTTTCATGTTACATACTATGTTGCGTGATGGTAACTTGCTTGTGTGTTTATTGATTCATTCTACCCAAAGGTTGTTCGTTTAAACACCCATGAGGGCTTCCCTATTACCCATGAGCCCTTGGGCAAGGCATTTAACCCCAGTTTACTCCGAAAGGGATGGCTTATGTTGTAAATGTAGTGCACGGTCAAATGTATTACAGTAGAGCATGAATAAATGGAAATGAAAATGAAGGCATACCTTCAAAAGGGAAGATGTATACTTAAAAGGGAACATGGGAAAATCTTGAATATTAAAAATCTAAACTATAAAATTGAAAACAATGGAATTAAATTTTTATACATATACATAGAAATCCTTTAGAGATGGCATTTTGGAACTGTTGTCACTGAATACATGTAATTGCTTAATAAATGTATTATTAATATATTTTTTGTCCATAGAGAGCGTGTGAGAGAGAGAGAGAGAGAGAGAGAGGGAGAGAGAGAGAGAGGATGTATGCATACATGTGCTGGCTGCATGCATGCATGCATGCATGGATACATCCCAGTATAGAGTCTAGAGAGACTCATCGGAGTGATATTTATATATTTATTTAAATATGTTCTCAGAAGAGAAGGGGCAGACAGTGCAATTGGAGGATCGGAGGTCCGGAATATGTGACATGGGCCAAAGAGCTTCATCGCTGCAGAGCCAAATGGCCAGCCACCCTAGTACCCAGACTGCCTCATCAGCACTTCAGACTGTTACAGCTCACTAATGCTGCGGATTCTTTTTTCTGATAGAGTTCTATTAGTTACTTACACACACACATAACACATGGATTTACACTTGCATGCATACTCACACATCACTACGACAATCTAGGACATTGAGATCTTCTGTCAATCAATCTGTAAACACTTTTAACACCTCAGGACTTATAACAAAGGTTATTCATATGGATTTGCTAATCAATCATGGTGATTAATATTAATTGCTGTCAGATCAAAATGTATCCTGAAAGCCTATAGATACGTGCATTATCTCTCTAGTGTAAGACCTGTCTTGCATATGGTACTCTAGTCAGCATGGGGTCTGCTCTCCTTCTGTCTCTCTCCCTGACAGGTGTACAGTTTCGCTCCGCTCCGATCTATCTCGGAGTGCCCTTCCATGTGCTAAATATTTCCCCAGACTAGCGTTTGGAACTGGTTGTGTGTTGGATTCTCCTGCAGACACTGGAGAGGCTGGGAAAATCTGTCTGATTGCTCAGAAGTGGGATTAAGATTACAGAGAGAGCAACAGAAAGTTTTGCTCAAGTATCAGTCACATTTTCCTTTCTTACCTTCATGTTCTCCCGGCCTGGCCGAGAAACACCAGCACACTTCTAGAAATGTATTATTAGGACCTTTAGCTTTAAATATGTATTCTTTCATTACAAATCTTAAAATATGATAAGGTTCAGAAGCCTAAAGCGACGGTTCACCTAAATATTCTTCATAATTTTCTTACCTTCATGCTGTTCCAAACTGTTTTTTGTCCATACACTGAAAGTCAATGGGCTTCAGTGTTTTTCCACAGGAGATCATACAAGTTTGGAGCAACATGAGGGTGAGCAAATAATTTTTGTGGAGTACCCTTTTAAGGACCATAAAGAAAAAATATATATATATTTCTTCCTTCCTGAGTATATATCTAGTATAATATACTAAATATTTAAACTGATACATAAAACAGACAATGGAACAACTTAATATTTTTTGTTAATGATGTTTTGTTGTGTTCTGTGCACAAATCACTGTGTTCACTGTTTACATGTGAACATATGTGTCTGCGCATGTGCAGTTGAGCAGACTGATGGATTGCCCCTCTGCCAAAAGCTCCATGGCAACGGTTTCTCTAGCTCTGTTATGATTTAGTGCCCTCAGCCCTTTAAATACACTGTCTCTCCATTTAGACTAACCCTCCCTCGCTCGTTTTGTTTACATCATCTCCTGCTCTCACAGGTTTATATTCCCATGCCTTCTGCCAGCACTTTAAGTCGAGATCTTTTGGGTTCCCTCTACCTTCATCAAAAGAAAAGCAGCATGTTCTCTTGATCCCGCTCTTTCAGAAATATATGCTTGTTATTTCTCTCTCATTCTGCTCTCACACTGGACTCATCTTTCCTTCTATACTTTTCTTCCTTCTAGAATGTTTTTTTCTTCCTTCCTACATTGATTTCTTCCCACTTGCATACCGATGATCTTTTTTTTCTTGCTTCCATAAATGTTGTATCTTCTTTCATTTCTGAAAGTTTTTTCTTCCTTCCTTTCTAACTTCCCTCCATTCAGTATTCCAGAAATTTTTCTTTTTTCTTTCTTCCAGTACCAATCTATCATTTTCCTTCTTCCTTCCTTTTCTTTCTTCCTTTCTGCATACCAATGATTTTTTTTGTGTTTCTTCCTTCCATACTAACAATCTCTATCTTTACTTTCCTTTCAGTTTTTCCTTCCTTCCAATACTAGTCTCTCTTTTCTTTCCTCTTTTCAGCATACCAACAGTCCATTTTTTCTTTCTTTTTCCTTCGATACTAACAATCTTTCTTTCCTTCCTTCTTGAATTTTTTTCTTCCTTCCAGTACCAATCTTTCATTTCCTCCCTTTCTTTCTTTATTCCAGCATAACAACAATCCATTCTTGTTTCCTGCATTTCTTCCTTCTGTACTAACAAACTTCCTTCCCTTCCCTACTACCTTCCAGTATACCAACAAGTTTTCTTTTTCCTTCCTTCCTTCCTTCCTTCCATAAAAACAATCTTACTGTCCTTCCATTCTTCCTGAACGTGTTTTTTTCCTTCTTTTCATCCAATATAAAATCTTTCTTCTTTTACTTTTTTCTTTCTTTTACCCAGCATACCAACAATCCTTTGTTCTTTCTTTCCATTCTTCCCTGCCAACAATATGTATCTTTCATTATTTCCAATATACCAAAAAATATACTATATACCTCTTCAAACAAACTTTCTATCTCTCCACTGGTCTGATCTCTCTGGTCACTTTTACTTGCTGTTATTTCTGTTGCAATGCTCATGCGTGTTGTAAGTGTGTGTCTGTGTGTGTCAGCCTGAAGGACATGATGGTGGCAGAGGGGCTATAATGGAGCACCACGCCCCATGTCAGCATCACACACACACATTCACATCTCCCAGACAGCAAGCAGTTTCGGCCCAGATCCGAATGGATTTTATGCGGGCCAGATGTGGGCCGGATCTGGGCCAACACTATATTGCTGTCTGTGTATAGTCAGTGCAAACACAGCATGTTAGAAAAGAGATGGAGTCAGAGCAAATGAGGAGCTCAAGAACCATCCATTAAGGAAATTAGTAGAAGTAATACACGGTGAAATCACACAAATGGAGGAGAAGAAAAATGCTTTTGAAAATAAATTTTTATATGACTTTAAGTATATGAGGTTTATTTTGATTTGACAGCAGAAAAACATCTCTCTCACTCCCTTTTAGACACTCAATGTGATCTTGGATAGCACCATAGCGACAAGTGACTTGAGAGCTGTTACACGTGTGATACTGTCTGTTGATTGGGCCGATAAAGAAAAAAAAATGTATCTGAGAATTTTCAAATGCAAAATGTTTCATATGACGTCAGCGTATGTTATTTAAAGATACAATTCTGATGACAGCTTTTGTACTTCTTTGTGTTGGTCTGTCTTGTCTAAATCTCTCCTTCTTTCTCTTGTTTCCATGACTACAATCATTAACACATGGTTATCTCACAGTGTAGTAACAAAGCAAGCCAAGACACATGCATGCACAGGCGCAAACCATTAAAATGCTGACAAAATGCCTTCCTTGCCAAAACCTTTTACTAATGGCTGAGGTAAATGATGCCTGCCTGAGGGGTAATGAAATATCCTTGGAACCCATACAACATGTTAATCGTAAAAATCTATTACCAGTAAGGTAAAGAATAATCAAATAAAATCTAAAATAAAGTAAAATAACACATTACATTCTAATTTTGGTCCCTAACTAAATTGCAACTACAAAGGCTACATATAGTTCAACATTTGTTTATGTACCAAGAACATTACCGTGTGTGTGTGTGTGTGTGTGTGTGTGTGTGTGTGTGTGTGTGTGTTTCAGCTGCTCTGTATGTTTTTAAAAGATATGAATGTTAGTAATCTCTACATGGCATGACTCATAAAGAACAAGTACACACACACACACACACACACACACACACAGAAACACAGCCAAAAATGAAGGGGCCACTGGCAATAGGTGAAAATCCTTTAATTGTTTAGGTGTGTGTTTGAGGGGGGAGTTTGTCCCTTGAGGGCTCAAAGATACCATCAGCCTCAAAATCAAAGGAGAGCAACTGCTTTATAGTATTTGTGTCAAACATCAGACTTCACACATGTTTGATACCAACAGTCATGCACTGCTGAAAATCAGATTTGTATATGATATTAAAATGTTTGTCCCATTACAATATTTCATTCTGTGTGTATGTGGCATTCATAACTCTTGACAAAAGAGATGTTTTTGTTTTTCTGCTAATTCCTAAATACCTGCATGACAGGATCTATCAATCAATCAGCATTCCACAACATGCACATTCAGAAACACAACAGCACATATGCGCAAACAAGCACGCACAAACTTATGCTTACACACACACGCTCAAATATCCTAAACATACATTTCTGCATAAAGCACAAGGTCAGACACGCAACAAAAGTGTTCTAAAAGTCTGGTAACATCTCGTATAAACAAACACACAACATACAGCTCAGCACATACACCGCCTTCATAAGATGGACAAGCTGTCCTGATGCATGACCGTTTACACGTCCTCTTTTCATCTCATTCACACACGCCTCCAGAAAGTTATTGAAATTAATTCCAAAAAAATGTGTTCAAATTGTTTAACTGTCAGAAAAGTCACATTGAGCTATTGACTTAAACCACACCCACTAAAAACCATCTTCTGACATACCAAGAAATCATCAAACAAAATATGCCTCGCGGTTAAACACGCACACAAATTTGTTTTCAGTATTATGCTTTGGTATAACAAGCAAAATAGTTAAAAAAACGAAGTTTAGAAAAACATTTAAATACAAATAAAATATATCTTTTATTAAAGGATTTAAATTAGAAATATGCTTTGATTGACAGCCAACACAAATGACATCAGAGTCAATGCATTGGGATAGCATCCTTCAGATCAATAAAAAAAAATTAAACCCATATTTTCCAATCAAAAGCCTGCCATACACCTCCCTTATTGGCTTTTCTGGCTCTCAGTGGCTTTAAAGCATCTTCATTAATCCATCACGACATAATGCAATTCAACCTTACCTTCTTGCCTTTCTTTTTACGGTGCGCTGGTTTGGAGCTACTTTTTTCTTTGGCTTCTTCACTCATTTTGGGAAAGCTGATCCAATCAGACTCCCTGAGCGTTCCTCCTTATTCCAACATCCACTCGGATCAACGTGGACCAGGCAGAGAAGTCCATTAAATCTCTGTTGATGGTGTTTGTTGATGGGAGAGATGCTGAGAGACACGCACACGCTCCCTTGTGTGAACTCTCTCCCTCTGTGTTCCAGAAGACTCGCCTTCTTCTGTCTGGTGTTCCCCAGAAAGGGTGTGGAGAGATAGTGGAGCAAGAGAGAGAGAGAGAGAGAGAGAGAGAGAGAGAGAGAGAGAGAGAAGGAGGGGACACAGAGAGACAGGGATAGAGAAACGAAATGTTGATGGACAGATTAGTTTAAAACAGAGAAAGGAGAAAATCAGAGCAGTGTAATCCTGTTGAATAGCCTACCTGCTTTGATCTATTAAGCACACCCACACAGACGATCCTAATATTCATAAAGAGAGAGAGAGAGAGAGAGAGAGAGAGAGAGAGAGAGAGAGAAATGGTGGAGAGAACACATTAAACAAGAGTGAAACAAAACGAGGAGGTGTAGAGGAACAATTAAATGACAAGAAAGATTTTACTCTTATTCTCACACAGTAAACAGATATATTCAGATTGCTGCCAGTATTCTGCTCATATGCTCTCTGAGAATGTGTGTGCGCTTGCAAATGTGCAAAGAGTGAAATATTAAATGTGACACCTCTGTGCGGTGTGTGTGTACGTGTGTGTGTGAGGGTGTGTAAACGTGTGTGTATGTGCAGGGCTCGACCGGCATGCATCAGGTCCTTCCAGAAAAGGAAGACTCCTCCAGCACGGTGCCAAGAGATCAGCTTACTAACAGGGAGAGAGACAGGGAACAGAGAGAGAGATATATTGGAAACATTTGTGTAGTGAAACATAAACTGTTTTATTTTTACCTTTCAATTTATTAATAGAATTATCTTTTTATTTTATTGTAAATACAGACTATAGTTAAAGGGTTAGATCACCCAAATATTAAAATGATGATGATTAATAACTCACCCTCATGTCGCTCCAAACACGTGAGACCTCCGTTTATCTTCGGGACACAGTTTAAAATATTTTAGATTTAGTCCGAGAGCTCTCAGTCCCTCCATTGAAAATGTATGTACGGTATACTGTCCATGTTCAGAAAGGTAAGAAAAACATCATCAAAGTAGTCCATGTGACATCAGAGGGTCAGTTAGAATTTTTTAAAGCATGGAAAATAAATTTTGGTACAAAAATAGCAAAAACTACGTCTTTATTCAGCATTGTCTTCTCTTCCGGGTCTGTTGTGAGCGCGTTCACTGCAGTTTGTGATATCCGGTTTGCGAACGAATCACTCGATGTAACCGGATCTTCTTGAACCAGTTCATCAAATCGGACTGAATCATTTGCAACGGTTCGCGTCTCCAGTAAGCATTAATCAACAAATGACTTAAGCTGTTAACTTTTTTAACATGGCTGACACTCCCTCTGAGTTCAAACAAACCAATATCCCGGAGTAATTCATGTACTCAAACAGTACACTGACTGAACTGCTGTGAAGAGAGAACTGAAGATGCACACCGAGACTCATTCTCGAGTCAAGAACCAGTTGCATCAGTTTTCGGGTCACCAGTATTGATGGGAAGTTCGGTTCTTTTCCGCGAACCGGTTCTTTTGGACAGTTCGATTCAATAAACAAGTTGAAGAAAACGTTTCACCGGTTCTTTTCTCGCTCGACGTAATGGCGTCATTTGTGATGATTGCCCTTGATTCAAGCCTTCGGTTTACCCGCGCTCATAACATTAGCACAGAATCAGTTCAGAATCTATCACCAAAAGAATCAGTTCAGTTCAGACGCTCTGTGTGTCAGTCTGCTTCACACTGAATCACACATGTGCAATATAATCAGCTCCTCGGTTATCGAATCGGACGCGTCTGACAGAAACGGTTCTTGACTCGAGAACGAGTCAATCTTTTGTTTGCTATCTGGCTCGGCTCTGTGTGCATCTTCAGTTCTCTCTTCACAGCAGTTCAGTCAGTTTACTGTTTGAGTACATGAATTACTCCGGGATATTGGTTTGTTTGAACTCAGAGGGAGTGTCAGCCACATTAAAAAAGTTAACAGCTTAAGTCATTTGTGGATTAATGCGTATTGGAGACGCGAACCGCTTAAAACGATTCAGTTCGATTTGGTGAACTGGTTCAAGAAGATCCGGTTACATCGAGTGATTTGTTCGCGAACCGGATATCACTACACTGCAGTGAACGCGCTCACAACAGACCGGAAGAGAAGACAATGCTGAATAAAGTTGTAGTTTTTGCTATTTTTGGACCAAAATTTATTTTTGATGCTTCAACAAATTCTAACTGACCCTCTGATGTCACATGGACTACTTTGATGATGTTTTTCTTACCTTTCTGGACATGGACAGTATACCGTACATACATTTTCAATGGAGGGGCAGAAAGCTCTCGGACTAAATCTAAAATATCTTAAACGTGTGCCGAAGATGAACGGAGGTCTCACTGGTTTGGAATGACATGAGGGTGAGTTATTAATGACATAATCTTTTTCATTTTTGGGTGAACTAACCCTTTAAATGTTCTGGGTTGGCAAAAATGTTGTTTAAAGTCACCAAGACTGCATTTATTGGATAAAAAAAAATCTGTAAAGACTGTAATATTTTGAAACATTATTACATTTTCAAATAACTTATTTCTATTTGAATATATTTTATTAGCCTATGTTAAAATAAAAATTTTACATGACTATTCAGATCATTAATATGCTGATTTGGTGTTCAAGAAATATTTCTAATCATAAGAATACAAATAAATAAAAACATTACTGAAATTATGATAAATTAAGAGTATTAATGAAAAGAAAAACAATAATCTTACAGCAAATTTTTGAAAGGTAGTGTATGTGCAGAAATTTGGTCTAAAACTTGAAATCACTTTCACTTTTAGATGTGCATTTATATTGGTAACACATATCCAATATAATATGCTATTTTCATCAATTATTAATTTTCAAATAAAACACATACCATACTCACACAGGTTTCAGTCTCTAGCATGTTTAATAAAGGCAATTACTATTATCTTTATAGACAGTCCCTGTAGACCATTCGCTTACATTGTAATGAAAAGAGCAGAGTGAACATACTGCAGAATATCTTTTTTGTGTTCCACAGAAAACAGAAGCATTTACATTGTTGGAATAGCATGAGTTTAATATCTGGAACATCATAATTTGAATTATTGAAGGAACTATCCCTCTGAGAACCTGAATATTTAGTGGATTCTGGTTACATCCCTGTTTTATTTGTTAGATAAACATGCAATGCCATCAGATGGCGTGTGTCTTTCTCAAGGGGTTTGTGATATAAAGCTCTTCAGCATACAATATGAGAGCACACAGACATGGCGGCCCCACAGCCTTTCTGTTCCTCTCCATTTGGATAACAGAATCATCATCAACACAGAGAGATGAATACATGGAAAGAGGAGAGAGCGGGTGTGAAAAAAAGGGGAAGGAATGGAGGGGGATGAGGAGAGAGACAGTAATCTGGTCACAGACTGCTGGGCTTGGCCAAGCAAAAGCTTCTAGCACTATACAGTACATCACTGACAACACACACTCACACACACACACTCACACACACTCACACACAGACGCTCCACCTCCAGTTTCACAATGATCGCCACCATCCAAATAAAACAAGCTCTGTCTTTCTATAAGACTCTGAGCGTTAGTCAGTGATTTTGCATGTCACTGTGACTGACTTACACCTCTCTTATGAATAATTCATAATGCATGTATGTGTGTCTGCGTGTCTTTGTATCTGTGTGTGTGATGCACACAGCTTATTGCTGGGACGTGAGGGACTACCTCTAGTCGGCAGTGATCAATTCTGCTCTCGGGCGCACTCACAAACCCAGCGCCCACAAATTTGGTGCCTCTTTGTTCTGCCCTCTGGTGGTTAGCACCATAAATAATAAGCATTCTTTAAAACTGACCTGTCCTACAGTGTGACAAGCTGTAGAGGAGCTTGAAACGGCTTCAGAGACTTTCATTCCATGGCGACACAAGTGTATAAGCACTGATCTGCAGTCTACAACGCTTCCCAGTTGTTTTATGGACTTCAAACCCAGACATCCCATCTGTGGATTGTAACCATAAAATATAAACAAAGATCTAATACAATATCATCTCGGTATGTTTTTACAATCCCAACTAAGCCATACATGACATTGAGAAACTGAACATGAAAAACATCAGATTTTATGGACATTGACAGGGTCAGGTTTAGTTTACATTCTGGGGGTTATGGCTAAAAATCATTAGGGTTTGTTTGACAGTAATGTTGTTTTAGTACATAAAGACTGAACATGCAGAATCACAGTGACCAGCGCCAAAGTGTCATGCATTCCCCTAACATGCAATACATTTTTGACAAAACATGGGTTATGTGACAATACATGAACACTGCCGTGTACAGAAATATTTGCTCTTCAGATGTCTCTACGGTTTCTAATGGACCTGCCACAAATTACAGGGTGTAGCTCACAAACAGCAACTTGAATGTATAGTTAATGATCACGTGAGTTGATTTTTTTCTTTTGTTGAAACGTGCGGTGGAACAACATTCTGCCAGTCCATTACAGTATTAAAATTCAGAAACTTTCTAGACCAGCCAAATGACAATCTATCAAACGTTTCCTGTAATTAATGATTTAACATAATGATTTTACAAAACACTCTATAAAATAAGAAATATCACGAGCAATTTGGCCTAATAACAGCCACTCTGATATGCAGATATGAAACATGATTGTATGTGCTATTGATTTTACACAGTACAATAAGTTAATAGTTAATATAGAAGATAAGATGTCCAACTTACATTTAGACACAATATTATTTTGTCTATTTTTGCAGAGTCAAAATGGTAGCTTCTAGAAAAGCAGCAGCGGTGTGTTGTTACTGAATGAATCAGTGTTTCTGAATGAATAAGTTGAGTACATGATTCAATGACTCAGTTGGGTAAATTATTCAATGAGTTTAGTATAAATGAATCAAAAATCTGTAGAATAAATAAAGTTTAAATGACTCACTCATAAAAACAATACTTACTTATTCATTAATTAATATTTTTGAACAAAACAGTTGAGAGAATGATTAAAATTATGAAATCTTGAGAGCTTTCTGACACTCCATTAAAAAATCCAGAATGAATCAGTGTTGTTGATCGAACCAGTTGAATGAATTAATTTATTACTCACTCACTAAGATGTCAGATGTCGCCACCTACTGGCATAATGAGGTAATACAGAGAGATTCACTGAAAAATCCCACTAATGCACTCTGCAAAGTGATACTGACAGAGAAAATTCCCAGTGCTGTTGGACCAAATATCTGCAGATCAAAAAAGAAAAGAAAAAAAAAGAATGAGAGGTGAGAATAAAATGAGACAGAGTGACAGAACAAATAGAAGGAACAGGAGTTCAGTAGAAGCAAGTAAATATAGTTCTGTGACCAGTGTGTTAAAATAATCATATCTATCCATGTGGATCTCATCAAAGTCACACAAAAGAGTCTCAAGCTGCATTAATATGCAGTGTTTAAAAAGTACTACACTCCTGTCTATCATTCATAAGTGTTGACACAGCCAAGCCATGCACTCTTGTGTGCTTTTGCATAGCTTGAGCTGTGGTTGGCTGAGCTCTGTTAAATAAAACCTTCATTTAGACACTCTAATCCTGTTCACATCTTTTTCCACCAACATTAAGAAGCTTTGCAGTATGTAAATGCTTCATGAATTTCATCCCACTCAGTGCGGCCACCAGGGCCTCCCAAAAGACAGTTGCCGTGACAACGTGACTAATCAGAGAAATAAGTGACACTCTGTTCTGTTGTTCATTATCCTTAAGAGTTACATTTACATTACATTTACATTTATTCATTTAGCAGACACTTTTATCCAAAGCGACTTACAGATGAGGACAAGAGTTAGTACAAACATCAATTATATATCCAAAACTGGGACTGAATTTGACTCCAGATAGCTGTAATTTTATTTTCGAACATTTTCAGTTGTACAAAGGCATAAAAAGTTAATTCGTCCTGAAAAGGTCCCATTACATTTAATTACAGTTGGAAATAACTTTATTTAAAATGAACTTTGTGACATTATCTTACTCAAACAGAAAAAAATAATTGGTGCCATGGCAAATTTGGACAGAGTGTCTCGGTCCATTCTTTAACAATGGAGGTCAAAGCAAAACATCAGATGTAAATCAGCTTAGCTGCTTTTAGCAGCACAATGCCACAACACAAAGAAGCCCAGTCTAATAGTGCTTGACAACTACACACTACTGTAGCTCTTCAGAACACTAGACTACATCTAAATGCTTCTGAGTTTCACAGTCTACAGAAACATCTCTCTGCCTCATGGTCTAGAATGATCCTCTTGATCAAAGGTTAAGGGGAATAATGACCCTGTCTCAGGGCCATCTCATGGCACTATTAGTCAGTTACATTATGGTTAGTTATATTATGGTACAATTTGCACTGCATGGAAGCTTCATCAAAGTGCAAATATACTATGTGTTTACACAGAATTTCTATGCCAGTCAGTCCGTCACTTCTTTCTAGAAGAAAACATTATTATTATTATTATAAATTAGAATTATTACTTTTATTCAACAAGGACACATTAAATTAAATAAAGTTTAACAAAAAATGTATTGTGGTTTCCACAAATGTAGCACTTGTAGCACTTGAAAGTAAAGGTTCAGAAAGTATAGGGTTTTGCAGTGATGCCACAGAAGAACCATTTTTTGGTTCCACAAACAACCTTTCAGTGAACAGTTAAAAAAAGAACCATTTTTTCATAGTGTGAAGAACCTTTGTCACTTTAAAGAACATTTTGTGGAATGGAAAGGTTGCAAGGAACAATCACTGCCAGTAAAGAACCTTTATTTTTAAGAGTGCAGATTACATACATTTCAAATGTGATAGTAATGTTACATTTTTTCTTGAGCAAAAAAAATAATATATTAGAATAATGGATTCCGAAAATTGCGTGCTTTGCCATCACTGGAACAAATTACATTTAAAAATATTTTTAAACAGAAAACGGTTATTTTAAATTCTAATATTTCACATTATTACAGTTCTAATGTATTTTTGATTTATAAATGTAGCCTTGGTGAGCGTAACTAACTACTTTCAAATATATGAAAAAATCATTTCTTCTTTAAAGACCACTTAAAGACTATTATATTCAATAAAAAAATACATAATTTAAAATACATAATTTAAAATAAATACAATGAAAATATTTGTAATAATTTTTGCTATTAACAAACCATTACCTACAACATTTGCTTGAATAAACTACTAATTTGCTGCCTATTAATGGTTACTGTAGTAAGTAAGGTAGTTAAGTTTGTGTATTGGGTATAGGATTAGGGATGCAAAATATGATCATACAGAACATGTGCTTTATAAGTACTAAGAAACAGCCAATATGTTAATAATAGGCATGCAAATAAGCAACTAGTTAATAGTGAGAATTGGTCTCTGTACTAAAGTGTAACGAAACATGAAAGGAAATATTTTAGCAGAAAAAGTAAAAAAAGGATAAATGTGTGTTAATTTGTCCTAAATCATCATAATGTCCATCATAAAGAAATATTTAATGATGCCTTGCCTCACGATTCCCATGGGGAGTCCAAGATTTGCATTACTCTAATAAGCACCAGAGCTCAGGGTCTGTGTGCGCTGCCCACTTATTTTCCGGTGAATGTCTATATATGATTCAGCTTCTTTCACTCCTTCTCTGGGAGTCTGGGTATCCAGAGCTTATTTTCCAAAGTGACCGTCTGGCTCTGCCTCAGTGATCAAGTGCCCCGTCAGCTCTGAAATACACAGACTCTCTAACACACACACATTTGAACTCTCTTAAAGTCTTATGTTCACAAATCTTGCTATTTCTCTGTTTAACTTTCCAGCAAATATCTAATATTTAACTACTGAATATTATAGATCTTTATTATGTGATAACAGCTGCAAGTTGAATACCACTATATTAAATATCATAAGTACGATGAGCCGTTAAAGTGGGGCTATGATGACTATAACCGTGGGTTCAAAATTACAGTGACATTGGTGTCTTGAGGGTATACTAAGCAGTGCTGATGGTCTCATTCCTTTTTGTGTTGCTAATTTTGTTTAAAAATATAGCAGTCTCTGATTAAGTGAGAGACATGGATTGGCCAGTTACAGACAGAGAGAGACATAATCACAAGTCTTGTTAATTCTTCCATCCACCTGTCAAGCCATGCTGCTACGGTGATCACTCCATTACCCCATCACCATGGTTACACTCTCTTGCCAGCCCACTTGTACGCTTTTAGGAACCTGTGAATAATGTGTGATTTTCCCTTAGCACCATCAGCCAGAGAGAGAGAGAGAGAGAGAGAGGGTGTCAGGGTGAACAAGAGATGGCTCTTACCTCCTGTGGAAGATCTGATGCTGCAAGAAAGAGAGTGAAGAAAGAAAGAAACCAGTGACTGTGCGTTTGCATTTCCAGGAAAAGAGATGTCATGGGTAACCGTGGCAACAGACATCCCTAATAGACAGTGGTGAAAAGCTCTTTTTAGTTCCCCTGGTTGCCTCACACCAGAGCTGCTGCTCACGCTGTCACCAGGTTAAGCCAGAACTATGATCACTATTTTTGTTCAAACATACTTTGTACATGCTGATCTGTAATATGATGCTTTGCTGAGAAATAAAAGGTCTTTGTGGAATTTTATATAAAATGAAACCTCAGGACCCCCTGAAAGCACTAATAGAATGATCATGGTGTTTTAGCTATGGTAAAAATTCTAACTCAAAATATCAATAAATACTATAACTGTATATAAATAATATTAAAATCACACTGGTGTAAATGCCATGATATACATAGTTCACTACCATGGTAGCTATTAAAACCCTTTCTAATGACTCACAATAACATTTCCCAAGGCACTGAAATCAATGCAACATAAAATTAAAATTGCAACAATATCAACTTTGATCCCATTCACCACAGTCCATTCACTATCGTCTCTATCGCGGTTACATGCTCATGTGACGTTTCTGAGCTATGTGGTTACTAAACATGCATGCGTTTTTAAGTATTGTGGTTTAAAAACAAGTGATTTTAAGCTGTTGAAACACAATCAACAGTGAAAAATAATTAATTTTGCTATATGCGTGCACTGAGCACATGAAGATGGTGCTCATAGAGTGAAGGAATATTGGACTTATTATTTTTGCCACTGCCTTGAACAGTTAAATACACATACTTGTACGTCAAAATGGCCATCTTTGCAAGTATCTTTAAACATGCACCGTTCAAGACTGGTGTATGACATCAAGTACCGCGAGAGCAAAGCAAAAGGATAAAGAGTCACCTGGTCTCCAATCACTCTCGCAGTACTTTGATGCCACACTGATCGGTCTGGTCAGTGCCGATGCGATTCAGACAGGCCTTGCAAATTAGTTCACTCCTAAACTTAGACTGTAAGAAAATGCACAAATAACACCAACTGGCCAAAATGAAAACAGTTACAAATTGCCATGAGAGTGTGTTGATGCATTTCAACACAACATCACATTCATTTTATGAGACTGACTCTATATTGACTGTAAAATGAGACTAAGGATGAGCAGCCCATTATTTTTTAATGCCCATTTTGTTAAGTTGCAAATAATAATGTTTCCAGTGGCAGTAACCGACTAAAATTCATCATAAATATGAGTTGCAAAAATCAGAGCAGAAATGATAAAGCTTGCCAACTCTCTGTGGGCAGGGACGTTTTCAGAGCGGCACTTTAAGGGAAAGAGTGGGAAGTCAGTATGAGAACCCTAACAAAGCCTTTCCAACCTGCTGACCCAAAGCTAATACAACACAACTCTCTCACAGCTCCAAAAAACCTAATAAAGGTCTGTGTAAATGTGCATGACAAAGGCCAGGTAGATAAAACAGAGCAGCTGACCACAGCAGAGCACAGAACGAAATCCATTGGTCTGTTCTGTCAGAGAGCGAGAGAGATGGAGAGAGAGAAAAAGTCAGCTAAAGCAAGTCTGATTAATGTGTGCTACCCAAATGTGTTTGGTCAGGTCAGAGAGAGTGGGGTTAAGGCCAACATTTACAGACAAATGTGAAGCAGGAGGAAAGGAATGCAAAACAGTAGAAAGTCTTGAAATAGAGAAAAACAGGGGACAGCATCTCTCAGCCTATAGTGCATGCTATAATCATTAACATATGAGAGGCACGGAGTAGTAAAACTAAGTTAAAAAAAAATAATTACATTTTAATTTCTGATTCAATTTATTTAAAAGTATTATAATATGCAACACTCTGAATGTCTTTACTGCCACTTTGATCAATTGAGTGCATACTTGCATTGATATAAGTATCTATTTATTTACAAATAAATAAATAAATCTTAATGACCTCCAATTTTGAACAGTGTATTTTTCTAAAAATAAGTATTGGAATAAACAATTATTCTGCCAAATATCTTAGATCATTATGCTAACCAAAGATACAATGTCATATTATACACTGTGTATTTATAGTCATTTTACAATGAAGTCATCTCATCAACATCTTATCAAAATTTAAAATCAGAACATCTAATTAAAAATGTCTGTTTTACTATGAACACTATATTGACCAATCAGCATACACTATCAGTACAATCCATTTAATAAATAATACAGTATAGACTCACAGACATAGAAAGTCATTCTAAGACATACATGAAAATGACATACATTTTACATAAAAATTAGTCTGCCTTTTTAAATTTAAATCTATGTCCTCACTGTTGACTCTCACAGTCACTGTTTCCAAATGCATACAAACACTCATACACGCAAACAAAACCTGAGCCCACATACACTGCATACTATGGGATTAGTGAAGAGGAAGTGACCTTTATTAGCGGTCAAATAGACAAACCGAGACAGAAAGAGAGGAGGAGAGAAAGTAATGTGTAGATAATGGTGTTGAAAGGACTTCACATATACTCCAAAGTTTCCAAACCATAAACAACATACTCGATACACAAATATACACCAACTAGAAAGGCTGTTCAATGAACAAAGGTATTTGTCAACACATTTAGACCTTGAACTGTCTTGTGACAGAAACTGTCTGGTGGGAAGAATCCAGTTGAGCCAAACAACACTGATTTAGAGACTAATGGATTAGATCTGGGGATGACAGCGTTTCCTCAATAGAAATTTGAGAAGAAGGTTTGGGGGGAGGTATACAGGTTTATTTTTGTCCACTTCACAGTAATATTATGTAAGAACACCTGCTGTGATGTGCCTTTACAAATCACACACACAAACATACATACTAAAGGAAAGCGCTACAAGGCTGGAAATGACCAGAGCAGACTCTGCTTGCTAGTGTCTTTCAGATTGTATCAATTTAATTTGCAGGCATTAAGAAAATTATTTAATTAACACTTATCTCACTCAAATTACCTTATATGTTTCAACGACCCTGAAGCAGGATAATCAGTAACTTCAACGTAAAAACATGTTCTTATTTTCAGATATAACCAAATGCCAATGTGTATTCTGAAATTTATAATTAATAAGGATAAATATACTGTACTATGTTTGGGTAAAATTTATTTAGTCGTGTATGCTCACCAGTGTGCGGTTGCAAACTTTTGAACAGTGTATTTTTTAAATGACTATTAGAAATAAACAATTCTATTGCCCAAAGTTTTAGCTCATTATCCTAAATGTGGGCTTTTCACAGCTGTCAAACAATGTAACAACTTGTCATATATTATTTCATGTGTATTAGTAATTTTACAATGAATAAGGCATGTGACCCTGGAGCAGGATTTTCAGTAACCACTGTAAAAACTATTTCTTATTTTTAGATATAACTAAATGTCAATGAGCTGTAAAAAAAAAAAAAAGAAAAAAAAGTGTGATTCAATGTGAATAATGTGTTCAAGTATTTCTTTCATTGCAAGTGAGAGAAATAGAGAATGTATCTTAAAATTTGATAACATGTTTCAAGCATAAAATGCACAAAAGCAAATCTTTTTTTGCTTAATTAAAGCTTACAACAAGAAAAAATGTTAATGGGGTAAGAAAAACACTTAATTACATTTTTTGTCTTGTTTTTATAATGTGTAAAAATTTAAAAAACAAAATAAACAATAAGAAAATGACTTTTTCCCAGGGAAGGGTTTTGAAATTCTCATGAAATGTTAAAAATCAAGAAAATGACAGAATATTATTTAGAACTAGACCTTAAATGCAGAAAAATCATCTACCAAATGCATAAATTAAATAAAATGAATAATCACAGCACAATGTACAATTGGCATTTTTTAAATTTGTACAACCACATAATACATCTAGGAAAAAAACATAATGCTGATTATTTGTGGCTAATAAATATGAATTAATTTTAAATAAAATCGTCATATTACACATTAAACATTAGTCTTATTCTCATAATTTAAGGTTGTCAAATTATTCACCAAAATCAGCTGTGAGGTGAAGGCCACAGGATATTTTGTAATATATGTTAGAGTTAATAGGAAAAAGCGGCAAAGAGATTAAACATCACGGCATATCTCATGTTGTTTAACCCAGAGGCCATTTAATAAGACCGCTGCCATAATGAGGCTCGTTAGCACAACAGCATGTTTACCTCAGGAACCTGCTGATAAATGCAAGCACCAGAAACTCATATAATGTGCGTGTGGGGGTGAAGAGAGAGTGGGTGCTATAATATGCCCGTTAGATGATCATTTTTGCTCAAGGTGTAGTCTCATTTGTGCAAATCTGTCTCCATACGTGACAGGAGACTGAAAGCCAATGAGGTCATGCTCGCTCAAGGTCACCCTGAGAAAACCTTCACCTACAAGGGAATCCAGACTCATCAACTGTCCTTTACACCAACTATCACCCGGGTTCCTCAGCAGGGGAGACCATCACAGGGAAAGACGGAAACGTGATTGAGAGAGAGAAAAGGAATAAATCATGAAAAGACAAGCGTATGATTGCTGAAGAAATGTTCAAGGAGGAAATCCCCATGGCAACGCCAGGAAACCACATGCTTTCACCATGGCAACAAAGCCTGGGTAGGAATGTCAGAGAGTCTGTTGAGCGAATGGAGAGAGAGATGGATGATTCTCATACAAAATATTAAGATATTGTAAGCATTTTACGAGCAGTATTATTTAAATCTATGTATATGCATACATTTATGTATATTTCAGTCATGCAATGCATTTTGCAACACTGTGGTCTCTTTCACACAGTAATAATAGTAAATTGCTGTAAATACAAAAATCTGCTGTGCGCACAAGCAAAAATGTTCCATCTTTTTACTGGTAAAGCACGCTTCAGATCGAAGCCCCTCATCTGCCATCTTTGAAAATGGGGAAACATCAAATTCTCAAAAAGGTTCACTAAGCTCACGATTAAATTTCATATTTAAAAATACCAAAGAAATCTGACAACAGTTGTGTCATAAATGTTGTTATTTTTGCTCAAATAGCGTTATTAAAAGCTTATATTTATTGTTCACAACACTGCAGTGATGCTGTTGATGTACAACGCTGCTGACATGTAATCTTTGTTATTGGGCGCACCAGAAAACACATCAGCAGTGTCATGCATCAGCAGCATCGTGAACACACAACAGACACGGAGAAGACAATGCTGAATAAAGTTGTAATTTTTGGACCAAAATGTATTTTCGATGCTTCAACAAATTCTAACTGACCCTCTGATGTCACATGGACTACTTTGATGATGTTTTTATTACCTTTCTGGACATGGACAGTATACTGTACACACATTTTCAATGGAGGGACAGAAAGCTCTCGGACTAAATCTAAAATATCTTAAACTGTGTTCCGAAGATGAACGGAGGTCTCACGCGTTTGGAACGACATGAGGGTGAGTCATTAATGACATCATTTTCATTTTTGGATGAACTAACCCTTTAAGAGGCAAGAAAGGAAGGCATCAAGGCACATCCGAATCCAAATTCTGCTTCACTTCCTGTCTCCAGAGGTAGCTTCTTCTGATCGAATTTTGAAGGCAGCATAGATGTGTCCTTCGCTGTCTTTGATATCCCACAATCCTGTGCGTTCCATTCAGTGATGGTTGAGCTAAAAAATAAAGATGGCATCTGAAAGTTGCATTTGGTGTTCAGTTTGTGTGTAAATGTATATTTATGACAAACTTTTTGCACTTTTGATGTTATTTATAGCAAAAAATCTGTATCATAATAATTAAATATTTGTTTGGTTATCACCAAATTTCGTTCTATTTTGTTGTAGATCATTAAACCGTTATGCTGCCTCAGAACGAAGCCTGTCTGAAATCAGTTTCATTAGGTACCTTAGTGCAAAAACACTGCCTGTAAAGACATTGCCTCATAAGGCAGCGGGGTTGGCAAGTCAGCTGCCTAGGCTTTCGGAAGCAGCCCTTGAAAGAGACTATGCTAGACATCTTATATGCTTATACCAGGAATCTTCATTCTGTGTTCACACACCTGCATAATACTGGTAATTTCCCACTTTATGTTACCACTTCCGTTACTCATAAATAGACGGAATGAATTTACTGGTATTTTTTAAATGGTCCTGTTCACAATGGTAATTTACTAGTAAAGTCTGTATGTGTGAAAGGGGCTACTGAGTGTGTTTGCATGCACCATATTGTCCATTATGTTCATTAAACTGACAATGCATGCAAGTCATGTAAGCAGTTTAATGTAAAAGCTTTGAAGTAAAGGTTTTGACATAATCAGACAATTTTTATTCTCAGTGTTTCTCCCTGTATATATTTAATTGGATTAATTGCAGCTGTAAATCACACATGAAGGTCATGTGAAACATGAAATCTAGGTGAGGGAATCCTCTTTGGTCCTTTATTTGTCCTACATATGACATAAACACTGACACACACATACAGTCACTCAGACACACAACAGCCCTCCCTTGCCCCAAAATCTCAGTGTCCTAAAAACTATTTGTAGCATTTACCCACTCCTCCGTCTCTAGTTCAGTACCCCACTCTCAACCCCCCTCATCATGACCTCTTTCTTTTTCAGCACACCTTTCTCTCAAAAACACACTCATGTAAACACACACACACACACATCCTGTCTTTCTCTCACAAGGTCTAACACAAGGTTCATCTTCCTCCCTGAAGACTCCTGCTGAGTATATGGCTCAGAGGCAGAAGTCTCTCACAGCTGGACTGGAAAGACAGTGTCTGTGTGTGTGTTTCAATATCTCTGTCTCTTTCATAGACGGACTAGACTCTAGTGTATTAATAGACAAAGACATTGGCAATAACATGTACTGTGGCTTATTATTATAGTTAACTAAAACTAATATATATATACTAATACATAATATATACTAATATATATATTAAAATATATTTGTAATTTTATATATATATATATATATATATATATATATATATATATATATATATATATATATATATATATATATATATATAAAGAACTTTATTACTTGAAATAAACATGAACTGAACTAAAATTAAAAAATTTATAAATAAAGGATTTTAGATTTAAATAAAATATACTTTTTTAATATTTCTAATGAAAACTTAGCTATCTCATTTCAGCTAGTTAGATTTTATAGTTTTGATGTAATAAATAAACTTGATGTAATAAAAGTACTAAAATCAAAATATGTTAATAATTAAATTATTAATCATAATTGCATAAAAAATTAATGTTTTTGTTTACATAATATATGTACGTGTGCTGTGTATATTTCTTATGTATATATGAAAACCCACACATGCATGTATATATTTCAGAAAGATATTTAGTTTATATTTTAAATATATTTTATTTATAATATAAATTATATTTATATAAATATAGACATGTAAACACATGTAAATATTTTCAAAATATATACTGTATGTGTGTGTATTTATATATATAAATACACATACAATATATGTTTTGAAAATATTTACATGTATTTACTTATTTATTTATATATAACAATAAATATACACAGAACACACACATATTATGCAAAACTTTTCTACTGTATGCGAATAAATGCGATAAATCATTTGACAGCACTAATAATTAATAATATATACATATTATATATACATATTAAAAAATAAAAATCATATAAAATGACAAAACCACACACAAAAAAACAAACATTTGAGCGAAAATTAAAATGGAAAAAAATGTTTTCAAAAGAATAATAAAAACATTGAAAACAGAATCTAAATGAGTCACAATGTACAATGACCACTAAAATGTATCACTGACCATCCTACATGTATGTTTGTTATATCACTCTTATAATAAAATAATTTCAACTCAAATCAATATTTAATCAATATTTAATTTCAATGTATTTTTTATTTGTTAAGTAGACATATAATAAGAGATGTTCATAAAATACACCCCTACAGGAACAGGGAGATAAAAAACCTGAACTAAAACAGGATACATTATCATTTACATGTATGTAACATATATACATGTATACTTACATTATATAAGAATAAAGGCAACAATAACAATCAAGAGTGTGAGTCCTTCTATTACACTTTAAGGCCCGGTTTCACAGACAGGGCTTATACTAAGCCAGGATTAGACCATAGATCAATTAGGACATTTAAGTAATTTTTATAAACATGCTTAGAAAAAATGTCCATCTTAAAACTAAAAAGGCACTGATATATTTTTAAGATCAGTCAGTGCAAGTTTATTTCAGTGGAAACAGCTCAGACTTACATTTTAGTCTAGGACTAGTCTTAAGCCCTGTCTGTGAAACCAGGGGAAAGTGTTAATTCCTTCACCCAATCAGGGCGGCTCAAATGTGCATTTTAATAATTTGCCACTAATCACTTCTTTAATTAAAGTGTTTACCTCTGAGGATTTGGGTTTAAATTGAGATTTTATCCGGGTGACTAGCCCTCCTTTATTTATCTGTAATTAGACAGCCTAGTTATGCTTCATTGGCCTTTTGAGAGCTTGTTTTTTAATAGTTCTTTCGAGGAGTTAAAAAACTAACTTTTTCATAATTTTTGTTTTCACTTTGTGATCGAACATCAGAAGTTTCTGTACAGACAACGCTAAAGAGACTAGTAATATATGCACATTTGAATAGCATATTAATTTCGTTACTTTCTGTACACCACACTTTTGTCTCTATGTCTGGCGGGCGAGAGAAATAATGATGATGTCAACACACTGACGTACACGACAGCGCCCTCTCTGGTGGACATCTGATTTACACTCACTATACACAGCAGTAGCAGTTCGACAGCGAGGCCACGTGGTGAAACAGAGTATTGCATCTTTGTATGTGCATGTGTCTACTGACCCTGACAGACCACACACAAACCAAACATGTTTTGTACAAACAGTGTAATTATACGTACTGTATGTGTCGTATATTGGACATTTTTCGGAATTAAAAACACTCACATGTCAGTAGCACTGAACATCATGAACTGAAAGGGTGCTTTCAGTATGGTCTTTTAGGACAACCTATAGAGTGGAAGGAGAAAATTGTTTTTTGAAAACACTACCAGTGATTCTGTAGCAATGAACATAGTAGAAAAACGTGAAAAATGACGGTACCTGCACAATATTAAATGAACAAACCGAGCAGGCGCACTCACACTCACACGCGTACAGACAACATACTCCCGTTCTTAACCGTCCTATCATCTGATTGGTTAGTTTGAAGTCCACCGAGCACTCCGATTGGCTGCTTTTGAATTACGTCTACGCGGCCAGTTTGAATCAAGGAACTCGCAGATCAGTGAGATACACAACATCCTCACGCTTTCTCTGTTCTCAAAGATTTCATAAAGATATTGGAAGGAAAATAGAAGAGTTTGATTATTCATCCATATTCGATATACTTACAGAGAAGGTGAGTTTTAATATATGGAAATGATTGACTGTTGTCCAAACTGATTCTGATCCGTTGAACGTTTTCAGTTTGCTCAGGCCCCCCTGAGAAAAAAACCTCCTGAGCCATTTAACTTCAACTTGTACTTTATATTGTATTCAAAATTTCAGAACAATCGCTTGATTAATATGGTTTACAGACATGGTCCATGGTATTGGTCTTTAAGTTTCTGATGCATCTGGATTTAAAGTGGCCTCATTGTTTCTTTGGCAGAACATCGATATAAAAAATGAGTGTTTTTATAAGCACAAAATTATTAATCATCTGAAATTTCACTTCATTTTATGATAATGTTTGCTATGTCAAGAATAACAATTGTAAAGGTCAGATATATTCTGCCTTTCATAGCTTATTATGTCGATGTTTATTTACTTTACATACATAGCACCTCTTACATTAGACGGTAACTAAACTTGTGTTTAAAATAACAATCCTGAGCGAGTATATTGAAAAGAAAAAGACAAGTTTGTTTGACATATTTTTGGAGATACATTATTTTTATAGTATCAGAATGTTCAGCTGTTATTAATGTACTTTTTCAATTTTTCCCCCTTCAAAGTATTGAGAAAATGGATGACTATCTGAAGATAGAGAAAATTGGTGAAGGTAAAGTTGAATTTGTCTTTGTGTAGAGTCAGCTGTCTAGTGTTGTCTCCTGGCCTCTTTCTCAGAGTTTGTTGTTTCGAGGCAGAATATGAGAGTCCTTTATATATATATATATATATATATATATATATATATATATATATATATGTGTGTGTATGTGTATGTATGTATGTCTAATGGAAATCCGTATGCATGTTTGTTCCTTAGGTACATATGGTGTGGTATATAAGGGAAGGAATAAAACCACTGGACAAGTGGTTGCTATGAAAAAGATCCGCCTGGAGAGTGAGGAGGAGGGGGTTCCTAGCACCGCTGTCAGAGAAATCTCCCTCCTCAAGGAGCTCCAGCATCCCAACGTTGTACGGTAAGACTGACACATTTATCAAAATTACATATGTACACTCTGTGTACACTACTGTTCAAAAGTTTTTGTTTTTGTAGTAATGTTTTTAAGAGATCTCTTATGCTCCCCAGGTGCTGCATTTATTTATTAAATGTGGTAAAAGCAGTAGTATTGTGAAATTATTACAACTCATAATAACTATTACTACTAGTAATGCTAAATTTTGTTTTCTATTTTACTATATTTTAAAATGTAAGTGCAACAAACAGCTGCTTTGGAAAATTATGGTTTACAGTTTCATCGCTGCTTTATGTGTGGAATAAACTCTGTATTATTTCCTTTTTTTGTTGTTGGTTTTTTTTTTTGCCTTGCCTTTTACAGCCTGCTGGATGTATTGATGCAGGAGTCAAAGTTATACCTGGTGTTTGAATTTCTGTCCATGGATCTGAAGAAGTACTTGGACTCCATCCCATCAGGCCAGTTCATGGATCCCATGCTTGTCAAGGTGCATTAAATGTTGTGCAATATTAAACCATAAAACCTTAGCTTATTTGATTAATAAATGGTGCAGAATTTTAAAATTTTCCTTTATTTACATCACAACTTTTTAAATTAAAAAAAGACCCTCAGTATTCAAATCTTATTTTAAATTCCCTTTTTACCAGCATAGACCTGTGAAACCGTTGTAGTGCTTAATGGGTCTGCTTTCTATAATACACCACTGTTTGAAGTTTTTTTTTTTTATTAATACTTTTGTTCAGCATGGATGCATTAAATTGATAAAAATAGATATTAAGATAAAAAGATGTTACAAATATTTTTTCTACATTTTAGTTTAAACTTTCTATTCATCAAAGAAAGATTGCGTCTCTGTTTCCACATAAATAGTAAGCAGCACAACTGTTTTCAACACTTAAATAAGAAATGTTACTTGAGCAGAGCACCAAATCAGCAAACTAGAAATATTTTTAAAGCATCATGTGACACTTAAGACTGAAACAGTTTTTTTTTCTTTTTTTTGATCATGTACATTTAACACTATTCAGATTACTTTTTTTATACTCCAATGTATAAATTCTACTACTTTCCCAGATGTTTTGTATTGATTTATGTCTGGATTGTGCAGTAGGTCCCAGGCTCAGACTCCTGGAAGTAACTGTAGCTTTTATGTGTGTGTCCTCTCTGTAGAGTTACCTGTATCAGATCCTTGAGGGGATTCTGTTCTGCCACTGTCGCAGGGTTCTGCATCGTGACCTAAAGCCCCAGAATCTGCTGATTGATAATAAAGGTGTGATTAAGCTGGCAGACTTTGGGCTGGCACGTGCCTTTGGAGTCCCGGTCAGAGTGTACACACATGAGGTACATGAGAGTAATTTCTCCTCCTTTCTTAAAGCGGTCAGTAAACAATCACGCTGATGTGTTTATTCTCACTGTCCGATTACACAGGTGGTCACTCTGTGGTACAGAGCTCCAGAAGTCTTGCTGGGGGCCTCACGTTATTCCACACCAGTAGACGTCTGGAGTATTGGTACCATCTTTGCCGAACTCGCTACAAAGAAACCTCTCTTCCATGGAGACTCAGAAATAGACCAGCTCTTCAGGATCTTCAGGTATACAGACTTCTGGAACAGTTTTGATAGTTGCATGCATGCTAAGACTTCCATAATGTATTGGTTACATCATTTGTCTGACAGTATTAAAAGATTTTCAGGGAGCTCAATATTCCGCTCTACGAGTGTATAAAAATAATATATTGATATTTAATATTAAGGTAACCCTTTACAATAAGGTTCCATTAGGTAATGTAGCTTATTAACTAACATGAACAATAAAGTTATTACAGTATTTATTATTATTATCTTTTCTAATGTTAGTTCATGAGAATGGTTAATGAGAAGTTAATCCAGAGTGCATTTACTGTTGATTGTAATAGTAAATGTTGAAATGAACATTAACTAAGATTAATAAATGCTGAAGAAGTATTATTTATTCGTTCATGTTAACTAGAGTTGTTAACTAATGAACATTATTGTCATGTTACTAATATTATAAATTCTGTCCAATTTTATTGTTACTTTCAGTAAAAAAAAAATATGCAGGTTTTTTTTTTTATTATCATTACAATTTAGTTATATTAAAAAGTCTTACAAAATTACTTTGTTTAATAAAATAATAAATAATCATTACAAAGCATTTTCGCTTTCGGTTTTTGGCCAAGTGCATCCAGAATTTTCATTTTGGTACACCCTTAAAGATTTTTTTAATGTATTGGCATGTTAATGTTTAAATATTAGATACTTATGCTTGCTCTTTTCCCCTATTTTTACTTTTATTTAATTATATTTATCACTTTAAGTCACTAAAATTTAGGGATGCACCGGTTGACCGTAGTGATGGCCGATTCGTGAACGATTCGTTCAATTTAACCGGCTCTTCTTAGTGAACCGGTTGAACCAGTTCACCAAATCGAACTGAATCGTTTGAAACGGCTCACGTCTCCAATAAGCATTAATCCACAAATTACTTAAGATGTTAACTTTTTTAACGTGACTGACACTCCCTCTGAGTCAGAATAAACCAATATCCCAGAGTAATTCATTTACTCAAACAGTACACTGACTGAACTGCTGTGTAGACCGAACTGAAGATGAACACCAAGCCGAGCCAGATGACGAACGAACACGCCCTCTGCTGGAGCAGTTCTCATTCTCGAGTCAAGAGCCGGTTGCATCGGTGTTCGGATCACCAGTACACTGAACTGAGAATCGTTTCTGTCGGACGCGTCCGATTTGAGAACCGATGAGCTGATTCTCGTTCTCGAGACAAGAACCGGTTGCATCGGTTTTCGGATCACCAGTACACTGAACGAAAACCGTTTCTTTCGAACACGTCCGATTTGAGAACCGATGAACTGATGCTACTGCGCATGCGTGTAAAGTATTTCGGAAAGTGTGATAAAAGATCTATATACATTTTTATTATTATTATTATTATTATTTTTTAAGATGAATGTTTCTAATCTGTATATTGTAGATTATGAATAGGCCAGAGGGGGTTTCAGGGAAGTTGGACAATAATTAAGAACTCTAAAGACTCTATGTTTAATAGGAATAAGGGATGATTTATGAAATATGTGTACTGTATTTATAGTTAATGATGACACATTCACAAATTGAGTTTGTAGTAAACAGAACATGAACACGAGTAGAGCCGCTGATTATACTGAACTGCAGCACGTGTCGGTTAGAGTGATTCTCGTTCTCGAGTCAAGAACCGGTTGCATCGGTTTTCGGATCATCAGTACACTGAACCAAAACCGTTTCTTTCGGACGTGTCCGTTTTGAGAACAGAGGAGGAAAAGAATCGAACTTCCCATCACTAGTTGACCGCCCATAAATCGGAACCAGCAGGTTTTTGCTTAAAATATGCGATCAGCAATCGGACGGTTTTTGTCTCTTTTTTTCTTTTTTTTTCTCGGCCAATTTTCTCCAGAAGTGCACCCGCGTGCACAAATTACATTTTAATCCTTCGCTATGTCATTTGTGTGGAAGTATTTTGAAATCTGTGCGTAGGACATGGGCAGCCGTTCAGCTTGTGCAGGCCGCGGACAGATACAATACGCTCACGTCAATTTAATGAGTACCTGCTAAAAAGTGTTTAAAAACTTCATAACTCTGAATATTAATAATAGTGTACTATACAATACTGTGAAGCTACAACCAGCTACTTGCAAACAAATTAGATGTTTTCTGTGGTTTTATTTATATCTAGGACTCTTGGAACCCCTAACAATGATGTCTGGCCAGATGTTGAGTCGCTGCCAGATTATAAGAATACCTTCCCAAAGTGGAAATCTGGGAATCTGGCCAATACTGTGAAAAACCTGGACAAGAACGGCATTGACCTGCTCACGGTAAAACGGCGTCCTAACGTACTGGTGTCCTACTTACCTGCTTGGTTTTGTCTCTTTCTTTTCTTACATATTCATTTTTATTTTGTCTTTTTGTTTAGAAAATGCTGATTTATGACCCTCCTAAGCGGATCTCAGCACGGCAAGCAATGACACATCCATATTTTGACGATTTAGACAAGAGCACTCTTCCAGCCAGTAATCTGAAGATATAGACTTCAGTTCTAAAGCAATGGAAGCTTAGTCTTTTGACATGCAATAATTAACCTTTTGCTCATTTGTTTATTGGGTGGCTTTTGTACTTTTCTACTTTTTTTGTCTTTTTGTATGTCTTTTTCCTATCCTGTTTTATGTTACATCAAACACCCGTTTGTAAATAAAACATATATATTTTTTGTGGACCCAAAGTGGCATATTACAAAGATAAACTGTTCATAATAAAGAGCACTTTGTAAAATCCCATCATGGACTGAAGTTTTCTGTTTCCATGTACATTAATACATTATATTAATTGTATCCTCTGCAGTGAATGGGTGCCGCCAGAACAAGAGTCCAAACAGCTGATAAAAACATAACAATAATACATGTTATTGATACTAGAGTCCATAAATTAACATTTTGTAAAGTAAAATGCTGTACGTTTATAAAAAAAACTAATCTTCCGTTAAGGCGTTTGAACTCTTAAACTGTAATATCTGGCCAAAAAACTAGTCCATAATAACATATTCTGCCCCCCTTTTTTTTTTTTTTTTTTTTAATTTAGATTTCTAAATTTCAATCAAAATCCAAATGACATTTAAGATTTTTTTTTTTCTGTTTTTGCTTGTAAACAGTACTTGATCTGTGCCTATTTCTTCTGATTCAGATGACTTTTTCCACTTGAGAAACCAATATTATGGAAAGAGGACTCATATTTTAACCAAAAGCAACTGTTTAAGTTAAAAGCCCTTATTGATTAACTTTATCACACACATGCAGTTTATGAGATGTTAACTGATGGACTGGAGTCTGATGGCACCCATTCACTCCCAGTGGTAAGTAAGGGATGAGGAAAGTAATGCTAAATGTTTCCTAAACAAACTCACCTACATCTCGATTGGATGGTCTGAGGGTCAGTAAATTCTAAGAATTCTAATTCGAAGCAAATTTCATTTTTGGATAAAATATTCTTTTAATGAGTGACGTGATGTGGCTAAGTATGGTGACCCATACTTGGAATTAGGGCTTTGCATTTAACCCATCCAAAGTGGTACAAGACTCAAACCCGATACTTTTGGTTTACGAGTCCGACTCTCTTACCAATGTGCTTTTTATTAAAGATAATGTGTACATTTTACCTGTTAATACATTTCACTGAATTTGAACTTTTTTCAGCTACAGGAACATAAAATAACCATTAAGTGAGAATTTTGTAGACAAAATATTTTTTCCCATAAAACAGTATTTAGAAAAGAAAGTAAAAACGTCTGTAAAAAGAATGTAGAAAAGTCCCAACTTTGAGAGTGTGGTTTTGTAAGAACATCTTGACCTGACCTGTAATGAGCTCAGTGTTTGATGTCCAACACTGTTTGATCATTAGTAACGAACTAGCATTCTGCAGTGCAGTGAAAGTAAGTGTTGGACACTCAACCCATTCAGTCTTCTTTCAGAATGAAAGCATACTATTCTCTTGCTTTCTGTGTTTTCCAGTAAGTTTCCCATAGCGTTTGCCAGAAAAATACAAAGAAAATGTCATCCAAGGCATGTCTACTCTGTGAAGCGTTAAATACTGTTTCTTTGCAGATCACATCATGTGTCATGTAATATTAATGATGTTTTTTTCTAAAATAGTTTCTTTGTTTAAACAGTGAACAAGTGATTGAGTGTGTGTAAGCTTGCTTTATACTCACTCCAAAGACATCTCTCTAATCATGATTGCACAGCAAGCTCTAAATGACTGTGTGTACATAACTTATCGTCTTTTTGAATAACAGGTCACAAAAGACTTTGAGAATAAAAACAATGATTCGCTATTTTAACTAACCAGTTTATTCTTCAGTACATGTCTGTACCAAAGCCTAGTATCATATACTGATGTATTTGTGTATTATCTGTATATTTAGTCAGTTAGGTCAGTCCTACTAGTATTTTTAACTTCTAAGAGCTCTGCAATATAAAGACTTCACAAAGGGTGCTTTAGAGAAAAGACTCTCACAGTCATGAATATTTCATAAGATTTAGAGCACACTGTACTGTAAACTGCCTTTTTTGTTTACAGCACAAGGAAACCTTTGTGTAATACAAACCATTAGCCTGTAGGCACTTTTTGAAACTGGTTGTCTTGTTAAAGGAACAGTTCACCCAAAAATGAATATTTGCTGAATATATACTCATCCTCAGGCCATCCAAGATGCAAATAAGTTTGTTTCTTCATCAGAGCATATTTGGAGAAATAAAGCATTTCGTCACTTGCTCACCAATGGATACTCTGCAGTGAAGAGGTTACCTTTACTCTTTCATCTATTTCTTTCTTCTGTTTCTTTTGCTTTTCCCCTGTCCTTGCATTCTAAGTGCTTTTGAGCTGTTTTTCTGATATTCACTGCTTCATCCCTCAAATAATCATTTGGAATACTCTGCACTTTAGTAGAAATTACTAAATAAGATACATTTACTTCCTATTATTATTTTATTAGTGTTCCTGTGGCTCAAGCGTTAGCAGCGCAAGGTTGTGGGTTCAATTCCCAGGGAACACGTTAGGCAAAAACTGTTAGCCTGAATGCACTAAGTCGCTTTGGATAAAAGCGTCTGTTAAATGCATACATTTATTTATTTAATAAATTTGTTATTCCTTCATCTAAAATTGACCTCTGACATAATCATTACTCTGCGTGGATCTCACTGCATCATGTTTCTTTTTTTTTCAGTTTTTAGATTTTCAGTGTTAGGTGAACTATTCCTTTAATGCAGGGTACTTGCAGAAATTTTTAAATCGACGTATGGTTTATGAAAAATAAACAACCGTTTAAACCATATAAGAACTAATGAATGAAAATCATCAAAGCACTACAAATTTGTAAAATATCTTCCATTACCTTCATCGACAAGTCCCATTTAATCAATGTATTAATGAGAGTTGTTGGGGAGGTTGTTTTGTTAAACTGCATCCATTGGTTAAAAATAACTAACAAAACGGTGTTGATCTACTGTAAAGCAATGGTCACAGTACAGGTCTCAGTAAGCATGTGTAGCAGGTCAAACTGCCCCTGTTATACATTTAAATCTAACTTAAATGTATCTAACTTAACTGTTGGTCTAATCTAACTTAACTGTTGGTATCCTGTTTTATTCCTGTGTGGCTATTTCCTGTTTCCAGAAAAGCTTTAGGGATGCGTGTATGCTTCAGAAACAGATGGGGACAGACATAAACAGATACAATCACCCCAACCCAGTGTACTTTGAAGACATGCGGGAAACTGAGAGATACTGTGTGAATGTAAAGTATGAAAGAAAGCAAGAGGAAGAGAAAGACGATGTGATATTTTTCATCTGTTCCCACAATGTTAAAAATAGCAATGAATCCCAAAGGTCAGATAACCAGAATACGGTAGATCTTCCCTTATACAAAAATACAGAGAATCCAGATAGATAGAAACTAGACAAAAACATTTATTTCAATAGTGGACATTGCTAGACACATACTGGTTACAGCCATGTTCAGTAGCTGTAAATATCTCTGGTTGAAACGCATGGTCCTTTGAAAAGGCTGATCTAGGAACTGCAGTAAAACAACAGATCATGTCAGAGTGACTCAAATAGTCTGATATCATAGAGCAGTGGTTTTCAACCTGTGGTCCGCGGTGGTATTGCAGGTGGGCCTCCAATTATTTTCTGTTCATTTCCAGTCCATTCTAGGGCTGTGCGATTAAGAGAATTCGACATAAAATCACGATTTGAGCGTGCGCGATTTCTAAATCGCTTTATAGCACGATTTTCCGCGGCCCTGACCTCCCGTAGTATGCTATCCGATCCAATCAGAATGCATTGCGCATAGCACGAGAACAGAACAGACTGGGCATATGGCTAACTCCAGGTTCACACACTGTCTGTGATGCGCCTTTTTTCCGAGCCCATGTTAACGGATCAGAGTGTTCACACTGCACGCGGTAAAAGGCTAGAAATAAAAACGTGCAAAAATAATTAATATCTAACACATGAGCATAGAGAGAGTTGTTAGTGCACAGGACGCAGTTTAAGTGAGAGGAGACACGTTTTAAGTGCGCACACTCTCTCCTCCCTCGAAGAGCAGCGTGTATCTGAGCAAGTACGTCTGGTTTTGTGACAGAGCAAAGGAAATCTGCGTGCGAACAGAGAGATTCGCATTCGTGCATTATTTTAATGTGCTTTCAGGTTATATTTATGCGCTCTCGCTGCTCACCGCATACACATACTGTATACACACTGCAAACACCTGAGGCACCGCTACAATTAATGAACTGTATGAACAATGCATGGCAAAAAAGAAAAAAAAAGTCTGGGATTTTTTTTTTTTTTTTTTTTGCCTTAAGTCTATACATTTTGTTACATCTTTGCTATAGTTATAATTTTGACTTATGTCTGTTCTAGAGACGTTACAACTTTTTGATAAAGCTCTAATTGGTTTTCTTTTGGAAATAAGTTAATCCTGAATGCATTTATGACTGTAAAAGCATATCGGTGTGTTTTTTTTTTTTTTTTTATTTGTCCATATCGCACAGCCCTAGTTCATTCAATAAATACAGTTAACAATCTAGCTTCTGAGTACTAAGTTATTAACCCAACAATAGTGGGGTCAGTTAATTTTTTGAAGTGGGCCGCGCAAACATATGTGTGTGGTTGTGTGGGCCGCGAGTTGAAAAAGGTTGGGAACCACTGTCATAGAGTCATATCTGAATGCACACTGGGGAGTAATCATGCATGAGCAGACCCCTTTTAACACATGCACGCAATAGATATACGTGTGTCTGCCTCTGACATTTCATAATACAAAAAAAATATATATATAGAGTTGTCTTACTGTTTTTGCTTCATAACACTGTCTGACATTCAAGCATTGTAAAACATTAAAAAAAGCTATTAAAATTCATATATAAAATTAGGAACCACATAATGAATGCTATAATAAAACATCTACTATTGGTCCTAGTTTGTTTGTACATTACATATTCAAACATTCAGAATACATTTCTAAAACTTTTGTCACCCATAAATGTTTTTTAAGCAGTACAAGCCAGAGGCTTTCAATTTTTTAGATGCCACTGACCCCCCAAATATAATCATCTTGGTGCTAGGACCCCCCATCCTAAAATTAAAAATGTAGCTATACATTTATAATGTATATATGAAGAAAAATATGAAGAAATATTCTAATAGAATGTCAATGACACTAAAATAACACTGGCTAGGACTCTCTTGAATCCCCCTGGGGGGTCCCCAGATCCAAGTTTGAATTAAACCATCTGTCACAGTTAATGGAGTGTATTTGTACTGAAGAAGCTAAATTTTCACTTTAATCTTATTTCCTTTGCTTCCTTCATATTGGGGAAGAAGCAGATGGTGGTGATGATGATGGTGTTTTAAAATCTTGACAAATAACTATGAGCCTGTAGAGATTGAGGACGACCACTAGAAAGTTCTTAATAGCGAAGAAGACCAACATCTGGTGGAACACATCAAAGTGTATCATCACAATGAGACGTACCATGAGAAAGGGCCCGTCCTGGATAAACAAACTCTCCACGATGTTCCAAATATCTGTACTATGTCTTGACAATATCAAGTTACAACAGCTGTCTCCAGCCTTCGGCTCATCTGAGTTCTGCGGCCGGGACGTCACAACTGCAACATACATGGAAGAGAGAAACAAAATGAAAACAGACACAGAGATATGAATATTATTAACTGCAAGCCAAACAAAATCAATTTGGTGTTACACTAGCCAAGTTTAGACAAGTTTTTTTCAGGAAATGTTATGTTTTGAATCATGTTTTAATGGTTTCAATAAAAGGTTAATTTGTAAAAGTGTTTTTAATAAAGTTTTGGCAGAGGGGCCTTATGACTGTTTTGGACTACAACGCACTTTGCTCCATAGCCTACGGGAAATCAATGACTCTAAATGTGTGGGGGGTTTGTTTTTCCGCAGAAATCTGAACTATGAGCTGTTTTCCACCCAATGAGTATACAGTTCAAAATTCTGTTATTTCTTGTTTCCAACACAAGATACTTTTTTATCTCACAATTTTGACTTTTTCCCTTGCAGTTGCAAGCTTCTCAATTCAGAATTAAATGTTTCTATATGAACTTGCAATTATGAGTTTAAGACTTACAAATCTAAAAAAGTCTGAATTGTGAGATTTAAATTCATAATTACATATTCTATTTTTTATTTCATGGCAGACAAAAGTTTCCATAGTTTACAGACCAGTTTGCAGGGTAGATTTGCAGAAATGAACAGTCAGTTGAACTTTCAGCAAATGGCTGAAAAGATCCCAAAAAAATCCACCCCTCTCCTCTTCCTATGGGGTTTGGTAACATTCAAATTCATCCAGCTGCCAAAGCTCTCATTCCTTAAATGAGAGCACGCATAGAGCATAATGCAACAAAAACACATGCTGTTGATCTACAAATGACTGGAGATCTGTTACAATACATTGAGTTGCATCCCAAACCTCTAGTTTATGTGAGCTCCGAGGGTAAGAAAAATACTTTTGATGGAGCAGGATGAGACGTTTATGATATCTGAGCGTCAAACTGAAATTTGCACAGAACAGCAGGGTCCTCCTCCAGTCACTTGAGGGAGCCACAACTGTTTTATAGCTCATTTTGCTGCTTTCCAAAGCAACATCTGTGATGTTGGATGGTGGGATGTTAAAGAAACACAAATGTGGGATCACAAACCTGCCAGGTGAAAAGGAAACTGCAACATACTCCATGTCCACACTGCCAAGATTACATACACCAGTTTATAGTTGTTCTCCCTAAAACACACAGTAAATAACTTGTTATGCAGATTTGTATTTAATAATGCATTAGAATTTATATAGGAGTCTTTCCGAATTTGAAAATCAGGAAGGCATTATGGTTGGCATAATGGAGAGCAGATTCTCAAACACCAAGACTTACTTAATTTACCAACCGACACAAAAAAATAAACTCTCACAGGAAAACTCGGAAAAGGGGCCATTTGTGTTACTACTGATATCACGGACAGGAAAAACCAGAGATCCTGAATGTAGCAACAGTATATGATTGATTCAACTATATTTAATGTGTAATAAAAAGAAAAGAAAGAAAGAAAAAATAGAATTTTATATGTGACTCAGGACCACAAAATCAGTCATGAGGGTCAATTCTTTGACATTGACAGATGAATAAATAAGTTTTCCATTGATGCAGGTTAGGACAATATTTGAATGAGATACAACTATTTGAAAATCTGGAATCTGAGGGTGCAAAAAAATCTAAATATTGAGAAAAACTTTAAAGGTGTCCAAATGAAGTTCTTTGCAATGCATATTACAAAAAATAAATTGTTTTGATATATTTATGGTAGGAAATTGACAAAATATCTTAATGGAAAATGATTTTTACTTGTGATAGTTCACCAAAAAAGAAACATTTATATTTATCTGCTTACCCCCAGGGCATCCAAGATGAATGTGACTTTGTTTCTTCATTTTTAAGATTGCAGTCTGTCATTCATATAATGTAAGTGGATGGGAATCATGCCTTTGAGAGTCAAAAAACATAAACAAACAAAACCAAATTAAACCCTGCTGCTCGTGATGATACACTGATGTGTAAAGATTCGAAATAATCGGTCTGTGCAAGAAACTGAACAGTATTTATAGTTTTTTACCTCTTATTCACAGGAATGTCCAAACTGTCCTGAGAGCTTTCTCAACAGCCACCAGTGACCTGTCTTCTTCTTCTAGCTTAATGGCAAATCGCAGACTTATAAGTGCATTACCACCACCTATTTCTCAAATGGACCATTGACACTCCTAATTGAGATGATTCAGTTTCTTGCACAGACCATTCATTTCGTATCTTTACACATAAATGTATTGTCACGAGCCGCAGGGTTTAATTTGGTTCTGTTTGTGTATGTTTTTTTACTCTCAAAGCCATGATTCCCATCCACTTCCATTATATACCATACCATACCATACCAACTTTATTTGTTAAGCACTTTACAAAAACCAAAGTTGACCAAAGTGCTGTACAGAAAAATAAATAAATAAATAAAAATAAAATAGATAAAATACCAATCACCAATCATGGACAAAAAGTACCATTTATAACCACAAAATAAAAGCATTCAAAGTAACAAATTGAATCAAGTAAATAAAGTCGACTTTATTTATAAACAGATAAAGAAGAGGCCTGCTTAACATGCAAAGGCAGATCATTCCATAGTTTAGGGGCAGACACAGCAAAGGCACAGTCCCCTCTGAGCTTACGCTTAGTTTTAGGCACAGTCAGGAGCAGCTGATCATCTGATCTGAGAGAGCGGACGGGTTTATAAGAGTGTAGAAGCTCAGAGAGATATGGCGGAGCAAGACCATTTAGTGATTTAAAAGCAAATAACAGAATTTTAAAATGGATCCTAAATTGAATAGGCAGCCAGTGTAATGAAGCTAAAATAGGGGAAATGTGCTCATGTTTACGTGTGCCCGTCAAAAGACGTGCTGCTGCATTTTGTATCATCTGGAGACGGGTGATGGAGGACCCACTAACCCCCGCATATAGTGAATTACAGTAGTCCAGCCGTGTAGTTACAAAGGCGTGGATAACAGTTTCAAAATGTTGTCTTGACAGAATTGGCTTTATTTTGGCCAGCTGCCTTAAATGAAAGAAGCTTGATTTGACAACAGCTTTGATCTGACTGTCAAATTTAAGCTCAGGGTCCACTTTTACTCCTAGGTTTGTGATATATAGTAGGTTTAATATAGGGTGCTAAGGAGCCCAGATCTACAGGTGGGGTCCCAGTGGTGCCTCCAAAAACCATCACTTCTGTTTTTTTATCATTAAAATTTAAAAAGTTTAGAGCCATCCAGGCCTTTATGTCGTCGAGACAATTGAGTAGTTGTCCAACAGAGTTATAATTTTTCTTTTTAAGAGGTACATAAATCTGACTGTCATCTGCATAACAGTGGAATGAAATGCCATACTTTCTAAGTATGGAACCAAGTGGAAGCAAATACAGAGAGAAAAGTAGAGGGCCGAGGACTGAGCCCTGTGGGACCCCACACAAGAGAGGAGCAGAGGAGGATACAGAGTCACCTAAGCTAACACAAAAGGTTCGATCTGCTAAGTATGACCTAAACCAATCCAGTGCTATGCCACTGATGCCAACCCACTGCCTTAAACGTGACCTTATCATTAAAAAAGCAAAGGAAGTTTTCACACATAACAGGGGATGCTTCCATACAAGCATTCTGCGGGGGATTTAAAAGTGAGTCAATGGTGTTAAACAAAACACGAGGCTTGTGACAATTTGCCAGAATAATATCTGAGAAATGTTTTCTTTTGGCATCTTTCACAGTTTTCTGGTAATTACGCCAGCAATCCCTTAACATTTGAAGAGACACCTGCAATTTGTCCTTCTTCCACTTGCGCTCAGCTCTACGGCACTCACGTCTGGCAGCATGAGTCATGTCATTTAACCAGGGCTCAGATTTAGTTTTAGGCTGCCTGGATTTTAATGGAGCCACAGTGTCTAAAACAGTTTGGCAGGTGGAGTGAAACCATGAGCAAAGCTCATCTGTGTGCAATACAGACTCGGGAGTGATGGAGTTCTGTTTGAACGCAACCGAGAATTGAACAGCAGTGGAAGGGTTAATCATGCGACAGCGCCGTGCAGCAGCGCGCGGTTTAACTGTATGACAGGCAAGAGCAGTCTCAAATAAAACAGGCATATGGTCAGAAAACACTGCGTCACTTATCTCTAGATTAAGAACAGGCAAGCCATATGATAAAACAAGATCAAGTGTGTGTCCATGTTCTTGTGTGGGTCCAGACACAGATTGCACAAGATTAAAAGAATCAATGAGGTTTAAAAACCCCTTTGCCATTGGCTTATCAGGACAACACACATGAACATTAAAATCCCCAACAATAAGAACACGATCATATTTAGGCATGATTTCAGCCAAAAAATCATTTAAAAAGTCCTTATTGTACTTAGGGGGCCGATAGACCACAGCACACAACACTGTGTAGGGGTGACCCATCTCAAATAAATTCAGCTCAAAGCTGCTGAAAGCGGAGGACAACAAAATCTGTTTACATTTATAATGACTCTTATATACAGTCGCTATTCCTCCTCCTCGGCCAGATGTTCGCGGGGAGTTAAAGTAGCGGCAATCTTGGTGTACAAATTCAGTGAAAGCGCTAGACTCACCATCGCTCAGCCATGTCTCAGTTACACAGAGGAAATCCAATCCTCGGGACGTGAAAAAATCCTTTAATACAAAAGTCTTATTTGCTAGAGATCTAGCATTTACCAGCCCAAACCTGACAGGAACCGGGGGGTCCGCGGCAATGGATGTTCGTGAAACCCGACACAGAGAGCGCAAGTTGCTGTGATTCACTCCGCGCCAGCGGAGACGAGGAGAGCAGGGGCCGCGGGGCTGGAACACCTTTTCCGGGCCGACAACAGGTACCAGCCAGGCGTCGACAGGGTCCAGCGAGCGTCGAGGTATAGGCACGACTCCAAACTCAGTCCAAAAAGGCGTAGAACAACATGCAAGACGGGCCTTCAACCTCACCAGCCGGCCGCTGCATTTTCCCCAGCGGCGGGTGCGCTTTCTTCGGCGCTTACTTCGAGAAGGTGGAGCCGGGGCACACCAAAGGTGAGCCGGGAGCCTCGCCAGGAGGGGGGCAAAGTTTCACGTCCACCATCATCCAATTTTACTATATTTCCAGCAGAAAATCGCAGATCCAGCAGTGTTTGACGATCGTACACCAGTAGAGAGTCAACATCCCAGGCAAAAAATAAAACAAACAGCAAAAACACACACAGCAATGACAGTGACAGACGGCAAGCCACGCACAATGGCGCCATCTTGTTTTCTGAAAACTGAAAACCGTCAGGGATGAAAACAACATGGGGTTCATGTAGAATCGGTCCATCATTATATGACTGACGGACTGCAATGGTTGGAGTTAAAAATCTTTGTTTGTGTTCTACTGAACAAAGTCACCGACATCTTGGATGCCCTGGGGGTAAGCAGATAAACATTACATTTTAATTTTAATATCCTATTGATTTATGGCATAATAGAAAAAATTGTAGTTTTGACCCATACAATGTGTTGTTATATCTAGCAACAAATACCTGTGTTACTTATGTCTGGTTTTGTGCTCCAGGGTCACATATTTGCACGTCACCATTATTATACTTTTAATGGTATTTAACTTTTATATTTTGTTTGATTAAATATAAATGAAATTAAAATAAAAAATGTCTGCCTTTTTAAATACTTCATATGCTTTGTCTGTCCCTTGTGTTTGTTTGTTTTCTAAAATGCAATTTTCTCTTTGTCCCTCAGAAATGTACAGTACAAAAATATTAAATAATGTTGTGTGGTGGGATGATATTTCCAATTAAATGCCAGACACATTAACCTCACATTTTAAATGTAACAGGGTTGACATTTAATTACACAAAATATAATTTGAAAGAGAAATGTCACTGGTTTTTAGTATTTATTATTATTATTAATATAGCCTTCCTCCGGCTACTACCTCTGGACACTACTCCAAGAAAGCGTCGGAGAAGACGTGGGAAACATGGGGGTGTGATTGTCAGAATTAAAACCTTTATGAGAGCTGGTTCTATAGCAGTACCCTGTTCGTTGCCTCGATCACGGGTTATGGTATCGGACCGCTTTACGGCGTTGGAGCGGCCAACCCCGGTGACACGTTGGCTTAGGTCAACCACGACGGACCCCCCTGCCTCTGCTCATGCTTCTCCTGTCTCCCGGACTCAAGCGGAATATCTCCACTCTCGGATTATTGTCCGGCCGCACCGTGAGGGCGCTAATACTGCCAACCTCTGTCCTCTGAGTAAAGCACCTGCTTCGCGCAACATTCTACGCTCCCCAAAAATTGCGCTGATAAACACTCGCTCTCTGGTGAACAAGACATACATCCTAAACGATTTTATCACTGCTCACGACCTGGATTTTCTACTTATCACGATCGCATCCTCATTTTAGGTGACTTTAACGTCCATATATGTTGCCCCTCTAAGCAGCTAACTCCTGAGTTTTTAAACATAATTGACTCTTTTAACCTACTGCAGTGGGTTAACCATCCTACTCATACTCATGGACATACTTTGGACTTAATTTTGTCACATGGTCTATCTGTAACTGACATTGAAGTTGTTGATTCTGCCATCTCTGACCATTTTCCTGTTTTATTTAAATTATCCCTCCCACTGCCTTCTCTTACACCTGCCTCAGAAGGCACACATGCCCACGAATATTTGCCTCACTTTTGTGAGAATTTTGCCAAACTTTATAATGAGGTCAGCGTGTCTTGAGGATGTGAAAGCTTGGCTTGCCAATAATTTTCTTTTTCTGAACTCAGACAAAACAGAAGTCATTGTTTTTAACTCCTCAGAATCCAGGCTAAGTAATCACCCTGACCTTGGATCTCTAAATCAGTTCATCTCTCCCCAAGTAAGAAATCTAGGTGTGATGGTAGATAGGTGCCTCAAATTTGACAAGCAGATAAGCGCAGTCATTGGGTCCAGCTTCTTCTCTCTTCGCTCTTTAACAAAAATCAAATCTTTTCTCCCTAAGCGCTCCATGGAGACTGCTATCCATGCTCTTATTACCTCTCGCCTGGACTATTGCAATTCCCTATACTTTGGTATATCTAAATCCCAAACGTCACGCCTACAGGTCGTTCAAAAGGCAGCGGCGAGATTTCTGAAGGGAAAGAGGAAATTTGATCATGCCACCCCCCTCCTAAGATCCCTTCACTGGCTTCCGATTAATTTTAGAATTGATTTCAAAATTTTACTACTGGTTTTTAAATCATTAAATGATTTAGCACCTTCTTATTTGTCCGATCTACTACATCCCTACCTTCCCACTAGAGGCCTTAGATCCAAAGATAAGCTCCTCCTTCAGATTCCCACTACCCGGCTAAAATCGAGGGGTAACCGAGCCTTTGAAGTGGCCGGCCCAACACTGTGGAATAAGCTCCCACTCCATATTAGATCTGCCTCCACTTTGTCTGAGTTCAAATCATGTCTCAAAACTTATCTATTCTCGGTTGCTTTTAACTTATAAGAGTGTTCTATCATAAATTGTTTGCTACTATTTGTGTACTTTATAAGTGTTCTGTTTTAAACTATCTTGCTGACTTTAGAGTACTTAACCTTTTATTTTTCCTAACTTGTACAGCACTTTGGTCGGCCTGTGGCCGTTTTTATTTGTGCTTTATAAATAAACTGAACTTGAACTTGATGATTATTTTTATTATTATTATTATTATTATTATTATTAGGTGTTTACTTTGTGAGTAGAATTTGCTGAACGTTGAGCTGTAACAACGTTTCAAATAAAACAATTACAAACTGCTGATCTTTTCAGGCACAAAATGCACCTGAGGGCCGAACAAATATCATCAATCAAATTGAGAAATACAGCATTGTACATCAACAATAGCCTATGAACTGGCATTGACTGAGTCAAGCTTTTGTTTAGTGGCTGAGAACAGGAAGTACCTACTTGACATCAGAAAGTGTTTCACTGGTGAATTCCAGTATGTCTGCCGCCGTGCCAACAAAGATAAGTAAAAGCTGTGATAGTTCGTCACGCGTCACTCCTCCTCCTAATGGAAGGAGCCACTTTCCGAGAATGAGAAGAATGAGCAAAACCTGATGAAGACCAAGGATCCAGTCATTCGGACACACTGAAGTGAGCGTGCGCTCCAAATGCTGAAAGACACAATAGTTTACACATAGAGATATTTATCAATTGTTGAAAACATTACACCACTGACAAGAAAGAGGAACAGCCTCTTTATTCCCAAGTATGAGGATGAGGAATGAGGTTCATGAGGGCATGAATCATCTTACTACAACGATTCAGCACTTTTGGCTGCCCGTTATGAGTGAACTGCAAGTTACTTTGGATAAAAGCATCAAAGTGGTCAAATTCACAAAAGAAAATTAGCAAAGATTAAGTTTTCCTGGTTTCTATACCCACAGAATGTGGGAAAGAAGGTCTAAAAATAATAGATCATAGGAAGAGATGCTGAATGAAAAAAGCAGTATAATAAAGACTTCTTGCTAGAACCTTTGAATTCCTATGAGTGTCAAAATGCATCTTGGACATCCTCCATGAAATATAACAATGCAAACGTTTCAAAAAAACCCCACCAAAACCAGAGCAGAGGGTGAAGGGATGACTGGGGTGTACTAGCAAAATATTTCTGATATATCATGATTCCTTCTGTTTAAAAGGGTCATATGACGTTGCTAAAAAGAACATTATTTGGTGTAATGCAATGTGTTTATGCGGTTTAAGGTAAAAAAAAAAAAAACCATTATTTTCCATATACAGTCTAATTTTTTGAGATACTGCATTTTTTTCCCTAAGCTGTAAGTCGTTACCATCAGAATAAAAAAAACCTCTTGAAATATTTCAGTATGTGTGCAATGAATCTATAATATAAAAAAGTTTGCTTTTTTGAATTAAATTACAAAAAATAAAGCACTTTTTCATGATATAAATTTTTTTTTAGATGCACCTGTATATGGAAAATAATGTGTTATTTTAACCTTATCCTTACAACATAAACACATTACATTACACTAAATACAAAATAATGTTCTTTTTAGCAACGTCATATGACCTATTTAAACAGAAGTAATGTACATAATTGTTTCTCCTCTATGGCCTGCCTCTCTGAAACGCGTTGACTTTTACAAAGCTCATCATTCTTTTTACATGACTTTTACAAAGCTCATCTGTGAGTCAGAAGCGACAGACTGTCCTTGCAAAGTTGGAACTGCTCCACTTTATAGAAACAGCCTTTGTGCCACAGATGCATTCTGCTACTTTGCAGGTTCAGGAAAAAGTCCTCGTCTTCCATAATATGCGCAGCACACATCTGAATATTTGGGTTGAACTGTTCTGGAACAGTGTTGAAATATAACTTATCCACTGATTTCTAGTTGTGTCCTCTTTTGGAAGACAAAACAAAGTAGTTACGATTTCACAATGAAGCACAGCTTCTCCACGACATGGTGGCGGCGACAGCAAGAATAAAAGTTACACCTTATTTCATTGCATGAACATTTGGGCTGCGTTATGTAAATCTTCAACATCGTGATGTAGACATGTGGATGCGTGTTAGGAGCTTTTTTAGGAGGTTGACTCTTAATTTTTTTTTTTTTTTAATTATTTGGATTTGAGACTTTAGTCTTTGCAACTTTACAGATCTTCTTTATCCACCAAGAGCTAGTAACACTCCAAAGAGAAAGGAAAATGTAAACTGCATCATATGACCCCTTTATATATGGAGACAAAACAAAAGGCAAGACAAAAGTCTCCACATAACCATTCTGCATACTACATTATGAGATAATCTGTCTGTGTTGGAGGAGCACAGGAAATGAATGACATCACAAATTGGACATGTGTGTGATTTGTGCATATGTATATAGCAGATGCCTCACAGTCAGAGCATTAGTCACTTTTGTACAGCAATGCACTGAACCACAAATTAAAACGTAAAAATAAACAAATAATCATTTTCAAAATTACCTTTAGTGTTTCCTCGCCCATTGTGCCATTTGTAGGCAATATGCTTTTGACATTTTCCCAAGAGTCCAGTTTCCTGCACTGCCGGATACAAAAAAAGCACAGAGAAGAAATTAATGTGTGGAAAAGACACTGACAATGCAGATCAGCTTATATCAGAGCATAACAGAGCTATATTGGCTTCACAAAAACATGTGCATAATCACATTTTGCTGACAAATAACATTCAAGTGACATTAAAATGGCTCATCTTAAAATGAATCAGAATTTTTCTGCCAAGTATGCTTACACAGACAATGAATTTGTATCGGAGAAGCTCAAAGTACAAAGAAGAAAAAAAACATTATAATAATAATGAAATATATACAATATTAGCTGCAGGCCAAAAGCAAATACTCCAGTCATCACTGTCACATGATCTTTTAAAAAAATCTAATATTCTAAATTGTAAAGTATTAAAATATCACTGTTTTTGTCTGTGTTTTTGATCAAATAAAATCAGCCGTAGTAAGCTTGAGACATATTTCCGTTATATTTCTGTAGAAAAAATAAAATAACATTTCTCATAATTTTTCACAGAAAGTGCAAGGTTTGGAATGGAATGACACAAGAGTGAATATAGAATACTGCCTGAGGGTCTCTGGCTTTGTTCTCTTGATGATGTAACTCCAGAAGCCATATGGATGGAATAATGCTGATGAGGAAGAAGAGGATGGCTGGAGAAAACCTAAAAGAGGACAGAAGATGGTTAAATCACTTTTATAGCAGATACACTGAACAACTAAATAATAAATGTAAATTTTTTGAATGTTCCTTTCAGGGCCAATGTCAGGGTTACTGCTGGAGACCACTTAATATTATACTAGACCACTAGTAGTTTTCACACACACCCTGTGTATCGCTTTGTCAGCACTCACCAGTAACAATAGGTCTAGCAGGATGTTGGTGAGGGGTTGAGGGGGTGAGGGGAAAGGAAGGAGAGATAACTTTTTAGTAAAATTTTATTAAAAATGTAACTGAAACAAGAACAAGCTACCAGTAAAGAAGTCAAATAAAAGCTACATAAAAACCGAAATTAAGCTAAATATCGAATACACGTTATTTTGGACCAAGAAGAGTGAGTCGTCCAGCAGAAAATGATCAACAGCTGTTGGCAAGATCAGTGAATCTGACAACACTGTGAATCGTGTATATTCCTATGTTGAAATGTAAATGGAAAGTGTGTCACTCACCATTTGTAGTCTTTACCTTTCCTTCGTTTTAAAGTGATGACCATCTCCACGACCAGAGGAAGGTAAAGGACAGTCAGTAACCAGTACATGTTGTCATTTTTCACTGTTTTCACTCTCCAGACGCCGATGAGAGAGACCAGAATAAATAACGACCTGGTTATGATCGCGCACACGAATTTAACTAAAATCATTGTAGAGAGGTGTCCCGGGTCTGAGCGGTGCAAAGTACTCTTGTAGAGTCCCGTTTAGTCCCCAGTCAGTGAGTGTTGAATCCTCCCACCAGCGTCAGTGTGTGAAATCACTTACAGAGGTGAAGTGTTTGTCCTGAAGACATAGCTGGAACAAGCATGAAAGAGCTTGTATATACAAGACCGTGACGTTTAAACGTACGTTCATTGTATATCTGGACACTCTTTCTTTACAGTTTGGCAAAACTTAGCAAAACGTTTTTCTAAGTTATTTCAGTGACAAGGAAACGTGCGAAACTTTTAAGTGATCGGTAGAGGGCAGCATTCATTAATCAGTTCAGTATGCCTATGAAAAAGGCACACATGTATTGCGTTTTCTGTAAATTATGGTAAAATATGATTATTGATCTATATAATTTAGCAGTGTATAGGATAGAGAGAATATAGTTTAAATTATACACTGTTTATTACTGTTATTTAAATAATACACCCCAAAGATTGTGTCCGCTTGTCTGTGGTGATGGCCATCACACACACAACCACTGGAAAAACACCTTTTATTCATCCATAAGTCAAATTGGTTATAATTTGCTGTTAATATATATATATTAACATTCTAAAAATTTGATTGAAAATTTTTTTTTGTAAGATTGTTTATGTTTATAATGTTGATTTTCAGTAATTTAATGAGAACAATGCAGTGAATTTTGCATTATGTCAGTTTATTACAATACAACAACAATGACAATTTAGCACACATTACATTATATATGTGTGTGTGTGTGTGTGTGTGTGTGTGTGTGTGTGTGTGTGTGTGTGTGTGTGTGTGGAAACACGTATGTGCAATATATGTACAAAATAAAGGATAAAGGTTTATGAATATCACATTAATGCTATTTTTCTTCATTCTAAATGATTGTTTCATAATCATATTTGGTCAGTATAAAATATAAGCATATGGAAATGTGTTATGTAATATATAACATTACATTTAGCAGTATAATGCCATATATATACAATTTTTTTTGTTCACAGGGGATAGCATGTCAGATGTTTATAATGAGGATCGAGCTCAAATTCTGCTCCCAGACTCCCCCCTCAGAGGGCAAAGCAGAACTTATCTGCTATTCACCTTCAACACAGAACAACTTTCACATGCTAGCTGCCTCATAGCTGACAAGGCAAGAGCAAAACAGTAGAAAATAAATGTAAAATATTTTCATTGTATATAAATATATATAAAATGTTCTTCTTATTATTTTCTTTTCTAAGACTCTAACAAATTGTGCAGTGTGTAGGCACCCATAGAAATCAATACTCATGTCAGTAATAGTCAGCAGTTTCATATTTCTATGGTCTGTATATTTTATGCACAAACTTGAATGGACAGAAAAAGGCATGAATAACTTTATAGATATTTTTAAAGAATTTTAAAAATGGTGGTCTTGGTCATTTTGTATCTTTTTGTGCTTGTTTAACAAGAATATGTGTAGGTACTTACACAGTGTTCCATAATGGAGATTAGGGTATTTATTTAATGTCTTGTTTGCATTTAATTGTATATACATTTAATGTATATTAATTGTATATAATTGTTTTACCCACTGCGCCAACACCACCCTATAAAAATTTTCAACTTGTCCCACCCTGGATTCAAACCCACGACCTCACGGTTTCAGGACCAGTGCCTTAGCCGAGTGCGCCACATTTGTTAAAATGCTTTTATTTGATTAGCTAAATAAAAGTGAAAACCTACAAACAACAATCTATATATATTTAAACCCTAAAAAATATAAAGGCATACACATTATAATTTTAATAGAAAGACTTCCCAAAGACTGACTCACTAAACGCATACAGTAGTCTCAATTTGAATGGTCTTTAATGAACAGTCACATTTGGTATTCATAAACATGGCAACAAGAATAACAATATTTACTCAACATATCTGTCATTCTGAGGCACATTCACACAGCGAGAACTTGATTTGGGATACTGTCCTGTGCATAAATCCAAATATGAACTAAATTTTTTCTTCAGCGTATTAGAGTAAGGCATTAAAGGTCATGAATGTGTACAGAATGAGTAAACATTTTTTTGTTCCTTTTTCATCCCTTCTTCACTAATGAAGTGCACAGAGGTATGACAGACTTCCTCTATTTTAGAATTGAGTGAACAGGTGCTGCTTTATCAGTCAAACAGTCATATTTCCAGTTGACACACCAAACTCGAATCTAAACAGCTCACACACTTACTTATACAGACAAAACATGCATAAAAACACAATCACACACACACACACACACACACACACACACACACACACACACACACACACACACACACTCATTTATAATCAGAACTCCTAGAAAACACAAAACACACTGACTGGGCTTTACATTTTTTCCATTACTGTTCAAAAGTTTGGGTTAGTTAGATTTTTTGAAAAATAAATTAATACTTTAAAAATTACAATAATGAAATGGATTATTTTAAATAGATTTCTATTTCAAATAAATGCTGAAAAAAAATCAGAAAATCCTTTAAAAAAGGCATCACTGTTTCAACAACTGTTTTCAACATTGTTCATAATAATAAATGCTTCTTCTGATTTCTGAAGGATGATGTGAGACTGAAAACTGAAGTAATGGGTGCTGAAATTTCAACTTTGTCATCACAGGAATAAATTACATTTTAAAATATATTCAGATAAAAAAACTGTGATTTTGAACTGTACTAATGTTTCATAATATTACTGTATTACAATACTGCAGTATTGTCAATCTAATAAAACAGAGCATTGGTATGTTTCCAAATGTTTGAACAGTATGAGTACATACAGTGCGGAATTTATCATAGTGAGCAAAAAAAAAAAGTATTATTTTCTTTTTTTCTTTTCTTTTCTTTTTTTTGAGCAAAAGCTACATGTTGACTTTAGAATTTAGGATACTGGCATCTAAAAGTTCTCAAAAAAAAAAAAAATAGTGTGCATCCATGTCTGCCATGATTGGCTTCTATTTTTGGATCTTAAGGAGTAAGTAACAAGTTCAGATAGAGAACAGCACAAAATTCTAAACATGCATATGTGAAATTTGAATTTTCACCAGCAGAGGGTGCAAGAACGAAACCATCAGTCTCTGATAGAACAGTGCAAACTCCTCAAGAACCTGGACATAGCTGTGGATATGTCCAGTGGATATGTTTAGGATATATTGTATACAAATCATTTCTACTTACTGCTTGATGTTCTATCAGGAATCATCATACACCATTAATACTGCATCACACAGTCTCTAAAAACAAAACAAGAACAATATAACAAGAACATCAAAATAACCATGTTTAAGAGTAAGAAAGGTTAAAGGAGAACTGCGATCAGAGTAGAAAATGAAAAGATTGAGGATAAAGGAGAAGGTTTAAAAGGCTGAGGTGGCATGAAGGTGCTTAAAGGATCAGTTGGCGTTAAACTCTTAAAGCATTCGTTTTTTGTAACATCCATCAAGATAATGTAATGCTAGGCAGTATACATGCAGAAGAAGTCCTCAGAGGCGAGTGGCATGGGTGAATAGGGGCTCAGTGGACACGCAGACCACAGGATGTATCTGTGTAAATGAAGAAAATCTCCATATAGAAGGTTTAAAGGCTGAGGTGGCATGTAGATGCTTAAAGGATCAGACTTCATGCAGCACAAGTCCAACATAAGAGAGACGGGCAGCTTGACAGCCTCAGCGGAAACTGAGCAAGACATACCTGTCTGAAAGTCACTGTGTGTATAAAAAAAAAGTCACAAATGGTTTGGAGATAAATAGAGCTGGGGTCCGAAAAGCAATCAGAAAAAGCACCAAAAACACATTAAAATTTCACAGTGGGATTAAAGGTTTTGGAAATTTAGCTTTACTCTTTGTTCTCAATCTTTTCTCAATTCAAAACTTTATTTTTTATTTTTATTATATTTTTTCTAATTCTTTTCTATTTTTTTTCTGATACCCTTTTTATAACACTTCTTAGTTCATTGAACAAAGATATAATTTTTTTAGCATTAGTTGGGGGTCTGTGAGAACCCCCCAAAGGGGTTTGAGTGCTACGTGGGCATATCTGAAAGGATTCTGGGGTCATTTTGTCTTGAAGTGCATCTGTATCTTGTTTTGTAACATAGCATTCAAAGGTTGTTCAGGAGGTCTTCTTGTCATATGCACAATTGGGTTTTTGTGTGAATGTTCACCCAAGTTAGCGCCCAACGCTGATGTTGCAGGTCTTGCAGCTGGGGTCTTTCTTAGCATTCACAGTTGACAAGCTCATCAACTGGTGGCCGCTGATCTGAGAGACTGTCCCCTGTGCCAGCGGCACCGGCTCAGTATAAATCAGCTCCAGAATCACATCCTGTGCATGCTGAAACACCACCCGCCCATCCTCCCCACAGACACGTGTCAGAAAGCGGTTGTTCGTCACATCCAGCTCCGGAAGGCGATCTCTGCAGTAAAGGTCTCCGTGTGAGCCCCGGGGAGCCAGGACGAGGATAACATAATGATAGGCAGTGTACATGCAGTAGAAGTCCCCGAAGTAGAGGCGCGTATCAGGGTTAAACAGAATCTCTGCGGGAATCTGGAAGTGGAAGCGGCCATATGGGGAATCCTGTGGCGGCTGACCTGTGTTAAACTCAGTGTTGCAGCTGAAGAAGATCCCCTCCAGTTTACCACTGAGAGGTGAACCGTGACTACCGCTGTTATCCTTTACCGAGGGCATCATTCGACCGCCAAGAACATCTCTGTGTCAGAAAAAAAAAGACATTTCTAATGTCTTTATATTTCATTATACTACTTTTCAAACATTTTTGGGCAGTTAGATTTTGTAACGTTTTTGAAAGAAGTCTTTTATGATCACTAAGGTAGCATTTGTATAAAGAAATGCAGAAAAACAGTATTATTGTTAAATATTACTACAATTTAAAATAAATGTTTTCTATATATTTTATTGATTTGGTGCTTAAGAAACATTTCTTAATGCTTTCAATGTTGAAAGCAATCGTGCTTCTTTTTTGTGGAAATTGTGATAGGATAAATAAAAAAGAAAAGCATTTATTTGAAATAGAAATCTTTTGTAGCATTGTAAATGTCTTTAAATTCACCTGTAATCAATTTAAAGCAACTCTGCTGATAAAAGTATGGATTTTTCCATGACGTCACGAAGGGCCATGATTGAATAGAAACTTTCTGAACCTTTTACGAACCTGGAAGGAGTGTATTTGGCACGGAAATACTCCATCATACATCCAAATAGTTTTTTTAAACTTTGGCCATGTTTAGCATGAGAATCTAACTCTTTAACAGTGTAAGTAACTCAGAATGCATGAAATAGCGTTAACATACCACACCCCCCCACCCCCTCCATACTGACCCCAAATTTAAATAAAACATTAGTGTAAGAGAAAATCTTAACACAAAAAGAAGACAGTAAACCCAGCTAATTAATGAGGAAATGATTCCACAAGAGGGAGCTGTTTACTTTCTACCGATCTGAATCTCAGCAGTAAAGTAAGGTCTTTATCTTCCTCAACCACATTACTTTCTCTTTTTCCTCCCTATTTCATATACTAAGCATTTTTTACTGAGGTCTTTTTTTGTTGTTTGTTTTTCTGAATCACCTGCAGTGTTGGAAGTATTCCTCATGCTGATTCCGGTAAAAGACAGAGAACTTGAGCATCCTGCCAGCGATGACTTCAGCCTTCTGCAACAGCTGCGTCAAATGCACCGAGGAATAATCTAGAAGATTGAAGGGATTTTTTTTTATTTGTCATCAGTTTTCTTTTGTCTTGTTATCCACATAAAAAGCTGATCAGCAGCACAACATTTAAAAGATACATGTCATTATTCTCCTATTCATATTTAGGTATTTAAAGAATTTTTCCTCAATATTTTTCCTTATATGCCTAAGCAATTTTACATATTATTTTTATCACTCTTTTTCATTTGTATTTTTTCTCTCTTTTAATGCCAATTTAAAGTACTTTTAATTACCTGTGTGTATCAAATGTGCTGTAAAATCCTGTATAATATTCTTTTTTATCTGTATATGTGTGTTTGGGTTATTTACCTGCTGTACAAAATTCAACAATGTCACTCCATTCTGATACAGCGTAGTCTCCATCCGTCTGTTTGGATGCTATTTGCACAGCAACTGTGTATTCTGTCCGTGGACTCAGGAACCAATGGCCTCGCACTGTCATGGGTAACGGGACTGCCTTAGCAACAAGCTTCGTAGGCACATCCTAAAGACAAAGAGTCATCAAGGAATTAATTTACTAATTAATGACATTTAATCAACTGAATCTTTTTTATGACAGCGGACAACAGAACGAAATTTCGCTAAAACGCTCTCTTATAAATAGGCAAAAAAAAACTAACATTTGTATTATGAACTATTACAAACTTTGAAACCTCAGGCAATACTCAAGAAATAATTTGAACTGAATCATTGAGTACCTTGTGTTTGAATTTGTTGGAGTTCTTGTTCTCCTTCTTGTTAAGGTCAATGAAGTAATGTGTGATCTTCTCTGTGGTGTGAGGGTCCATATCCCAGCAGATCTTAAAGGAGTCGCAGGTGATGTTACTGATCTTAATGTTGCGAGCAACGGGTAACTCCATTCCTACCACCCTGGGATCCTCAGCCTTACCTGGTAGAAAGAAAGAAAGAATATTGTCTAAAATCCTGTTTTGTTTGAAATATTAAGTTTTTCTCTATAAACACTACAACACTGACCCACATACACAATCACATGGAGTTAAAAACGTGCTTTGTTGGCTACAGTGTGGGACTGTGTTATTTTAGTGTTTAGAAATGAACAACAGGAATGTGGGATTCCTGAATGGCGCACACACAAAACACAGAGAACATTGAACCGCCTGTTATAACCATGAATAGGTTCATGATAAAGCTTTACTGTACAATAATCACCCTCAGCTCACTGTTCACTAAACACTGAGCTCTTTCTCTCTTAAAATTAATTCTTGAATTACTACTGCTGATATATTCCTCTGGAAAGAAATTACTGGGATTTAATATTGATTTAAGAGTATTACTGAAAAATCTGCACAAAAAAAAAATCCATGTTTATTAGAGGATAAATAAACTGATACAAAAATGACAGTAATGACATTTACTGTGTAACAAAAACAAATTCTATTTCAGTTTATCATAGTTTCCAGAAAATATTAAGCAAATGTTTTAAGCTTTGATAATAATAAGAAATGAATCTTGAGCATCAAATCAGCATAATAAAATGATTTCTAAAAGATTATGGGAAACTGAAGCCTGGAGTAAAAGAGAAAAGCCTGCTTTGCCATCACAGAAATAAATTATATTTGAAAAATGTCTATATTGAAATAGAAAACAGAAATTTTAAATTAAAAATAATGTTTTACGATATTGCTATTTTTATTGTCTTTTGATACACAACTCTTCTGCTTTATTTAAAACAGAACAATCTGTTTCTGTCTTAGAATAAAAAATGTAATTGTGAGATAAAACAAAAATTCTAAAAAATAAAAAATTAAAAAGTGAAAAGAAACAGTCCACATTGTGAGAAAGTCACATTGATTCACACTTGTGGGAAATAGTTCTAATTACAAAAAATAAGTCAATATTGTGAGAAATAGTCATAATTTGTAAATAATAGTCACGTTGTGTTGTAAAAAGTGATATTTGTGAGATATGAAGTCATTATTATAGAAATTAAAGTGACACAAAAAATAAAGTTGCACTTGTGAAATATAAGGTAAAAAAAAGACAAATACATAAGAAGGTTAAAGCACAAACAAAACAGCAAAATGTCTCATTGAACAATAATAGTACTCACAAGGTTGAGTTGAGTTATAGATGTATTCCTGCACTACACTAGTCGTCCCACAACACTGGGTCTGGCTGAAGAAGCCCTCCGAACCCCGCCTCTGCCAACAGCCTCCCTCACACAAACAACAGATGTCTGTTTACCAACTTCTGCTTTTTTCTGACATATTCTCACTACAGAATCTGCTTTCCTTCACGCTCTGAAAAACTTGCAACAAAATCATAAAGCAAGTCTGTAAAAATGTGTTTACTTTATTTGTACCTAAAAAGAAATACTAAACCAGTACTATACGCATCTCTCTACAAAAGTGCCAGCTTCAAAACACACCCACAGGTTTTCCACACGCTCTAACAAAGACGGCAGTTTCCATGGAAACAAATCAAGGCCATTAATCAATGTAGCATAATTTAAAGAGGAAGATGGGCAAAAGATATATAAGCACTCAAGTTTTAAGATCGTAAACAAAAGTCAGAGCTGCTGGATGAGAAATTATTGTGATAGTATATGATTCAGATAGAAAACCTTTGTTTTTCAGAAAAGCTGACAGATAAAACCTTTTATTTATTGTGCATTACTGTTGAAAGATTTGAGAAACAGTTAATCAAATAAATGTCTTAAGACAGCCTTAAGACAAATATTGAACCAACCACAAACTTTTGAACTGAAGGGTATACAGCGGATAAAATAAGTATTGAACACAACACCATTTTTCTCAGTAAATATATTTCTAAAGGTCCTGTTGACGAAATTTTCACCAGATGTCGGTAACAATCCAAGTAATCCATGCATACAAAGAAAACAATACAAATAAGTTCAGAAATTAAGTTCAGTCTAATAAAATGGAATGACCCAGGGAACAAGATGCTTAAAGAAATGTATTTAATATCTCGTACAAAAGATTTTGTTGGTAATAACAGCTTCAAGACATCTCCTGTTTGGAGAAACTAGTCGTATGCATTGCTCAGGTGTGATTTTGGCCCATTCTTTCACACAGTCTTCTCTGGACTCTAATCTTTAGTTCTTTCCATAGATTTTCTATTGGATTCAAGTCAAGCTGGGCCATTCTAGCAGCTTTACTTTCTTTCTCTGAAACCAAGTTAGAGTTTCCTTGGCTGAGTGTTTGGGATCATTGTCTCGCTGGAATTTCCACCCTCATTTCATCTTCATCATCGTGGTAGATGGCAGCAGATTTTTTATCAAGAATGACTCGGTACATTTTCCCATTCATCCTTCTTTCAATTATATGAATTTTGCCAGTGCCACACCATGATGTTTTGGAGTGATGTGCCATTTGATCTCCAAACATGGTGTGTGTTTATGGCATCCAGAGAGTACAATTTTTTTCTCATCTGACCAGACTATATTCTCCCAGTATTTCACAGGCTTGTCTAAATGTTGTGTAGCAAACTTTAAATGAGCTTCTACATGCTTTTTCTTCAGCATTAGAGTCGTGCGTGGTGAGCGTGCATACAGGCCACGGCTTGAAATTATATTCTTTCCATGTCAGGATTATGGCCCAAACAGTGCTCACTGGAACATTCAGAAGTACAGAAAACCTTCTGTAACTAATGCCATCACTATGTTTTGCAACAATAAGGTTGCGAAGGTCTTGAAAAAGCTCTTTGCTTTGTTTCTTGTGTGACATGTTGGTCATGAGACACCTTTTTATAGGCCATCATTTGTGACTGAACCAACTAATATTAATTTCCATTGACTAGGGGTAGGATTGCTTTCTAATTACTGATAGATTTTTGCTGGTGTCTTAGCTTTCCATGCCTTTTTGCACCTACCTTTCTTCATGTGTTCAATACGTTTTCCCAGTGTGATTCTACTTTATTACACAGAACTTTATTACTCTGAACTTATTTGTTTTGTTTTCTTTGTATGTATGGATTACTTTATTGTTACGGAAACAACTGGTGAGAAATTCATTGTGACAATGTGAGACCCAAAACATGTAGGAAAGCACGGACAGAGAACTACCTGTTGAATCATGGGAGAGTAAGAGACGAAGAATGAAAAGCATGGAGCGTCTGGTTCTATATCGACTCTAATAATGGTTAAAAGCCTCCTGCGGGACCACAGTCTTTTTACAGCCACGCAGACAGAAGAACCTACAGAAACATCAGACAATGCAAAATAAATCTATCACTAAACTCCATTCCAAATATCTCCTTCAAAAACACCTAAACAACCAAGAATATCCATCGGGGAGCAGCTTGTGTGAGTTTTCCCAGAAAACTGCAGTATTACATAACAGAAAAACAGAAATGTCCAGACTGTACAGAGTATACAGACTGCAAATCAAACCCCACACTCACAAATCCCAAACTACAGTGAGGTCTTTATGTGGGCAAACAGCACTGCAACATGTGACTACAAAATAGTATTGGTTCCTGTGCATGAAAACAATGCTTTTCTCCTATATGAGCTCCAAAACACAGCGAAACTGCAGGTTCAAACTGCAAAGGTCTCTGAATTGTGGCAGAATGCTAGTTTAGCAGGGTCTGGAGTTTGTTTAATGAGCTCTGGATCCACTCCAAATTGCACACAGAACTGCATATTAATACACATGTTTGTCATTTACAGAACAACAAGCTGTGCATGGCAGTAAATTTACATTTTTAACAGCTTTCAGCTTCAATTACCACAAAAGCATGATATAGTCTGTATATGCAATTCTATTTATATGATAAGAATAAAAAAATCTAATCAAATCATATTTCTACATGATTCTCTTGGCATCTGAGCTTCAAATGTGTGTGGGAAAATTTTCTCTGAGCATAATCTGCTTCTCTCTGCCTGCAATAAGACAACACATTTACTTTGCAATTTAGTTTTGCTGAGATGAGCTGCAGAGCTCACAACAAGCACTGTGCACATAATAAAATGGTTCAGCAGGCTGCTGTTTTCTAGTTTATGAGCCCACAGCTTCTCTAGGGGGAGGGAAAATTAACTAAAGTCAAGCCTCAAGTAACATATAATCATTGCAGCACTTAATCATAAAGAATGAAATATTTGGATTTAATTAGGGATGATTTTATACAAGCAGTCTAACTATTAATTAAGCATGCGCTGTCTGTAATTCAATATCAATTAAACACTAGTGTCTTTCCTTAGCTGGGAATGTGATGTTTTTGTTTTTAAACATTTGTATATTGTTTAGAGAATTTAACATTTGCTAATTCTCTTATATTTTATTCATCGCATACATCATAGTCTAGCCTTCATATTGCATCTGTATACCCATATCCCTTGCTTAAGGGCACCGAAAGTTTACAGTTCACTGGTTGCCTTTAACTGGGATCAAATCTACATCCGCTTCATTACAAATCCAGGTCCTTACTAGAAAGGCTCACTCCAACATCTTAAACGGATTATGTTATTTGTGCAACATGTATCTAAATATATTTGTTCAGGTGTCACAGGCTGCAGACAGGAATCCCCAAGGTTTTTCAAAGTCCTGCATGGAACAGATTCAGGTTTCTAGCTAATCTGATTTACTGTAGATATTTACACCCGCACTCATCTGATGGGTTAGCATTAGCCAGCACTAACAGTTTCAATCATCATGTGAATGCACTTTAACTGAGATCAGTTTTTAGCTAAAAAAATATCCAAAACATCATGTTGCAAAGGTCCTAAATAAGGGTGTTTAAAAGCAGATAGAGCTGTGTCTGGTTAGGACAGTTGAACAGATGAGAAGTCTGGTTCAAGTTTAAAGGAAATTATTTCCTTCATGTCTGAGAAGCACACTCATGCTAACTAATTAGAGAGTTCAATTAGTACCTTAAAAACAGTGCCTTATGCACTCTGTAAGTTCGTTGCAATTAGACCAAATGAAATGAGCACTGATGTGTAAATGTGGTAATTCAAAGAGATAAGAGGCACTCTGCTGCCAGCACAGCAATCTATTCAGGCTGATTCAAATACATTCATGTAGGGAAGATAAAAAACTCCCTCTCAAAAAACTGGTGAGTCATTGTGCTAGCCTTCTGAAGCCGTATGTGTATGTGCAGTTTTTTGCTTCAGTCATTCTTAAAGAGGATGACACATTTTGACATTTTCAAACATACACTCACTATTGAAACACTGATGGTTGTAACGCCTATTAAAAAGACAAAGGTGACTCTGTCAGTTAAAATGGATTAGCATTTATATTCCTGCAATTCCACTCAAACCAAAGGAGATGGAAACAGGTGAAAGGTGTGTGTGTGTATGTGTGTGTGTGTGTGTGTGCGCGCAAGCACCTGACTTCACCTTTTGTCAACATGAAGTTGTTAAAAATGTCTGATGCTCTTTGTAAACATCTAAATACATTCAGTAAACATTAAGTCATCTGTACTGATTCAAGAAATGTGTTCATGTATTGTATTGTAAATACATTTATCTATACAAAACATATATATAATTACATAAGATGCATATATAATACAGGAAAAACAAAAAGTAAAATATGTAACATTGTAAAATATTAGTTCTATAGCCTGAGTTATGTTTATATTATGAGTTATTCTTATAGTTTACAATTATTTCGATATATTAACATACTTTGCATAATACATGTATATAGCCTAAAATATAAATATGAACAAATATATATAGACGCTCTCTCACTGTCGAAAAGCCTCAACCCCTGCCACATAAGCTTCCTTTACTGCTTCAGGGCTCTTGGAATTATTATCATTATTTTATTTTGATATTTACATTATTTTCTCTAATGGTTTACAATACCAGTTCGTTGGTTTCATCTTAACTGACCGCATGACAAGAAAAAAGGTAGCCGACTGCAAGAGGGTAGTGTCCATGGTGCTGAAACGAAAGCCTCACACAGACAGCAGAGATTTCAGAAACCACAGCCAGCACACACAAAGGCAGCCTGCCATGTCTCATATTCCGTTTTTCATGGATGTGACAGGCGAATTTTTCTGCAGCAATGAATATTCCCTCATTGCAAAAAAAAAAAAAAAGGTTTGCTAACAGGGGATAACATGCGTGGATAAAAACCTGTCAAGTTTACAGTCACTCACTGTGTTGCAGAGGTTACTTACCGTCTCTCTCGCACAGCTGGAGCGACTCCAGGCTCACATTCTTGATCATGCCCTCGCGCGGGCTTAACGGGCTCGCGACCCCGTGTGCCAAACTCGCCCCCTCCATGTCTGCAGAGGCGCTTGGATATCTTTGAAAATATTATTCTGCTTCGGCTTTGAAACCCAAACAAGGTGAGTCTTGTGCTATGTCGCCTTGATTCCCTTCTCTCTCTCTCTCTCTCTCTCTCTCTCCCTCTCTCTTCCCTGGCGTTCTGTTGGAAACCGCGTCAACGGATCGTCATCACCACACTGCTGGACATACAGAAGCATATACACTATAAGGAAGATTATTTTATTCTAGTGGCTCAATAAAATGAATGTTTGTCCTCATTTTGGAAAAAAAACAGAAATGTATCTGAGGTCCCTCGCTCTGACAAACGCCACAAGTGTTTTCGCTCTGAGGAGAAACGGATTAATGCGTGTGAACAGACGAAAGGGTTATGTAACGAGATTACGGTCTACACTACAGTTAATTTTCTCCGTACCTCTGCTCCCGCTTCTGAGCGAAAGACTCCTTTATTCCACCAGCCACCTCACTGACGTCACGTCAAGCGGTCGAGCTCATGCCCTTATTTGGTACCGAATCGGCCCCTGCATGAACAGGGTGGGGACCACTGATCTATGATATAGAACTGGATTGCTCATGACGTCATTAAAGTGAAGCCGCCGCGCCGCCATATTGGTAATCCCTAGCGTGCGTAAACGTTCTATTGAATTAATAGGAAATTGTATGATTTTAATGAAAAAACATCACCTAACAATTCAGCGTTTATACATTTTAGGTATTTCTGTACATTATTACAATGCAAACACCCTAAGCATGTAAACGGTTATTTTTAAATGTCGGGAATTTCCCCTACTTATTAAAAAGCTACGTTCATTACAGTAGCGAATATCATGAATATGAAAAACATCAGACAGACATGACCTCAACATATAAAACAAACGACAAAGTTCTCATTCTGAAATCTGAATTTATTCAGAGAAATAAATGACTAACGTTATATACAGCACGAATTTAAAGACATAAAGCTTTATTTCTAAGATAGTATGTTAAGCTTTTAATTTCATTATAGAGCAATATTAACAACATAATTGTATTATTCATTGTAATATATTCAAATCCATTTCCGATACTAATACGTTCATGTTTAATAATTCCTGAAAAATTATGTTCATAAAGAAATAGGCTGTATTTTGTGTTGGATCCGTTAACTTACCTGTGTCGTCAGTGCGCAGCAGACACACCCACCTAAACGGTTTAAATATATCACTTATCCTGCCCCAAAAGACCGTAAACACTGCAGATAACATCTGAAGTAAAGATGAATTTATATACACATAACATAAAAACGAATCCTATATGACTGATTTGCTTCAAATCGAGTTATTTTAGGAGAGCGGTTTGAATGTAACTCAATGGTGCTCTCTGCTGGTAGGGATTAGTAAAATGGCGGATCGAACACTTCCGGTGGCTTCACTGTTTTTCTTTTACTGTCTATGTTTAGAACGCGATGAGCGATCCAGTCATATATAGATCAGTGGTGGGGACATTGATTCATCCCAGTGATTCGAATCTTTTGAACTCGTGCACCAAAAAGAATCGTTCAGATTCTTTCAATGGTTTGTTCAGTCAGTGGACCTTTACATCTTATAACGAGTAAATAAAAAAAAAAACAGTAAATGATTCTATTAAAAAACAAACACTGTGAGTGTCATTCACGACTGATACAACTTCTATTAGGCCTATATTTGATTACAATAATTTCTAAATTGTGTACTGTCATTAGTCGTTTACGTCAGTGGTTTATGAGTAAATCGATATATCATAACTGTCATAACTTAATCATCATAACTGTAGGCCAAATTTAAGAATCACGACCGAAACCTTCTTTAAATGCTTGTCTATATTGTGTATTATCATCAGTCATTTTTACATAGAAAATATAACTCGCTACATTTAAGTGCACGAGAATAAGTCATACAATTAGAAGATTTGTTCAAAAACCTGGCACTACTTTTGCTTATTATTAGGCTGCTTCACAGTTTTGCTAAATCTGTACAAACTGATGGATTACTTAGACCACTTGTGGGAAAGTGTAGGAGGAGGAGGGGGGGCCCACATAATTATTAAATGTTAATTAACAGATATGCAAGATATGCAATCCAAGAGGTAGTCCTGTGGGCTAGAAATTAAAGTCACATTTGGTCTTTTGCATTAAATAAGATTTAGATTAAAGGCTAAGATTCATAATAATAATAATAATACAAATTCCCACAAGGTTTTTACCAAATTTTCATTTCTTATTAATGTACAATTCAATAATCTAGCTAGGAGTAAAGCAAATGGCACCCCCTACTGTGTACAAATCCAAATAGAAAGTACCACAAACACATAACAGATATTACAGCCATTTAATATGACTGCTCAAAGGCAGTCACATTTGCTACCAGAATTTTTCAGTTTTAACTTTAAAAGGCTCCATGTATTTCTCTTCTTGGGTACAAACTAACCAACACAATACATGACATGCATCAGATCCACCAATTTCACTAGGTAAGGGTCATTTATGTCTCATGGAACTAAATTAGCTAGTTCAAAAAGTACAGTACAGCTGGGCAGTTCAAAGCTTTGTTACTTGTTAATTATTAATTTTTTATTTTTGCATTGCACTCTTTATCATCAAGCTGACAGCTTCGCCCTCCCTGGTCTCTCCCTCTCTCTCTCACACACACACATACTCAGTTCCTGCAGTTTCCCAATTTAGAAGCAGATGCACATTGATATGCAAAACACACCATAATATCACACATAATAATCACCCATGTCTTTGCTATTACTTTCAAAAGAGAAGTGCCTTTCTGGTTCCTTTGAGATGAAACAAATAGTGAATATTCGGTTTCACAGTGCCACTGTAGATTGCTATTATCATCAACCCTAAATGTGCTCTTATGGTCAGTCTCATTTTATCTACATTCATCAGACAACAACCACACATTTACTCCCTCTCTTTGATTTGATTGTGTACCTAAAGAAATTACAGCTTATGTTGTACTACTATGGATTTATACAGTTCAATACATAATATAAGACAAATTTGATTTGGCTTGCAAACATTTTTATTTTCTAGAACAAAACCACAAATCAGTGACAAACATTTCAAATATTTTTGATTTTTCACTTTTACTTTAAATCCCTTTTTTGTTACTTTCAGCGAGGAATACTCTGGCAACACTCAAAGTCACAGGCTTCTGTCCATTTTAAGACACACTGATTTGGATTTACAGAACATTCTTACAAGGCAAAAACATGAACATTGTTCCCTTTGTCAAAGATTTAAATGTGATACAAATGCCAGCGTCACATCCAAAACAAAAACATTCTCCCATAATGCTCCACTCCAGGAGGAAGCACAATTAGAATGACCGAACAACACAGTTGTTCCCTCAGAAAAAAAAGAACATTTTCAAACAGCTGAAGCGTGGAGATAACAGAATGAACACACATGATTTGAAAGATGCAAAGAAAACAATATGAATCTTGATCTTAAACACAGCTCAGTAACCATATACACTGGTTCCACAGCGGTGAGGAATTTTATCTCCGTACTATGCATCTCTGAAAAGTCCATATTTTGCACGTGAATCTTACGAGATTTTCACTTTGGACCTACAATTACGCATTTAATAATATCACTGAGCAATAATACAAGAGTACCACAAGCATTCTGTGCAATATTTCTGAAACTGTCATTATTTTCCTTCCATAAAAAAACAACAACAACTAACAAACTAAAAAGGAGATTAGCATGGTTTCTTATGTATTTACCAATAGATGGTTTCAAAAAGCTCTTTCAATGTGTTATACATTCTTCTTAGTAGGCTGTACCGTGAATATACTACAAATCTAACAAATGTAAACAAATGAAAGACCAGGTAACACTCATTTACTGTGAATGCTTCTATTGATATAAACTGTCAGGTTGAAAAAGAAAAACAACAAAAAACTTTATAGAATGATTAACAAAAAGTAATTGCTGGTCAAAAACAAGTATTTCGAAAAATCAGACATTTATCAACAGTAGCCCTTGAGTTTAATTTATGGCTTTAAGCTATGAGTAAAGGATAAGTACAAACACACATACATACTTATGCACACAAACCTGAAAAACACCTACCAGATACATAACGTTTGCACATACAAAGGAAATATATCCAATTATACTGTACATGCCAACATCAAACTTTCAACAAACACCCCACTTAGTCTTGAAAAGTACCTAATGCAGCTTAAATCTGATGTCTGTGCTACACGTGAAATGTAAATACTGATTAAACAGATTTTGCTAAACAAATCAGTGGAATTCTATGGATAATATTTCCAAACCTAATCCTTCAGAAAAGACTTCATTTACACCAAAAAAATGGCTGACATGTAGTTGAGATGACTATTACACGTTCTGTCAAATCATATCACAGATTAAACAATAAAAACAAATGATGTCAAAAAAGAACCAAAACAATACAAAAAAGTAAACTGATAATGCCTTTTAAAAGATTAACATAAAATATGAGAACATAATGAAACTATAAAATAAAATAGATTTAAAATACCACGATGACCAATGAGTAATTAAACTGAACATGAATATAACAGTCTGGTAAACAACATGAGCATCAGCTGATTGTGATTACCAAGCAGATGACCTTCGCGTGTGATCTGGAAATACCTGCTAAATATGTGCACGTGTTTGGCTTTGACACTGGACAGTCCGATGTTACAAAAGACAGACACTGCATACAACCAACTGGCAAAAACAGCAGAGTTTACAGATTAAAGTGCTAGACACCAATACTGAAGCGCTCTTGCTAACAGTACGGTTAGTTTTTAACTCTGTGCTTTGCCTGTTCACCCAGGGTAAATGCAAGACAAAATTAATGGCACATTGCCTTAACAATAATACATTTCCTTCCATATATTTAGGCATAAAAAGCAAACTTAATAACACCTCCCCACATTTTTTTTATATGTGAGAATCTGCATCGCTTTATGCCTTTTCTGTATCAATCAGTCCAGTCCAGTACGAAGTGGTTTGTGGTCCACATTCCCACAGGTAAAAGATCACCAGCGACCACTGATGCTCGCCATGTCCGAGTGGAACTGACGCGACAGACGACCGCTGGCCCCGCCTTCTAGGAAGGAGGAGCGAATGTTGGGTGTGTCAAAGAGCTTCCTCCTGCTCTTATTCAGCTCTGAGGAGACATTCAAATATCATCAGTAAACACATGAGCTTTGTTCCTAAACCTAATGAGGTGACTCTCTCCCTAAATATAGGAAGCTGTATTCTAAGGCAGCATCCTAACTAAATTGGAACTTTTTAAGTTATTTATTTGAAACACTTAGCATAGGTAGATACTCTTTAAACAGTCACCACCACACATCACACACAAATAAATGATGACAGTAGTTTAAAGTGATGTCTAGGTAGGCTGCTCACTAGATATTATATAGCAGTGGTTCCCAACCTTTTTCAACTCACGACACACACAACCAAACACATATGTTTGCGCGGCCCACTGCAAAAAAATTAACTGACCCCGCTATTGTTGGGTTAATAACTTAGTACTCAGAAGCTAGATTGTTAACTGTCTTTATTGAATGAACTGGCAATGAACAGAAAATAACTCGAGCTGGCACCGCTTGGCACAAACAATATCTAAGATAAATTGGTGGTTTATCCAATCAGCTAGCTCGAATAGTGGAAGCAGTTACAGTTTAATATTTCTTTTTTATTAATTATATATATATGAAATGATGTTATTATGTTATGACTTAGACATTTTTACATACATGAACAATATTAGAATTTCTTTTATTAATAGTAATTGGCGGCCCACAGGTTGAAAACCACTGCAATATAGTATTCCAATTTTATATAGACTGTGAATCTATGAAAGGTCATCTGGGAAGAAATTTCTAACTTTAGAAAACAGTGACTTTACAACAGTGACTATTCTTTCTACATCCTTTATTTTGGTTTATCTTTTTTTTTCCTGTTGATCTGTCACTTAGATATAAACACAAAGCTCACTGACCTGAGATCGCCAGTAACATTTTCCGGCGAGCACCAAATGTTGTGATTCCCAGTTCCTTTAGGTCTGGATCCGTTAGTGTGACAAATGTTTGCAGATCAATCTATTAAACCATAACACAGACATATTCATATAAATTAACATTTACAAAAAGCACAAATAAATGCACTAATCCACATTTTTACAGTGCTTGCAAGATGAACTAGCAAAGAATCTTACTTTATTTCTTTATTTCTAGATTCAAAATGTTTATGCAATGCAAACAATGAATTAATGAATGACCTCCTGCTGCTGGAAGATGTCTGTGTATTTGCCGAGACCGAGTTTGCTGAACAGCTCAGGGAGATCTGTTCCTTTGAGAGATGAACCGAGAGAGCAGCCATTGCTGCCAGACATAGAGATACTGTCCATATAATTACTGCTGCTGAGATACTGCTCACCTACTGACACAAACACACAGATAAAGTTTAAGACACAACTACTGTAATAAGTAGGAAGTAAATGTTTTGCTCTGTGTTTCAAAGTGCAAAATCTTTAGTCTTACAAGATTTGTTCTTGATTCTCTTTGGGCTGCTGACAGCAGGGGAAAATTCAGAATTTCCTGGCAGTCCGTTTCCATTGATGTTAACGTTCCCATTCAAATCCCCCCAATTACCGGATTTGGTGTCATTACCCAAACCCTCCTGACTCCCAGTGTGTGAGACAGAGAGATGAGAGTCCTGAAACCATATACACAAAAAGCAACTTTGAAACCCTGCTTTTTCAAAAATGTTTGAAGAGAACAGCTTCATATATACTGAACTAGATTTATGCTGCACTGGTGAGTTTGTACCTCATAAGTAGTGCTTATGCTGGGTTTATATGGCACATGGTGTGCCCTGCGCAGCTCTTTTATGCTCTCTGCTGGCATTGATTTAGAGAAACCCAACCCGCTCCAGGTATTTGTGGGGGTCCGAATCTCCGTCACAACTGGCTTCTTCAGCATGGCTATACAAAACAACACAGCTTTTTAACCACAACCTATCTTGTGATCTTATAATTAGATGTTATTTTATGACTATTTTCACATTAGGATGTTAAATTAAGAGATCAAGTCTACGCTCACCTTTAGTGGCCAGTAGCTTCTTTTTCTCATAGTCAAACGCCTAAAAAAACATTGATAAACAATGATAGTGTGTATATTTTTTAGTTTGTGTCCTTTTGTATGTGAGCACAATGTGAGTGTATGTGTATATAAACCTGCAAATGTGGTGCAAGTCGTCTTTCTGCAGCTCTCTCACTTCCTGGTGCTCTTTTGTCAGCCATTGGATTCTCACTATCAGAATCGGCCAACACACACTCAACACTGCACACACACACAGAGGAAATTTAAAGAGCACTTTACAGCTCCAGTGTAACCTTGAATTAAAAAAAACATAACTGAATTGCCATGATGATGTTAGGTCATTTTATGATTAAACATACTGAAGAAGTGAGTTCTTGGTTCTCTGCAAAAGTTCCACCGTTTGTCGTTTTCCTGATGACATGGTGCAAGAGGCCAGCATCTTCTTCAGCTCACTCCCATTGGCTGAGTGAGACGGGCTTCTGGGCATGCCCACTTCAACAAATGTATCTGAGCCTGATACAGATATATAGTAGAATAACAGTATAATGCTTTAATACTGTGCACACTGAATTAGGGTTGCAGAAAATTTCATTACATGTCAACTGTACTGTACTGGGCAAACTATAAAGTTTGATAGAGGAGGGATAATGGTATGGTGCTGTTTCTCAGGGGTTGAGCTAGGCCCCTACATTTGAGGTGGAATGTTAATGCTTCAGAAAATTTAAAAAACAGTTTGGACAATGCTATGCTTCCAACTTTGTGGGAACAGTTTGGGGAAGTCCATGTGCATTACTGTGCCCTAAACTACTGGAACAACTTGACCGGGCCGCACAGAGCCCTGAACTCAACCCCTTCAAACACTTGGAACGGAGATTGCGAGCCAGGACGTCTTGTGTCTGACCTCACAAATGCTCTACTGGATGAATAGGCAAAAATTTCCACAGAAACAGTCTTAAAACTTGTGGAAAGCATTCCCAGAAAAGTTGAAATCAAAAGTAGGTTAGTACACTTAAATCAAAATGTGATAGTGTTGGTCAATATTAAGCCATAGGATACTATTTAAATACAAATCTGTGTGAATGAATGCCGCAAATGTGTGGTTCAATAACTGCTCTGAGAGTCACTTCATGAGCATTTTTACCATTTCTTTTTGAGAAAATCTATCATTATATTATATGAACTGGGAAACTTAAAGGTCTTCATAACACCCCGTCAAAATAAAAGCTTGGTTTAACTTGAAGAAACTGTGACATAAATATATAACTTAAAGTAATGATAGTACTACTACTACTAAAAAATATATTATTAAAATATTATTTTAGAGGAATATTTACCAGAAAAATGTTTTACCACAAAATGTAAATGCACAACACAATATTTCTGAAAACAAAGAAAAAACTAATAATTAATTTTTACATTTTTATATAAAATAAATTATTTAGATATGCTTTTGATTATTAAAAAAATAAATTTCCATTCAAACGGAATCCAGAAAATTAATCGAAAACACAGAATAAAAGAAATATTAAAACAAATATATAATAAATATAAAAAATGTAATTGTTTTCATAGCCCTATTATGGCTGCAATGGGAAGACCTACTCCATTATTAATATCTATGTATTTAGAATGTGAAGTCATTAAAGTATCTGTTGGCGGAATGTCAGGTGTGCCAATACTTTTGTCCATATCATCTATAAAAAGTTTGTTTTATACCTTCATCTGCAGATTTATTGGAAATGGATTCTGATTGGGAGTGTCCAATGACTTCCTGGGATGTGTCACAGTGGGCGGAGTTCAGCGATACAGAGGAGATTCGACTGTACATAGAACTGGCGAGCTGCAACATCCAGCAGATACACACACAGGAATAATAATTAGTTTAAAATAAAAAAAGATGCACTCATTTTGGGGCACATATGATGCTTCCTTGATTTTGGCCAAAAAGACTTGTCTTAAAAGGCAGCATATTTTAATCTATAATGCCGAAAAATGTTGCCTATGAATACAGTTTAGTATCTTTGATGAAGTTTCTCACATGTCCGTTGAGATGTTCTGCGCTCGTTGGTTTGTGTATTGGTGCAAGTCCAGGTGGAGGGGATGGTGTGTGAATGTGTGCTTGACTCTGGACCCCAGAGAGCAGAAGACTCCCGAGAGTCGACTGAGACACTGACTGCAGCATGAGGTCTGTGGAAAACCCTGAGGCAGGGACAGAGAGAGTGGATTATGTGACACACATATATAAAATATGTGGTTGAAAAAAAGCACACACTCACCTGCTGTTTTAGCTGCTGAACTGAGCGCACTGGCCCAAAGTGAAGCTGTGTGACCAGTAGCATGTGAATGTGTGTGATCAGGTGTATTGGAGGGTGTATAAATGTGCGGTGAGCTGTTCACTGCTCCATTCTGGATGTTTAACACAGAGCCTTGCCCATTATGAACACAGTTTGGGTTTGGGGAACCATTAGGAATGGGGCTGACAGACGACCTTAGAAGACCAGCTGATGAAAAAGAGAAAAGAAAGATTGCAAATTCCAAAAACATTTTTGTCCATAATGTGTTTACAGTTCAGTTATTATACATTTATTTTGCTCCGATGCAATTTTCAAATAAGAGACAGCACAAGAAATACAGAGAGCAACAATTAGCATACCTGTTAGACCCAGTTATTTTAGTATCACTGATTTACTTTTTGTTAATATTTAGATTTTTTTTTAGTAATTAATGGTTTAGTAATTTTGTTGTGTGTTTTTGTCATTTTTATATGCCTATGTTAATTTTTATTTAAGTGTTTTAGCTTATTTACTTTTATTTTAAACATAACCCTAAACTAAACAAAAATGAGAAATGTTAAATTTTCAAAAAGGTTTTATTTTATTTAAGCTAATGTTTATGTCCAGTTACAAAAACAAAAAAATGTTCTTTAGGTTTTATTTAATGATAATACGTTTCATTGGATCTAATTGAAAAAAAATGTGTAACATGACTTTATTATTGCTTTGAAATGTTGCATGCTGCTAAGCTGTATAAGATGTATATAACACAAATGTTGTATGAAACTATTATATATATATATACACACAGGAATAATAATTATGCAAATTATTTTCAATATTTTTAATTTTTACTTTTTTTGTAAAAATGCACTCTCATTGTCTTATGCATATAGGTTTTGATGCAGGCTTGATTAGGCTAAAATATATTACAAGGAACATAATTTAACCTTCAATACCTAAAATTTACCTAGGTAAAAAGCTTGCTATGTTTTGAAACAAAGCTATTGTTACCAGCAAGACGGTTAACTTTTAATCACTATAAATGGCATGAATCCTTAATGTGATAGTACTGCAAATATGCACAATTTGTGCATGAGAACAACAAGGCTTGAGTCTTGAGAACAACAGAGGGGACTGTTTTAAGTCACACTTATACTGTGTGAGTGAATGTGGAACACAGGCAAACACAAATACACACACACACACACACACACACGCGCGCGCGGACACGCGCACATACGCGCACACACACACACACACACACAGACAGCTGTAGCTAATTATGGATCTGCTTGGCAGCGTGAGTTGTAATCTACCAACACAGACAGTAGTAATTATAGTGACTGCAGAGCTAAAGCAGGACTGTGTATGTTGTATTGATATAAAAAGTCCTTGCTTAGAATATACATTCAAGGAATTACTTTTAGATCATAAATGTACCTTACACAAGCCATAAAATATATCTAAAAAAGATCTAAATATACAACTACATTACCCAGAGTGCTTAGCCTCAGTCCAGCTGAAGCCAGGGTGTCCAGTCCAATGGAGCCTATCAGGGGAGGGGAAGGAGGAGGATGTCCATTAACAGCCACATGGTTGATGGGAGGAGGCACACAGCTGGACTCCAGTCCCAACAGAATCCGTCGTACCTCATACATACTCCCAGCATTCCTTTCCACGCTCTTAACTATCACTGACTGAGAAAAAGACATATTGTCAGTAACCGAGGCTAAATGCAAGACAACTGAATAATATAATCAAATAAAGAAGTGAAGTCTGCACACTGAAAACTACTGCTCCAGAGGAATTTAATTAAGCTCAAGCAACGTTTCGACCTTCAGGTCTTCATCAGGCACAGTATAAATGTAAAGTGAAGTCAACTTTAAATAGACACAGGTGATCACCTTAATTAGGCACATCCAAGGAATCATGTGACAAATACAAGTCATGTGACACATACAAGTCATGTCTATTAAGTGACAAAAAACAAATCATGCAACAGATAAAAGCTACAAAGACATTTTGAATCTCTATAAAAATGGCTTAATATCAAAATCCTCATTCAACCCTAAAGGTGACAATGTATTTAAAGTATAAATCCAGAAACATTCCCTCTGTTATAATTTCTTCTCATAATCTCCTCCTCTTAAGGGTTTTGTTACCTTTTCTATACCAATATACTGTAAAACGCTGACGTTATGGCCTGCTTGCCTAAAATGAGACGCTATAGGACTGCGCATATCTCCAGTTCGAATGTTACTGCGATGTTCACTAATACGAGTGCGTAATTGTCTGAATGTTTTACCCACGTATGCAAGACCACAAGGGCAACGAATTAGATAAATTACCTGAGTGGAAGCGCAGGTAATGGTACCCCGTATCAGAATGTCACGACCAGTGCGTGGATGACTAAACGATTTACATTTATGTGTAAAAGCACACTGGGCACACTTACCACATCTATAATTACCAGGAGGAAGAGAAGGAATACCTTGTTTGACACGTGAAGGATATTCAGATTTAACAAGTAAGTCACGAAGATTGTTTTGACGTTTAAAGACTAATTTCGGACCATTTTTGAAGACACCTGATAATTTAGGATCACTTGAAATAATAAAGGTGACTTCACTTTACATTTATACTGTGCCTGATGAAGACCTGAAGGTCGAAACGTTGCTTGAGCTTAATTAAATTCCTCTGGAGCAGTAGTTTTCAGTGTGCAGACTTCACTTCTTTATTTGATTATATTATTCAGTTGTCTTGCACCTGCGTCCTATTTGGATGTTTGGGATGTGCACACCATTTTTGTGTTATTGAGTCTTTAGCGATTTTTTTGGTTGTTGCACTCCCCCTTGCTGGCTCCATTATGACAGATGAAGACTGTCCCTCTTCAAGTAAGATATTTGAGTTCAGTGCAGCAGATTATTCTGAGATTCTGCTAAAAGACTATTTTTGATTAAAATGTCACCTCATGCACGATAGATGTTGAATCACTTATGGATAAACTTCAGCATCATCTTAAACGGGAGATTAAGCAGTACTATCATGCAGTTACCCTGAGCGACTATCTTCGGCAGAAAATTATACCAAGTGTTCTACGTCTACAAAAAGCCCCTGCTTTTGGTCTGCAGAATCCGGACTTCTGTACCCGTTGGTGTGAGATATTGAACAAGTGCTCATTTGACTTGATGGCATTGGTGATACAAGAGACTACCAAACAACTTGAGTCAACAAAAGTGGATAAAAAAAAAGGAGATTCAACTGGGTGAAATGGTGACAAAAAGTAAGCTCACAGAATTTAAATTAGACCTTGAACGTCAACGTGCCGAGTGGTCTAAAGAGATCAGAGCGATTAAACGTACAAAGTTTGCAAGAGACAATGCTGACTATCAACATGGAAAGATCTATTTTTGGAAGGACGGAAAGCCGGAGTCCAATACGCCCTATCGGAATCGGGCTGCTACTGCGGGATTTCGTAAGCGCAAACTACTTGGTGATAATGGAACCTGGGCCTCTTCAACCTCATGTGATTCTGACTCTGAACCTGCTGTAAGACGGCGAAATGGTTCTACTTTTTAGGCCGTACTCAGCCCAACAGTCAGCAAATGGATCGAAGGACAAATCGACCAAGAAGAGGTGCAGAAGGGGCAAGCGAAAAAGGCTTTTCCCTACCTCCACGGATGACCAGAAGCAACCAGGGGATACGCTAATGAACTTCTCAGATAAATCACTTTCAAGTTCTTGTATGACCGCTCTGAGCAAGGGACTTTCCTTTGTTCCTACTACTGAGGCTAATGACTTTGATACCATGATTTACTTTCACAAATTTTTCAGAACCTGAGACTTTCGGGAGTTCTTTGGCACAAATGAACAGTCGTTTCCTTCTAATGATGTTTGGCCCGTTACCACACAGGACAGTGTTACTCTTGAACAGCCCATTACTCGTCTCGCTTTCAAAAGAAAATCTACCTTTATTCCATCTAAAAATAGAAATTCATCTTTAGATACTTACTGTAGACTTGTGGAATTTGATGAAAAATGTACTTAAGAATAAAAGGCAATATAAAGTCTACAATAACTTATCGAAAATGGAGAGGGATGCTTTACTTGATCTTAGCAAAGACAATACGGTGATAGTGCGTCCTGCAGATAAGGGTGGAGCGATTGTACTTCAACGGGCTTCTGATTATGAAAAAGAAATTCGCAGACAGTTGAATGATCATGCTTTTTTTAAATTTTTACCTGCTGATCCTACCAACAAATTAAAAACGTGTATTGATTCTAGTTACGGTTACACTTTGAAAACAATGAGTTTAGTAAAAATGAATATGAATTTCTGAAAGTAGATTTTCCAATTACATCTATTATATACACTTTACCTAAGGTTCACAAAGGACTAGATACCCCTTTGAAAGGGCGTCCTATTGTGAGCGGTATTGGTAGTCTCACGGAGAATATTTCTTCTTATGTGGATTTTTATATTAAACCATTTGTACCCATGTTGTCATCTTATGTAAGAGACTCTATGGACTTCATTGAATCATAATATGGTATTGACTATGTTGTTGATGATGTACTTCTTGCTACCTTTGATGTTCAGAGTTTATATACCAACACTGAACATCCCTCACACTGAAGGTTTACTTGCTTTAGAACATTTTTTTACACAAAGATCTGTGGATGTAAAACCTAGTACAGCATGCTTATTAGATTTAGCAAGTATCGTTTTAACTAATAATTTTTTTCGTTTTCAGGACGATTTTTATTTACAAGTTAAAGGTACTGCAATGGGTAGTAAAATGGCACCTAATTATGCTTGCTTGTATATGGGAGTGTTTGAAAACGACTTTATTTTAAATGAGTCAAATTCTTTTCACCCTAAGATTTTGCTTTATAAACGGTATATTGATGACATTTTTATGATAACTAAGGCCACACCTGCAGAGATGTTGACGTTTTTGAATTATCTTAACTCAAGGACTGAGCATGTGAATTTCACAATGGAATGTGATCCAGTGAGCATTAGTTTTCTTGATGTTCGAGTATACATATGTGACGGGAAACTCCACACCGATCTGTACCGAAAACCAACGGATCGCAATACTATTTTAAGAGGCGATAGTTTCCATCCTAGACCTTTAGTTAAGAGTTTACCTATCAGCCAATTTAAGCGTGTGCGCAGAGTTTGTAGTACGGATAAATCTTATACTCATCAAGCTAATGATTTAACTAAAAGATTCTTGAATCGTGGTTATCGTATAGAATGGATCGAAGATGCCAAAAAGAAATTCAACGAGACATCTCAAATGCAGTGTTTGCGAACAAAACATAATAATAAATAATGCTAATAAATCATGCTCCCATGAGCATGATAAAATACTCTGCACAGGGGGCTGAGTTTCGTAGAGTCTTAAACAAACATTGGCATATTATTTCAAGTGATCCTAAATTATCAGGTGTCTTCAAAAATGGTCCGAAATTAGTCTTTAAACGTCAAAACAATTTTCGTGACTTACTTGTTAAATCTGAATATCCTTCACGTGTCAAACAAGGTATTCCTTCTCTTCCTCCTGGTAATTATAGATGTGGTAAGTGTGCCCAGTGTGCTTTTACACATAAATGTAAATCGTTTAGTCATCCACGCACTGGTCGTGACATTCTGATACGGGGTACCATTACCTGCGCTTCCACTCATGTAATTTATCTAATTCGTTGCCCTTGTGGTCTTGCATACGTGGGTAAAACATTCAGACAATTACGCACTCGTATTAGTGAACATCGCAGTAACATTCGAACTGGAGATATGCGCAGTCCTATAGCGTCTCATTTTAGGCAAGCAGGCCATAACGTCAGCGTTTTACAGTATATTGGTATAGAAAAGGTAACAAAACCCTTAAGAGGAGGAGATTATGAGAAGAAATTATAACAGAGGGAATGTTTCTGGATTTATACTTTAAATACATTGTCACCTTTAGGGTTGAATGAGGATTTTGATATTAAGCCATTTTTATAGAGATTCAAAATGTCTTTGTAGCTTTTATCTGTTGCATGATTTGTTTTTTGTCACTTAATAGACATGACTTGTATGTGTCACATGACTTGTATTTGTCACATGATTCCTTGGATGTGCCTAATTAAGGTGATCACCTGTGTCTATTTAAAGTTGACTTCACTTTACATTGATACTGTGCCTGATGAAGACCTGAAGGTCGAAACGTTGCTTGAGCTTAATTAAATTCCTCTGGAGCAGTAGTTTTCAGTGTGCAGACTTCACTTCTTTATTTAAATGTACCACATATCCACGAAAGAGCTGGGTATTTATTACCTTGCTGGGCTGTTTTGGTTTGGGTTTAATACTGATGAAGACGTCCAGCTGCTCCATAAGTGTAGTGACGACCTGAGATGCCACCTCCATCTCCTCCTTAATGTCAAACAGCAACACCAGTGGCAGACAGCCCTAAAATATATACAGACACACACACACACACACACACACAATTACTCCCCAAAACACATCTTTGTTTGTTATAAACCTAAAACCAACCTAATTAAACCAAGTTTCCTTAAAAGTATGTTCCAGATTCAGTAGCTTATTTTTTTAAATGTAATATTATTTATAATTATTAGATTTTAATACACAATAATATTATTATTAATAAATAATTTATTTATATTAATATTACTTCTAATATTAAATGACACACACACAAGGAATTGTTTTGTCTTCAATTGCTGTTGACTGAGAAATCCTTTTGAAATCAGAATATTCCTTAGAATCATTTTAATAAGTTTAAATAAAGCTGCAGTAAAATAAAAAATAAATATTACATAAAAAAAGCTTAAATGGAAATTCGAAACTTGACCTGGCAACTAAACAAAATAACATTAAGCTCAAATACTAAAATTACTAAAACAGAAAATGAAATATAAAAAAAAAGAGTTAAAACTTAAACTAAAATGAAAAGTGAATATAATTTTATACAATAGTATTTAAATAACACTAATAAAATAATAAAATTTTCTCGTAGTTCTAGAAGCAATTCACTGACTAATTGATTTTGAAAATATGTACTTTTGCACATGTCTATTATGAGACCTCTAATTTTAGATTATAGTCTAAAGTGGCAGCGTGGCTAAATCTACATTTCCTGTTTTGAAAAAAAAAGAGCAGAGGAGAAGAATAATTTTGGCATGTGTCTTGAAATCCCTCTGGTCGGGCACGTTGCTAAAGCCTCAAGGTCTCCAGCCAGCCCAGCTTGAGTCTCATCATCTGTCAGTACTTACAGAGACTCTCATCCAAACATCTCTCTCAGTTTCATCTCTTTAAACAAAACGTGTTCTGTTTTACAGATTGGCCACAAACATGGAGAGAGATAGTAAATTAAAGAGCATAAGCCTGAATAGGAAAATACAGACACACTGTTACCATACATACCATTAGCTGCTGTCTAGCCACACATACAGCATCAATGCTGCCCTGTATGTAGACGGCTGAGCGACTTGTGTGTGTGTTGTGAGTGTTGAGCTCGGGGAAGTGTATTTGGGCTCCAGTGCGCTGGGAGATGTTCTTGATGTTGGCTCCATTGCGGCCCAGAAGGAAGTTGTGGTGCTGAGGTGCGATGTCCAGTTGTGTGCTGACCAGCACTGAGCTGGCCAAAGACCCAGCGAGGTGCTCCAATAACAAAGCTGTACCGCGCTGAAATACACACAAATATGTTCGCACACACTTGATATAGATCTGCAGTTGCACAAACACACACACAGGGACGCCAGCATGTGAGCTTCCACATGCACACATTAATAAAACCATCACCCATCTCCTGTAACGTCTTACATTATGTGGTGAAGGCTGCTGTTTTTGGTTTAATTTCTGGCAGCTCTATACGAAAACTAAATCTCTCCATTTCATGAAATGACCTAGTTTCGGTACTTCTGCTACTCAGGAGCTCCACTCATTTCATATCTGCTAATGAATGCAACTTTAGAAGGAGGTTTTGATTGTTTTCAGGTCAAATACATGCACTTTGGAGATTACTGTTAATTGAAAAAACTCAGATTTTACCATTTTTTTTTCATCATATTAAAATGTCTTGGAAACTTTTTTTTACCAAGCATTTATAATTTATCATTTCACCTGAAATGGTTTACACACTACCCTTTGCAAAGTTTGGTGTCAGAAAGAAAAGTGACAGCAAAGACTTTTAAATTGTCATTAAATGATATAAAGTATTGTTAATTATGTATTATGTTATTCTTTTGAAATTTTCATTCATCGAAGAATACTTAAAAAATATGTATCCACAAAAACAACTGTTTTCAACACTGATAATAATAATAATGTTCCTTGAACAGCAAATCATCATGTTAGAATGATTTCTGAAGCATCATGTGACACTGAAGACTGGAGTAATGGCTGCTTAAAATTCAGATATGAAATAAATTATAAAATATAAAACAGACTTAATAATAAAAAAGTAATCATTTAAATGTAAACTTAATTGTAAAATTAAATAAGCTTTTATTATGTAATAGTATATAGTTCACTGCTTAAATAATGCAAGCATAATCATGTATAATATTACATTAATACAAATGATAATAAAATAGATTGAATAAAATGCTAAAATAATGCTAATAAAAACAACAATCCAGCTCTTTCAACAGCAGTATTCATTTATAAATCTATCACTTCATGCCTCACCTTAATGCCACTGGTATTGTTCTGGTTGCCACGGACGATGGCAGTGTTGCCATAGAGACGGGAGGGAGGTTTGAAGGAGATGGAGACGTTGTAAGTGTGGGAGATATGCTGAACTACAGGAGAGCTACAGTCCACATGCTGCACCAAACCACTGCATTCAAACATCAGCATCAACGGCAACAGCTCCTACAGCGAGGATGAGGGAGAATGATGCTTTTGAGGAAAAACAACACTTCGAACAAATGATGATGACATTTCAACCACTAGGATGCAGCACATAAAGCTCCTAATCTTTGATTGGCTCCTTGATTGACTGAACCACAAGGGGGCGCTAGAACAAAATTAGACAGGAAAAACAGTACATTTTAGGCTTTAGGCTATGTTTAATTAAATAGCCTAATATATTTATATACTGTAGGTTTGTGAAAATATTTCAGTATTTTTTAAAGTGTATCTTTTGCCTTTATATTGTTCAAAAGAAGGTTTAAGGGAAAATTCTCTGTAAAATTTAACAGAATTTCTCTTCAGGTTTTACATCTATTACTAGTTGGTAGAAAAAGTTACATTACATGTAATCTGGATTATGTAACAAGATTCCAAAAATTAAGTACTTGTAATTTTATTCATTTTAAAATACTCGTGATCAGACTACAGTTACTTTTACATTGATTACGTGATTACATATTATTCGCACAATAAGAAAATTAATTATTCATCATTTACTGCTTCTTCCTAATTCCTCTTTTCCATCTTTTAAGTGCTCCTTTCTAAAATAGCCTACACGCTTATACACACTCAGAAAAAGAAGAAAGAATGCTTGTAAAGCACAGGTAAAGAAATTCTCACCCGTATTTTAACTCTCGCTGCTTCTACGCCAGTCGGCTGCCCTGCTATTGACACCTGAGAGAAAAATACAGAAACAAAGAAATGATTGTACTTCACGATCTTTCTTCATAACATGTGCAGATGTTTTTTCTTTTCTCTCATCCTGTAAGAATTTTTGTTAAGCTTAAATAAGACACAGTGTAACGTCCAGAAACCTGATTTATGACATTAAATGGGAGTATGTGTGTGGCAGTGCGCCAGTCAAAAAACCTTAATTAAAGTCCAGCTAGTTTTCTTTTTGTTTCCATCATTTCCATCATTTCATCCCGACAAATACACATTTAATCACGCCCTGCGAGAATTATTCCTGGTTTGGAACCAGGTGATTCGCCCAGTTCAGGGAGTCCATCTGGTTTGGCTCTGAAGTCATGTTTGTCCATGCGTGCGCTTGTATACGCTACTAACAATCCAAACTGTCTGCACGCCTCGTCAGACCACTCAGCAGTCTATTTAAACCTGAGAGCCGTCCAACAGCCAATCAGATCCATCATACTCCAAACCGTTCTCATCCTCCAGCCAATACAAACTGCTTCATGTCCCTCAGCCAATAAAATGATTCAGCTATAGTTCAGCCACTGCCGGATAGTGAATGGAAGAGATTTACTGTGCTTTTTGCAAAATTTCCACAAAAAATTAAACATATTCCCATAGCAAGGATAATTCACACAAAATTTTAAATTCTGTCATGTATTCACTCTCATATCTTTTAAAACGTACATTTCTTTCATCCGTAGAACATAAAAGCCATGACTTCTGCATGTTATAACACCAAAAAGTGCTATAAAATGTTATGACTTGTGCACTATATTTCCTTTTACTTTTCTGTGCATCACGACTGGTCACAATACATACAAGAACCAATTTTTAGGGGGAACTTTAACTAAAATAACTAGAAAACCGATATGATAAAAAGTGTGTGTGTGTCTGTACCTGGTTGCTCTTCTCGCCCTGGCTGTGCCTATTGGAGTCAGGAAAGTGTATGTGACAGCCCGTCTCTTCCATCACTCGTTTGATGTTATTCCCTCCTTTCCCAATAACATGCGAGTGCTCTGTATGTGATACGTCCATCTTCAGGGTCACACGATTACTCTAGGTGTCAAAGGTCACAATTTAGAAGAACAACAGAGCAATTCATGGAAATCTATTAGAGCTGAATTCAAATCCTTCAATCCTGCTCCAAACTCTAAGCAGACTGCATTCAGAGATACTAACACTTAAAAGTTTGAGGTCAGAAATATTTTTGTAAAAATAAATTAATACTTTTTTTTTTTTTTTAGCAAGGATGCTTTACATTGATCAAAATGATAAAGACATTTACAGTGTTACAAAAGATTTATATTTCAGATAAATTATTTCCTATTCATCAAAGAAACCTGAAAATTTATACTCTGCTGTTTTAATAAATGTTTAAAATAGCAGTAAATCAGAATATTAGAATGATTTCTTAAGGATCCTGTGACTGGAGTAATGATGCTAAAAATACAACTTTAAAGTCACAGGAATAAATAACATTTTAAAGGGGTCATATGATTTCAATTTATCCTTTCTCTTTAGAGTGTTACAAGCTCTTGGTGCATAATGAATCTTTAAAGTTGCAAAGACTAAAGTCTCAAATCCAAAGAGATATTCTTTATCAAAGTTAAGACTCTGCCACGCCCCCTAAAACGGCTCATTCAAACACGCAACACATGTCTATGTCACTATGTGGAAATAATTGGCGTAATGCCGCCCAAATGTTGACGCAAAGAAAGAAGCCATGGTTTCAGTAACCGCAGTTAGTGTTGAAGCAGCCATGTCAGGGAGATGCTGTGTGTATCTAGGTGAAAGCAAAAGCACTTTATTTGGCCTCCGAAAGTAGATGCATTTAGGAATAATTAAGATTACTTACAACAGAACAGCAACGCATTTTATGAGCGACCGTTTCGTAAACCTAGGAGAGGAGGTAATTCTGACTTTGCTACAAACATCTGGCACTTCTGAATCAGCTACTGTAAGTATGTTTTGTTATTAGTTTAAGTATTTGCTATTGAATGTTTAAATGCAGAGTTTTGCCAATAGTATCTGCGCGTTGCGTGTGTGTGTGTGTGTGTGTGTGTGTGTGTGTGAGAGAGAGAGAGAGAGAGAGAGAGAGAGAGAGAGAGACAGTGTCACACAGTGGAGTCAGCTGTCTTAACCGTGGCTTGTGTACTGCAAACACATACGCGACTGTTCCTCTTTTGGGCTTGAACTGATGGTAAAACTAAGGACATTATTAACTGTCTTTACATTTATTTTGAAAGTTGAAGCAGGTGATTATGGAAAGGGGCATTACATTTCCGATGTGCTTGTGGTGTTCGGCCAATCACAATTCACTGGGTCTGCTGGCCAAATCAGAGCAGATTGCGTTTGTCAGAAGGAGGGACTTTGTAGAATATGATGTGTTTGAGAGAGGCGGGGCATAGATGACCTACAACAATGTACAGTTTTTGAAAAATGGGTTTTTTGAACATTAAGGCATGTCAACATATTCTGTTACACTAAATACACAAAATAATGATCTTTAAAAAAAGCATCATATGACCACTTTAAAATATTTTCAAATAAAAAACGGTTATTTTAAATAGTACAAATATTTAGAAATGTTACTGTTTTTTCTGTTCTTTGAATCAAATAAATGCAGACTTGGTAAGCAGAAGAGATTTCTTCAAAAAACTTTGGCTGGTTTTTCAAGGACTTAAGATAGAATATCTTACATATAAATGTGTATTTTCTGTTTCTACAGCTACTTCTGCCTATAGTTAAATCTTACTGGCCAAACATTTCTCTCTACATAACTGTACATTTAACATATATTGCACTGATTGGCTGTATCACATTTCATAGCATATTTTCCAGACATTTTACCAGTTTTATTCTTAAAACAAGAAATATTTATGCTTAAAACAAGAAAAAAAAATCTCGGTGGGGTAAGAAAATTAAGCATTCACTCCCAAATTCTTATGCAATTCAGCTTTTAAAGAGGTTTAGATTTTTTTTCTGAAAAAAAATATACTGGTTTAGATGAGCAGGTTTTTGTAGCAAACCCATACAGACCAGACTTTTCCATGAAAGTCACCTTTGTGTCAAGAACGGACATTATTTTCTCTTTTGCCTCTCGCACATCTTCCCTTTTTCCGCTGACCTTAATATGTGGATCTGTGAGAAGGAGAGGAAGAGAGCAGATGAGTGCAGGACAAGAGAACAAAGTCATACATTGCTAAAGATGCTTACATTCAGTTTGATGAATATTACTACAACTGCAGTTTTAACACCACTGGTTTCAAGAGTTAACACTTTTCTCTGTCAGTTCAACACAGAGACACAACCCCCTTACATACATCATTAGAAAGATAGTTGCTTTACTGCTACTCTCTAAAAATAGCTTGTGTAGTGTAACTTCTTGGAATTCTGTTTCCCTCTACACATATTCTCTGACTGTCTCACTCTCCCTAAAACACTCCCACGAACTTCAGGATTGGGCCTAGAGGAGCAGAGGGGAAATCAAACAGGAAGGATCACTGTCTTAGTCACACACACACACACACAAAGTACATTGTTACATTGTAACACCAGTAGGGTTCTCCTTGTCCAGCCCACAACACTACCCTCTTCCTGCCATGTGGAAGTCATCAACTGCAACATGTGTGTGTGTGGGGTTGCATGTGTGGCCAGCATGTTTATGAATGGAGAATGTCTATGCATGTCTGTGAGGAATGTAATAGTTCATGCATGCCTATATGAGGTTATGATATCAATGCCAATGTCTGTCTTTAATTTCAAGTGCTCAACATGTAGAGGAGACTGAGTTGGTATATGCATATAAAATACACACACATATAGAATTTTATTTTTTGCTTTTTGCTGATGAAACTTTTTGAATGTTGGAATCTTGTACGTGGTTTCAATCAAGTCATTTATTTCTGTTCTCAACCAAACTGTCTGGCCTTTCTACACTCCAGTTGAGAGTGACTTTTTTTTTTTTTTGTCCGACAGACAGCCTCATTTAAAAGTGCTTTATTGACTCAGGACAGAGTGGAACAGACATCTCTCAGATTGATAACATCTGTTACAGAGGCTGAAAAAAGAAAGAAGGAAAAAATAGAGAGAAAATGAGAAAACCGTTTGAGACCAGGGAGAGTAAAATATATGTCACAGACACTGACCATTATTTACGACATGATGATCAGGGGACTTTAAAGAAGATACAGAAAGCATGAAAAAAACACAAGAAACTAAGAAAAGAGAGATCTTAGGCTTATCATTTAGAAGAATATATGAGAGGGAAAAGGTTGACTGATTCTGAATAAACTGTGGTTAATGACTGTTGAGAGACATGGTACTTTAAGGTCAGAAAGAAAAAACAGAATGATATGTACATTTAAAGAAAAAACAGAATGATATGTACAGAAAAAATTTACAACAAATTTTCTGTATTAACTGATATTAGCAAGTACAAGGCATGCACTCAGTAGTTTTGTTTATTTGTTTGTTGCACTATACAATATTGCAGCGGCATGTAGGGATATGCCGGTATCAAATTTTCCTGTTGCGATTAATTGCTCATGCTTTTATCACGGTAAACGGTATTATCACGGTATTGGAATTTCGTTTAAAAAAGTGCTCAAAATATAGTATAATATAATATAATATAATATAATAGGTTATATAACTTTTTTCTAATAACAAAAATAACTGAACATTTAAATTAAATAAAGAAGAATAAAGAAAAATATATAGTTAAAAGTTTTGCACAGATTACAGTGCAAAAGAACTATAAAGACCCATAGGTATCACTTTACAAGCATATTCTAAGTGAGGAAGTGGTATTGAAATGTTTGTTTTATTATGATGTTTTTATTGCTTATTTGTTTTGTGCAATTGTCTATTACAATATGTGCAGCACATTGGACAACCTCGGTTGGGATAAATGGTGCTATATAAATAAAATTGACATTGACATTGACATACAATCTCATTAGTTAACCATTAAAATTCACAATAGCTACATTTCCTACAGAAGTTATCAATCTTTGTTAAAAAAAAAAAATACAAGTCATAGTTCATGTTAGTTCACTGAATAATACAGTTGCAACTTTACATTTTAACAACGTGTTACTAAATATTGGAATACCTAAGATTAATGAATGTTCAGAAGAATTTGTCATTGGCAGTTTATGTTAACCAAATTAACTAATGTTAAAAATGAATCCCTGATGTAAAGTGTGAATTAATAATAAAAAAATCTAAACATTTTCAAACTATAATCTATGGCAAGTTGTAGTCCAGATTAAAATAACCTATTATTAAGTCTTAATACTTAAGTATTTGACACTGTGATGAACATCATAGCGAATACACACATCTAAATGGCTATTTTAAATTATTTAAATATGTTTCAGAAAGTATTCCAGCTGGTTTATTTAAGGGGTTTCCAGGTTAAGGACATTTTCTGCAGTTTAGCGCCATCGGCTGTCAGAGAGTGAATGTGCTTTCATTCAGCGCGTCCCTCACGTGTTCCTCCATGTGCTTCTCTTAAGTGCTTGTTTACATCAGAGCGCACAGAGTCTTTCAAGCAGCATACAGCAGTGTTGTGCATTTTGACCAGTTGATGGGAATAGTATTCTTAAAATGCATTCCTAATTCTGAATAATTTGTCATATAATTATTTGCGGTATTTAGAAGTACCCACGATAACAATATCGGGCATATTCATTACCGTGATATATCGCATTACCGAATACCAGCACAAGTCTAGCGGCATGAATGTAGCATCAGACCAAAACGAAGAATCGCAGTTACCAGCTATCATTTTAGAAATGTAGGGCCCTATGAAATCCATTTTATTTTTTTCCCCAAATTTTTTTGTTTCCAATGTTCCAACTTTTCTGGATTTTGTTTTCTTCCATTTAAATTTTTCTCGAATCCTTTTTAATATAGTTACATTTAATTTTATTAATCAAAAAGCATGTCTAATTAATTAAAGTCATGACATTTATACATTTTTTTACATCAATTTATTAAAAGTTTAACAAAAATGTATTTTTTTTTATTGTTTTATTTTGTAATCATATTTATTTGTTACCAAATTTTGTGTTTTAGCATGTCTAATTATTTAAATACATAAAACAACAATTTATTCATTTTTTCCTTAAATTAGCCTCTTTTCCCCTCAGAAATTCTGTTGTGTATTGAATTTTTCTGGCTATCAAATTAAGGCATAAATCATTATTTTTATTTATCTTTTAATTATTGAAAATTAAGCAAACTTTATTTTTGAGCAAACAATGGGGATTAACTATTAAATATAAAACATAGAAGAAGTGTTTTGTGATTATTCCTTAAAAAATAATGTTTATTTCATTTTAGTAGTAGTAGAAGTAGTAGGCTATGTACATTCTACTGACAAATAGTAGAAGGCACAGTGTCTTCAATCAAACCAGACTTTTATTTTGACGGGTTGCCGTGAATACCTTTCCTGTTCTGTGTATGTGATATGACGCTAGTTTTACTCAAATCTAATGGTCAAATGCTAATGAAGTGACTCTCAGTTCTGGAGATGTTATTCACGTGTACATCCGCATTTAGTGAGACAGCAGACACTGAAATCACCTCGATTCCGTCCACGTTTTCCACAGCGTGGAAATCATAGGGCCCTAGAAATGCTGAAAACTAGTAAGCCACGATCAATTTAGATGAGTGATTTGGCTGGGTGACCTGCACCCTGTGAACTAAATCAGCAGTCTACTGATAGAACTGTCTTCATGTTATGGGGTTATGTGATTTTAAGCAGGATTATTATTATGATTAATTTCTTTAGGAGTTTTAAATAGAGTGTAAGGAGATCAGAACCTCCAAAAACACACTCTTTTGAATCTTTCAGTCACGTGGCAATGAGCCACATACACAAAAATCTGTGCAAACATCTACAGTTATACAGAGAAGCACAAAAACAGGTTCATGAAATATTAGCCTCAAAAGAACATTCATATGTAGGCTACATTCATCATCAATTGCATGGAAAAGTACAAATTAAGAGCCTGTCATCTTTTGAATGAGACTTATAAGATTTACAGCAATCTGGCCTCTGTCTTTTAAACTCACAAGGAACATTAAAGGTAGCAAAGAACACTAACTTCTTTTGAGCTTACTAATCCATCCAGTTTCATGTCACTCTTCACCCACACTAGATTCAGTTGTGTTTAGTGTTGCCAGATCCTCTCACATAAATCAATTAGGAAAAAGTCTTAAGGGCCTGATTATGTTCTATGGCTTTTGAAAGCCAACATTTTGGTATGAACTACTGCCACAGAAACTTGCTCCACCTAATCTCCTCTATGAAATCAGATGATAATTAACATTTCCATTTTATATACACCACCATTAAAACATTTGGATCTGAAAATGTTTTTATGTTTTTGAAAAAAGTCTCTTAGGCTCACCAAGGCTGCATTTATTTGATCAGAAATACAGTAAAAATGTGATCAGAAATATTTCAAACTGAAATATGTTTTCTATTTTAATATATTTTCATTTATTTTGATGTCAAAGCTGGATTTTTGTGTGCATGTATGTTTATCTCTCTCTCTCTCTCTCTCTCTCTCTCTCTCTCTATATATATATATATATATATATATATATATATATATACATAAAAAAATACAGTACACACACATATATTATGTAAACATACATAAATTCTTAAAGGAAAAGATCACAAAAAAAATGTTTTGTTGCCATAATTTACTCTTCCTCATGTCTTTCAAACTTGTATGAAATTCTTTCTTCTGTGGAACATACAACTACAATTATTTTTGAAAAAGTTTTTGTCCATATTAGAAAAGCCATATTTGTCAATATATATGTGTTCCACATATAAAAGAAAGTCATACAGGTTTAGGAACAACATGAAGGTGAGTAAATGACAGAATTTTCATCTTTAGGTGAACTACCTTTTTAAAACTGCAAGACACACAAAGACAAACTTAGAAAGACAGCAAGATACTAGACTCAACTAAATTCTCCATCAGAGGCAACCGCTTGTGAGCAGATTGTAGGTTTGCATAGTACACTACTACAGTGACTTCTGCTTTGACTACAGTCTGTCTGTGTGTTGCGTATACCTTTTTTGGACTTTGCTCCAATCTTCAGTTTGGACGGCCAGGCGATCTGAGTGTTGGTTTCATCCATGACCTTAAACACAAAAACCACTGGCATAAGTGGATGCAAATGCATGTTAATCCAAGTATGAATTCAAAAACACATAAGCCTGCTATACTAATATTATCAAATCCATGTTTGGTCGATTTGGTTCTCAAAACACAAACACACAAGAACTCATATTTCACTTATGCTAAAATATTCTCATTCACAGAAATGTTCAGGCTGTTTCAGTAGAAGTCTTACAATCATCTCTCTGGCTAAAACATGCCCCACTTTCTCGTTCTCACACACATATACACACAGCTGGCTCAAAATCTGTGAAACTTGTAACAGCCAGTTGGCACAGAGTCTTTGACAGGCCTAGTATGCTAACCAGTAGCATATGTGAAGGAAAAGAGAGAGAAAACAAGAATGGTAATGCGTTTTGTGTGCATATAAAATACACAAAAGAGAAACTTATGGTAATTTGCAGCTACATGAATACACAGGTTCAATGTTTATAAAAACTCTGCCGTGATTTTGCCTGGAGCTCAATCCTCCTCTGGAAGAAGGCAGAGTGCTTCACTATTTTTAGTGGTTTTGTCTTTCATGTAAATTCATTTTTTAGCGCAAACCACAACTTTGGCAACACACTCCTTTGTCTCTATAGAAAACAGATTTCTGTTCCCGTTTTGTGGCGCACTTTATATCTTCTTGCTTATAAAAACCTCTTGGCTTTCATGGTCAGCGAGGCTTTACTGTACAGCAGTTCTCATGAGAAGTTTTGGCAACAAACCCAATTTCTTTTAGGAAAAAAAACTTCAGAGCATGAAACATGCATGAAATAAAAAAATTTAAAAAAAAGTTTTCCCATATGACCTTTAGGAGAATTTCAGCCTCTGGGCTAATAGTAACTAGAATTACATTTATTTTAGTTAAACATGACACCGATTTGCGCCTGCTGGTCTCTGACAGATTGACTGAATATAAAAAGTAGTAATTTAGTGTCATCTCTTCAGAGAAGCTTGGATAGGACGGGCAGCAGTGAGTGATCATGACAGTTATGGTCATGCAGTGTAAATACTTCAGTATTTCACTTATTGCTTGTTTACAGCCCAGGCTGCACGTGTTTGATCATAAACCAGAAACATTCAGCCCCGCATGCTCAACTAAATTTTCAGGTTACATTAGTCTTGGATCTGTGGTTCAACAGCGGGCTTCAATTTTTATTTAGTTTTGACACCCCAAAGGACATAAATCAAAATAGAACTTTTTTTTTTACTTAAGGGAACATGTTTATTAATCCCCCCAGATCTTCTTAAGTCTGTAAATCATACACACGGCTGTGACGCATCCTGTGAGTTACAAGTTTAGCAAGGCTACAACAATCTACACACCCTTTCTACAGTGAGCCTAAATCAAGTTTCCTTCCATATTATAACAAGCAAAACTTTACAATCTTAAAAAAAAGGAAAACTTCCCAAAATGTCCAAAATTCATGCTTCGTTCTCAAATCATTCTGCATATTTGACAAAAAAAAAACATTATATGTTTACTGAACTGTTTCATGTGCTTTTATGTATTGAAAACATAAGTATTTTCAATACGATTTTTTTGCATGTACTGTACCATTCTGCTGATTTGAATGCCACCAGTGTCACAACAGGTAACAAGCAAAACTGCATTAACAAAAAAAAAAAAAAAAAAATATATATATATATATATATATACACACATATATATATATATATATATATATATATATATATTTAAAAAGTTTATTTATTTTTTTAACATGTCAAAAAGTGTAACTTTCATATATTGTTTAATGGGAAAGACTGCAGTTTTGGCAATAGTCCAGAAGACAAATCAATGACACCCTCCACAAAGAGGTGAAGAAGTCACAAAAGGTCATTACTGAAAGCATTGGCTGTTCACAGAGTGCTGTTTCAAAGCATATTAAGTGCAAAGTTGACTGGAAGGATAAAATAGGATAGGAAAAGGTGCACAAGCAACAGGGATGACCGCAAGCTTGAGAATACTGTCTAGCAAAGCCAATTCAAACACTTGGGAGAGCTTCACAAGGAGTGGACTGAAGCTGGAGACAGTTGTCACCACACTCAGATGTCTTGAGGAAAAAAGCTACCAAGCCACTTCTAGAACAAAAACATTGTCAGAAGCATCTTAACTGGGCTAAGGAGAAAAAGAACTGGACTGCTGCTCAGTGTTCCAAATTTCTCTTTTCAGATAAAAGTTAATTTTGCATTTCATTTGGAAATCAAGGTCTGCAGCCAGACTGGAGAGGCACAAAATCTAAGCTGCTTGAAGTCCAGTGTGAAGTTCATCTGCTGACAAGCTTTATGGAGATGCCGATTTCCTTTTCCAGCAGGACTTTAGCACCTGCCCACAGTGCCAAAACCACTTCCAAGTGGTTTGATGACCATGATATTACTGTGCTTGACTGGCCAGCCAACATGCCTGACCTGAAGCCCAAATGGAATCTATTAGCTATTTTCAAGAGAAAGATAAGAAACAGTGAATCCAACAATACAGACAACCTGAAGGCTCAATAGTGCCTCAGCAGTGCCACAGGCTGATCACTTCTGTTCTTTTTTATTTTATTTTTATTTTTTTTTACTTTCACGAGCTATAAGCTCCAAACATCAAAAAAAGGAATGAATCTAGAATATAAAAGTTTAACTTTTTGAAATAAGTTACAAAACTTTTTTTCATATGCTTTTTTTTTTGATGCACCTGTATATATATGTGCTTGTGTGTGTGTGTGTGTGTGTGTGTGGGTGTGTGTTTGTGTTTGAAAAAAAAGTGTCTTATGCTCATCAAGGCCGAATTTATTTGATCAAAAATACAGTAAAAACTAGAATGTTATAATTATAACAAATTAAAATATTTTTTTTATATTCTAATATATTTTTAAATGTAATTTATTCCTGTGATGGCAAAACAAGATTTTCTTTAACAAAAAATCCTTATTTTTAAATCCTCTGTATTGCTATCTATTGCACAAAACATCAGTCACTTGCACACACTAGAAACAAGACACTTGTAAGCTAAACACAAAGTAACTTTATTATTGCAGCAATGGGAAAAGTCATTCTGTAATATTTGCTACATTCTTTTCAGTTACGTTTAAATATGGTGTTTCTGTTAAGACGTGTTAACCTCAGAGCACTCTACACTGATGCCCTTGAACCAAGCAAAGTCACAATCAAACATGCCTGAAGGAAACCCGAACATTTCAGATGGGATGAAAAGGTGAACAGTTTGTCCAGGCAGAGCGCCAGTTCCCATTTCCATTCTGTGTGTTTGCATTGTGCTGCCACGCTGCTGTGCGTTCTATAGGTCTTTATTCCCGGCCTGCTCTCACTTTCTCTCTTGACTGCTTTCTTTGGCTCCCATCTGCAGATGAGGGAGATTTCTGACAGACCACACAGCAGTTTTGAGGTTTGTGGTTTATTTTTGTGACGGACCAGCACATACCTCTCAAATGGGTCAGACGATTAAAAAAAACTGGGTTAACTATACATTTGAAAATGTACTTTCCTTTTCACCCACACCCAATGGCATCCTGTCACAGGACTGTATACACTCACTGTTAAAAGGAGAGAAAGTTTTAAAAAGGCAGTGACTTCAAAGTACCGGAGTCACACAAACTGTGATCTTCATTAAGTCATTAAAAATGGGCACCGTGATGGAGAACAGAGTGTTTATATATGACAAATGATGTGCAAGAGAGAGTGGATGTGCAAGAGTGTGTGTATAGAGATCTGCTTCCTGTTTCCTTTGTTGATTCAGCTGAGGAGCACTCAGAAGAACGAGCAAAGAAAAGAGGTGCGAGGAGGAGAAAAAGGAGGGAAACAGAACAAGGGAAGGAGAAAGGGCTGGGAAAGCATTCACTTTGACTGGAGGCTGAACTGCACAGGTGTGTGCAATACACTGTAAAAAAATGTTTTTAATAAATCCATTATAAACTCTGTCTGTAATATATTAACTGCTCCATAATATGGGACAATAGGAAGGGATGCACCACCCAAAAATGAAAATTTTCATCATTTACTCAAATTGATCAAAAGTGAGTGAAGACATTTAAAACCGTTTCCACAAAAAATTTAAGCAGCACAACTATTTTCAACATTGATAAAAATGAGAAATAAGCAGCAAATCAGCATATTATAATGTTTTCTGAAATATCATGTAACACTGTGGTTTAATGGCTGCTGTTAATTCAGCTTTTCCATCAAAGGCATAAATTAGTTTTTACAATATACAGAAACTGTAACTATGGCTGCAGTATAATGTTTTTCTTGTCAGTTTATTTTTTAATTTTTTGGAGTGACTTTTAAGAAAATGTTGTGAAACAATGGTAAAACAACATTGAAGGAATTGGAAGAGACTACCGCTGCGGTGATGTTCAAGATAATAATAATGATAAAGATATGGAAACGGAGACAAAAAGAATGGCTGAAAAGCAAGAATGAGCAACAGGCATAATTCCATCCCTTTCACTGCAGGGAAGGAAAACTCAACAAAAGGTTTAAATCACTGAAATGATGGCTCTCTACTCCCTGCCTCCCATGTCACCACTATCAAAAAACATCAGACATTTGTCTTTCTCTCCATTTATCTTTACTAGTGGGTGATTCTCAAAAGATTAAAACATGGACCGTGTCAGACAGAACAAAATAGTACAAAATTACAATGAAAACAAAAAAGCATTTAGGCAAAAGTAGATGAGACACAGAAAGTCCATTTCTTGCTCTCTTAATGTTGGCATGAAATGAAAATTATATTAATTCCTTATCTATTTTATATATATAAATATTGGGCAAAAACCTGATACTGATAAGATAATAATGATATGATTCCTACTAATAAGAACTATAAAACACACTAAGGATTACTAAGGATTAATGACCTGCTGGATTCATTAATATTAAACAGGTTTTGTGCGTTAACAGGAAGTTAACTCATCATTTTTTAATCAAAATGTCTTGATAATTTAGTGAAGAAAAGATCTGTTGCTACTCCAGTTTCATTATCATTTCATGTCAACAAAATAAGTCAAATACACACCGAATAATCTGCAAACAGTTGCAAACAACTAAGACAGAGAACTCTGAATCTGTATTGTTTATATATCATAGATGAAGGGTTGAATCATCAAATTTGCTGTAATTTAATCTCTTAATAAAGAAGAATACAAGAAAATATATTCAGATGCATAAAAATGTCTAAATGTACCTCTTTGAACTGCCAGAGAACTGGCATTCACTAAAAAAAGATAACCACAAAGGCCTTCTGGATCAACCATGGAAAGACAGCAATAGTGCAATTGAGGACAGAAAACAGTGATCATATCAATACTGAAACTAGAGAAGCGCTGTTCATAGACTATACACAAACCACAATCATCTGAGCCAAACCAAGAGCATTTTGACAATTCCACTGGCCCTTGTTATCTCTGTTTATTAGAAACCTAAGCAGGGATAATTGTTTGGATCAAATCAATCAAACTTCTGAATTGGCTCCTCCATCGAGCATCTTTGGTCAGATTTACTGTGGGTTTGAAGAAGCCTCACCATAAGCTCTCACACACACACAAAAAACGCTGGAAAGACCAGCATGCTACTGGAATATGGATGATAGTTTGTGTGTTCAATAGCTACAGTGTGTGATGCTGGAGATGGGAGATCAACTTCCATCCAGCTTTGAAACTAATGCTGAAATTGCTCACAACAATCAAGTTACTAATCAAGTTAACTAATCATTTAAACATAATACAGTGAAGCTTAAAGTTCTGGCGCACCAAACAATGTGTATACAGGAAAAGTGGGACATCACGACATCACAAACGACTGTTTATAATCATAGGGTTAGTAAGATTTCCAAATGTGATGTTTCAGATGTCACTTACGCTCACCAAGGCTGCATATATTTGATAAAAAAAAAATCAAGTAAAAACAATAAAGTGCTATATTCTTATAAATTAAAATAACTGTTTTCTATTATAACATATTTTCAAATGTAATTTGTTTATAAATGTAATTCATTCCTGGCAAAGCTGAATTATACTCCAGTCTTCAGTGACACAGTTCATAGATGTCTTCACTGTGACTTTTAAATCGAATATTTTAATAAAATGATTTCTAATAAAAGTATTACATTTTTTTTAAAAAGTGAAATCTTACGGAGCCCAAAGTCAAAAAGTAAATAATTATATAAATTAAATAAATTCTTACCTTCTGAAAAAAATCCTCTCCTCCATTTATCCTCCCCTCACTGGCCGCTATGTAAGAAAAAGAGAGAGACATAAAGACGACATTACCATTAACAAAAGACACTTATATTATTTCTGTTCACTAAAACGTTTAACTTCCTAAACGAATGATTTTTAAGCAATAGTGTAAGAAGCCACTCTATATTTGAATCAATAACATTTTAAGATTGCTGTCAGGGACAATATTAAAGATTTAATGCCAGATTTACATACTCAAGATGTATTTAAAGACAACCACAAAACACACACGTATAAGAATCAGACAGCATTCTCACAACCTGCTGAAACTAAATGCATTTCACATGTCAAGCACATGCTTGTCTATTACACACACAAGCAGCTGTATGCAAGCTCATGCACTCAGTTATAGATGACAAAAACAGTTCATAAATCTTGTTCATAAATCTTAATAAACACAATTACAGGATCCTACACAGGGTATATGATGCTTGCATATGGCTTATACATGTACAGCAGCATGTGCCAAAACTGCTCTTTGACACTAGAAAAGGTCCGTTTAAACTAGTAAAATGATCTACATATTTTTTCCAGCCATTATCAGACTTCAGATCACTCAAATATGTAATTAAAGTGTGATGCTGAAAAAGGAAACGTGCAAAGACTCCCAATCAGGTGTGATGAAAACACCGGGTTCACAGGAAAATCTGAGAGTTTGTTTGCTTTGGTGGGACTCTGGGTCTCCAGATGTTTGGTTGAGATTGTTCTATCACATAAAATGAAACATTCTCCCATGTGTGTCTACACAGAGGGCGATTCATCTACCAGCGCCAAGCCCTCTCCTGCACTCCTGCTTTACCTTTAAAGTTAAAATATGGATTTCATTGAGAGGTCAGAACAACAAACCCCAAAATGGGAGGAAATAAATGGTTTGGAAATGGGACAATCGTGTCATCTAAACCTTTTAATGAACCTAAAATCACAAAAAAGCACATCCACCCATCTCTCCATGAAATTCACTACATTTCCAGATCCAAACAAGGATGGGAAGAGCTACAATTACAAGAAGTGCCCATCTCATTACACCAAAGTTTGGTTTGGATTTGAACCCTCCTTCACTTCACATCACTGCACGGACTAATCAATCGAGCAATGCAGGAATTTAGATTAAAATTATTAAATTTACAGATTCTTTTGGGGGGAAAAAAGAAATGGTATCCTCACAATTTCTCAACAGTGTCTGGCATGTGGTGGAGAGAGAGAGGGATGAAAACAACAGTGATAGACAGAGAAGTGGTTTCAATCTTTGAAACCTCTGCGTTCCAAAAACAAAATCCATTCAAATACTTTCATTTATTGATTCCATTTAATTTTAAGCAGAAACAGTGATTGTACCCGATTTTGATAAACAAGTCATTTTCAAGGTAACATGCACAAACAGTGTTAAAAATAAAAAAATAAATTAAACAGAGAAATATTTTTTGTATGTTTGCAATTTTTGCAAACCTGTTATACTCAAATTTGAGACATGTCTGTACAGTTTAATATGTATTTCTGTTTTTGTTAACAATAAAAAATTAATCATCAATAGATATAGATAGACACAGACAGACAGATAACCACTTCACACTTTAAATCACAACCAATCACACTTTAAATGTGATTAGTCACATCACTGTCTTTTCTTGCCATTCACATGACTGTAGCTCACACAAGTCTGATTTTGGGTGAAGTGAGGACAGAGGAAGACTGAGTTCACTCTCTGAAGTTGTGAAATCAGTAAGAGCTCACTTCACATCTTTCCTATCAGATGCTGTAAACTGAATCAACAGTTTCGTGAGATTTTTGGATGATGTCGTATCTCTGTAGCGCGGATACACATGTGGTCATTCATCTGTAATGAGTACAGCATAAAACAGATTAACACCTCTGAACTAAACCTGCCCCTACTACTCACACACTAGCCCATAACTGCTTATAATTCCATGTTAACTTCAAAAATGTTACTTCAAAAAATACTCTTGATACTCTTTTTAATACTCACAAAAACAACTGAAACGCATCCAACAGAAAACATGTACATACTCTCAGGCTCGCCTCACACAGGAAAAAATATGAAAATAGCAAGCCTCAAACCAGACAGAATGTTAAATGCAGTGTGTGTGTGTGTGTGTGTGTGTGTGTGTGTGTGTGTGTCTTGATTTCAGGCCTTTCCTGTGCTCCATTTAGGATGTGGGTCAGAAAAACTCCACAGCTTTTGAGTTTCTGAAAGATACGTCTCCACACACGTCCAGAGTAGTTGTTTGATTATAGCACAGCTCCTGGAAATTCAGATGTGTGTAGCGCATTTTATGGAGGACTGTTTCCTGATCCTGAGAGAGTAGACTACAATGCCGGCTGTTCTGACTCACAGTCTGTAAGTATGTTTACATATTTAAAGGCTTTGTCACTGATAATTCAAACAAGTTTTGAGCAGTGTACAGAAGCACTTGTTGTTTGTTGGTTTTGCGATCACAAATGCAGACATGGTTTTATGTTTACGTGGCACGATGCAACACAATGCATAAAAAGACAGTACAAGTCTTTTAATTATAATCCGTATTTATGTCCCCACTGGATGCAACAAATGCCTCGTTTGTAATGGGTTTTAATGTTTTTGTCTAGTCGCTCCGGGACATGGCTTCACAATATGGTAAGAGGCGTAACATTTCTGTCACATGCTTGAGGCATTCAGCCAATCACAACACACTGGATAGCTGGCCAATCAGATCACAACTTTTCAGACTGATGAGCTTTGTAAAAAATCAACACTCTCAGAAGGCAGGGCATAGAGCATAAACGGTACAGTATGTGGAAAATAAAGTTTTTTGAAACTTAAACCGCATAAACATTTCATTACACCAAATACATAAAATAATGTTCAACAACATATGACTCCTTTAAAATATATGAAAATTAAAATCAGTTATTTTAAACTGTAATAACTTTTAACAGTATATTCTTCTTTTATTGTAGTTTTCAACATATAAATGCAGATTTGATGAGCAGAAGAGACTTCTTTCAAAAATCTTACTGACTGACCCAAACTTGTGGTAGTTCATGGCAGTGTAATCTAATTGGTTACATCAACCCATTACGACAGGATACATAAATCACGCTACATATAATCACGACCATGTCAATGCCCAAACTAAAGTACTCAGCCACTTGTGCAAATGATTTAGAGCTTTTATCTTCTCAGACAGTTTATGTGCAGTGTCATAATTTGAGATTACACACACATGCCGCCGACACATCTACTGCAGACTGGTTGTACAATCTCCTGTAACATTTTCTTTTGCAACTTCTGAAAGCAAGCAGTCTGTATGAAATGAAACTCAAAATGTAGAGCTCAAGTGAAACATCTGGTAGTGGGAAACTAACACTTAGGCCCGAATGCCTCTGAAAAACAATGCTTACCACCACTAAAAGGTCAGCACAAGTCTGTGAAACTATTTAACATTCGATGGAAAAATAGGGCAATAATCAGGCAATATGAACTGCAGAACTATTTGGGATTATAAATTACAGATGTGCTGAAAACACACTCAAGGCCTCTCCAAAAGTACTGAGTGAAAAGGATTTGTCTGTAATGTGAATTAAATAAAGTGAATCTCATCTCTCCATGACAATAAGGAACTTTATCCCTATCTGACAGGTTATGAACACAGATGAGTTTTCAGCCAAACGAAAACTCTCCCAACATTTGAAATATTTCTGCCAAACACTCATTTTAGTAATCCAATACATCAGTTCTTTAAGATTTTACTCAAGTCTGAAGTAATTCATGAAAACAACGTAAAATCTGATGCATTAAACCCAAAAAATATATTTATATTTGTAAACATACAAACAGAAGTCTACTCCGAAGAAAACTGCACTAATATTGGCAGTGTAGGCCTTTATAGCACTAGCAAAAAATGGCCAGCCAGTTGAAACTGCCAAAAATGAATAAAACAATATAAAATTAATATTTTATGTTGTTTCATCTGTCAAACCATAAAACTCTTGTTACCAAGACAACACTACTTCAAAATTAATTTTAATACTACAACGCTGGATTTATAATTCCTAAATACACATCAATATCTGATATATTGATTTATTCCTTACATTTCTAAATTAAGAAACAAGTGTGCCTTTAATATTCCAACTGTACATGTATGCACATAAAAACATTTGAAAACCAAGACAAAAGACCTGTGTTTCCCTGGCAACAGTCAGTGTGCTGAGCCATGAGCAGCACATTCCCAAAACACAACGCACTTCCTGTTGCTTCACTCACCAATCCAGACACATGCAGCACATTAAGAACCATGCAGTGAACATGCACCCAGACTAAAATAGACTCAATAAATAACACCCATGTCAGAAAACACTCTGCGTGCATAAGAAAATTAATAAAAAAACACAGCACACTTTTGGTGGCAACAAGCCTGACCCACACACACGTTCACACACACACAAAAAACAGGATTCAATGGAAAAATTACTCATCCTCAGGTCATCCAAATTGTAGATGAGTTTATGTCCATAATTAGAACAGATTTGGAGAAATGTATCATTACATCACTTGCTCACCAGTACATCATATACAGTGAATGGGTGCCATCAGAATGAAAGCTGTCCAAACAGCTGATAAAAACACCACAATAATCCACACAACTCCAGTCCATCAATGAATGTCTTGTGAAGTGAAAAGCTGTGGGTTTATAAGAAACAAATCCATCGTTAAGGTTTTTTAAACAAAATAAGAATGCATAATCAATCATAACATTTCCTCTGGTGAAAGAGTCTAGCTTCTGCTGTCCTCTCCCATTAAAATCCACCGACACATTTGTTTACAACTGTTTTTGCTTGTAAACAGTGCTTGATCTGTGCATATTTCTCTCCTGATTCAGAACTTTCCACTGGAGAAAGCAATATTATAAAGAGAGGACTTGCAAATTTCTTTGGACTGGTTTCTTACAAATACACAGGTTTTCACAACAGATTAATTGTTGGACTTGAGTTGGTGATGGTGATGGTTATTGCGATGATTTTATCAGCCGTTTGGACTCTCATTCTGATGGAACCCATTCACTGCAGAGGAATCATCAGTGAGCAAGTGATTTTCTCCAAAAATGTGAAGAAACAAACTCATCTTCATCTTGGATGGACTGAGGGTATAAAGGTATATTTTGAGTAGGGGTGGTGAACTATTCCTTTAACTAGCAGCCTAGCAGGTGTGAGGTGTACTGAAATGTAGATCTTAATATTTAGTTTCACATCCTGCTGCAACAGAAAAAAACCTACAAAAACACACATCTTGATCTAAAAGCCACTGTGGGGGACATATGATTTCCATAAAGCACCGGAATAAACTCTGATAAACAAATACCACATTCTTTTTAGAATTCCTTATCGCACGGAATATAAGGTCAGGCCAACCACATTCCTTTGTTTTTAATCAAAACCAGACATCTGATGTAACAGCCATTGGGATAAAGAAAAAACTGAATCCTAATATACAAACTATTTCCATAAAAGTTAGTGAGAGACCGTGCAAGGAGACAATGCAGTATTACAATGGGTCTGTAAGCCTTTCCCTCCAAATCGTCCCTTGTTTTAGTAATTACTTCTATGTAAAAGTATGAGTACTTTTGTGCTTCCCAATGAAACCCTAAAGACGCTCGGATTCTCTTACGTGAACATGAATCATAGGTGATCCACTTTTCTCCATTAGTCTTTCTGAATAAGCCTATAAAAATGAGCTGATTTAGTCGTGGTCCGGCCGAAGGGGAAAAGTACAGGAGTGGGTCTCCCCTCTGTCTCTCCCTCACCACGTTATTTTTAAGAAAAAGGATTTTAATTGTAACTCTCTCATTTCGGTTTCTCTCGCTCTCTCTTCCATTTCCTGGAAAAGGGGAGCAAAATTGTGCCACACAATAAACCTTCACACAAAAAGCACACGTCGCTGGATTTATGATCACGCCTACAGCTGCATCCGACCAATCAAAACAACAGCCGTTCAAAACACCTCCAGATGTTGCACGTCATCCGGAGCAAAGAGATGATTACGAGTCACTGAATCATAGGTGTGGGAAAAAATGCCCACATCACTACAACAATGATTGTAGAGTAAGTATATGAGTGTGTGTGATGTGAAATGTTGTCTTTATCTTGAAAATGTGGTAGTCGGGTTATGGATGTTTTCCTGGTGCTCTTATGCGCTCTCATGCTGAACTGACCTTTGACCTTGGGGTCCAAATATCAAGGAAGCATTCACTCATTCAATCGCACACATGAAGACATAAAGGTGGTGGAAGGGGACTGAGGGGCTCAGTTTTTACAATTTTTACCATGCATATCTATGTAAAACGCCACAAAATACTAGAATATCATAAATATCATTATCCTAGTACAAAAATAAAACACTGCGATTATTAGACGCCCTTACTTACATAACTCCAAAAGTCTGTGTTTGTAATCATGTACAGGTTTGGATATACCTGTGATGAAAGACTAGTAAATATTTGCACAAATACAGTGACATTTTTGACTTGTGAGGGCATTTTAAGTAGTTGTTTTACTTTTAATCTACAGACATAAACCATTTTTGCGAGGGATAGTTTATCCAAAAATGAAATCTCTGTCATCATTTATTCATTCAATAAAAAACTCACAAAGGAATGCATATACATGTATTATGCATGCCATTTATGAAGTAAACATCTATATAAATATATTTTTTCTGGTTGTTTTGAAGGTATGGTAACAAAGGCAGAGACTTTGTAACCTAGAGGGCCTGCTATAAAAGGCCAAACATTTTGTACATGTTTAGAAGATGCCCATACCAAACCACTGACCTCAACTTATAATATTTAAACTTGTTTAAAATTCTCCTCAGCTGAAGTTACAACAAAAGAAAAACCAAACGAACTGAACATTATTCTGCTGTGAAGTAAACGAGTAAACAGTCCATTGCTGACAGACAGACTGACTGTAAAATATGATGCAAGTGGTGAATTATAAGTTTTAACCAGATGATGTTGCTTGAAAAATGTTTGTGTGTATTTGTGTACAGGTTTGGCTGTACTTGTGAGGGCCAAAATTGTGAAAATGGCCTCACTAATTTAGTTAAACATGGCGAAAACCGACTTGTGAAGTGGTCCTTAATGTAATGTCAAACAGTTTGCATGAAGGTTTGGTTTAGGTTTAGAATAGTAAATATCATTATCTTAGTTTAAAAAAAAAAAAACATGAAAAAACGTGTCTTAACTTCAAAAGTCTGTGTTTATATGAATCCACAAATTTGGCTAGTCTTTCAAATATAGTGAAATATATTGATTGCTTCAAAATCTAAAGAAATAAACTGTTTTTTATGAGGGACAGTTAGCAACCAAAGCTGTTTGGTTTTTAAAAATATAGATTTTGTATTTCACAGGAACAAATTACTACAGTTCTGGTATGACATGAGGTTGAGTAAATGATGCCAGAATTTTCATTTTAGCATGAACCATCCTTTTAAACTTAGGGTAGAGCAAACTTGACCCCCTCTGTAGAAAAACCACAACGTCTATATGTATGTGTGTGACAGTGATGCTTTTGATGGATCAGTCATATTGATCTCATATTCGTAAATTACATCTGACATTGTATTGTCATCCTGCTGAATGCATTGAAATGATTGGAATTTGGCAAGTATTCTTGTAAAACTTTTATGACACTCCAATAATAAACTTATTTCTTACCGTGGTGTGTTATGAATGTCTAACATCCACATATTTGTACTTAATGAACATAAGAAGCTTAAATATTTCAAATACAGAGTCCATGCATCACACTAAGCTGATTATTAGATTCAGTGCAGTTACCCAAAAAAAGTTGCTAGTTCATGTGAATGTCTGAAGAACTTGGCTACTAAATAACATCCCAGTGCTGGTTTTCATGTCCTTCACAACAAGCAGACTCCTCAACACATCTCTTTCAAGATGGACTTCGAGGAAACATTGTGGTATTTTTAGACAGAACTATTTATGCTTCTCGACGCCAAACAACACTGCGAGGTTAGCTAAAAGTGTTTTCAAGATATCACATTGTGTTCCCAGTTCCTTATGGAAATGTTTAAGAAAATTTTAACATACCCAGTAACATTGTTTCTAGTTTCTTGCGGTCAACTCGAAACCTTTCCTCGGTCCAGTCAGGGTCAGGCGGGGAGATGTGGCCGCAGTGGCCGCTAGAGTCATCCTCAGACACGGCTGACGGTGAGTCGTCACTCCGTTCGCTGCTGGAGCCCTGATCATGATGCATGAAACTCAGCGGCTCAGCCATTTTGCGCCTTAAAGTGTTTCAAACTTACTAAACGGGGTTTATATGTGAAAGAGGCAAACGGCAAGTCAACATTAGGAGAAAAACATTCCGATTTCCAGGCAAGTTTTTCCAATCCTGCCTTTGAAGTCCCTTAGAGCCCCTCTAGCCAGTTACTGCCCCCGAGAAAATCAATCTGCCCCTAGATTCCTCACCCCTCCACTTTTCCTCTGGCTCCAGGACCAGAACACATTATAGTTAGAGGACATGGATGCATGGATGGATTATGGTCCTGCGGGAGCATTCACGTGTCAGGAGGATCACCGCCCACTCTCCTCCCAAAACTTTCTCAACATCATATCCAGTTTACCCTGCACGCGCGGCAAAATAAAACACTATGCAATTACGTTAAGTTACTTACAAAACGACTTTGCATGCACATTTTCCTTGTTTATATGATACACGTTTTCAACTCCGGAATTAAAAGTCTTTTATTTAGATTTATTTATTTATTAAAAACATAAAAACTTACTGTTAAAAATCTCCAGTTACTGCAACTCTCTAGGAAAATATGCATACATACCACAGTGTATAATACATACAGACAAATCTAAACTATCATACAGAAGCCAGCCATTGTTGTCATGTGACTTGAAAACCTTAAAAAGCGAGAGAGAGCACAGAAATTTTTCTTAAATTCTCATTTTTATTCTGATTAAATGGAGCAAACTCTAAGAAAAGGTAACTCACTTAAAATTTACTTTAAATTTCTTTAAATTTTTAGGATTTTTTCTGTAAGATAAACTGTTTCATGAGGACATTATTTGACATCGTTAGTCAACAAATCAACCTTTTTGTCGAAAACAAGTTCTTTCCAAATGTATGAACATGGACAAAGATGTTTGAAATTGTAGCAAATTCTCAGGTGCATTTTAAACCAAATATTTAATTTTAATTAATACCATACTGAAGTTGGGGGGAGATGGTTAAAGAAAATTTGTTTATGACAGAAGCGAATTTCTTTGTCTTATTGGGCCAAAAACTAATTTGATAAAATAAACACCAACCTGGAATTATTCATGTGTACTGACTTTGCCCATTATTGTCGCTTGCCAGTGAAACAATTAAAAGTGCAAATATAATATATTGTGCAGTCCATCCTGTCAAAGTATTAAATGCCAGTGTTGAGTACTAGTATTAGTACAGAGTACTAAAAACTTTATGGTGAGGATATAACGGAAGAATATCGCCATCTAGTGGCACAAAGCTACGACGCAGAATTAAATGTGAGCACAGCGAGTAGTTTCATCCCTAATCACACAGATAACAATATCATAAAACAACTGCAGTGAGACACATATTTTATAATAACACCTTTTAATGCAAAAACAATAAAAATAATACAGTATTGTATTTATTTCTATACAATAAAATTACTAAAATGTAACTAATCCATTGGAAAATAAAACAATATTTTGTTGTTATGTGTTTACTGACAGGTTGTTCCAGGATGTCTCTTTCAACAGGGACAAGTGACTCAGTCTCCTGAACAAGTTCTTTTTATTTTTTATTTTTTCTGTAAAGTTGTGCGTGTATATATGTATATGCGTGGGTGCTTGTGTTGGGGAGGTTAATCTTTTGGTAAACGTCTCGTCTCTGTACAGTTGCCTTGCAGAGTCGTGTGCAGTAATAGTGTCCATGTGCAACCATTTCAAAATCTTGCCATCTGGTTACATTGCATACTTCTGAGTCCATTCCCTTGCCAGTCTGTTATACCTAAAAGACAAGAATAGACACTTATATTCAAAAGAATAACACTTTTGATTAAGCATTCAGAGTCATATGGTACTCATACATTTGACATATTGCTTGATAGTAAGAGAATGTAGAATATATTTGGAAATGCAGCTTTGAATAAACCACACTGAAGAAGGAGGTTCATACAGATATAGCTATTTTTCAAATAAAAGAGTGAAAGAGAGGTCACTTACTTATCTTTGTCTGATTTGTAGATGTGAGCAATATCTGGAACTAAAGGGTCATCTGGATTCGGGTCACAAAGGAGCGAGCATATGGATAATAAAACTGAAAAAATAGCAATAGAAAACAGCTGAATCATTTTAGTGGGGTTTCTAAAAGTACCATATTGAATTCAATAAAGTATCTTCATGTGCCATAATGCTAAGCTCATGTCTATGATGAAAAGAACATTTTTGTGCTCTCTAACCTTTGGATACGGTGAGGGCGGGTGACCACTGGGAGCGCAGAATGTCCAAACAGATGCTTCCATTACTGTTGATATTCGGGTGGTAGATTTTTGTTGTGAAGGCAACCTGTCAGCAAAATGGTGTCAAATATCTATAATAATAACAAATAATTTATGGAAAAGGTAAGAACAGGTGTAATTCTCCACTCACCTTTGGTGGTTTAAAGGGATAATCAGTCGGGAAATGGATTGTGAGGAAGAAAACCCCTCCCTGATATGGACTATCACTCTAGGGGAGATAAAAAGAGAGCTTTTGTGTACGACAGGAGCCAGTTCCTTTGTTTTACTGAACTAATAACTTATTTCTAAAAAATGAAGCTGTAATTACTCAGGGTTACTTACTGGGCCCATTATTGTTGCCTGCCAGTGAAACACTGAAAGTGTAAACATATTATGTTGAGTAAACCATCCTGTCAAAACATTAGGCCAGTATTAAGTACACAGTTAGCAGACACACTTACAGTCTTCTCCGAGTGGTCCAGCTGAGCACTGCGAGGGGGGATCCCGTTGCAAATCCTGCAGCTCCTACAAATACAGTATAAATGCACATGTAATTTTCTATGCTTCAAAAAGAGACTTGCTTGTTGCTGACAATTCCACCTGAAAAAACACAATATCAAGTTTTGATATATTATAAAATAAAAATAAAAAATCATGAGCTTAAACCTGTAACTTATAAATGCAAGGGTTGTCATAAAGAATGTGTCTTATTGTATTTATTAATAGCTTACTGTTTACTCATTTAGATTTTTACATATTCCAGTCATACCTGTTTAGTAAACAAAGTTACATGCTTTGGTCATCTTTATTGGTTGCTGTTTTTAAATATCTCTGTTTTTAAATATTCGTTACATTTTTATTTTATTTATTTTGAATATTTCTTTTGTTTTGTTATATATATATATATGTATATATATATATATATATATATATATATAAATATTTTTTTTTAGAGACACACACACACACACACTATATATATATATATATATATATATATATATATATATATATATATATATATATATATATATATATATATATATATTTAATAATCAGTGTTCTTGGAACATTCACATATATTGTAATTATTGTGAATTATTTTTATAAAGAACCTACTGTTTAAAGAAGGGTTACCTTTTTAACAACATCTGCTAAAACATTCGTCGACAATCTAAATCAATGCAATGGCATACCTATTACAATTATAATGGCATATTTGTGATGTCCTGTAAGACTTCAGTCCGCTTTGTTCTCGACATCAAGCTCTTTTCATCTGGCCGAAAAATAATTTCTTCTAACCTTCCGACTTTATATAGTAATGTGGACCGAGAGATGGCTCACTGTATCAGCCGTATGAAGATCTTTTAGATCGCCGTAATGCTATTCTACTTTCAAGACATTTATTCTGTTTAGAGATAAAAAAAATATTACCTTCTGGATCCTTTTCAAAGCCATCAGATCTCCGCTTCTTTTCTCCGCCTGAGGATGTGAAGTGAACAACAATGTAAGGGCGGACATGAGAGTAATTTATTTCAAAATAAAAGTCTTTGCACTGTCATTGACCTGGGCTCAAATGGCAAAATAAACCAATGTCTGGTACGGTTCGTTCTGTGAGGCTCATGATGCGAATTATTTCGATTTTATTTAGAATTACTATGACTTTATAAATTGTAGGGATTTTTTTGAATGACATTACAGACAGACAATTCTTTTTTATTTCACAATATCAGTTTACAAACTCAAGTGGGGAACAATATATGCATTTAAAAATATACACACATTTATCATATTTGCATATCCAGTCATACATAAATGTCCATATGTGTTAATCTATCTATCTATCTATCTATCTATCTATCTATCTATCTATCTATCTATCTATCTATCTATCTATCTATCTATCTATCTATCTATCTATCTATCTATCTATCTATCTATCTATCTACCTACCTACCTACCTACCTACCTACCTACCTACCTACATACATACATACATACATACATACATATATATATATATATATATATATATATATATATATATATATATATATATATATATATATATATATATATATATATATATATATATATATACATATATAAAACATTCTTTAAACATTTCAAGGGGTTGCTTGAAGAAAAGAAATTTAAAAAAGGCAGCCTAGGTACAAAATCTTACCAGTCTTAAAAGGAAAGAGGCTCATACATTGTATTGTACAATTCACCAATGGGTTTATTATCTTTGGTTAAGTGTTTTAAGGATTCTAAGTAATTTTTGCATTCATTTTAAAAACTATTTAAAGATGTTGTACTGTCACTTTCTTTTATGTGTGTGAAATGTACCCATTATAATAATAATGTTTAACATCAATGACATCTTTTTTGAAAGGCCATCTGCATAAACCAAAACCTGAAATAATAGTGACAGAATATCAGTATCAATATCAATATTTAGCCATCTGTAAAGATCTTGCCAGAACTGCAATGTGACTGGACAAGAAAAAAATTTTTTCAATGGTTTCAGGCTCTTCTAAACAGAAAACACACAGAGACATACACTTCTGTTCATTAAGAAATTCAGGTGAACGTACCCTTATCTTAAAGAAATAAGGAAATTAGAAACTAGAGTCCTGGCAACTAATAAGAAGTAACCATAAATCACTAAGTGTGTGTGTGTATGTATGTTACCATGGAATGATAAATGAATACATTATGAATCAGAATCAGAAAGACCATTATTGCCAAGTGTGTTTACACACACACGGATTTTGTCTTGGTGTCAGTAGCTTCCAGTACAGAAAGTACAAACATAGTGTACATGTGAATATGTATGTGCTATTTACAGATATATTTTGTTGAGTTATTTACAGTCCACTGGTGTGTAATGCGTTGTTCAGATATGGGGGAAAAAACTGTTCTTGTTTCTGGCTGTTTTGGTGTTCAGTGTATTGTAGTGGCGGCCAGAAGAAATAGTTCAAAGAGGGAGTGATTTTACCATCCCTTTTCCTCACTCTGGAGGTGTAAAGGCCTTGGAGGTTGGGCAGGGGGGGACCAATAATCCTCTCAGCAGTCCTGACCGTCTAGTCTCTTGATGTCTGATTTGGTAGCTGAGCCAAACCAAAAAGACTCAATGATGTGATTAAAAGCACCTGAATGAATGTAAATATACATGTAAATATAGCTCCAAATGTACTAAGCAGGAAGGGAAGGGGGCTGGAAGGGCAGAGTGCTTAGTGGATGGGTGGCGAAGGATTACTGTAATTCATTTTTGATGCAGGATGCAGATTTTCTGTGTGCTAATCGCAAATTAGAGCTAATCCCAATAACAGCATATCAGACAGAATTACTGCCTGCATCATCTGCAGTTGGCTCCATTCACTGTATGTGTGAGTTACATGTTTACTTGCTGAAAATAATCTGCTTGTTTGTGGTTCTGTGTCCATATCTTTCATATCACGCCTGTTCAGAGATACTTTTATGTGACATATAATTCATACAGGCTAATTGTTCCATATTTTTTAAATTACATTTATATTATTCAAATATTATATTGTATACACAGTTATATGGGAGAGTCAGGATAATTTAAACACCTTTGTTTGTGTTAAATTATTGATAATAAGATTATATTATATTATATTATATTATATTATATTATATTATATTATATTATATTATATTATATTATATTATATTATATTATATTATATTATATTATATTATATTATATTATATTATATTATATATATTATATTAAGTTCAGTAGCAAATTTCATTTTTTATTATATATTTTAAAATATTATTTAATATGATATGTTGTTTGTAATTACAATATATATGATATAATGTTATTATTTTTACATATGTTATGTTTATATATTATTATATAATTTATATATAATATAATTTAGAATTTCATTGTAAATTGTATTTAATACATTATATATTATACGCACATTCTTAGATTATGAAGCAAAGGGTTTGGGTCTGATTTATTTGATTTATGCAGCTTGCAGCCTTCTTTCATATGGCCACTAGATGGAAGCCCTCCACGATCAGAACATGTTCACCTGTTATTGCATTGTAGATCCATTTATAGACATTGTGTATTTTATTTCCTTTAGATTCAGGACACAAAAAAATATAAAGTAAGTTATATATATGCTATTATATGTCACCCCATTGATCGCAAACACAAAAAATTCACTATAGAGTGTTGAGGTGAGTAGCCTATGCACAGGTGATTGTGTCTGACATTAGAGAAAGTTTAGCCACGACAATTAGAACCTGTTTAGAGCAGGAGCTTTAGTTATGCATTAAAATGCCAACTGATCTCGCTTCATCATGTCAACTTCACCAGTGAAACGCTGAACCAAATCAGCTTTGTTCAGTGATTCCACAGGGCTTGCCAAACGACTTGCTGTGTGCCAAATGCACATCTGCATGTTTGGAGCTCTCTGCACCGCTAAGCTACTTACAAATTAGCAGTGGACATAATATTTTCTCTTCATCATTATCAAAAACATCACAGCTTTGGTCTCTGCCAATCCCTCTCTCCCTCTCACACACACGGAAAGTACAACAAACAGGGCTAATTTTTACAACTGGTGTTTGGCCCCGAAGCATCAGAAAACCTCCTGTGTGGGGTTAAGCCTATAACCAGAACAGATAATGAAATGGGATTTTTATTATTATCTTTTTATTATTATTATTATTTGGTTTTCTGTAGATATCTTGGAATGCTGAAAGGTGGATGTTGTTAGTTATTTATTATGCGGCTTTCTGGAATACTAGACTCTGATTGGTCAACTGCGCCATTCAGCGATCTATCAGATGTTGCACTAAGTCACACCCTGTGCTTACAGATGTTCTGTGTTCAGATGTAACTCTTCTTTGGTATGCCCTAAAATCAGGTTATTCAATTTTGTTTTTCATTAATGGCCATTTTCAACAGGATAATCTTTTTGTCTAACCCTGGGCATATTAGTTTAAAATGGACCCATCATCTATAATTGTTATTTTGCTAAGGGCAGTTGGCACGAAAGATTATTGGGATCAGCAGTGATTGATAATATTTTAATAATTTAATTCCTATAGTCCTGAGCTTGTCTCAGACTGAAGTGTTTTTAATCTCTGTTTTCATGCCCCTCTCTTCTGCTAATCTGATTTTCTATTATTCTCTTTAAACCCCTAACAAAACAATTGCTTTTCCTAATGTCATATTATTGAGATTACCTTTAAAATATATATATATATATATATATATATATATATATGTATACTTTCAAACTGTTTATATAGCATACCCATTAACAAATTACAGTAAATTACATGTAAACTTATTTTTCACTGTACAAAAACAGTTATCGATATCAATCAAATCTATGTACAAATACAGTCTGTTAAGCTGTTATATTGCTAATTTATTATTATATTAATTAAATTTATCATCGTAATCATAAACACATTGGTTTGTAGTACAGACCATTTAGTTTTTTCTTTCTTTCTTTCTTTCTTTCTTTCTTTCTTTCTTTCTTTCTTTCTTTCTTTCTTTCTTTCACTTTTTCCTCCAGTTATTTATGCAACTATATTGAATTGGAAGTCTCGCACATTCATAGAAAATTAATTTCCTCGTTGCTAAGTAAGGTGGATACTTTTATAACATGCTAATGCATGTTAATACATGTAATAACAATGCCAATACATAAAATAATCATCATAATAATATTTAGTTTTGTTTGTTTACAATTATTTCTGTTTGTATAGATTTGCTGAATTGTAAATGATTGCTCTTAAAAAAAAGACATTTTGTGTAAATGTTAGAATGTGATTTATTATGATTATGCTATGATGTTAGAGTTAAGCATTTGCAGTGGACAATTGGATAATGAAGTGATTTTATAATGTATAGTGATAAACAAAATAGTAATATAACAAAACACTGTGTTTGTCGGTTTCCTTTGACCATGTGACTTTAAACATGGAGATCTAAGCAATGACTGTCTAGAATAGAATGTTTTTGTAGATCTGCATGTGATGTTCTTGCAATGGTGCATATCTGCAGAACCCTGTGTTGAGAATGTTTAAATAAGAATATCTGGGCATGGATTATAAAAGCAGGCTGACATGAATTAAAGATGATTGGGCTGTTGAGTAGTGTGACAGTTTCTGGGAAACAAACTGCTTAACCTTGTTGTTGTTTGGCTTAAATACACCTTTTTCCAGATGGTAGAAGTGTTAACAGACCATCTAACAGGTCAGCGGTATCTTTACTGGAAGACATCTGCTTACTGTTCTCATGTCTTTGACAGTAAGAAGACTTAATTTTTTTAAACTTCTTCCTTCTGTGTGACAAGTCAAGTTAATTTCCAATAACATATTTTTCAATCTGGAGTGCTGAAACAAAGAAACAGAATGCAGGAATCAAAAGCATAAAATATGGTTTATTTTATTTTATTTTTTGTCATGATGTGGGTTTTATTTTTGCTTTAATTATATTGCTCTGTTGATGACAGTGATCGATGCAAAACATTCATCATCACAGTAGGTAAAGTGCTTTAGAATCCTTTCTGGAGACTTTTTTGATCCCCAGACATATACCGTATTACAACAGGGAAAAATTATGACATTCACAATAGTGGTGAACAAGTCGTCACCCTGCATATTTTTTTGACAGAGCAAAAGAAAATAGGGTAACTTATTGTGAATCAGATTTATGGATCATTCCCATAAACATAACATAAAACATTATTTAACACTTTTTACATTAATCATTTTTACACATGAAAGATAAATAATTCAGAATAAAACAGTCTCTAGTATTCAAATGTTTGATAAACCACTACAAAAAATCCACAGGAAAGCTGAAAAACAAAACCATTGTCAAAAGGTGAGATACTGTATAAGCCGATAGTCCTGTATACTGTATGTGCTCTTTAAAATTGTCCATATTCATTTGCACATTTAACTCTCAGTCTCAGAATCACTGCTGTCTTCTGTGTGAGGTGGTGATCTTTTCAAAGTGCTTTTACTCTCTTGTTTTGAAGTGCTGGACAAATCTATTGCCATGTCTTCTGAGTCGTCTGCTCCATTGGCTCCACTCGACCACGTCGTGTCGCTGTCTTTCACCTTGTGTTCCTCCGAATACGAATCAGAGTGTGTTGATTCAGGTGTGCCAGGAGGATTTTTTCCAATTTCCAGAGACTTTTTATGCATTCCTGAAAGAATAAAAGATGTAATTAAAAATTTACCTTAAACTGCTTAAATTTATAGCTGGATTACAAAACAGCCCAATTTCTGTACATTTAAGTCTATACTTTTAAGTGTAAAATATGGGCAACGGCAGACAGACATTCACAAGACACCTCAGCTATGTATTCAAGTGATCAAATACATATTTGAGTCTTTGAGTACTAAATAGAAAAACCACCTGCTGGCTCACCTAGAAGCCAGGGAGCACAGGAGCCCATCATGCCATTCTTGGCCGAGTTGATGATGGATTCTGGAAGTGGAATGGAGTGGCGGACCATGGCACCATACAGCCCATATTCTGCCATGACGCTGCTGCGGCCCCAGCACTTCTCCCTTTTCCTCCACTTAGCACGGCGGTTCTGAAACCATACCTGGACAAAAACAAACCTGGGCATTAGCTACTGGAAAGAAAGAAAGACCAGGAAAGAAAAAGAGAGGGAAAAACTGAAAATCATCCAACCTGTATTCTGTCCTCTGGCAGCTCTGTCTTCATGGCCAGCATTTCTCTTGCGTAAACATCTGGATAGTGTGCTTCATGGAAGGCTTTCTCCAGCTCCTCAAGTTGATGTGAGGTAAAGACCGTCCTGAAAACCGAAATGAGATGTATGGTTGATAAAACAAATCACTAAATCCTTACAGATCAAACACTTAACGTAACATTTAATTTCAGTATATACCTGTGCCTTCGCTTTTTCCTCTTTTGTGAGTTCCCTGAGTTTTTCCCATCATTGCGATCCCCGGAAAGACAATCATCATCTGTAATGAAAAAAAATTCCATTAAAAAAAAATTAATATAAATTTAAATCCTTGAGATTAACATACAATTCATAAAATTGGGTCAAGGTAACACAATGCAAATTAATAAAAACAAATATATATAAAAAAAATTAAAAATAACAAGAAAATATTACAAATTTACACTTTTAAGCATAAAATGTTCTTTATGTTAACTGGTTTTATTCAAGTCCAAATATAATACGAATTAATCTAAAGCGTATTTGTATACCATAATAGTTTTTATACTATTTATAAGAGTAGCCTATTATGCTTTTATTATTTCATCAAATCAGTGAATAAAATCACTAAATTATCTGTTAATTAAAAAGTTTCCATTGCAAACAGAAACGCCGATTTCAGGATCAGTTTCAGCACCAACTTCTGTGAACAGCTCTTCCAGTCATTCAGTGATCAAATAAAGCCATTCGTACCGGAATAGGCGTCCCGTTGCTGTTCTAGATTCTGCATGAAGTGGCTCTCTGTCCGTGGCTGCAGGAGCGGGATGTGGCTCGGGAGAAAACACGGGGCCCCGGGGGGTTGTTGGGCCGCCAAACTGCAAAGAAAACCCAAGCCGATAGGCAAAGACCCTCCCGGGAAGGCAAATCCTCCGAGCGCCGCGCTCTGCCCCTCTCCATTGGCCCCTGCGCCAGAACCGGACTGACGCGGCTGGAGATCCGACTCCAGACCGAGCAGGTCTGTGATCGCGAACCCTTTGGACCTAAATCCAGATCCATTGAGACGTGACTTGTCGATTCCGAATGAGGGATAGAGTTTAACCTTAGGTTTTTCGTCTATAGCCTCTTCTCTTCCCGTCATGATGGCAGTTTGTTTAACTCACTTTCTCGCTGAGGAGGTCGTGCCGGTGGGACAGTTACGCGCTCTGGCGGGACCATTTATTCGTCTGTCCAATCCAGCACTATCCAATCAGAATCAACTTCAGATGTCAACCTTGAAGAGGCGTTTCCCTTTTTCAATCACAAAGGATTAATTGCCACCAATTTTCCCTTTAATCCGATAAGGATTTTCTATTTGAATTGGTCCTAAGTAGATTTTTTTCCCTTTAGATGGAAGATTTCACTCATATGCGCAGACTGTAACGCGACGAGTTGTGAGTTACTGAAAATGTTTAATGCGTGATATTTCATTTGGATTCTGAATATATTCTAAATTAATTAGTAATGAGAAACCAGAAAGATATCAATATTTAAAATTTTAGTGACCTGCTATCTAGTCTTTCGTGATTATTTCTTGTCATTCGTTAGCAGTAATCTAATTCTAAATAATGTCTGAATTACTTGCTATAATAATTAGCCAAAACTCAAACAGAAAATTATATTCTCTGTAATAAAAAAATAAAAACGTAGTTTCTCTTCTAAATATAACCATAACTATTAATTTAAATCAGTAAAAAAAAATGCCAAGCTTGCATTGGACTAGTTTGCTTGTAAAAAAAAAAAAAAAAAAAAAAATATATATATGCGCAGACTGTAACGCGACGAGTTGTGAGTTACTGAAAATGTTTAATGCGTGATATTTCATTTGGATTCTGAATATATTCTAAATTAATTAGTAATGAGAAACCAGAAAGATATCAATATTTAAAATTTTAGTGACCTGCTATCTAGTCTTTCGTGATTATTTCTTGTCATTCGTTAGCAGTAATCTAATTCTAAATAATGTCTGAATTACTTGCTATAATAATTAGCCAAAACTCAAACAGAAAATTATATTCTCTGTAATAAAAAAATAAAAACGTAGTTTCTCTTCTAAATATAACCATAACTATTAATTTAAATCAGTAAAAAAAAATGCCAAGCTTGCATTGGACTAGTTTGCTTGTAAAAAAAAAAAAAAAAAAAAAAATATATATATATATATATATATATATATATATATATATATATATATATATATATATATATAATTAAAAAAATACTTTTTCCTTTAAATTATTTACTTACAAATTATACATTAAAACGATCCAGTTATTTTTAGAATGCAAAACAACAAGAACGGCAACATTGAATTTATGTAGGTGAAAAATAATATTAATAATTAGTAGAAGGCTAGTAGTAGTAGGCTAGTATCAGATTATTATATCTATGATAACATTGCCTGAATTTTTATTTATTATTTTACATGTAGGCTATATAAGACTTATAATTCTTATAATAAAAAATATAAACTATAATGTATCATCTATCAACTTATTACTTAATTTTTACTTAATTAGACTTTTGTAGTAGGATGTATTTCAACTAAAAATGTTGTTTTAACATTGAGAAATGTAAACCAATAACGTAGGCTATTCGATCTTGCATTTAATTATTCAAGACCAGACAACCGCTAATCAACTTTTGACAATGAATAAAATGCATTTATGTTTATAATATTCGCAACATGATTGACACGTGTCCTCAAGCACAGTTTCACTCCATCAAACCAGTGTTTGAGAGTCTCCTTAGATCTAGTAAGATATTCCACCAAATTTCCCGGGAGATATTGGTATTAAAAACTTAGTTGTCTTGACGTGATCACAGAAATGCTTTATTTCGTCCATTGAATTATTACGTCAGCAATGAATGAGGGGAAATGAAGCTCTTACATCGTAAAAGATTTTGAAAAATGAGGTCAAAGTTACGGTAATGCTTGCTGTCAGGTCGACATGATGTACAGTGGCAGAGGCCACATCTCAGCCAGTCTGTTTCGATAAAAAGAAGCAATTTTAGAAATCGTCTTACACGAGATAATTAAATGAACTCCATTAAATTCGTTTACAACATTAATCTGTCATATAAAAAGCTGGACTCTAAAATCTGCTTTTAGGGCCCGTTTCCACCAGGACAACCTCCAGCTTTCTAACTGGCAGTTAAGAGAGCTGCTCAACATAATCCTCATAACTGTAGCCTAATGTAAAATAACGTTAACTAAAATTAAATATAAAAAAAGAGGGAGAGAGATCATTAGTAATCACTCTGAAGAATAATCTTTGGCCATCACGTTTATTTTCTTCACGTTATATCTTCTACTCAATAGTATTCCCTATATTTTAATAGGCTAATAATAATAATTATAATAATAATAATAATTATTATTATTGTAGCAGCAGTAACAACACTATTTTGTTTGTATTGTCTTGTAATTATTGTATAAGAACTTAGCAAATTAGGAACAAATAATGAACAAATGTGATATAATTGTATTCTTTCTGAAATCAATTAAATTCCAAAATAGTCGTATTCATTCATTCATTCATTCATTTGCAGACATTATTCCATATTGCATTTTGTTAAACACTGCATTATTTCCTGAATCTGTTTTCTCCTTTAAACGCAAGGCCTTAACTATTATTGTTTATTTTTTATTTTTGTGCAGCCTATTATTTATCCTGCATGTAAATAGGTTGATTCATTAATAGCCTATTAGTAGGCCTATACTGGTCAACGGGTTGGAGTTTAATACTCAATAAAATAAAATAAAAATTATAATAACAAATAAATAAATATTAAAATAAATTACTGTTAAATAATTCTGAAACCATTTCAGTAACGCATCTTTAAGAATAAACAAAGAACTTGACCGTTGATATCTGGCCCAGTTTTTGGTTTTTTAGGCAGTCCGGATCACACACAATTCAACGGAAACAGACAAATAAAACAAATCCTTCAATAGAAATCAGCGCTAAGTAACTGAAGCGAACAACACACTTAAACTGCGCTTGTGGTAAAGCGAGGAAATAAATTATGTTATTTTAAGGGCCAGATTACAAGGCTGGGTTTCATGGTGTCATCAGATAGGATAATCCTGGATTAAACTAATCAGTAAATGTTTCTCCGCTCATTATTTTCCAGAGAAGATTTCCAGCCGATTCTCCACCGCCAAGATTATTAATCTCTTAAAGAGCGTAACATCAAAAATCGCTCTTTGCTCTAATTTTCTCTGGCCGTGGCGCGCGGCACACGGCGGTTGTTTGACTAATAGACATGCCACGTGCCCTAATTCTGAGCAGGATCCCGCCACTGGGAATAGCAGCAGCCCCGCTCGCGCTCTCATCACCCATCCACCTAAGAACTAGCTGCCAGCAGAATGGCTATAAGCAATGGGATTTTATACAGATTTTACATTTAATATGATGGGGAAAATAGATTTTAGAAGTTAAACTAGGTAAAATAATAATAATAATTGTTTCCCCCACAAGGACAAATGTTTGGCATGCACTGCAAAAAATATTTTATGTGGTTTTTGCAGGTTTTTTTTATTATTTGTGAAATTTACTAGCAACGTCTAAATAATTTTTTTCAGTGTAAGCCAGAATAAGGACCACAGGACCTTGAAATGTTCCTTTAGATTTTTAGGCTTTTAGAACAAGATTTCTCAAAAACCTAATAATGTCAAGGATGCTTTTTGTCACTTTACAACAGTGGGCAGATGTTCAAATCTAAATCCAAATCCTCGATTCTTGGGTAGCTGTGTTTGTCTGTGCTCAAGGGTCGGAGGTTTTATGTGTTTGTTGTGCAAACATCTGGGCCCTTAGATATCCAGATGTTTTACCCAGTCTATCAAGATCACAGCTGATTTGTAATCAACAAGAACATCACACAATGCTACTTAAACTCCATCTGACCAATCGTCAGTGTGCAACAACTTCCCATCACTCTGGCCCTCACTGCTTTTCAACAACACTGGATGATCCCTTTAGACAACTTGTTTAATGTCCCACAAATACGCTGTGAGGATCACTTGGTAGTCTAAGAAATTCAGTCAGAAGAAAGCTGCACCGTCAAGGTCAGCTGCACATAAGCTTCATCCAGAAACAACAAACAAACAAGCTGTAACCCAGCATCCTATTTGTCCCAAGCCAGGACAAAATAAAGCGTATATTAATTGTAAGCAAAATGAAATGCCCTCATCCCAACCCTATATAATCTTTTATATAATAATAATAATAATCAAAACCGATGCAAATGTCCATTCGGCTGCTTTCAAACATGCAAAGGGAGACCAGCCAGATAATCATTTTGCTGTATTAGAGGAGAACAGGCTTAACAGCATTTGTGCACAAAATTTCAAACTTACCAAAGGCAACGATTTGCGTTTTGATGGGGTAATATTTTATAAGCTGCTGATCGTTTTTTTGGAACGTATGCCACATTAATGCCATGAAATGTAATCACACCAGAGAAGTATTCACCCTCGAGTGGTAAATAATTTATGTTGAGATTAGGTTTTTGCATTCTTAGCTCCGCTGGCAGCTTATCTGTCGATGCACAAATCTATGAGATTTAGTCATTCATTTTCACTGTTTTTGAAATCGGTTTGCCTTTTGTTGCTTCACTATACTTACATTCACTCTAATAATTGCTTGTCTGCGCCTGATGTTCATTTTCACTGGATCTTTCTAGTTTTCTGGTTGAAAAAAGTCCAGTGTTATGAGCCATAAAACCCTGCAAGGTTCAAATGTGCTGTAATGAATTGATTATGCTCTTTTAAAAAGTATTAAAAAAAATTCACACATAATTAATAACAGTAAACTAATTTGTAAAGGTTTACTTAAAGAGATGGTTAACCCAAAATTGAGCATTCTGTCATCAAGTTGTTTCAAACCTATGTGACTTTCTTTCTCCTTTGGAACACAAAAGAATACATTTAAACATTTTTTGAAAAAAAGAAAGAAAAGAAAGTCATGCAAGAACAACACAAGGGTAAATAAATGATGACAGAATTTAAATGATTGGCTAAACTGTCTTTTTACATTTGAATCAATGCATGACAGATTTGTATGGTACTGAAAACCTCACGACTTGTTTTAATCAGTATTAAATGTGTTTCTTGCTATGACAAACATCTTTAGAACCTGTTACCAACCACTGAGGGCAATAAAGGCAAAAAACTAACACACACCCACTGACACGCTCAAATAGATGCATTGTGCGAGGACGTGTGCTGCAGAGAGCGTGTGAGGCGTTAGGACGCGGTTTTCTCTCTCTCTGGGGAATAAGTACAAAAGCGTGGAAGAGCCCACCTGGGACCAAGAGAGCCGGGTTAATTAAAAACCTTCTGCATACACACACTCATATTCACACACAGACACAGAAGGGATATCAGAGGTCATCTGATCAGTTACACTCAAAACCAAAGAGAAATTGGCCAGTCAGTTAGAGCTATGAATCACTTTTATTATGTGAATTTTTCCCTTGGGAAGACACTAAGCTAAACTGCTGCTTTAAAATGGATTTGTGTGCTCCCATGCTGGGACCATGCGACTAGTATGCGACTAGTTTTAGAAAATTTTGCAGACTAATTTAAAAAGGGTTTATTAAATTAATAGTTTGGTGACACTTCAGTTTGGGGACTAATTCTTACTATTAACTACAGCTTTTGCCTCTATAAAATCATAATGGTCTGCTTATTAATAGTGAGGTAGCCATTTAGGTAAGTTTAGGTATAGGACTGAGGGATCTAAAATATGGTCATGCAGAATAAGGCATTAATAAGTGCTTCATAAGTACTAATAAACAGCCAATCTGCTAGTTGTATGCATGTAATAAATAACTAGTTAATAGTGAGAATTGTCCCTAAACTGAAGTGTAACCAAGGGTCATAGACATTTGAGTGTCTTTTTACTTTGTCTTCCACAGAAGAAAGAAATATATACAGCTTTGGAACAACATAAGGGTGAATAAACTATAAACTAAATGGGATAGTTTACCAAAAATTAAAATTCTGTCATCATTTACTCACCCTCATTTTGTTCCAAACCTGATTGACTTGTATGACTGATGATCTGTTGAGCAAAAATATATTTTTAAGAATGTTGATAACCAAACATTTGGTTCCCATTGACTTCCATTATATGGACAAAAAAAGGACATCACTGGGAGCAGGTTTGGTTAACATCAAAAATTAAATAAAAACATTCTTAAAAATAACTTCTTTTTATATTCCACAGCAGGAAAAAGCCTTAAGTGTTTTTAACAACATGAGGGTGAATAAATGTTGACAGAAGTTGTATTATTGGGTTGACAATTTAAAATGATTTCGAATTCAATTTATTATATCCTTCAACAGAATCAACAAAAGCTTTAATTGTTTAAAGACAAGGCAATTTGGCAGATGGGGAAGGAATTGTTTCATAATTTGAATCTTGAGTGTTTACGTGGCACACTGTAAATGATAGCAGTAATTGCTATAATTCTGTATCCAGACAGTGATTATGTCCTGGGTCATCTTCAGCAATGCCCTATAAACACCAGACCCAACTGAGTTTGTTTTTAATTGTTTAGCTGGTCCATTGTTTATGCTAGATAAGGGGGCAACAATAGTCTGGCCACGCGTCACCCCCTCCAATCACACCCCATTCACCGCCTCTGGCCCACTAATTATTCAAAAATGCACATTTATGCAAATAGTCCTCCTTGTAGATTAACCTAATTCAGTGATGTAAACAATGGGTAGTCGTGGGATTAAAGTTTTGTAAATTAGTCAAGACCACTAATGATCTCTGATGTCTGGGGTTTTTTGGTCTTCTTAGAGCTTTATAGTCTTGTGGTAATCTCACGTCTGAAGTGAGGCCACGCCATGCAGCACGCAATACATGTTACAAATCTGTCAAAAGTGTAAACAATGTAACTGCACTTGCCGTTATGTGTAACAGTTTAGGATTAAAGATTATAGGGGATGCACAGGGTCAAAGGCATTTTATAAATATTGTTAAACCTCTATTAGCCTTCCTTTGCGTTTATATGCAAAGAAGCCACGTGCCATCCGAACAAAGCTAGATTTTTGCAAGATGCTAGTTTTGAAATGTAAAAAGTTAGTTCAAGAAAATTCACTCATTGCTTAAATACCCTCGTGTCGTTTCCTAAAAAGAACATATTTTAAAGAAGCCTAACAACACTGGACCCTTTCATTGTGTATACAAAATGTTTCATATTTACAAAAAAAAATATATACTTTTTATTTTATTTTTTTATATTGCAACATATGAAAACAAGTCAGACTCACAGGTTTATCAAGGAATTCATTTTGTCCTAATCCTCTGGTCCAAGTGTCCCACCTTCAACACTTTCACTAAAACTGCACAGCTTGGGTCACACTCGATCAGCAAAGCTTTGTGACCCTTATATAATTAATGCACACATTCAATAATGGAAAGTTTCTTTCTGCTAATATTCATATTAACCAAATAATTTTGACACAACAGTCTGTATTTTACTGCCTATATTGTCCGGGGTCAGAAAGATTTTTAAATGTTTTTGACAGATCTTATGCTCAGCAAACATGCATTTATTCAATAATAAAATATACAGTAAACACAGTGCTATTCTTAAATATTATTAGTTTAAAATAACTGATTTTTATATATTTAAAATGCCATTTAAAGCAGTCATTACTCCAGTCTACAGTGTCACATGATCCTTCAGAAATCATTCTAGTATAATTTGGTGCTCAAGAACAATTAAATGCATCCTTGATTAATAAAAGTGTTTATTTTTGTAAAAAAATATTGATGCCAAAAATTTGAATGACAGTGTACACATAACTATCAGATGATTGACTGTAAACTACACATGCAATAAAAGAAAGTAGCTTGTTTCATGCAATAAAAGATAAAATAAATGTAGTTTAGTTACATCACTGCCAACAGCTAGTTACACTCCAACACTGGTTACTAGTTACCAGACTCTTGACTCATAATTTCGGAAAAAAAAAGAGCTATTGGGGGAGGATAAGCAAGAGGGGAAAAGATAAAGGTTAACAGTGGGAAGCACGAAGGCCCTAACCACCAGCTAAGTGCTGGGTTTGTGTAATGGGTAAGCATGTCCACTAATGACATTTGTGTGTCTTGTTCAGTTAGCTTAGCTAACAAAGACAGTATTCACACGCCATCACAGGCCTGTCTGACTCATTTAACCTATTAGACAGTGATCACTCTCTTATTCTTTCTCCCACTCCTTTCCTTTCCCCCTCACTCCTTTCTTGCCCTCTCTTTCTTTCTCTTCTTTTCTCCCCACTTCCTTAAAGTCTGCTAATTAGAAGGAATCAGGTCAATTAAAAGATGGGGCCTCATTATGACGCCGTGATCAGTGACACATTGTTCTGTCCAGACAACCAACCGTCACTGTGCTGTGCAAGAGCCAATGCACTCTTTACCTAAAAGAGGCAATAAAAAGTCCCAGCTATCTGGTCTCGATATCACTTTATTTTAAGTGCTCCGGACTACTTGATGACTATTCAATTGTGGAATTCTGCAAACTACTAAAGTATAATTAACGACTTGGGCATATTATTACTGTGCACTTGTGTCATAGAGGAAAAGGGCTATCACTAACAATAATAAGGTTTGTTTAATAAAAGATTAAATAAATTCAATCTTTTATTCAGCAAGGACAGATTATATTGTTCAAATATGTCCGTAAAAACATTTCTAAATAATGTTACAAAAGATTTATATTTCAAGTAAGTGCTGTTATTTTGAACTTTATCAGAGAATCCTGAAAAAACTACATATCACGCTTTCCATAAAAATATATATTTTTTAAATTGGTAATAATAAGAAATGTTTCGTAAGCACCAGATCAGCATATAAGAATGATTTCTGAAGGATCATGCCACACTTTGCCTTCTCAGGAATAAGTGATGAAAACAGAAAACAATTAGTTTACATTAAAATTCTATTTCACAATATTTTAGTTTTACAGTTTTTATTTTATTTATTTATTCATTTATTTCTTTGATGAAAAAAAATCTATTTCTTTGCATTTCTTTGTTCAAAAACTTTGAAAACCTTATGGAACTCAAACCTCTGAACAGTGTATTTATGGAAAGTTATAAATATTTTACCAGTTTATGCTCCCTGGAAATCAAATCCAAGACCTTAGTGGTGCCAGCTGCATTTTTCAAATTAAATAATCCTGTTGGCTTCTCATGGGTCACGGTAACCTCATATTTTAGAGGCACAAACTGGAAGCGAACAGAGTTTTGGTGTGGCAAAACTAAATCAGATGAACTAAAGATGCAGAAACAGATGTAGATTGAAATAACATGTGTACACTTTCGGCATATTAGAAATTTGGAAACACTGAATTTAATTCGACCCAACACACCCCCTGTCCTCACTGGAAGGAGAGGAGGGGTTTAGCTTTAACTGGCAGAGGACTTTTCTGAAAGTGATAGGGAGAAATCATAAGAGTATTATAAAAGAACAATGAAAACAAAATCTGCCTTTGATTTGAATAATAGTTGCGATATTAAATCGGACAAAGGGATTATTAAAAGTGCAGAGACTATTGTATTTTTTATGTCAATCTTAAAAATAATCACATATGTTATGAGGCATATGGTTCATATCTGAGTGGAGGGGAAAGGAAAGAGCAATCTTGCACATGGATTACCAACTTATATTTCCAAATATTTTTTTTTTCACAACGATGATTATAGTTCTTGGCAGAAAAAACTGTCTTTAACCGTCAGGTCACAATCATGTGGAGGGGTTAAGAAATATATTTTCACATTTATATTTACATAAAAAGATAATATATTTTCTAAATAACTATATAAAATGACCTGTCAGTGGATTGCAAGATACAATAAATCTTAGGGAATTTAAAAAATACACATTAACTCAATTAATTAGGGAAACATGGCGCTTGATGAAGTGCCCTAAGCCCTGTGGCGTTTGGTGCTGAGTGGCAGATGTCATGTGCTAACATTCAATAACTAACCTTGAGGAGTGGGACAGCCTTGCAAGTGTCAGAACGTCTCCCAATCTGGCTCCAATCTGTCACAGGGATGCAGAAGTGGAGCTCCATGAGTGCAGGCTTCCATTTCCCCAAGGCCATCCCATCCGTCTCATCATCATACTGTAAGCCCCAAAGACTATATTTAAAAAGATATAAAAGCATCTTTTCTTCAAGAATGACAAGATATTGCCTTTGGATTAAGGTTCTAGAGCCTCAAAATTCACTTAAGGTGCCTTTTAAGAACAAATATATGAAAAACAATGGATATATTATATGGAAATGAACAATGAATAGGAAAGGAAGAGGTTTGGAGTGATGATGGTTTTAAATAAAAAATATATCTTATAGTAAATATGGTATTAAACTAAAATCTGACCATTTTATGTAAAATACACAGAAAAAAAAAAGAAATAGGTGAGTTGCAAGTGAATTCTGGCATTTAAACCAACCACAACCCATATGTATGAGGGCATATACATTCAAGCTCATTTTCTCAGCTAAGTGCCATTACCCATAATCCACCATAAGCACGGGAGAGTGCCTGTCCCCATGGTCCTCAGTGTCCCTCTCACCCTGCTTTACCACCAACCACCATCTACTCACCCTCCGCAGCCACCCCACCCTCCGCAGCAGGATTATGCCAAATGAGGCTAAGAACAGATTGACAAAAAGAAGGAAAAGGAAAATAAGAAGAAAATCGGTTTTAAAAAATGCAAACATTGATTCACAATAGATGACAAATGAATTATCCTGTCCTCTCATTTGAGATCAGAAGTTCAGTATGTGGCAACAACCACAACTTTAAGTGAAGACGCTGCTTATTCTTTACACCTCAAACTACATTTATTTATTTATTTCAATTTTTTTACTAATTTGAATAATAAAGGGTTAAACTTGTGTGGTCACATATAAACAACAGTTAAATAATAGCAAAATTACGGGCATATGAACTCTGCAGAAAATAATGATTTATTAAATTGCGAGAAAAGATGACAATTAGGAAATATCGCTCTATACCAATTGGAGTCTTAATCATTGGAAATGATTACTGAAAATTAAATGAAAAACTAAAATCTGATTATATATGTAGGCTATGTATAGGTCTATGATTAAGCTTGATCATATATAAATATATATATTGCTTGATCATAGGCCTATATATATAATAAAATGTTTTTTCAATGCATAACAAATATTTCAGTCATTTAAAATATTTAATCACGAATAATCACTATTCTCAGTCGTAAAGAGTCAATCGTAAAGAATGTGCTTCTCTGGGGAATTTTATTCGGCTCTTAAAAATTGCAAAAGTATTTTATTACCATTAAGATGCCTTCATTCGTAACACAATAACAGACCGATATAGCTGTTGTTTATTTATGGTGCTTTATGTTTATTTGTCACTACAATGGACGTTATGAACCCAAAAACATCAGTAGAATTCCGCCAACCAGCGTTTACATGAAGAAGAATAAAATTAATTTAATGTAAAACTTCTAAATCGAGTTAAACGCGAAAAAAATAGGCTTTGGGCAAAACTTTTAGAATTAATCCAGTGTCACCACGTAATTTTTCCACAGCTCAAAATATTAAGTAAAGAAGAATCAGAAGACTGTTTGGAGAATAAATCTGATTCCCCCTCATGTTTCCAGTGAGGCAGCACTAGTTATAACACTGGTGCAGATGCATGTCTGTAGTGCGGTCTGCAGGGTTGGCATGAGGATGCAGTGGGGCATGCAGATATGGCAGCGTTAGAGACCCGTCTGTCTCCCTCCCTGGGGTAAGACAGACACTCTGTGGCTAATTTAGCACATATGCTCGATGACAGGCAGCCGGCGTCCTCTGCAGCTGCCAGGATAGAGAGATGGTGATCAGGCAATTTATGATTTTTTTTTCTTTTTTTCTTGAAGGACATTCTGTTGTGATTATATTTTTGCTAATATGACATTGGATGTGGAAGATATGGCTTCAAAACCGGGGAAACTGAAATAATCACACAGGGTACATTGAGACACAGCTGTGTTTTGTTTTTAGGAAGGGTGCATTAAATTGCTCATAACATTGCTGTTTTTTATTAATCAAACTTTCTGTTCATCAAAGAATAGTGATAAAAAAATGTTTCACAGTTTCCACAAAAATATTAAGCAGCACAACTGTTTTCAAAACTGATAATAACAAATGTTTTTTAGGACCAAATCAGCATATAAATATGATTTCTGAAGACTTCAGACTGCCGAGAGATTGGCCATCACATTTTAAATTATTAAATTAGATTTTAAGGTATATTTAAATAGAATGGTTATTTTATATTGTATAATATTCCACAGTACTGTCTTATTTTGGTGAGCAAGAGACTTCTTACAGACCCCAAACTTTTGAAGGCTATACAATAGTACCAAAAAGTACTGCATTGTATAAATATCTATGCATTGATAATAACTTACTTTTGTGAAACATTTTTCTTGAAATGTGTGCTTGTATCTTGCTCTAATAATTTAAAGTACAAAAACGCACCAGTGATCTATAATGTATGTCCATTTTGTTCAAAAGAATACTTGAATCTGAATTCTAACGGCACTATGGAAATAATTTTTGATATTTTTGTGCAGCTAAACATATAGAAAGCATTATCATTCGATAGACTAAGGCTGTACATCAGCAGATTCTATCACGGTGGTTCTCATTAGAAATATCAGCAATATTTAAATATAATTTCATGACGATGACATCTTATTCATGGAATATCACTTAGTTTTACGGCTTATCTCATTGCAGGCCAGAACTCCAAGTTAACACGGATTAAACTGTCAAAGGAAAGACATCAGGAGGCAGACATCTCTATGAGTTAATCTTCTCACCCACTAATGAGTCTTCTACTGGATTGCTTAAATTAAAAGCAAATGTGAAAAGTGATTTGGCAGGCTTGCTGAAAGCCTGTCCCTCTATAACGCATTAAGTGATTTGATTTCGCTCTCATTACTGTAATAATGCCCTGTTAGGACAAAACAATGAAATGACCAGGTTATCCGGATATTAAACAGTTCCTGTTAGGAGCTCAATCAACAGGGTGGCAAAGCCAGCTGAACAAAAGAATGAAGACTTTGGGAGAGGGCTGTAAGATTTAGGGCTTGAGTACTACTTGACCTGCTTGATATAATTTATTATTTTATCAAAAGATTTGGGGAAAAAATTAGCAAAAAATGCCTCCGGAGCTGTAAATGTGAGCTGAACTGTACAATGTCTTTAACAAGCTCTGAATGTTATTTCTCTCAAATCTGATTGGAACAGCTTTTCCAGTAAAAGCTCCTCTTCTGTCACTTTTTAATATTGAATAAAGACTGTAACACAGTGACAGGCTTATGTTAAGGGCTCTTTACAATTATGAAGCAGAAATAGGTTTTTGTTATACTTCTGATTAAAGCTGAGATCATATGATTGCTGCTTAGCACTGATTTTGCCAGCCAGCTCCTGATGCATGCAAAGGGGATTTTACACAGTGAGAGTAATCATCCTCTTTATCACTGACTGTCCTTTCATTTTAGAACAAAGAACAGCTAATCCTCATAATTTTTATTGCTAATACCAAAGCATTGTTTTTTTTTTCTTGTTGTAAAGCATGAAATTTGTAGGAACGGAGATGTTAAAGTGTGGACATACCATCATATCTCCTGCTAATACCAAAACAGTATTTTCTTTCTTGTTGTAAAGCAGATATGTTAAAGTGGACAGTCCATTGAATCTGTTTTATAAATCCCAAATTCTTCCTGAAATGAGTGTTATGCAATGATGCATTGCTATTTAAAAGTTTAAAAAGGAATAAGACCATGATATTTTAGCAGCAAATTTATAAAATAATAACCAGAACATTAGAATTGCTATTAAAGTGCCTATATAGTATGTGCAGCTTAAACATGCTGACTCAAAAGAAATGAGGGATATTACCATCATTTTTAATTGCAGGAGGGTTTAACAAACTGTAAAATATTGGTGCATTATGGAAAACCCATAACAAATGAATTTCTGATTTGCTGCAATTTATCAAAGTCATATTTAATCATAAATTAAACTGTAACTCAATTGCAAATAAGAATACTGTTGTTTGATCCTAGTTATTGTTGGTTAGTGTGAGCTGCATTATAAGATCTATTGCACATAATGTGCAGAGGTTAGGTGACTTGATTAAGTCTATTAATATGGGTTATATTAAATATATTAATTAACATGTGGGTTTCCTCAGCATTATCACATGCTAAACTTCACGCACATCTCTGTGTTTAGGCTTTTTGGTAGTAGGACAGATATTTTATTTGACTTTTATTTATTTTTGCTCCAGTCTTCTCCAAATGAACTAAAGTGATGGTGAAAGAGTCAGAGAGGATTTGCTTTTAGTTGGGATTCTCCCTGTTTTTGTGTTTTACGGACCATTTCCCTCAGATTAGCCAGCCCACGCAGAGCACATTAACTAAAGTAAATTTATTTAAATTATTCCATTATTATTATTATAATTTCCCTTGTCTGCTCTCAGAAAAACATTATATAATGAATCAAAAAAAGGCATTAGCTCCTTTATCCTTTTATATTCAGTCTATAAAAGGTAGTATGTTGGTGGATGAGAATTGGATTTGAACGGGCTAATGCCATCCATAACAAATGAGAGTCTGGATGAGGTTTTAACCTGCAGCAGAGCATCATGGGAAATCTCTGGGCTGTTACCTTCACTAAGGACAAATGGCTGTGTGGTTTTTGATAAGCATGTACAATTAATTAACTAGTTCAGCTTATTGTTCTGTGAGATATTTTGTTGCAATGAAGATAATTGTTGAATGTTGCAAGCCTTGTTTGACTCTTAGTTCGCAATTAATAAATAAAGGAGCTCAAATGATCTCATATAAGGCTACATCTGCCTTTTTATGTAAGTAATGGTGGCTAAAACCTTGCTTTCAGAATGGGTTCTAGTTGAAAATCTCTCAGCATTTTTAAATACATTTATAATACTTTGCCTTAATCAGAAAATACCCCCCCCAACTCCCTCTCTTTACATACACTCTTTCACATACATGTAGTACACGTGATGCTGTATAAGAAGGATTTAGAGCAGGATTTTATTCACAATAAGTATATTAGAATAATTGTTAATCGATGACTCCTATTACATCTCTTAAATCTTCAGTTGGATTAAAAGAACATCTGGACAACGAAAAATGTCTAATTTCTTCAATTTATCCTCAAATTATTGTATATATGTAGTCCACGCATGACATATACAGTATGATTAAATGTGACCATACAAGGAGGCCTGTTTCTGTTCAGATACAGTGTGGTGGTACAGTTTGGGTGTAATGCTTTTGCGTCAATAATAGTCTTTGCTCATGCTTTTACAACAGTGATAGATGGTTTCTTAAAAGCCCAAAATGAAAGTATTTGAAAAGACAAAAAAAAAAAAAAAAAACATGACCTAATCCCATTGGATTATTTATGATGCTTTCTACAAGATTAAGCTACAAAAATGAAATTAAAATGTGTGTTCAATAGGATTTTCAGGGAATTTCCTACAGTGCTGCTTGAAAAAACACTCTGATAATAAGGAACAATAACTAATTCCGTTACAGTAGATCTAATGTTATTTTGCATGCTCTGGGATCTTGTATTCTCAGATTAGCAGAGCAAGATTAAATTATTGTTTCATTCTAGGAAGATCTTAGATTTCTTATTTTTTGTGTTTACATTAGACCTGAAAAAGTAATCTATGATATTACAAAACAGAACAGTCTGTATAATGAGACTTGCATGTAAATAGCAGATTTATGTACGTGATTTAAATCCCACTGAATTAAGAGAAAAAATAATTTGCATATAAGATAAATATTCAAATTTGCTATTTAAATATACAGCATGCACATACAAAGAAATCAATTCAAATATGATTTAAATTTAGTTAGGAAATTTGGATTGGCTTTTTTGTACTTGTTTTAAATAATACAGGGTGGGGTGTTCGGGGGATATCAGTGATTGTCTGTGTATTTCCATCCATTTTACATCAGCTGAGTTCAAGTGACTGGATTAGTGGTCTTAGAGTGTGGCTCTTAATAATGTGATGTAATTGCTATGAATTTGCTTTAAATGGTTATGCAGACCACATAACTAATGGCTTAATCATCATTGTTAAAAATGTGAAGGAAAGATTAAGAGACCATTAAACATTAAATTGCTAAAAGCTATTAAGAGCTTACATGCACTGTAAAATAAAAAAATAAAAAATCCTTTTAATTGTGAAAGATTATAAAAATGCAGTTAAAACAGTAAAACCTATTCATTGGTTAATGGTATTTCCTTATATATGTAATACTGTAATAGATGTAACTTTACATTTCATATAATATCAAAGTAAAATACTGTTAAACGTACAATTTATGGAAGTGAAAATGAACAAGTCATTTTATAATTTACAACAAAACTGTAAACTGACACTCCTAGAGTCCTCTGCATGCGTGACAGCTCACATTTGATGGTATTGTTTCAATAATTTTTTCATAATACTTTTTGTTATCAGTTATGTACATTAGGGTTTTAACTCTTTGATGTTTATTGCTTTATTTCAGTGTCATGTGTGTTACCATGGTGTTTTGTGTATGTTTCACTTCCTTCATAGGTTTCTGTTTAAAGGAATAACTCACCCAAAAAAAAAAAAAAAATTCCCAATGGATCTGCTGCAAATTTACTTGTTTATTTATTTATTAAAATCTACAGGTTGTTTTGTAAACATGTTTACTTTTCTCTGTTATTTTTTATATATATATATATATATATATATATATATATATATATATATATATATATATATATATATATGTGTGTGTGTGTGTGTGTGTGTGTGTGTGTGTATATATATATATACATATACGTATATATATATGTGTGTATATATATATATATATATATATATATATATATATATATATATATATATAATTTATTTATTTTTTTTACTGTATGTTTGTGTATGTTTTGTCTGTATGTGTTAAATTCCAAAACTCTGATGTTGTATTGAAGAGTACAAACAAACATCGTTTTTGGAAGACAAATTACTCAGAAAGACTTGTGGTGGAATACACAGACTTCGGCTCTTCAGCTAAATGAAGAAAATGAACAGCAGAAGTTGTGTGAAAACACCTTTTATCACTAATACTTGCACCACTATTTGTTGATCCTCCGTCCCTTTTTTTTCTCTCTCAGTTCTTTAGTGTCCATCCGTCCCTTTTTTTCTCTCTCAGTTCTTTAGTGTCCATATCTATTATGCAAACTGCCACTCAGCCCATTATTGGTGAGTAAAAAGACATTAATTCAGTGCTGAGGGGGGCAAGGAGGAGGCGTTGTGCTTTCTGCTGCAACTGTTGAGGTACGTCTGTAATGTCTGCTTAAGATATAATGGGGGAAGTCATGTATGCATTGCTCTTTGAGGGGGGCGGTCAGAGTGCAACAGTTTGGAAGGATGGCCATCGTCCCCTTCCCCCTCAAAGCAGTCCGCCTACATTGATTTTTGATAAGTGAGAACGGTCTTATATTAGGCGGGCCATTGCCCCTAACCCCTGTAGGACCTTGTGTCCTAGATAGATGCACTCACACACATGCATGTAAAATGAGAGCATATGGTCTTTCAAGCTTGCACTGTGCTCGCAGACACACTCAATGGGAAGCGTCAAATGAATATCATCAAAACCATCTCCATCCCCCTCATAATGGGTCACTCATCAGATGGGGGCGTCACATGTTGCATGAGAAAGTGTAGGAGGGAACCACAGATTGGCCCATATAGCAGGCCTAATGATAGTTAATTAAGGTAATGAATAGAGATGCACCACAGGTCATGTAGCTGCCACAGTAAACTTTAACAAAACTCATAGGGCCATGAGAGACCAGCTGGTGCCATATTGAAAACAGCACAATGAAAGTGTAATTGGCTCTCTGGGTCTCAGGAGGTTAAAGAGTGCGGCATTAAATAATGGAAATTGGGATTGAAAATGGCTACTTTAAAGCATTTATGTAGAACCTGTTGCTCTTATCCATCTTTTTCTTGTCATAAAAATGGGCGGGGTCATTTGTAAATTCTACAGTATGAGTCTGGCTTCCAGTCTCATCTGAGTCCACTCCGTCCAGCTATTTTTAGCTGAACAAAACATTTTGCTCATTTTGCTGTTTGATTTTGAAAGTTGGTGTGTCATATTATTCATATTATTTTAATGTATTATCTTAATTAAGAGCACACTGGTTTGTAGTGCAAACCGTTGTACCATTTACTGCATGTTGTTATTCTCCTCCCTAGTATTTACCTACAGCTAATGAACCGGAAGACTCACCCATAGGCTTACTTCCATGTTGAAAAAAAAGGTGGATAACAAGCAAGGTTTTTTTTTAAACATTTCATAAATAGAAGGTTGTGAGTCTAATTGTGAGTCTGTCTATCAAAAATAGTTTAACGTAACAAAATTATATGAGTATAATTTGTATTGTCTTTTCAAACACATTATATCGGTTCTATGACACTGTTGCCAGTTGACTGCCGAGTGCAAGGGCGCGGCGGCGCGCCTGTGTATTGTATTGGAACGCGTGACGACGTGCGTATTCGCTCCACGTCATCTCCACGTTACTGACGTAATCAAAACGAGACAAAAAGAGTTTTGACCACTGTGGTTTTGACACTCTTTCACAGGGAATATCGTGTAAGAATCTCATAATGGGTATTCATCGACACCGAAAACACGACTTATACTCGAAGGAGTATGATCTTGCCACAGAGAGCTAGGTATAACGGTCTTAAATTTATTTACTACATTGTTGACTCATAATACTGAGATTGATATCCACTCTCACACTATTTTTGAGAAATGAGACACAATTTAATTTTAATAAAGTAAAAGTAAAGTATAAAGTTATTATTTTGGATTAATATGCTCACCATATCTGTTTAGGGGCATCTTTAGTAATTTCTTGTACAGCGTGTAAGCCTATATCGCCCAATAACCTGAGTAAACAAACAGATACAAAATTATTGTCAAATATTCATTATAAATATCGGCAAATCATGAATTCTCTTAAATGTATAACTTACATAACTCTATTGAAGTCTCATCACAGTCAGAAAATCAGTGTTGACAAAATAACCGTATTTTTCATATAACGCATAGCATTCATTAAACAGAGCAGCTGTTTGTTTTTCAGATGTTGCTAGGTAACGTTACTAGGCTTAAAAATAATGGAATTATCTACATATCCCAAAACAATTATTTACAATTTGTGTGATGAAGATGACATCATAGTTATGGCATAATATAATTTGTTATATTTGAGTTTTTCATGTATTGAGTTATAATCGGTAAGTTATATAAATACGTCTACATGTAATTCTTTGTTAGTTGTAAGTCAGCTGGGTGAGTGATATTTCATACTTGTTTGTCTTCTAGCAAATAAAAACTCATTGTTAAGATGTGTTTGTTTGTTTGTTCTGGAGGTGGTGGAGAGAGCTGAGAAGCCTGCTGCATTTGGAAATTGGCTCCCCATCATGTACCTCTGGCTGTCATTATGAGGTTCCCAAAGCTAGCTTTCGTCTTTATTTTTTTGGTCTGTCTGGTAGTCTACCTCACCTGCGTCAAACGCCATTATGATGACTCCAAACCACAAGTATCTGACCAACTGCCCCAGCATGGGACGGACACCCATAAACAGTTGACTTCAGCTCAGGTGGTCAGTGAACACTTCCAGTATGGTATTATGTTTGATGCAGGAAGCACTGGAACCCGGATTCACATCTTCAAATTTCAGATCGAGCCAAATGGTACGTTAAAATGTAAAAGGTATTTGAGTCCACTTAGAGAAGCTGCCAAATTTTCGGCCTGTTCCACATTACAAAACCTTTTACATAACAATGTCTACAGAATTTTCTTCTGAAAATGTAGTCTGGTAACTTTAAATATATATAACAACAAACTAGGAAGCAGTGTTATTATTATTAACTGTTTTTGTTAATTGATACAAAGCTGAATTAAAATATTGAATTAAAATAAAATGTAAATGTTAGATAACATTAGAGCTCAGAAGAACTGAAATAAAAATAAAGTTAAATTGAAATGTAAAAAAAATTTAATAAAAAGAGCAAAGGCACATAAAACATGATAATAGTTTATATATAATAATAAAATAGCCCTAAATTATATTTCCCACCAAAACACATAGTTACTAAAGTCACTGGTAAATGGTAAAATTCATTTAAAAAAATGAACTGATGATGATTTTATAGTAGTAATAATAGTAATACATTTCATTGTAGAAATAAATATAGTTATGGTATTTTGGAGGAAATTATGGTTATGGTGGTCAATTGTTGTATTGGCTGGTTGGATCTATTTACCTTTTAATATAAAACAAACTGAGGTATTTGAAAAATAGTAGCCAAAAGGTATTTGGACAGTTGTGTCTGTCATAGAAATACTGTAATGCTTACTCACCTAATTATTTATTAAGTTACCTGACTGCCGAATACCATAGTGTTACTATAGTAAAAACCATCTAGGCCTATATGTTGACTGTGTGGGCATTATCCACAGATATTAGGTTTACTGCCTAGCCCAGCACTGATCGTCTAATGGCTTAGTTATCGCATCCCAATTCAGAGCTAAATCAGTTAAGTGCTGCTTTAGTCTTTATTGTTAAACCTATGATTGTCATATTATAATGGACAGCAAGTAGTCTATTGCTATTAGGCACACTCTCTTATGCACACACATGACTGTTCACATCCTAGCTAAGCCTCGTGGGTCAATGGTCACATTGAAGAGTATGGTTGGATTTTTATCAGAGGCTGAAACATTTATGTTCTTTATTATTCAAAGGTTGATATGATACAAGCCATGTGGAACCCTACTACTGCAGTAAATGTTACAGATAAACAGTACATTTATGAATGTCTTTTTATATATACACTACAAAACTGTCAAAAGTTTGTTTTTAAAGTCTTTGTGTTTTAACAGAAGCTCCTAAATTAGCCCATGAGACATTTAGAGCTATAAAACCTGGACTGTCTGCATACGCTGATGACCCAGAAAAGGTAACCAGTAAGATGTGTTTAAGGTTTATAATTGTGAACCCATCACAAATGCCTCTGGGTTGTGTTGTGATGGTATCTTTTTTTTGTCTGAAGTTTAAAGATTATAGAAATGTTGTTTTACAGAGTAAGGAAGGAATGTTGGAACTGTTAAATGTTGCTAAAGACACTATTCCTGAGACATTATGGAGTTCTTCCCCACTCATGCTCAGAGCCACGGCAGGGCTCAGACTGCTGCCTGGCGAGAAGGCCACAATCCTGCTGGACAAGGTCAGAGAACCATCAGTTACCAAGTAAACAAACATTCACTATATAGCTTTAATACTACAACACAGTTTTGGGAGGTACTAAATGACACAGTAACATTAGAAATGCTGTGATGCACCGTTCCAATGCAACAGCAAACTGTCAAGGGTGGAGTAAAATCTTTTGTTCTTTTGTTTTAATTCAGTAAGAATTTTAGAAGTGTGTTAAAGGTTATGGAGATGATAAGCTGTTTCTTTGTTTAGCCTGTCCTCTTAGTATTTCCTAAATTATGTCACAGTATCTGTAACATGTCATGACATGTTATATCTAAAATCTCTTTGCTGCAGGTGAGGGAGGTGTTTAGCGAATCCTTGTTCCTGTTTAGACCAGACAGTGTGTCAATCATGGATGGCACAGATGAAGGTACCGTGTCAATTACTTCTTTGCCATACTGTAAGAAAGTGAAAGTGACATGACATACAGCCAAGTATGGTGACCCATACTCAGAATTCGTGCTCTGCCCATCCAAGTGCACACACACAGCAGTGGACACACACACACACACCCGGAGCAGTGGGCAGCCATTTATGCTGCGGTGCCCGGGGAGCAGTTGGGGGTTCGGTGCCTTGCTCAAGGGCACCTCAGTCGTGGTATTGCTGGCCTGAGACTTGAACCCACAACCTTAGGGTTAGGAGTCAAACTCTCTAACCACTAAGCCAAGACTTCCCCCAAGTTAATAATGTCAGGTTTGTAATAAAAAGAGCACTTATTTTGAAATTGTAGTAGATTGTACTGCAATTTTTAAGCATTGTGTAACCTACCATATTTTCTGTAGATTACAGACTTCCATGGTGACTTTTTAGCATCTAATGCATTTAACAACAGTGCTTTTGATTAATGCATTTTGACAGATTATTTGAATAATTAATAATACAATATTTTTCTGAATAATAATTAACACTTTCATTTTAAGTCTAATTTGAAAATAAACACTTAACAGCTTTAATGATATATGTTTGTAATGTTAATATATCAGGCAAAAAAAAAAAAAGTACATAACAAAATATCTAAAAGTTAAAGTTGAAACTGAAAATAAAAGCTAATTCACAATGTTAACAAATACTTTGATATGAATAATACTAAAATAACACTGCAGTAAATATATTTCCCACCAAAATACCATTGCTGCTAAAGATGGTCAAATTCTTAAAAAATAAAAAGTAGGGGTAATTTAGGGTTTCTGTTCAAGTAGATGATAGTAATTTAGCAGTGTTTTGCTGTGCTGTGATCCATGCAGAAGTCTTTCTGCCATGAATGTGAAACCAGCAGATGTTACTGTACATCTCTAGCTCGTCAAAAGCCTCTGGTCACTGCGGTCAAGCATTTGCGCTTCTGGCAGAAAGATATAAGTTGTAAATTGAAATTTTCTTCAGTAAAAGCTTGAGCTGTGTGTATATTAACGATAGATAATGCATATATGGGACTTTAATCCAATCCTTTAAAATAGTTCACACAAGTAATAATGAGCCCAGGGGATAATGTCCCGTGTGCACCATAATCTCAGCAAACAGATTAGCACCCATTAATTTGCTATGCAGTAGATCCTAGTGTTTAGCCAAAGCCAAGTTGATACTACTTTTTTGTTGATATACAAGTTCTTTTTGCTTAATGGGTAGCAATTTGTATTTGAGATTTTGTTGTAAAATTAATACTTAAACTCTGCAGGTCTTATAACCGGATAATCTGAGTCTCATTATCAGTGCGAGTCTGAACTCTCCTGAACGCACAAGCTTACCCAACCAGATTAGTCCATCACAGCAAATCATACAGACTTATTGTTAATGCTGTGCGTAAGTGGTATATGTGAGGGAGACGGTAGGGATTGAGTTTATAGACACTAAGTGAGTTTGATGATTTCTGAAGGCTAAAGCCCCTTACTTTAAGATGCAGCCTACATTCAAAACAAACATAGAGTTTTAGTATAAAGATCTGATGATGCATTCAATCAGAGAGTCTTTGCGATTTGACTGGACCTTGACTTTATGTTAATGCTAAACTCTTTAAATTCACCAATTCGGTACATTAAAATCTTTTATCTAAAAAGTTCAAGGAAAATTTGACTTCTGAATGATATGGACTTTATATGGTCAATGGTGGGTGGTATGCAGAACTCTTGTACTAAAAATTAATGCACATTTATATTTCCACAGGCATGTCAGCATGGATTACCATCAACTTTTTATTAGGTAAGCAAATTTTAGTAGTCACGTTATATTTGATGTCATCAGCAACAAAACAATGACAGATTATTCTGGTCACAAATTGATTTCCCTGCCCGCATGCCATTTTTGTTTTGTTTCTTCTCTGTTACTTGAAATTGTTTGGTTTGATCTTAGTATAATAAGTTAAAGTCTTTCTACCTCTCACAGGTGTTCTTCATGGTACTGAGGCTCCTAAAGTAGGCATGCTAGATTTAGGAGGGGGTTCGACTCAGATCACCTTTGCTCTACAGGATGATGTAAGCCATGTACATGCATTTACTGTATATGCACATATAGCCGTATCCTCCCGCTAATGAAGCTTTGACACTCCTAACAAACTACCATGATGGTCTCCCATCCTATGCATTAATCCGCAAATGTCCTGCTAATCCGATAGGCCTGGTAATAGTCTGTTGTACAAAAAAAAGTTTGTTGTGCATTGGGCTGAGAGAGTTAGAGAGATTCTTGGTCTTGAACTAGGTCAGGTTTTGTACAGGGGGATTGAGTACCAATTTATCATGTCATTACACAGTTTCTCTGAGAGCTTTAGTCCCAAACATGCGCTCAGATGAGAACTGCCTTGCAGATTGCAGCTTAGTTATAGTTGCTGACAGATATTGTGTTAAATAAATAATGTATATTAAAACTGTCACAGTAGGAAATTGCTGACTAATGTTGTATTAAATAAGTATACTGGACAAGAAACTTGCGGTGATGATGAGATTAATACACACTAGAAGAGTAAAAAAATCTTTGCTTTCTCTTTCTGTAATCCCTCCTGGTCTAGCTTTTACTAATCTGAACAATGTCTGAATTATGAATACTTCCTTTGTTTATTTGCCTCTTTATGATGAATCCCTTGTTGTATTCCTCAATTGTAAGTCGATTTGGATAAAAGCATCAGATAAATGAATAAACGTAATATTTTTAATTCTGCCAAATTCCCACTTAAAGGGTTAGTTCACACAAAAATGAAAATTCTATCATTAATTACTCACCCTTGTGTCGTTCCAATCCTGTAAAACCTTGGTTTATCTTCGGAACACAAATTATTTTTTTTAAAATGAAATCCAAAAGCTCTCTGATCCTCCATAGACAGCAAGGGTCCTACCATGTTTAAGGCACAGAAAGGTACTAAGAACTTCAACAAAATGGTCCATCAGACATCATTGGTTCAACTGTAATTTTATGAAGCTACGAGAATACTTTTTTTGTTCAAACTAATGAAATAAAATAATGACTTTATTCCTCTGATCCTAATAAGGTGCATGCATGTTCTGGGAGAAAAATAGTGGAATACATTTTTTTTGTTTTGTTTTTTGTGCACAAAAGTATTTTCAATGTTTCATAAAATTACAGTTGAACCATTGATGTCACATGGACTGTTTTGTCGATTTTCTTGGTACCTTTCTGGACCTTGAACATGATAAAGCTCTTGCGGTCTATGGAGGGTCAGAGAGCTCCCGGAATTCATCAATAATATCTTAATTTGTGTTCAGGTGAACGAAGGTCTTATGGGTTTGGAACAACATGAGGGGGAGTAATTAATGCCAGAATTTTAGTTTTTGGGTGAATTAACCCTTTAAGAAGTGAAGAGAGAAACATTTAATGCATCAATATTTGCTTGTTTGTTTGTTTGTTTGTTTTGTTCCTGTGCAGAAAACCATCCAGACCTTACCTATTGATTACGTGACATCGTTTCAGATGTTCAACATCAGTCACGCTCTCTACTCATACAGGTAAAGTGAGTCAATATTTGAGTCAGTGATCCATTCATAAAAACATTTCTAAATGAATCGGCCACTTTGAATGAATCGTTTGAATGAATGATTCAATGAATTAGGGACTTGCTGCCACCTACTGGCAGTTTTAGCATCAACTTTTTTTCTGTGACAGGCTTAAACCAGCCAAGGTACAAGCACAAAAACACACTTCACAAAATATTGTTTGATTATCATAAACTAAAAAAGTCTCTCCAAAATATCAAGAGTCAAGACATAATTTTTTTTTTTACATGACGTGCAGTACTCTAGCACTATAGGGTGAAACCTCTGGCCAATGTTTGACACCGCCACCCATTGGTTCCTGTGCTTGGTCGGGGTGTCCAGGGCTTTCTAGGTTATGTGAGCTCAGTGTTTAGTGTGGGCAGCACATGTGTGTATGAGGCAGTTTGTGTTCGCCTCGCCTCACACTCCTGATTAGAGCGTAATCACACAAGTCTCCAATTACAATCCCATCTCCGGACACATCTCCAGATTACTAGAATTACTAGTTATTCATGGCAGGAGATTTGACACAACAAACCCTCCAGCAGAGACCAAACATGCAAAGTCTGTACTCCTTAATGTACATTCTCATACATCTCATATACTCATATGAAATTCTGAAATGTTTGACTTATATTAATGTTATAATATGTGCATGTATATTAAATTTTTATACTAATTTTAATAAAATAATAAAAATATTTGTGTTTTGTATGTTCCTTCCTTTAATGTCTCTTCTCTTTCTCTGTAGTTACCTTGGCCTGGGGTTGATGTCAGCCAGACTTGCTGTGTTAGGAGGGATTGAAGGACAGCCTTGTATGTGGTCTACAATCTCTCTTCATCTTTGGCTTTTAAAGACCTCATTCGCTCGATAAATAAGCCATTATCTAATCTCTTAATAACGCACTGAAGATTAATTCCTTGGTGGCCAGCTGTTGCACTGATTAAGCTGAGGCCAGAAAGAGAAATTGCCATCAGTGCAATAGCTTCCGCCTACAGTTCACTACTGAGATTTACATTTAGTACACTACAAATATAATCAGATTTTTTTGTTTATAGTTTTTTTCCGTTGTACAAATGTACTGCTTCTCTCTGAGTGGTTTTTAAGGTTGTTATGAGTAAAGACGCGTGTGTTTGTGTAAACGTGTTTTTATGTTTGGTCACCAGGTGGCACTGCTGAGCTCGTCTTTGGATTTGTCCAAGTTGTGTCACAGTTATTCCACATAGTGGCAGTAAAAATACTGTGATGTGCATAAATAAGTCATTTGATTGCTTTGTGTGTTTTCAGTACCAGGACCCCGAGAGCTGGTCAGTCCATGTCTCGCCCCAGATTACTCTGGACAGTGGGATCATGCTGAAGTACTCTACACTGTTAAAGGGCAGAAAGCAGGTATGGAAAAGGCTCTCTGCCTGGGTTAGGTTTTCGTATTTTCAGTTTTATTTACATTAAGTTCCTGTTCTCCCCAGAATTGAATAATTATAATATGTTATTAGATTTTATTTTCACTTGTGTGTGTGCTCTCTTCTAGGGGAGCCCATCTATGAGACTTGCCTTACAAAAGTGGAAAAGATTATCTACAAACGTGTGAGAAAAATTGAGGAAGTGAATGACATGGACTTCTATGCATTCTCCTATTACTATGACAGGGCTGTGGATCTGGGCCTCATTGGTATGAGATTAGCCTGATTGCTGTCATTTGACTTGAATCAAACATTGTTGTTTAGATTTAAGAGTAACAAGTAATGAGAACATTCATTTTACTACTTCACTAATCACTTTCTGTATCTCTGACTCAGATGAAAGCGCAGGGGGGTCTGTCAGAGTCAATGATTATATTGAAGGTGCTAAAAAAGGTAAGTGTGTTCTTGTAACAGAATGTAGGTGTGTTTGTCTGATTTTATGAAGTCAGTATCTGACTAATGTAATAGTGTAAATAAAATGTAAATAAAATGTAATGCTTTTATTAAACAAGGATGCCAAAATTGATCAAGAGTGAAAAAAAAACTTTACATTGTTACAAAAAAAATATTTTACATAAATGCCGTTATTTCTACCTCCTATTCATCAAGGAATTCTGAAAAAAAAAATGTTTTAAGGTTTTCACAGAAATATTAATCACACCTGTTTTGAACATTAATAATGATCAGTGTTTTAGAATGTTATCAGATTGATTTCTGAAGGGTCATGTGACACTGAAGACTGGAGAAATGCCGATTCGTAAATGTACATTTTATAAGTAATCCACTCTGTTTAGATTTGCTTAACAAAACTTGAACTCTCTTCTGCTCCAGTGTGCAATAACATGGCAGCTGGAGGAATAAAGGAGAGTCCATTCCTATGTTTGGATCTGACCTACATCTCGGTACTTCTTCAGGAGCTTGACTTCCCTCCTGATAAAGAGCTGAAGGTGTGCTACTCTTGATTTAAAGGATTGTGAAATAGTTGCTTCATTGTAACTTTTGGACACAGATTGCACGTTAACTGCATATTAGGAAGAAGAATGGTGATGCTGTGATTTTTGTTTAACCCTATTGTTCTGTTTAAATTTCAGCTGGCAAGGCAAATAAATAATGTGGAGACTAGCTGGGCCCTCGGTGCCACTTTCCATTGCATAGAGTCACTCCGTAAGCATGGGACGTGCTGAAAACATACACTCGCAATGTTTGTTCCCAGCAAAGCACTGACTAATTTGAATGGTCTAGGAAAAATATCAACATTGATTGTATTTGCCATTTTGTCATTGAATTTATTTACAATGTGAGTTTTTATGCATACCTCTGACTTTCCGAATGTTTTTGTTTTCCTGCTAGTATCTTAAGCTATGAGTGAAGGTAAAATGTTTGTACTGGTTTGGGTGTTTTCAGCATTTCAGAATCATTTCAGTCAGGGCTAATTATATAAAACTGATCAAAAACACTTGATTGTCTCAAGCTCAATCAAGTTATTTAATTTTTACTTTATATTTAATTATTCTCTAGCATCTAGTTTGATTTAATATATTACCCAGTATGTTCAAACAAATCATGTACTTATTATTATATATTATCTTCTCTCAAATGGAAGAAAAACAGACCATAGCTGTTGCTGTCATGTTCATGTACTTTTCTCCTGTATTTATAAACTAAATGTGCCTATTATTAAACATAGGAACTATGTTTATATAAAATGCCATATAAATATAATCTTTAAAAAAAGTTGAAAACTGCCCTGTGTGAAGTATTTAAAAGTGCAATTGCACATAAAGTTCACAAGAAGGTCATAAAGTGAGACAGCAGGAAGTGGTCTGCCATGTGTGCGATCCCATCACATCTTTCACCTGTTCAGACACCAGCAGGTGTCACAACACTAAAGCCCACAGGGGGTTGGGCGGCCCAAATGTCACAATTTATTACTCATTGTTACTCATCATAGGATGTTGTATTGAGGTTTTTAGAAAATGCAGTTCATTTCCAAATCCATATCGCATTTACAGTTTGATTTTCCTTTTCCTTGTCTGTGAACCTGAAGTAACATCTCTTATCTCTGGGAAGCCTAGCCTAAAAATGTTTTTTTTTTTTTGTTTGTTTGTTTGTCTTTTCACATGAGACCACAACAACTCCTCTCTAAACCTCATTAAAAAATTTGATTTACCTTATTTCTGCCTGGTCTTTAGGTTCAGGTGTTCTATGCAATATCCCTGTCAATAGTTTGTTTAAAAGACAGCAAAAAGTCAAGCAGGTCAACCACCTGTCAAGACAGGCATAACATAAAATAGTTCTAGAATAATTTTTTAAATGTTTAAAAATAGATTTAAATCAAGAATGGTTTGTCACTGCATTTCAGCTACTCACAAACATACAGAGACTTCACTTCTAAATAAGACTCCTCCCACTTTTAAAAGTTTTCCATTGGTTGCTTGTAAGTTAGATCCATATACGGCCAGATTCTGGCTCTAAATCAATCCGGAATTATAGTTATCAGTATAAAGTCTGTATAACTATAACAATGGAAACTGAGCTCTTATGAAACGTAAGGAAATGGGCAAGCCTTTACAAGTCATTTTTGTCCAACTACAGGCACAGAATTCTGAATATATTCCTCAACCTGGGGTGTAACTTAACCTGTTAGCAACTTAGTTGGTTGGCAATGGGAACTTGTATTGCAACCAACAAAGTTGCTAACTTAGTTAGCAACTATGGTTTTGGGAAACGCTCCCCTGGCTAGTTAGCGTTGCCGAGCTTATTGACATCTGACCCAGCCAATGACAATGCAATTACGAAAGCGTCACTGGCCAATAAAGAGACATTCTACAAAATCCCGCCTACTTACTTCTCCAGTTGACATAGGGGTGTGTCTCAAAGAGTATAGTGCCTGTAAAGTCATTGCACACCGCAGCTACCTGGGCATACAGCAAGCCAAGGGGTCCAAACGTTCATTCTTCGGTTTTTAAACGCGTTGTCAACATGTCCAAGCCTCTGACCGACTATGAAAAGCGTAAGCAGATCAGTGTTCGTGGTATAGCTGGACTGGGGGATGTTGCCGAAATCAAAAAGAGTTTCAACAGGCATCTTCACTTCACCCTAGTTAAGGACCGCAATGTGGCCACCCCGCGGGATTATTTCTTCGCGCTGGCGCACACGGTTCGGGATCACCTGGTGGGCCGCTGGATACGCACTCAGCAATACTACTACGAGAAAGACCCGAAGGTACGGAGCTCTTCTTCCTCTTTCTCCTCTTCCTGTGCAGGCAGCCAGGAAGTGGCATGTTTGTGCAGTAGTGGGATACATGAAAATGCATGTAAATGTAACTATTGCCTGTTTTTACATTAGTATATAAATTTGTAACTGCATCCGTATTTGAGTAAATGAATAAAAGATTGATGCATAAACCATCATATTCACGGTACATCGTAAACATAAACTGAATATTCATATTTAATTTAGCCTTGACATTCGTTTTCTCAACTTTGTGTTCTTTGCATTGACATCCATTTGGTCATTCTTTAACATGGGGTCATCTTTTAGTTTGTGCTTCCTGTGCAAAGTGTGATCTGTTCATTGTCACATTAGGCCATCATAAGTAACTTAGTATTTTGCAACCACATGATGTGAGCTCTCTAGAGCAAGTACAGATTACACGATACTGGTTTCACTAATGTGGCTTACACTATATGTTTCTGTGAAACTTGATAACCATGAAATGTAGCCATGTATTTTGAGATAAAGCAGCATTATATGGGAACTTTCTATACTTTATGCCTTTATTCAGGATTTTATTAATGTATTATTTAACACTTTTGGTATTTTATTTTCAATTAAGTGCACAAGAATGGTCCTATTCAGAGACTTCGACTGCTTTCCAGAGATTTGTGTGCTTTTTTTTTTTATGTGTCTTTTGAACCATCTCTAAATGGAACCAGAGCTTTATATGGTTGAGCACAGCACACCAATATGTGAAGTGTTTCCAGGAACTACACTCTTGTCAAGCATTAAGCTTGTTGAGGTTCAGACCCTTGGAGAAACAGTAAAACACTGTCACTTTATTTAAACATACAGTATGCTGTCATTAAGCACCATCTCAGCACATGAAAATGAAGCAAGCATTTATTTATTACTGTGGTATTCAAATGTTGTTCACTGTGGATCCGAGGCCTGCAGCAGGCTGTGAACTCCTCCCTTTGCAGACATCTGGTGAATGGACTTTTATGAAAAGTTGATCCCAAGCCAAAGACATCATATTAAGCATGTTGCACACCTCGATGAGACTTGACCAGAGCATGAGTGTGACTTTGTTAAAAGGAAGAGTATGTTAATGTGCCATTTTTATTCATTTGGGTTTAATTCCAAATAATTCTATTGATATTGCTGAACCGTAACAATCAGTTCTAGTGTTCAGTATTTTGCTTTCCTCTTTTGCTTTGAAAATAAACTCTAGAAAAAAAAAACAAGAATATATTGGTAGACCATTACTTTTCTTTCCAGTTCACATAGTGATTACGCTGTGTTCCAGGCAGGTTTTTGAGCCCATAAGTCATGACTTACCATGACTCATGACTTTGTAGTGTTCCAAGAAAGTCTTGCCAAACTGCCTGAGTGCAAGGAATTGTAACTAGATTATTAATTTTATTGCAGCATTATATTGTCCTAAAATCTGTTTTTCAACGTGTACCACTTGAATAAACACACAGGCAATATTATCCGTTGGTGCTGCCATAGTTGTTTTGTGGGCAATGTGCTGTCAGAGCTCGGAATTATGAGTACATCAATCTAGTACGAGTTCACGGATGGGAAGTCACGGGTTTGACTGCCGTTCCAGTGCACTTTCATGGGTAGAAGGTTGGAAAAACACGGCTTACGGGTTGCCTGGAACGCGGCATTAATTGAAATGTTAGAAGGGTGAAATTTCCAGAAAGCATCTTCTAATCTTTGTACATTGTATGGTCATAGTTATGTAGTGTTTTTAACCCACATCATCTGCTTCAGATACAGATTCTCTGTAGACATGAACGTTCATGCAGTCAGATTTATCTGTGTGTTTTCTGTTGCAGCGCGTCCACTATCTCTCTCTAGAGTTCTACATGGGCAGAACTCTACAGAACACCATGATAAATCTTGGGCTGCAGAATGCCTGTGATGAGGCTATCTACCAGGTAAAGTGCATCACTATTACTTAGCAAACTTAATATTTTAGAAGGAGCGTTTATTTAATTGCATAACCGGCCCACAGCTGTATTACTGTATTGCATCCAGATACTTTAGAAACGGCTGTTGTTTTTTCCTCTGCTCACCCACAGAGAGCTCATTGGGGATGTAGATCAATTGCTACAGGCTTGCAAAACTGTTTAAACCCTTCCTTTACTTGAAGATGCTGAAACCTTGCACAAAAGTTAACTTAATAATTTAAAATGTTATTGCCCAATATGGTATTTGTCTTGTGTAAATGTTTTTATAATGAGATGCATTTTTTTTAATCTGCAGCTTGGACTAGATTTGGAAGAGCTGGAGGAGATTGAGGAGGATGCAGGATTGGGAAACGGAGGGCTTGGACGTCTTGCAGGTACCAGACTTAACCCAAAAAACACTTGTGGTAGAGTACACAACCTGATCGTAATGGGCACTCGCCTTCTCCTTCAGCTTGTTTTTTGGACTCGATGGCATCTCTGGGTTTGGCAGCATATGGATATGGCATTCGTTATGAGTTTGGCATATTCAATCAGAAGATCACCAATGGCTGGCAGGTAAACCAAAACATTCATAGACAAGTATACATTTACCTTAGACTTATATTGAGTTAGTTGGACAAAAAGCCTCAATGTTTTTTTTTTTTTTTTAATATCAAAACCATTTAACTGTGGGACAACTCTGTTTATTAGGTGGAGGAAGCTGATGATTGGCTGCGTTATGGTAACCCTTGGGAGAAGGCCCGTCCGGAATACATGCTGCCTGTGCATTTCTATGGCCGAGTGGCACATACACATGAGGGACCAAAGTGGGTTGACACCCAGGTCTGTCAGTCATGATCTAGTGCAGTGACTCTCAATGAATTGCTGAAACTGTCCTGTTCTTTTGATATAGCAGGAGAAAAAACAAAGCTAAATTAAAATAAATTTGCAACCCCATAAACTACTGCATGTGTTATTAATATTAACTTCAAATAAATCACACTGACTCCAAACATTTTGATGGTAGTGTAATCATGGATCGTGTGTGCAATCAAATTTTGCTTGCTGCATCAGGCACAAGTGAATAATTTCTTGTTAATGTATTTAATTGTTCATTTTTTAAAAGACATTTTGTTTACAATTTTAGCACTGGGTTGGGGTGATTCTTTTTTTGTCTATAAATGTAATTAAACAGAATGAAGCTTAATTAAAATCATTAAAATGAGAATATTTGTACCATCTTATCTTTGGTAGGTGGTGCTTGCGATGCCTTATGACACTCCTGTGCCTGGTTATAAAAACAACACTGTCAATACTATGAGACTGTGGTCTGCCAAAGCACCTAATGATTTCAACCTGCAAGAATGTGAGTCCACACAATGATTATGCATTTACACACACACACACATTCAGATCTTGGTCCAGTATTTCACTTTTGTGTTTTGGTACTATTTCGGCTGTATCACTGCAAGTAAGTGACACCTTTGGTACTGGTTTGGGTGTAGGATCCCTGCTTCTGTGTGAGCTTAGATTGTTGCAATATTGCTATGCTTAAAATTTATTACAGTATGCTTGAAATTTCCTTGTATCATTGAAATAGTGTGTTGTGTTAAGTGTGATCTAGTCTAAACTTACCTTCTTTCGTGAGTTGAACTTGTTTCCTGGGAGAATGGTTTCTGTGTAGAATACTAAATATAGGGTTCTTGCAGCAGCACAGAAACAGGAGAGCAGCTGGCAGCAGGCCAGCGTTACCCATAGATACGCTTGCTTCTGAGAGGGTCCTTCATGATTGTCGGGCCTATACATAGAATGTCTCATTCTATTATAGACATATGGGACTCTTAAGGTTTTGCGCCCAAATTAAGTCATATTTCCACATAAATTACTATCTGCAAATAGTTGTTATAGACAATGCTTTTATTTTTTGAGAAGAAAGGAACTTTATTCAGCAAGGATGCATTAATTTGATAAAAAGTGACAGAGTATACGATTACAAAAGATACATAAATGCTGTTCTTTTGAACTCTTTATTTTAAGAGTCCTGAAGAAAAAAAAACACTGGTCTATGGCCACTAGCCTGTGAAAACAAAAGTATTGTGGCTGAAATGTTAGTGTACATGCTGAGAGTATTTCTGTCTGTTGTATCATTGATTTATAATGCAAATAATACAGTACTGGTTTGAAATACTCTCTTTTTTTCCTTTGTAGTTAATGTGGGAGATTACATCCAGGCTGTACTGGACCGGAACCTGGCAGAGAACATTTCCAGGGTGCTCTACCCCAATGACAACGTTAGTACACACACCTCTCAATACTGTAAAACTTTGTCTGTGTGTGTGCCAGATGAGAGAGAATGTACAGCAAGACGATGTGAGATACAATGTGTGTATTAGTTACTAAAATATAATTTGTGTATATTTAGACTATGTAGATGCTGGTATGTAACATATGCTTTAGTAGCCAGGCACAAGCTGAAAAAAAGACTGAAAGTTCTTATCTTGTGCAACAGTACCATAGATATGTGTAATGCAGTGAGGAAGTATGAAACTGTAATATGGAGTCCTGAGCAACAGTTGGCTTATATCATGATACACTAGTGAATATAGCTATTGTTCACACAGCTACTGAACTATACAGTCAGAAAACACAATGCTTGGTTATTCTATCAAAAAAAAAAGAGAGAAAATTAAATATTTTGCTATTTGTAAAGCTTTAATATTGATTAAATTCTTTGTATATGCATGTGTTAGTTTTTTGAAGGGAAGGAGCTCCGTTTAAAGCAGGAGTACTTTGTGGTGGCTGCTACTCTGCAGGACATCATCAGACGCTTTAAATCGTCAAAGTTTGGCTGCCGGGATCCCATGCGCACCTCTTTTGAGACTTTCCATGAAAAGGTGATATTATTTTAAATTCGTTTAATTGGTTGCTGGTCTTAAATTTGACAGAATTTTTTGTTTGAATCAACCTATATGCTTCAAACTACAATGCTTTCTAAACTGTCTCTCAGGTGGCGATCCAGCTGAATGATACTCATCCAGCTCTGGCGATTCCTGAGCTCATGAGGATCCTGGTGGATATAGAGCACCTAGACTGGGAAAAGGTGATGTTCAGGCTGTCAAACTGTGTTAAGATAAAATTTACTAATAATTAATTTATTCATAGACCTGCATTTACTGAAATGAGTTGATATGGGAGTGTTCTGGCACAAATGAACAGCAAACTAATTCCTTGGTTTCTTCCTTGAGAAATAGACATAGTAATGCTAATGTAAAGAGAGTATCGTGTACAAAACCAGCCAACTCAAAATAATGGGATTTTTAGGTCTCATTTTATTAGTTGATTTCAATTTATTTGATGTAATTTCTATTTATAATAAGTTATCAAAATGAGCATTTATGTATGTATGTGGGTAGGCATGGGAGATCACCACAAAGACGTGCGCATACACAAACCACACGGTGTTACCTGAGGCTCTGGAGCGCTGGCCTGTCTACATGTTTGAGAAGCTCCTGCCACGACACCTGCAGATCGTCTACGAGATCAACCAGCGGCATCTGGATGTGAGGATCCGCACATACACTAACTCAAGATCATCGGGATGTTGTTCAATGAACTGGTTTGTCTGATTGAGCCTCTGTTGTAGAGAGTTGCTGCGCTGTATCCAGGCGACAGTGATCGTTTGTGCAGGATGTCTCTGATCGAGGAGGGCGATCCAAAGAGGATCAACATGGCCCACCTTTGTGTGGTCGGCTCACACGCTGTTAACGGAGTCGCACGGATTCACTCAGACATTGTCAAAACCACCGTGTGAGTAGTGTGCATCAGTTGTTACACACAATTATTTAATAGCAGAATTAATCTGATTTTTTTTCTCTAATGTTGGTTTCAATTTTATTTTCGTGTAGAGATACTAGTTAGGTCAATGATATTTATTCCCCATTGATATTGCTTAGATATTAGACATTTAGAACTTGGAGACATTTTTGTGGTTTAAGGTTCAAGGACTTTTGTGAGATTGAACCAGAGAAGTTTCAGAACAAGACAAACGGCATCACGCCTCGTCGCTGGCTGCTGCTCTGTAACCCCGGCCTGGCTGACATCATCGCTGAGGTCACCTTCTTAACGAACTCAGGTTCTTAACGAAACCACAGGTTTTCTTTCCGTCCCTCACTGTCTTGTGCTTGTTTTCCTTTCAGAAAATTGGTGAGGACTTCCTGACAGATCTTTTCCAGCTAAAAAAGCTGTTGGACTTTGTCAATGATGAAATGTTTATTCGGGATGTGGCCAAAGTGAAACAGGTCTAAATTTGTTGTTGTTTGGTAGTTATGTATCATGATTTTTTTGTTTCTTGTTTCTGACTTATTTGTTTAAATTTTATTTATTTTTTGTTTTTTAGGAGAATAAGCAGAAGTTTGCAGCATGTCTGGAAAGTGAGTACAAAATAAAGATAAATCCTGAGTCCATCTTCGACATCCATGTCAAAAGAATCCATGAGTACAAGAGACAACTGCTCAACTGCCTGCATGTCATCACTTTATACAACAGTAAGAATTGCACACAGAAATGTTCACGCTGGGTTGTGCCAGGTTGATCCTGACAGGAACTGACCAAAGATATAGCACTTTATTAATATTGTTTTGTCTTTTACTGGTACAATTGTTGTTGTTTTATTTTATTCAGTTGGAAATATAGATGTTCCTTTTAATAGCAGTTTTCTTTTTTTGTAGAGTTGTATTGAAATTATTCAATAAAATATTATAGAAAATATTTTTAGTTGTTTATCCGAATTTTGTAGGAGTTTTATATATATTATATTATATTATATTATATATAAAATACTTTTTTTTTTTTCATTCTGTACTTTCTAGGGATTAAGAAAGAACCGAACAAGAAGTTTGTTCCAAGGACCGTAATGATTGGAGGAAAGGTATGTGTATTCAATTGAAAATTACTTTTTAAATTAATATAATAATAATTATTGTTATTATTATTTAGATGTGTAGATAATGGTCATAACTGTATTTGACTAAAGCTGAAGTTCTCAAACTATTAGAGGGCCTCAGCACACTTCTGAAGGGTTTACAGGTTGAATTAAAATTGTATGAAATGAAGATATAAAAAATATTCAAACTTAACTGAAAATGCTAAAAATAAAAAATCAGATGTTAAAGAACGTACCTATCCTGGAATCATGGAATAATTTATCATTATTTATGGTTAATATTGACACTTGTACTTTCTGTTGGAATCTGAAAACTAGCTGCTTTTTCATATGAGTGGCCTTTGAAAGTTGTGCTGGACAATGGGAGGCCTTTAAGTCAAAAAGGTTGAGAGCCTCTGCTGTACGAGTCCTAAAATGTCTAAAAGGTGTTTTTGTGTTGTCCTGCACCGCCTCCTGCAGGCAGCACCGGGCTATCACATGGCAAAGATGATCATTAAACTGATCACCTCGGTGGGGGAGGTGGTGAATCATGACCCTGTGGTGGGAGACAGACTCAAGGTCATTTTCCTGGAGAACTATAGAGTCTCATTAGCTGAGAAGGGTGAGTGAATTTATAAACCGCTGATGTATAGCCAGAAAAAAGTAAGATCAGATGAGATTTATTATGTTTTGTCATGTAATAATTAAACTAATAAATGTGTTTGCTATAGATGCATTATATATTTGATGTGGCGAGTAAGTGATTGAATGTGTCATATGCTTTGTTCTTCAGTGATCCCTGCTGCCGACCTGTCCCAGCAAATCTCCACGGCAGGTACAGAAGCCTCTGGTACAGGGAACATGAAGTTCATGCTTAACGGCGCTCTGACCATCGGCACCATGGATGGCGCTAATGTGGAGATGGCAGAAGAAGCTGGAGAAGAAAACCTGTTCATCTTTGGCATGAGGGTGGAGGATGTGGAGGCCATGGACAAAAAAGGGTGGGAAAGTGTGAATGGATAGAAATGGGAGAACACTGAAAACAAGGAAGCTTTAGGCTGGAGGACTGATGTAATCAAACAATGAAACAAAAACAGAGATATAAGTCCCTGAGCTAAGCTAAGCTAAAATCATTAATTGCTTCTTTTATCTATTCTATTTTGCTTTATTTCCGCCTTATTTCAAATTTATTTTTTTTTAGTCTGCAATAACAACACTGTTTGTGATCTAGATACAATGCCAGGGAATACTACGAGCGTCTGCCTGAACTGAAGCAGGCGATGGATCAGATCAGCTCTGGATTCTTCAGCCCCAAAGAGCCTGAACTCTTTAAAGATGTTGTCAACATGCTCATGGATCATGACAGGTGAGTGTTAAAGACTTCACTTATCCCTAAAAAAAACGTGCTACTGTCTATTTTACCCGTCTATAGAATTTATAGCTTTTATAGAATTTATAGTTTTATGTAACAATTATCAGACTCATTATGCTTTAGTAAGAGGTGTCTGACTTCTGTTCTTCTCTCTCAGGTTCAAGGTGTTTGCAGACTATGAAGCATATATCAGCTGTCAAGAAAAAGTTAATGAACTCTACAGGGTGAGTTGAGAAGTTTGGATATTTACTGGTGGTTTACCAATATGGGCTTTTCAGTTGCTGAGCCCAGAGTCAGTAGTAACATTTGATCATTGAAAATTATTCTGTTAAATTAAATTTTGATTATGTATTCTAAATTAAAATATTTGAGAACAGAAAGCCTGTTTGTATCTGTCACAAGGGGGCGCTAAATGTCAAAACGACCAGTGCTCACTGACCAATTGAGCTACAGTACTTGGACTATACTGTGTATCATTCCACCACTACTCAGAATATATAGCTGACCTTAATGAATATTGGTAAAACAGCTTTAAACGCTTTTTTTTTTAAGCTTGAATTTGGACTGTACTTTATTGTTTGTAACTCTTTTCCTCAGAACCCGAAAGAATGGACCAAAAAGGTCATCAGAAACATTGCTGCTTCTGGAAAGTTCTCTAGCGACCGCACCATCGCAGAGTATGCACGTGAGATCTGGGGCGTAGAGCCATCTGACGTCAAGATCCCGCCACCTAATGAACCGCGTGAATAAGGGAGGGGGCAACATGATGGTCTGATGGTGTCCACAGGTTCTGCGCTCCTGTTCCTCAACATTTCCCAGTGGCTTCACCTGATTCAGCTTTCTCTCACTATGTGGAGCATTTTTGAACTTCATCACTGTAATGTACCTTCAACATAAACGCAAAAAAACTAACTCTTCCATGTGCACTTACAATGTAGTAGGTTTTAAATCACTGTTACTTTTACATGCCTACACTTTAATTATCAATCATCATGGTTTCATCATGCAAATTTAATTCATTGGTCATCTGAGACTAATTTATTGAAACTTCATTTTGTCAAAATTAAGTCCAGCTTCAGTTTCTAAGGTATTTATGCATCAACTGGTGAAAATTCAAAATTTTTGTGTATTCTTTGTTTCACTTTTGAGAGTGACGGTTGTGACTGATTATAACCGAGAACACGGTGGAACCGAACAAGAGCCTCTGAGTATTTTCTGAAGCCATCTGGAAACCATTGGAGACTTGAGTAACATTCGTGTCCTAGAACATTTCTTAAATATGACAAAATATTTCACTTGCAACCACATTTATTCTGTCTACATTCAGTAGAAGTAGTGTATTTGCCTTAAAATATGTGATGTAAGCAGTCAGAAATGAAAGCATTAAAAGTAACAAATGCAAACAGAGCTGATATAATGACTCTAGAGTGCATGTGATGTGGTTTGTCAGTGGCCAAATAATCTTTTTATTCAAGCTTTAAAATGCAGGTTAAAGGGGGCCTTGTATGCTCACTGTGCAGTATTAAAAAATAAAATTAAAAAAACATCTCTTTGTAGAATATTTCATAAAAGGGCTATATGGCAGCTGGCAGATTTAAACTCATCATATGTGTACTTTAGTTTTATAGTTGTTGTTTTTTTTTTGTCAGGGTCGAAGCTGATTCAGTTTGCTTTTCTATTTCACATAGCATAACCAAATTATGATATATTTGTCCTGTTGTTCTTTTTTCAAAGCACTTGTAAAATTAACAGAATTTCCATTTGCTAAAGTTCCATTTGAACTTTAGCAAATGGAAATTCATAAAGCAAACCCTGGCTTGAGTTTGAACTATATACAGCATATCAGATTACAGTCGGTCGTTTGAATGTATGCTTATGGATGTGCCTTTGAACATTCACACTTTGTACTGAGGCCTTGTTTTCTTGCTCCATTTTATACACGAACTGTATACAAATAATGGTGTTAAATCCATGTTAACAAATAATAAAAACGTTGAAAACAAAAACCGTTTGCTGTTGACTTTATATGACGAAAGGTAAGTAAAGATATAATCTGTTCATTGTTTTAAAGATTGAATGCTGATGTAAAGTTATAACGCAGCATTCATATCATTCAGAATGGTAACGAATGGCTTGAAAAGGTGCCAGGTGTGGTAAAAGTGAACACATGAGTCGCTGTTGGACAGTGTTTTCTCTACTTCCTGTTGGCCTTCTGTAGCAAATTGTAGCTCCGTGTAGCTGTTTTTATTTTATTTTTTCTCTAGAATCTTTATCTTACTATCACTCTCTGTTTTTTTAAAGTGTTTTTCACAAGTTCATCAAACAACCGCAGCAAGAATATTTCATCAAGCACGGTGAGTCATGGCTTCTCCCGTCATTGTTACTTGCACCTCTTGCCACATGTACAGTTTATCTATCTCTGTCGCTGATGAGGGATTCACATGTGATAAATGCAGGGAAATAGTTAGGCTGACAGAGAAGATTTCAGAATTAGAGACACGCATCCAAACTTTAATTGAGGACAGTAAGAATGTTAGGGCTCTAGATACGGCTTTGGATGCGTCTAGCTCAGGGATTCCTGTACATTGTTCGGTTCCGGAAACAGAGCCCCAGCAGCAGGGCAACTGGGTGACGGTGAGGCAGCGTAGTCGTGGGTCAAAACACCGCTCTTCTGTTCCGATCAAAACATTAAACAGGTTCTCCCCACTCAGTGATGCACCCACTGAGAAACCTGATGAAAGTGCTCTAGTTATTGGTGATTCTATTGTACGGAACGTGAATATAGAGACACCAGCCACCATAGTCAAATGTTTACCGGGAGCCAGAGCGCCTGACATCTTGGCAAATTTAAAAGTGCTGGCTAATGCTAAACGTAAATACAGTAAGATTGTTATTCATGCCGGCGCTAATGATGTTCGACTTCGCCAGTCGGAGATCACTAAAAATAACATTAAAGAGGTGTGTGAACTTGCAAGCACGATGTCAGACACTGTACTATGCTCTGGTCCCCTCCCTGCTTACCGTGGTGATGAGATGCATAGCAGATTGTCATCACTCAATGGCTGGATGTCTAAGTGGTGCCCACAGAATAACATAGGTTTCATAGACAATTGGACGAGCTTTTGGGGCAGACCTGACCTGTTTAAAAGAGATGATGGTCTTCATCCCTCCTGGGGTGGCGCCACTCTTCTCTCTAGAAATTTGGCAAATAGTCTTCGTGTTTATACTTGACTAACTGGGGCCCAGGTCAGGAAGCAGACAGACTGGCTAAACCGACCGTCTGCTAGCTGCCTCGCGTCACAGAGGTCAGTTAATTCTCAGCACATAGAGACTCTTTCACCTAGATATCACACTATAGAGACTGTGTCTGTTCACCGAACTAGAAAAAACAAAAAACGTCCAAACCAAGTTAAGATTAACAATTTAATTGAGGTTCAACAAATAAAAAACAGAAGCAATATGGATAAACAAATGATAAAGCTTGGCTTATTGAATATCAGATCCCTTTCTACGAAAACACTTTTTGTAAATAATATGATCACTGATCATAATATAGATGTACTCTGTTTGACAGAAACCTGGCTAAAACCTGATGATTACATTATTTTAAATGAGTCCACCCCCCAAGATTACTGTTATAAACATGAGCCACTTCTAAAAGGCAAAGGTGGAGGTGTTGCTTCAATTTATAACAACGTTTTCAGGATTTCTCAAAGGGCAGGCTTCAAGTATAACTCGTTTGAAGTAATGGTGCTTCATATAACATTATCCAGAGAAACAAATGTTAATGATAAATCCCCTGTTATGTTTGTACTGGCTACTGTATACAGGCCACCAGGGCACCATACAGACTTTATTAAAGAGTTTGGTGATTTTACATCCGAGTTAGTTCTGGCTGCAGATAAAGTTTTAATAGTTGGTGATTTTAATATCCATGTTGATAATGAAAACGATGCATTGGGATCAGCATTTATAGACATTCTGAACTCTATTGGTGTTAGACAACACGTTTCAGGACCTACTCATTGTCGAAATCATACTCTAGATTTAATACTGTCACATGGAATTGATGTTGATGGTGTTGAAATTATTCAGCCAAGTGATGATATCTCAAATCATTATTTAGTTCTTTGCAAAATTCATATAGCCAAAATTTTAAATTCTACTTCTTGTTACAAGTATGGAAGAACCATCACTTCTAATACAAAAGACTGCTTTTTAAGTTATCTTCCTGATGTATCCAAATTCCTTAGCATATCCAAAACCTCAGAACAACTTGATGATGTAACAGAAACTATGGACTCTCTCTTTTCTAGCACTTTAAATAAAGTTGCTCCTTTACGCTTAAGGAAGGTTAAGGAAAACAGTTTGACACCATGGTATAATGAGCATACTCGCACCCTAAAGAGAGCAGCTCCAAAAATGGAGCGCAGCTGGAGGAAAACAAAACTAGAGGTATTTCGTATTGCTTGGCGGGAAAGTAACATATCCTACAGAAAAGCATTAAAAACTGCTAGATCCGATTACTTTTCTTCTCTTTTAGAAGAAAACAAACATAACCCCAGGTATTTATTCAATACAGTGGCTAAATCAACGAAAAATAAAGCCTCAACAAGTGTTGAAATTTCCCAACACCACAGCAGTAATGACTTTATGAACTACTTTACTTCTAAAATCGATACTATTAGAGATAAAATTGCAACCATTCAGCCGTCAGCTACAGTATCACATCAGACAGTGCACTATAGACCCCCTGAGGAACAGTTCCACTCATTCTCTACCATAGGAGAGGAAGAATTGTATAAACTTGTTAAATCATCTAAACCAACAACATGTATGTTAGACCCTATACCATCTAAGCTCCTGAAAGAGGTGCTTCCAGAAGTCATAGATCCTCTTCTGATCCTCTTCTATTATTAATTCCTCATTGTCATTAGGATATGTCCCCAAAAACTTCAAACTGGCTGTTATTAAGCCTCTCATCAAAAAACCACAACTTGACCCCAAAGAACTAGTTAATTATAGACCAATCTCGAATCTCCCTTTTCTGTTCAAGATACTAGAAAAGGTGGTATTCACACAATTATATTCCTTCTTAGAGAAAAATGGCATATGTGAGGATTTCCAGTCAGGATTTAGATCATATCATAGTACTGAGACTGCTCTCCTTAGAGTTACAAATGATCTGCTCTTATCATCTGATCGTGGGTGTATCTCTCTATTAGTTTTATTGGATCTTAGTGCTGCGTTTGACACAATTGACCACAACATTCTTTTGCATAGACTTGAACACTTTGTTGGCATCAGTGGAAGTGCATTAGCATGGTTTAAATCGTACTTATTTGACCGCCATCAGTTCGTAGCAGTGAATGAAGATGTATCCTATCGATCACAAGTGCAGTATGGAGTACCTCAAGGCTCAGTACTAGGGCCGCTACTCTTCACGCTTTATATGTTACCCTTGGGAGATATCATCAGGAAACATGGTGTTAGCTTTCACTGTTATATTGATGATACTCCGCTCTATATTTCTTCGCAGCCCGGTGAAACACACCGATTTGAAAAACTAATGGATTGCATAGTCGATATAAAAAACTGGATGACAAGTAATTTCTTACTGCTAAATTCTGAAAAAACAGAGGTGTTAATTATAGGACCTAAAAACTCTGCTTGTAATAACCTAGAACACTGTTTAAGACTTGATGGTTGCTCTGTCAATTCTTCGTCATCAGTTAGGAACCTAGGTGTGCTATTTGATCGCAATCTTTCCTTAGAAAGCCACGTTTCTAGCATTTGTAAAACTGCATTTTTCCATCTCAAAAATATATCTAAATTACGGCCTATGCTCTCAATGTCAAATGCAGAAATGTTAATCCATGCATTTATGACCTCAAGGTTAGATTATTGTAATGCTTTATTGGGTGGTTGTTCTGCACGCTTAGTAAACAAACTACAGTTAGTCCAAAATGCAGCAGCAAGAGTTCTTACTAGAACCAGGAAGTATGACCATATTAGCCCGGTCCTGTCAACACTGCACTGGCTCCCTATCAAGCATCGCATAGATTTTAAAATATTGCTTATTACTTATAAAGCCCTGAATGGTTTAGCACCTCAGTATTTGAATGAGATCCTTTTACATTATAATCCTCCACGTCCGCTACGTTCTCAAAACACAGGCAATTTGATAATACCTAGAATATCAAAATCAACTGCAGGCGGCAGATCCTTTTCCTATTTGGCGCCCAAACTCTGGAATAACCTATCTAACATTGTTCGGGAGGCAGACACACTCTTGCAGTTTAAATCTAGATTAAAGACCCATCTCTTTAACCTGGCATACACATAACATACTAATATGCTTTTATTATCCAAATCCGTTAAAGGATTTTTAGGCTGCATTAATTAGGTAAACCGGAACCGGAAACACTTCCCATAACACCCTATGTACTTGCTACATCATTAGAAGTATGGCATCTACGCTAATATTTGTCTGTTTCTCTCTTATTTCGAGGTCACCGTAGCCACCAGATCCAGTCTGTATCCAGATCAGAGGGTCACTGCAGTCACCTGGATCCAGTACGTATCCAGACCAGATGCTGGATCAGCACCTAGAAAGGACCTCTACATCCCTGAAAGACAGTGGAGACCAGGACAACTACAGCCCCAGATACAGATCCCCTGTAAAGACCTTGTCTCAGAGGAGCACCAGGACAAGACCACAGGAAACAGATGATTCTTCTGCACAATCTGACTTTGCTGCAGCCTGGAATTGAACTACTGGTTTCGTCTGGTCAGAGGAGAACTGGCCCCCCAACTGAGCCTGGTTTCTCCCAAGGTTTTTTTCTCCATTCTGTCACCGATGGAGTTTCGGTTCCTTGCCGCTGTCGCCTCTGGCTTGCTTAGTTGGGGACACTTCATCTACAGCGATATCGTTGACTTGATTGCAAATAAATGCACAGACACTATTTAACTGAACAGAGATGACATAACTGAATCCAATGATGAACTGCCTTTAACTATCATTTTTGCATTATTGACACTGTTTTCCTAATGAATGTTGTTCAGTTGCTTTGACGCAATGTATTTTGTTTAAAGCGCTATATAAATAAAGGTGACTTTGACATGAATGAGGTATTGAGGCTGATGCTAGTAAAATGGCCAATCAGCATGTTAATACAGCAAAAATACCCCAAGCCTCTTATTTGTGCCTCCCTGCACTGCTTTAACTAGTTGAACTGGGTTTGACCAGTCTGTCTAGTAAAATTCAACTTATCATTATGGTTTGTAATGGGATTATATATGCAAGAAGAGCAAATTAATGCTAGACAGTTGATCTTTTTCTCCAAATCGAGATCCAAGGGCAAGGTTTTCTTTTTTTATTTATATCAATTGCCTCCCTCCAATTTTATTTTTTTCCACTGTATTTAAAAAATAAAAGGTTAAAATATAGTGTACAGATACAGAAATATATAGAGGGAGGAAATTATAAGAAAAACAATAAAATTTTCCTCTTGGGATTCAGTATAAAAGCCTTTCAAATAATGGATATCAGAAAGCATATATTTCCTTTCCAGTCTTTTATTGTTTACAAATAAACATTGTGTACTTCTGTGCATGTGTCCTGTTAATTTTAGCAGCTTCGAACAAAAACATTGTAAACCACTCATGATATATTCTGCAAAAAGTAACAGTTGCTGTTGAAATAACTGGGCAGTATTTCTTTACAAAAAATAATTTTAAAATATAAGTGTTGGATTCAAATATGCAAAGTTTGGTCGACATCAACAAAGAGAGCAGAATAAAATCTTGAGTTCAGAGCAGTAACATCCAAATATTCTGTGGTCCATTTTTACATTCTAGTACAATGGAATATATAAGTGAACGGCTTCATGTTTATATAGGTTTTTTTGTTTTGGTCTTACATATGTTTGTCCTTCAGCTTTGGATATTATTGCACTTCATCTATAACCTGGTGGTCTTGCTAAAATGATGGATTTGAAATGAAGAGATTTTGGTTGTTTTTCTTTCATTACATCAGTCACACGACAGCAGATGAAAACAAAAATTATAATACAATTTCTTTCTGAGAATAATATCAATAACACCAACGGACAGCCTAGATCTACCATTAAAGCTTGCATGCACACATGACCTTGTTATTATTATCAGCCCTAAAGAAATGTAAATAAAATTTGAGCAGAAATATTTGAGAAAAAAAATATATATATATGTATAACCTGACACACAGAGTAACAATACAGCAGACCTTGAGTCTCAAAGGGGCTGTATTACAGTGACAATTACTTTAAATATGCAAATAAGAATTGTCAGATGGTCAGTGCACACTGTGAAGCAAATATAGACAAAATTGCTCACTGTTACGTAGAGTCGTGGATCTTGGTATCCAACTAAGTCCTTGACTTGAGTATTGCCTCATTTACTTTGTGCATGTTACAATCCATTATACACATTCCACCAAATTAAAGAACACAATTATAAAACATTGCAAGATAAACTAAAAGTTAATTTTGAGTAAATGAGCTTGTTATAGAAAATTCCAAATTTTGGGGGGTTCTTTTTGAAAGAAATACATATTTTTATTCAGCAAGAACACATTAAACTGATCAAAAGTGACAGTAAAAACATTTTTTAAAGTTACAAAACATTTGTGTCAAAAAATGCTGTTCTTTTAAACTTTATGAGAAAGGTGTCATAGTTTACACAAAAATATTAAGCAGCACAACTGTTTTTAACATTAATAATAAGAAGAAATGTTTTTGAGCACCAAATCAGCATATTAGAATGATTAGGATTATGTAACACTGAAGACTGGAGAAAATTTAGATTTGCCATCACAGGAATAAAATTAAAATATATTAAATACAAAACATTTTTAATAATATTGAACAACATATTTGTTTAAATAAGTTTTTACTGTACTTCTGATCAATTAAAAAGCAGTCTTGATGAGCATAAGACTTCTTTAACAATAGTGTATATCAAATGGGTAATAAATGTAAAAAAAAAAAATTAAGATTTGTCACTAAGATTTTTGGTTTTGGCATTCAACATATGGTAAGAATTAATTTTGTTTATTTATTTATTTTTGGAATGTGCAAAGTGAGAGTATAAAGACCAAAGAAAATATGTAACCCACATAACCAAGTAAAGAAAAAGATTTCATACAGTTTTCTGTTGCCTTTTGTCTGTGCAACAATCTTTTATATCTTCAGTAACAGACATGCAAACTAGTATTGAGCAACCAAATGCATTAAAATAATGAAACCTCTGTGGATTTGGGAAAGGAAATCTCATTTCAAAAGCTCATTCAGTTGTGATGCAGTTGAGTTGCATACGTACCAAGCAAACACAACAGCATAATCACAATACACATAACATTGCATAAAAATATCAGTTTTAATTAGCCAAATCATTCAAATCGTGAGAAAAATAAAGACGAAAAAAAAAGAAAATACATTTTATTATACACAACTCGCTGTTCACATTGAGGGGATTTCAGAATTGAAATAAGGTCCATGATATTGTCGTTGTTTTATGTTCGTAAAAAAGGAGTGAACTGCAGTCAGCAAGCACTGACAATGACATCATTATAGCAAGTTGTCCTCTTTCATCCCTTTGATCAGAATCCTCTTGTGGTCTTCGCAGTGCCGTCACTAAAACTTCATCAGTACATCTCTCCTTTGAAGAGGGTTGTTGACTTAAGCATTATTTAAGTGCATTATCTGCCTATTATTTTACATACTTCATGCTCCAGCTGCCACTTCAGATCTGTTACCATGGCAACAGGAGGCGGCGTAAGAAAGCACTCAGCCCTGTCACTCTCTTAATGACGGTAACTTTCTTCCTCCAGGTTTTAGGTTAACAAAGGAATGCAAAAGAACTGGTGCATCTTCAGTCCATGCTTGTGTGTGCAAGTACACGGTGCAGATCACATAGATCGTGTATGTGTGTGTGTGTTTAACTGAGAGTGTGTGAGAGAGGGCAGTCGGCTGAAATGATCCTGACTACACGTGAGGATGCGGCGCATTGAGAAAATCACTGAGACACAGAGACAAAAAGACAATTAGACATTAGACTTCAAATTCCCATCTGTTGGAACTGAACACAACCGATTTGAGTACTACTTATTAAATCTCAAACACTGCAGTCCTGACGGGGGCTTTCAATACTTTTATAAAAAAATATATAATGTTCAATTAAACTTTAAATTAATATAAGTTTCATAAAATATATAGTTGCCCTTAAATATTTTCATGTTTTAACTAATGATCTGTGCCACTAAACAAAATAAGCACACTTTTCATGAAAATGTTTCGAGAAAAATGTTAGCATTAGTTCCAGTTATAAAACAATTAACAAAATGTTCAAAATTAAGATTAGCGATATTTAATATATCCAGTAAAAATGACCTTTCAACCAGTTGATTAAAAGTAATTGAAAGTAATTAGCGCTGAATTTTTTTTTAATGTCTTTTGTTATACAATGCAGTGATATAATGTTTTTTATTTTACATAATAATTTAAACATTAAATGTTATGATTAATAAAAATATGAAAAAAATAAAATTAACACTTCATACCTTATATTTGACAATTATTAAATGAATATTTATTTTATAAATTGAAATATTATTACTTAACATCTCAGACTATACTTCATTTAAATAATTTAGAATAACAGCAGTTCAGTTGACAAAATGATTGACCTGTGCTCCTAAAGAAATGTACACGTTTGCCTCCCTGAAAGATCATTAGCAAAAAACCCATCTCAGATAAAAACATATATCCGTGTTCAGTTTCAGCACAAACTGGAAGATATAGACAGTGATTTCAGTCTGAATTACTATCACCACAGCTGTTGGTCAGGGGCCCGGGGCAGAATGTATAAACTGCACCACCTGGCACAATCCTAAAAATAGCTTGTATTCCCAACCAACAGAATAAAAAGATGAATGCAGCCAAACTGTTTTGTCAGCACGGAGCAGTGGGGAAAAATAGGAGTAGCAGCAATTTGTAAAGCGTACACACCTGAGTATATGTGGTAGCTGTGGGCTCTTGTAGATGAACTTGTGTCTGTAGCCCAGAGAGCTGGGGAACGGGATGAACTGAACCTTATGACCGTTCAGACTCTTGCTCTGAGCCGCCAAATCATATAGCTGTGGATGAAAACATTAATTATAATTATTATTGTTGTTGTCGTTACAGAGAAGAACAGACCATTTTTAAAACAAATGCATTAACAGATTATATACTACAGTATATAATAATAACAGCAATAATTTGTTATAATAATAATAATAATAATACATTTATACTTCAAATAGCTATAAGTAGATTTATTTTATAAAATACAATAAGGTTTGATAAGATTACTGAAGGTTTAATTTAGATTCTTTCTGAACAAAACAAAAACTCTGTAACTGTTACGGTGTACCTTTTTATTATTCTGTTTGTATATTGTCAGAATATTCCTTTGTTTACCATTTGAACAAGTTGTTTAATTCATAAAAAACCTAAACCATACATGCCATATGTGCCTAAAAACCAAATCTCCCAACACCAGCACAGTTTCATCATAACGAGTGATCAAATGATTGTGATTTAAGTATCAGCTATTAGACAAAAGCTCTGAATACGGCTCATCCAATCTGAATTTAGAGTCTGCAATATCCATTTTATAGTTTTAAATAAACCCTCTCATTGTCTGACACTGATATTTTACCTTCTTTCCCAGCTGGAAAGGTACGACGGTGTCGTCTTCTGCGTGCAGTATCAGAACCGGACAGGATATGTGGTTGACACTAAGAGACAAAGAGACATTGGTTTGAGTTTCTCCAAACTCACAATAAGCACTGCCTTACAGAGACTCAGGACATAGATCCGTTTTATTGTTTTATATACGTAGTGTGGGACCTTCCACTAGAGGTTTGTGTAATAAATTACATGATCACTTCATCTGTGACTCAAGGATCAATGCCCACATGTGGCTGAACACTAAAGATGTCTATTTATACACATGCACGTTAATTCTGTTTCTAAAACAAGTTCTCAGAGGAAGATGAAGCCACTAGCGTGTGAAAACGCTACAGAACAGAGAACACAGCTGCAAGGGCACCCTGCTGGATAAACACGCAACAGTCTTCATAGGTGGACACAGAGTAAATAATCACTCGCACATAAACTTACAGAGAAATAGAAGACTGAAAGAACCTACTTTTCATCACTGGCAAATCGGATATCATTTGCAGTAATAGAATCCAGGAAGAACCAGTCAAAGCCTGGCAGATATCTGTAAACCTGTTCAAATGAACATATGTAAATGTTCAAGGTTAGTTATGTTTATTTGTTTCACAAAGGCAGTATGAGATTGAACAGGAACTTGGTTTCTCACCATAGAGAAGGGATGGCTCTTGGCTTCCTCTCTGATATTGGTAAAGGGTGACTCTAAAATTAGGGCGTCTGGGGGCGTTCCTGTAAGCACCAAGGACGGAAGTCTGCATCATTCCTTCATGTTTTAAACAGTGGCCCAACTACAGGCTTATGTTAGTAAAAGTCTGATTAGAAGAGCTTGGCAATTACATTAGTTCACTCTTAATCTAGTTAAGACCGTGCCAATGAAAGCTTGTCTATTCATGAAATGTCAACAAAGTCACCGCTTATGTGCTAACAAGAAATGAAGAAATTATATTCCGAAATGGTGAATAATAATTATGTGACAGTGTTCATACATGTATTCAAAGTGTATTAGTAAATGCCAAGTTTCTACTTGGGTTTAAACCATACTTTCACACTGCTGGCTACTATTTGTTTTCTGTTGCAACATCCCAGCTCATAAGAAAACACAAATGCATGAATGTACGTTCACGTACCCCTGTCACACAGACGTCTCACTAGGTTAGTGGCCACTCTGGAAAAACAGGAATGAACAGCATCAGCAAAAGTTCAAATATACCACAATCATATAACACAATCAATTCCTTTATGTCAAAGGACAACTAAAATGTCATTCCAAGAACTAGAAGATCCACATCTAGAAAAAAGAACACTATCAACAGTGCTCTTTCAGATGGCTCAGGCGAGTTCATCTCACCCTGTGCCGAGCGAGTGACCCCATATGTACAGAGGCTTCTGGCCAATCCGCTGCTTTATCCACTGGTAGAGGAGAAGAGCATCTGACGTCATGCCTTTCTCTGAAGGGCTGCCCTCAGAGTCACCCCAACCTGCACAAACAAACAAAACCATATGGTGCTTCACTCTGATACTGGGAACGGGAATCTGACTTGCATGATAGGAAAGTGCATTAAAATAGACACCCAACATACCTCTATAATCGAATGTGACTACATGGTAGCCTAATGAACTAAAAACCTGCAGAGACAAGAAGATAAAAACGTGTCTAACATTAACTCAGACAAAAGGAGTTCTTTCAAATCTTAAATATATACTACATTCCCATCCCAAAAATTAACAAATTAAATAGTTTTTTTTTTTTTTTTCTCACCAAGGCTACATTTCTTTGACAAAAAATACAGTAAAATACAGTAAAAACTGTGATGGCAAATCAGAATTTTCAGCAGCCATTCCTCCAGTCTTCAGTGTCACGTTGCTCTTTCAGAAATTATTCTAAAATGATGATTTGGTGCTCAAAATCTTTTATTATTATTATGATGAAAACAGTAGTAGTACTTGCTTAATTTTTTTTTTATTTTCAGAATGAATAGAAAGAATACAGAAATAGTTGGAAAAGAATAGAATTTACTTACAATATAAATCTTATCTGCCACTTTTTTAATTGAATGCAGTTCTTTGCTAAATAAAACAACTGATTTCTTGCATATATAAAAAAAACGTTTTGAACGATAGTGTAAATTCAATTTTTTTTACCTTGTACAGCTGAACCCTGTGATCTCCTCCTCTGAAACACACATAACTCCAAGCTTAAGTAAAGTGACTAGAGATTTGCATTTGATGAACTGCAAATCTTTCCAAATAAAAATGGTAACAGAGTAAACACTAGGCATCATACATTGACTGAGGATCACATACTACCAGACTTTCAAATCATTCCGAACACAACAGCCTCATTGCTAGAACACACAACAAATGAAGGAAACATGTTTTCCAAAATCAGCTCAAAATATCAAACAGGTTTGATCTCTGATGACTGGATACAATCACAATCTGTGCACATCATACATAACACGACTTGTGGTCAAATATGCAGACTGACTCTTCCAGACAGGAGCAAAAATCTGTATAGTCTGCAAAAGTGCATTCCAGCTTTAACTCCCACTGAATCATTTTTGACACCGAGTTGGTTTTATAAAGTGGTATTGATCACACGTCCCTGAGTGTTTGTGTACCTTGTTCCAGCATTGCCATGGAGATACAGGATGACTGGATGACTGGACTGGAAGCTTTTTTCATACCAAATAGCATCTTTTGCCTGAGCCTCCCTCCACATCACTGAAGGTACTGTGTGCCTGAGAGAGAGAGAGAGAGAGAGAGAGAGAGAGAGAGAGAGAGAGATCAAAAGAGAGATGACAGGATATACAAAAGAGATACGCAGCATTTACAACATTGCTTCCTGCACATGAAAGGGTGAATAAGTAGATGTGGTAATGCTCAAAAGTTTGAGGTTGGTCAACTTTTTTTCATTGTTAAAAAAAAAAAAAAAAAAAAGTATCTTGTTCATGAGGCATTTATTTGTTCAGAAAAAACAGTTATACGGTGAAAGATTACTGCAATATCAAGTAACTATTTTCTATTTAGTATATTTAAAAATGTAATTTATTTTTGTGATGGCAAAGCTGAATTTTCAGCAGCCATTACTTCAGACTTCAGAATTACATGATCTGTCAGAAATAATTCTAATATGCTCGTTTGATAATAATAAGAAATATTTCTTGAGCAGCAATGTTGAGAGTGGTTATATTTTTTATTTATATTTATATTTTTATTTATATTTATTTAACATTATAAATGTCTTTACTGTCTCTTTTGATCAGTTCAATACATCCATGCTGAATGAAAAAAGTAAAAAATAAAAAATCTTACTGAACCCACACTTTTGAACAGTAGTGTATTCCTTTATGACTGTTCATTATCAACAGTGAATCTGACCAATGCACAGACAAGCTTACTTATGCAGAGAAAACTACAGCATCAGCTGCAGGAAGCTTATGTGGCCCTTTCCACTGTGACTCAGTAAAAGTCAAACACACACACACACACACATACACACACACACACACACATACAAACAGTCACACCCAATGGCCGGCAGCCATAGGCCCGTGCAGTCCTCTGTCACCACAGATTTACACACTTTGTGCCACAGGATATGTTTCAATAAGTGCAGCACTTTTTCCACGCCCTTCAGAAAGACAGCCATGCCCATAAGGAAGGTAAAGAGGGATAGAAACCTGTAGGGTAGAGAACGTGAGGACAGAGAGACAGACAGGCACAGGCAGGGAGATGAAGGGTGGAGGCAGGCCAGGCTGTGTCTGTATTTTAGCTGTAGTCTGTGTCTGTGCTCTCACCACACTCCAATGTTAATTCCCTCCTCAGGCTGCAGGTAGAAGTTGCGAGTGTGATTCAAGCCCTGATCCTGTGGTCTCTTCAGATCTATAAAATACGGCACTCGCACTGAAAGACAGAGACAAAAAGATAACAGTCAACATGAAACTGAACGAATGTATTTCGAAGTTAAAAAGGATATTCCACAGGAAAATACAGTAAGTAGGTCAGAACTTGATTTTTTTCCCATGCGAATTGATGGGAAAAGGATAAAGTTATTGTATTTCGATTATGAAACAGCTGTTTTTTTTAATTAATACTTTTAAATCAGCAAAGATGCGATAAATTGGTCAAATGTGCCAGTAAAGACATTTATAAGATTACAAAAGATTTCCATTTAAAACAAATGCCATTTAGTTTTTTTCTATTCAAAGAATCTAGAAGAATCCATGCATCATGGTTCCCACAAAAATATAAAGCAGAACTTTTTGACAAGTGTTATTATCGTTGATAATAATAAATGCTCTTGAGCAGCAAATTAACATATTAGAATGATTTCTGAAGGATCATGTGACACTGAAGTCTGGAATAATGAATGCTGAAAATTCAGCTCACAGAAATAAATTACATTTTACAATGTGTGATCCTGGACCACAAAACCAGTCATAAGGGTCCATTTTTGGAAACTGAAAAAATTTATATTTCCATTGATGTATGGTTTGTTAGGATAGGACAATATTTGGCTGAGATACAACTATTTGAAAATCTGGAATCTGAGGGTGCAAAAAATAAAAATAAAATAATAATAATAATAATTGCAGCCTTGGTTGAGCAGAAGAGACTTCTTTCCAAAACAAACAAACAAAAAAATCTTACAGACACCAAACTTTTTATCAGTAGGTACATACAGAGGTTATACATACATTTATACATTTATTCACTTAGCTGACGCTTTTATCCAAAGCGACGTATAATTGCCACATATGTCAGAGGTCGCACACCTCTGGAGCAACTAGGGGAGCAACTAGGGGAGCAACCTCTGGAGCAACTAGGGGATAGGACAATATTTGGCTGAGATACAACTATTTGAAAATCTGGAATCTGAGGGTGCAAAAAATAAAAATAAAATAATAATAATAATAATTGCAGCCTTGGTTGAGCAGAAGAGACTTCTTTCCAAAACAAACAAACAAAAAAATCTTACAGACACCACACTTTTTATCAGTAGGTACATACAGAGGTTATACATACATTTTATACATTTATACATTTATTCACTTAGCTGACGCTTTTATCCAAAGCGACTTACAATTGCCACATATGTCAGAGGTCGCACACCTCTGGAGCAACTAGGGGTTAAGTGTCTTGCTCAGAGACACATTGGTGTCTCACAGTGGATTCGAACCCGGGTCTCTCACACCAAAGACATGTGTCTTATCCACTGCGCTAGCACCACCACTGTATAAAAGATACAGTTAAAAAAAGCTTAATTCTACTGTAATTAACAGCTCTAATCTTCACACAAAATACAAAATTGTTCTATACAATGCTTAAAAGTATGAAGCTGTTCTGTAACGTACAGTTCCGTCAGCTCCTGATGAGATTTAACTTTACATTCTCTTCAATAAAAATATTTTTTTTCACGAAATAATAAAAATGTTTATAATAACACAGAACATTCAAATTACAAATAAATTTATGCTGGTAAATTCTTCAAACTGCTGTCTGGTCTGAGAATAAACAGTCATGCAAATTTAGTTTTTGCCGCAAAAAAAAATAAAAAAAATAAAATCTGACTAACATTTAAGAACCGAAAGTGTGCCACAAGCTTTCTCAGGAGACTGATGACTTGACAAAGTTCACAGACATTTAGTCACAGGTTTCCTCTGAGTAAAGCAGACATGAGGGTGCTTACAGTCACACTTCTACACACATTTTGTCCATTATTAGCTCAGACTGCAAACAGAAGCAGAGTGTGGCGAAACACATCAGCTGACAGAAACAGTGTGACTGCTGACAATGCTAATGCTAACATCAGCCCAAAACACCACAGAACATGACTAATATCAGAGAAATAAAACAATGATGTGACAACATAGGAATTATCTGATTAACTGAGAGGAGTGTGTGAGACAGGACCTCAGCAGTAAACAGATTGGGCATTTATCTGGACTGATGGATGCAAACTGCAACTGTACATCAAACTCTGATGTTTTAAAATGTCTTATCAAATGTCACAAGGTCGAGCAGATTCTGTTCTGTGATGGACATCACTTTAACCAAAAGACATTATATTGTAATAAGGCATCAGTTCTTAAGGACACAGTAGAGATTGTTGGTCATTATATTGATCAAAAGTGACCGTAAAAACATTTACAATGTTAGATGAGCATCCAAAAAGTTTTACCAATTTTCAGATGCTACAGTGTGCAGTTACATCTCGAATACAAAAGCATGCTTGACTGAATGCGCCTAAGAGTTGTTCTGAGCATGCTGAATATTTCACAAGGGAAAATGCAGTGTAACAATCTCCTTTTATACTACATTTCCCTTGAGGCTAAATGCCCTAAGCTTGTCCTTTCACTATAGATGCAGCAGCTGAAAATTATGGAAACTGACTCGTGTTAAAGTATTAAATTAAAAAATAAGACAGCATCTAAAATAATGACAATTTACATGGCAGTTTAGCTTGAATAAACAAAATGCAAATGGAAGAATTTCTGGTCTAAATACAAAAGGTTAAACAGGTCAGGCTAGAAACTCAAAATTTAAAAACAAATAATCACTTAAACAAATACATTTCACAAAGAGAGGCCTAAATACTTGTAAAATTTAACAAAGACACAAATGTTTACAAAGACTAGACTAAATGCTTAAAGTGCTAAAACACTGAAATAAAACACTGAAATAAAACACTGACATAAATACCAAAGTTTACTAAGACTGATCAAGTCACTTGCCAAAGATAACAAAAGTATGTCCATGAAAATAATAAAAACAAAAACGTTAAAAACTCTAGACATGTCTGAATGCCAAAGTCTACAAACACTGGCATAAATATCAATGTTTGCACACAGTTTGGCTAAAATATTCCCCAGTTAAATAAAAATTGGTTGCAAATACTCACCAAAGTTTAAAAAGACTAATTTTGCTTGTATTGATGGACAGACTTTGATGATAACAGGGACTGCGATGTAGATTCCCAGCACCCAGATCAGTATCCTCCTCAGCCTCCATATCAGACCACCCCTGCAGACAGAGAGAAGGACCGGTTACATAAAACACAGATTCATTTAACACACATATAGTCAATAAAGTAATAAATAAAGCAGTATTCTGTCCTATTCAACAAGACATGCAGTGATTGGTTAAGAATGATATTCTCTCAAGTTAACTGGCTGAAACACTTCGGACAGTTGAAGCATATACTGTGGCAATATTAAATGATGTTTTTTAATAAAAATCACATAGAAGGTTTGTCATGTGTAAGTACAAGATGTGAACAAAAGTGTTTATTGGGAATGTTTTTAGACATGCTCTTCTCTTTTGAACTGAATGGTTAACAGTCCTCATAACATGGCCTGTCCTCTCTTGGTCTTGGACTGTCTCTTAGACCGTGTGCATCTTTGCGGCCAGCAGTGACCTCTAAATTGTGCCTGGGGAGTATAAAGTGTCATGATTAAAATTAGAGAGAAAGCAAGAGATCACTTAGAGGAACAAACTCACCCTGTCTGACTTACTGCCCTGAGCTCTACTGTAGGTGTGTTCCTTTCTGATTCAAAATCTGCTTTATTAAGCTTAAGTTTAATTTCCTTAAAGTGCATAAGGACTTTTTCCTACCTAACTCATGACCAGGGGATTACTTAAACACTCACACACACACAGACACATACACGTATACATATGCAAGCTCTCCCATACACAATATATTTATGTCATTTTTCAATCCATTTTTTCAATCAATTTTATCATGGTTTCCACAAACACACTAAGGAGCACAATCGTTTTCAATATTGTTTCCTTAGCACCAAATTAGCATATTACAGTGATTTCTGAAGGATCATTTGACACTGAAGACTGGAGAAATAGATGCTGAAGCCGCTTGTCCACCAGCGTCTCGATTTCTGACGCGACGTCAAAGCCCATTCATTTCCTATGGAACTACGTCAGGCAGCAAAAACGCCCCGCAAAGCATGATGGGTCGCGTCGCGTCGATTTGGTCAACAGCAGCGCGTCAAAAAAAGTATCTCGGTGGATACTTTATGCAAATGAGAGCGTCAAAACGCGGGGCAGCAGCCAATGGAAACTCGGCGGCGAGAATTTGTGTATGGCCGTTGCTATGGTTTCATATTTAACTGCCGTCTCCCCCTCTTCCAACGCAGGTACAACACATACATGACTGTAAAGAATATGAACAAAGCGTCTGTGACGTCACCCATAGACTTTCTGAAGAACGGGTTTGAAGCCGTTTATGGGGGGTATGGGCTGCGCCATCTTGGAAAATCTTGGGAAATCCTAACCCCGCCCACCTTCTGACGCAGCGCGCTTCACTCAGCTCGCTCTGCAAATTCGGTTATCTCTGTGTATATTTTAGGCAACGAAATATGTTATAAAACACCATACTAACTATTTTCGTTTTCATTAAAAGAAATCTTAAACATTATAGCCACACAAATGTGGTTCAGGCAACGCATATTGATTATATTCAACTACACATAACGTTTGCCTATTTATTAAAAAAACAAAATATAAAACACAAACCTGCCTCTTTTCATTTTAAATATAATATAAAAATATTAAACATTTTATGGTCCAGGCAATATGTGCATTTGTACTAAACAACAGATTTTGCAGTAAACAACATTACAGATCATCTTCGTTGTATTAAAATTTAAAGTGACAAAACTCAACCCAGTCTCTTTTTGTTAAATTTCAGTTTTATCAATATTAGCCATTATAAAAGTATAAGTACAAGGTATAAGAAGCTATACAAATAAAGCAAACAATTCAGTTAAACATACAAAGTCAGCGCTCTAGTCTAACCGTACATCGGTAAAACGTTAAATACCTTATAAAGTTATGAAACTTCCCCTCAGCCAAAACGATTGCCCAGGGAAAAAATTATAGATTTACGAGACCAAAAATCGCCCATTAGATATACACAAGATTAATTATATCTCATGTTTAACCACTACTGAGACGCCAGAGTCCGCGGCATTGGCGGCAAACTTTAGAAGGTCTAGCCGAGGAAAGACTGCTTCAGGCGGGGTACATGAACGCCGAGCGCCCGGCCATCGCTGGATCAACTGGATAACATTTTCATAAATCTTTAAATAAACCACAGATTTGAGCTTTAAACAACTACATTCTCGCCTGAAAACCTCTTAAAACTACATTTCATGATACAGAAACAGTAGTATTATATGTCAACTGTATTAAAAAATGGCGCTTCTTGTTGTCATTCTCCGTGGCGCTGCCTTGTCAGCTGTCAATCAAGCTGTCACTCAAAGTTAACCACACCCTTATTGTCATATATTTTATATCTAAATACGATCTAAACTAACGAGTTAGAAAAAAAATCACCCCCCTCACAGTTGTCAGGCACTCGGAAGCTATCGAAAAATACAATAAAAGTCCATGGGACCAACTTGTAAAGACATGAATTTATGCTGTGAAAACGGACATTTTAACATGGGGGCTATGGACATTTGCTCCCTTTTGGGACCTTCCCCTGGCGGATTTTCGATGTATTGCAGTTTTTCGCACTTCCGGGTAGGCTTCATTTTTCAGATCAGAATGTTGCCGCTTGGTACAACACCGCAATGCTGACCACCCGGTTCCTGATAGCGAGTCTTCGTCGTCGATCCATTGCAAAATGATAAATAAATGATAAAAAAGTATTTTTCCCTCCAAAACTTCACAAATGACGTCCGTACAATGTCCAGCCCACAAATTCCGCCCCCAAGCAGCGAAAACGTCACAGGCGTCGCGTCGGAAGTTCTCGGAACAAACATTTATCCGACGCTGGTGGACAAGCGGCTTGAGAATTCAACGGTGCAATATTACAGTTTTTACCTTGTATTTTAATAAAACGAATGCATCCTTGTTAAGCATAGGAGACTTATTTAAACAGCAGTGTGTATACTGTGTATCTTCACAGTAAATGGCAACCATAAAGGTCCAGTCATATGAAACTTCGAGAATATTCCTAAAACTATTAATAATGCAGAACTGAGAGAGAGTCAGCAAAGACAGGACATGAAGAAGACAGAGAATGTCCCAGACAGGGAGAAAGAGGAGTAAAAGCAATAATCCAGGAAGCAAGCCAAAGCTGAGCATCCGGTTTGATCCGGCTGACCCTGGTTCAGTTCCACCATGGCATCTAACATCCCTATGACCTTTCCTCTGCCTCCTTCAGAACACACATGCTCACTTTGATCGACTAGCCTAATACTGTACTTAACTACCTAAACATGAAGAACAATGTATAATGCAAACAAATTGGACCAAACTAACTAAAATATTAATTAATTGTTTTCTGTGTTATAGAAATAAGACAGGAAATTATGTAGATATAGATGATATAGAGAACTCAAACTCACATTTCAATGTGTCAGCATGCAAATAACCAATAAACCACATCTCTAACTGCACTTGTAATTTGCACTATACTTACTGCAGGCAGTTAATGCAGCAGGTGCCTGATCTTGAGTTCCCTGCATAGATAAGACTTTGTGGTCACCTGGCTTGAGTGTGTGTGTGTCCATGTGGTGAGTATGAGAATTTCTGCTTGTAAGTGAGAGTGCAAGGTAATTGTGATAAAGAAAGAGAGCTAGACTATTGTGCAACAGCAGAGCTAAATACAGCACACACAGGCTGCACTGAGACTCATTACTGTACAGTTGTTACACAAATACAGCCAAGGTGCTATTTGTGTGTGTGTGTGCATAAACTTGTTGTTGATAATATATACTTTTGTATCAAGTACAACAAGCCATTTATTTGTTTATGTGGCTGGTTAGGTTATAAGATTGTGCAGTTCAGTGTTTTTTGCAGGTACATATCTGCACAGAGCATCCGATCCAGAGCTTCAATACCTTCAGGGTAACTCTAAGTCGAGCTGATCCAATGCCATATGGGTATTGTCAGGAGACAAGACTGCACTGGGGTATAGTGTTTCTGACTAGTGCATCCAGCAGAAAGATGGGAAGAAAATTGGAATGAGAGAGAACAGGCAAAAATCTTGGCCAAACAATATTACACATAACACAATTCTTTCAGAAAAAGTAGGAAAAATCTTAATAACCACAAATTTCTGAACAGTACTGAACGCTGAGAGATGGGAAGGTTTACTCAGTTTCCAATCATGTCTTAAAGCATAACATGTATCATGAATCACTGCACTGATCCATTTTTCAGTGCTGATTGCTGTTTAACTTTGTAATTTGACAGTTCTGGATCTGTTCTATTGCACCTCCTTGGTCATTTATTTCCATTTGTGTGTGTTTGTGTGTGTCTCTGCATTTGACAGGATGCAACTCTCTAAAAATGAAAACCTCCAACACACTACACCTACACACACAAACACACTCTGAAATCACCAAGTCAAGTGCATACATCTTAAAATAGAGACGAGATCTTAAAACCTTTAAAACCACTAATGAGTTTATTCAGAATTTGCAAATTGGCAGCAGTTGTTTGACTATTATTTAGCCATTTTAGTGTAACTGTATATACCTGGCATTAACCATGCAGGAAAAGTGAGACCCTATATTCACATCTGATTCTACATGAATTAATGATTGGGTCATTTTAAGGTCAGCGTATTTGGCAAAGAACAGATGCATAATTCTGTGTATTACCAGAGGAGACAGGCAGTAAGATCTTATTGTACTCAACTATAAGCCTACTTTAGGATTAAATGAACTACACAAGAACACTGGAGTATGCAACAACAAAAGAAAACAACCTGAACAACATTTCATTCCCATTCTACAATAGTACATTATCGGATTCCAGTGACATGGACAAAAAATACGGAGACATTTTTAAATGTATCTTCTTTTGTATTCCACAGAAGAAAGAATTTCAGGTTAAGTTCTGCTAAGACTTGTTATTGACGGATCTCATGGGATTTAGATTCAAACGTATCTTTTAAGACCAAAATAAAACCAGCATATCCCCTACTCCAACCTCAAACTCAGGTCTTGAAAGTCGCAGTTAGATCACTTCCAATTGAAAACATCACAGGAAAACTTTTTTGTCTCTTCCTTTTCTTTCTGTTGGACGCCAAAGGCTTGCCTCATGTCTGCCGGCACCAGACAACAGCTCCTAAGTGGCAGATATTGGCATAGGATATGCTTTTAGAGCTCTTAGCTACAGCTGCCTGGATCAATGTCCCAAATATCCTGGTACAGCTGTACAGCCCTATCAATGACCATGATCAATTAGCGGCTTAAGCCCTGACTGCCAAAAAACATCAGGATGGAGTTAAGAACATAAAAGCTTTTTACATTATATTGCATAATGCCAACAGATTAGTAGTTAAAACACTGACAAATAATTAACTAGAAACACTAACACTGAGAAGGTTGGGGTCGGTAAGAATTTTTTTACATCTGCCATAGATCGGATATTATTCCACAAACATCAGCTTTTTTGCATCCATTTCGAGCCACTTCAAAATGTGTTTTTACAGTTAATCAGATACATATCCAATATCTGGACATCTTACCTACATTTAAACATACATTTCCATTTTCGTTGGGATTCAAAGCCCCCACAAGGTGAGGGTGACAAATGTGTCTAGAAAGATAGCTCTTCTTAATAAAAAAAAAAGTAAAAAAAAAGGACTAGATGTGAAATCAGGAAAAGGCTTACAATCAACGGTTAAACTGTGCAAAATGAAGATGATAAAGAAGAAGGAGAAGACGTAGAGAAAAGTGGAGCACTTTCAAAAACCTGCAGCTACAGCTTCATGTAATAGATTATGACAGGTCTGACGGACCGGACTCTCTAAGAGACACTGAGGTGACACTGAGAAACCCAGGTCTGGTAACACAGCTTGGGGTGGGAAGAGGACTCTAATGCTTCCTGCTTTTAACACTTCTTCTGATAACATAATACATGAAGTTATCTAATAGCTTCCCCTATTAGACATAATTAAATGTTATTCATAATGCATTTAACTTTGGTTATGTGACATATTTACAGAGGAAACTAGCTTTACAGTGGTGATTCCCCTCTTACTGAATACTTTGATTCTTGCAATAAATTAATCAAGGCCTAAATCAGAGCGTTTCTAAATATAAAGGCATCGGAAACTGAAAACAACATTTAAAATAATATTCACAAGACATTTATTAAGGAAGTATTTCCCGTTGTCTTTAGACAACAGCTGATGTGGAATTGCATGGCACACACTCTGCCCTTGCATCGAACGATGTAATAATAATGCAAATGGGATCAGATAAGGCAATTCAGACATGTGAAGGATAGGATACATGAAACTGTAGACACTGCACTCCTAAGGGTGAAAAAGAGATAGACTTCCCCACTCCATTCATCCTCCCTTTCACTCTTCTCTTCTTTCACCCGTGTCTCTGACCGCTCAGCGCAGCTCAGAAGAGCAGTTTTGACAGAGATGCCAGATTTTGTTAAGGCTCTGTTCGACCAAAGATCAGTCTCCTTCAAAGGGCCTCGGGATAGACCACCACCCACCCGGTTTAGAGCACTGCAAAACTATTATATTTAAATTATATTCAGTGTCAACAAATGGGTGGGTACCAGTTTGGTTTCAGATTCATCTAATGGAGGGAATCGAGGTATGCACGGTTTGTGAAAATTTATATGGCTGTGGAATATTCTCTGAGAAGGTGCAAACTGTGTAACATCGAAATCACAGCACACTGTTACCATGCTAACTACAGAAAATAAAAAGAAAAACTGACTGAACTAGTGGATATTAGATGACTAGTTTACCAATGTGACCTCATAGAAACTTCACTACTTTAACACACCCTTGATTTGTTTCTCAAGACAACTCAAAAAAAAAAAAAAGATTTCAGAGGATGACACCTTGTCAAGACTTCTGTTTCCTATCAAACCTGACACACTTTCCCAAGAAGAGCTAAAATAAGACACCAAATTGTCACGATTAGATGCCTCTTGGGCCTGTGTTTGATCTAGAGCTCCTGTTCCCAGAATGTAAGAACAGACCAGAACTTCAGGTTGAAATGTGCAGTGTAACTGAAATGGTTTAAAGGGAAGCAGGGGTTTATTATTTAGGCTGAAGGGTAGTCTACCCCTTTTTTAAATTGATGTCTTTAAGAACAAGGGAATGCAACTAACCAACTTATTTTAAAAGACTCCATAAAATCAAAACTGACATTTTGTGGCTTTTAGACTTTTTTTTGTCTTTAAGATTTTTAAGTTTTGTTGAAACAGAAATAGCAAGAGAGTATATACGTGCATTTAAATATGCCATCATTGTCTTCCTGGAAAAAATATTGTCAGACAAACTTCCTCTTTCCATAAACAAATGCATCAACCAGGACAGAAAACTGTGCTCATCAAGCGATTTAATGTTGTCTTTAATTTTTGATATACCAAACTTTACAGAGGATTTCAGCTAATTGAATTTCACAGATTTAGTGAATTAAAGCTAAACTGAACCTTTTAACCTTGAACCCGGCCTGCCACACAAAGGTCACTGCATCCAGACTAACCAGCGGGAGCTCCTGTGTCGGACACATGACCGGCTCGAGCACCCAATACCCCAGACCCATACAGCACCGGAGCAGAGTCTGATTACTGCGCCATCAGAGTAACATTTCAGTTCAAATGAGATGTGATGGTAGACCTTTACAGTACTGTTTCCTGCTAGTGTTTCATGCTAATTTGGCAAACAATGTATTTTATAACAGGGCATTTTCCAGGTTTGCTATACTTGTATCTTTCATAAAATAAGCTCAGTTGCTACTACTTGAAATATTTTGTAACAGTATTGTAGTTAAGAGCTGTAAGTGTTTCCACGTTCAGCTAAATCCCAATATAAATCAGATCAGAGCATATAACAGCTCAGGCCATCTTATTAAAAAGAAGTCTCATAGGCTAACCAAGGTTGTGTTTATTTGATCACAAATACAAAGAAATATTGTGAAATATTACTATTTAAAACAAGTGTTTTCTATTTTAATATATTTTCAAATCTAATTTATTCATTTGACAAAAGCTGAATTTTAGGCGGCCATTAATCCAGTATTCATTGTCACATGATCCTTCAGGAATCATTCTAATATGCTCAAGAAGCATTTCTTATTATCAATGTTACGTTTTATTTGAAACAGGAATCTTTTGTAACAATATAAATGTATTTACTGCCACTTTGATCAATTTAATGTGCCCTTGCTAAATAAAAGCAATACGTTTTTTATTACTGCTTCAAACTCTTTTGAATCATAGTGTACATTAAGCAAACATGATACACAGGTCTCTAACTGTCCTCCAGGGTCAAAAGTCACAGGAAAATACACTCTAAACCAGTCACTATTTCCATGTGCCATGGCAACCATGAAATTGAATACAATCCTGTTATCTTTAAAGCATTTTGGGGTTGCAACCCCCACCAGCTAAGAAGCACTGATCTGTGGGAAATCCTCCAATTGGCAACATGTTCTGGCAGTACATAATGTTTCTTTGCTGAGCGTGCAATGTTTAACCACCATACTGCTGGACTAGAATGTGCAACTTCCTCCCACTTTGATCTGCAGAGCAAGCCCTGGCTGAGAAGAATGACATCACTAAACATACACCTGTTTAAACTCAGCTTTGGAAAGATCAAACAAACCGGAGAAATGTCTTTGCATTTAAGGCCTAATATTGTGCCTGAAATCTGAATCATGTGCAGGGATATGCCTAGACAACAGCTGAATATGACTATTCCCACCATGCATCCTTTTACATTACAGTGATGCAATATTACATTATTTTAAACATAGCAGTAAAAACATGAACTGTATGACTCCGCTCTGCTTTGAGGAAATCTACAAAAGACATCACCTTGCTTTCACTTTCGCATTTAACCACGCATTAGAAAAATAACTCTTTGCATCGGGAGGTCCGATGGGCTCTAAATACGACTTTCTAGATTTTTCCACTCGACTAAAACAGAAATACTCTAACTGAAGCAAAAAGAGCTACTAGAAGTTGCTGATCTAGTTTGGGACAGCCTAAATGCTATTAAGAGTCTCAAGAGAGTCAAGTGGGACTGTTATTCAATCATAGAGAATAAACTATGTGGCTTCATGCCTCAAAAGAGTTTCAAGCCACTTAGACATGAAAAGAATGACAATAATGCATGCGATATCATATTAACAAGCATCAAACGGGACTGTGTGTTGAAAGAGCATCAAATGATGCTGAAAATGCATAACTTAAAAACAACACAGTGCCAGGGTTTTTAACTACAAGTCAAAGGAGAAGATATATATCTGGTGATTTATTTTTAACTATTAACTGATTTGGAACTAATGCAGAATTGTTAATCAAAGTTAATATACGGCTAGAATGTGTTTAATACTGGGTCTATACAGGTTGAAAACCCGAAGATTTCAAAAGAAGCTTTCCAGAAACTTATACTGGTAAATTTAGAGACTTAGAACATCAGTGGCACATGTGCACCAGCAGCTGTCAGTCTCACCTCCTGTAGCGTCTCCCCATCGCGGTCCCCGAGCCTCCTGGATCAGAGGCAGAGTCTGTCTTTTTGTGGCAATGCTTTAGATCGGAGCTGCCGTCCAGTAGTGTAACGTTGGCCGTGAACGAGCTGTCACGGTCTGCGCTGCCTTTTCGCTTTCGCATCACTGAAACGTGAAACAGCACAGGTAAACACACACAGATGAGACTGGAGGGATTATACTGTAGTCGAGCGCGTATCCTCGCTGAATCGAGCGGAAGAGCTGCTGAAAAAAAATCTTGCAGCCCGTGCTGGATCCGGTCGGTCAGCGAACCGCGACGATGTGTGTGATCCGGTGTTTCACCTCCCGGCAATTGTGACATTCAGCACTTTTTCTCCCTACATTGTTTTGCAGGAGTCGGATATCTGCAGAGACCAGCTGATCAGCGCAGGCTCCTCCGGCCTTCCCCTCAGCCAATCACAGGCACTCCGACGCTTCAACAGCCAATCACATAGCGCTCTGCTCCGCCAACGGCCAATCACACAGAGCCGTAGCGCCCTCTCACGTTCAGTTAAATCGTGTAGTGAAGGGTTGCCAGATCAGTGGAAGGTTCTGCTTTGTAACATGTAACGTTAATCTTTATATTTTTCTAACATCTCTGTAAGTTTGCAGCAAGTGTTAGTCCTTGAAATCTAGCTCCAGAGGGCGCTGAACACTTTTTTTTATATATATAAAATTTTAAAATGACAGAGAAATTAGAACAATTTATTTAAAGAGATCTGGCAACATTTGGCGTTTGTTCTACAGAGACTTAGTTCCGTACAGCCCAAACCTGCTCATCCTGTTATACATTGGGCCACTTAAAACATGTCAGCTTCATTGTAATTATAGACAATAGGTAGCCTTGCCACGTTTTCAACAAATAAGTCGTAGACTTCCTCTATTTCGGTGTAATTTAGAGCATGCGCTAAATATCTAATAACATGCATGGTCTATGATAGTTTAACTATCGAGCAAAACCATCGCACCTTTGCCCATATCAAAAATAAACAAACACATACTCTACATGTCAAACTAAGGGATTCAAGAAACTGTATTTTAAAAGTTTTAAATATAAATGCACATATTTGAGAAGAATTACTTCCAAAAACAGCGTCAACGTGACAGCACGATGATCACACAAAAGTTGTAGTCATGAATTCTGTATTATATGAATCATAAAACCCAACCTGTTCATTCTGATGGGATTGTAGATGTTTTGACAGGACGCGTAGACTAGTACATTTTTCCAGTGAGTTTCCTCTCACGTGACCATAGCCCAACAAGTTGAGCGTGAAGTACAACATTTTCTTGGATCAACATCCTGAACAACATCCCAATTAGCCAATCAGAATTAAGGGATACATTTTCAGGAATAATTGTTTTAGGCTTATGATCAGGATTAGGTGCTTCATCAATCTTGTTAATCATTTCACATTAATTTTTGGAATAAATTATGGGTAGTGTTAGGTTTAGGGGTAGGGATTCTGTCGGAGTACAGCCTATATATTTTTGGACAATAGCCTAATGTTGATCCAGGATCAACAAAAGATGTTAATCCAGGAACATGTCTTACTTACAAAATCACGCTGACCCAAGAAACTAAATTAATGTATATATATATATATATATATATATATATATATATATATATATAAAGCTAAATAACGGAACAAATTTTACATGTTGTATCAAATTAAACTACTACTACAATTAGATACGATTTTCAGACTTCTTACTAGGCGTAGTAGCCCAGAGTGCAGTCTGGACGATGGGGTCCTCAGCGGTTATTGGTTTATGATTAAGATGAGCTTATTGGTGTACAGATGAGTGACGATTTTACAGCTTATTGGTATAAAGAATTATGACGCTGTGAGCAGGATTGGAATGCGGAAGTAGACACTCAGATGAATACACTTTTAATATAAATTAAAAAGCGAATATAAATGTTGTGTTTTTGCATTTATTGTTGCGTATAAATGCAAAGAGTTTTGGATTACGACGAACAGAACAGAAATAAATGGTCTAATTTACAATTACTCCCTCAACGGCTGTAGACGCTACCTCAGCATTACTCGCTGGTTTTTGAAAATGACACGGCAATATAATGCGAAGTATGGTTATGTAGATAGTCATGGAGTACCTTGATTTATATATTCAAATGATATATACGTATATATATATATATATATATATATATATATATATATATATATATATATATATATATGTATGTATGTGTGTGTGTGTAACAAATTGTCACCAGTCTCTGAACGTCACCAATAACAAACTGAACATTCCCTTAGCCCCTACGAAAATTGACCATGGTTCTGCTACAAAAACTAGTTAAACTATGGTGTTTTTATAATTACAGCTCATGGTAATTAATATGCCAACAAATATTTTTACTACAATAAATCCATGGTTACTTTTTGCAAGGAAGGAACTATACAGGTTCTAAAGAACTTGCCCAAAAACACTCGTCACTTTCTGTTATTTGTTTTCTGAACTGCACTACTGAAAACCTCATTAATCCTGAATTTATTTAGTTACCCGCTTCTATATAAAAACATAATACATTTAATCACCCCTTTAAACACTTCATTGTTTATCAAAATCATTGGTAATTGAAAAATTACACCGAATTGTCACAACTAAATTAAGAATTCATTATGAGCAATGCATAGCAAATGATGTTACCATCAAATATGAGAAACCTTAAAGAATGATAGACTGATGTAAATGGCTGAAACCTGTTGTCATGCACATATTTGCCATAGCTTTTTTATTAAAACATTATTCACTGCACTTTAAATGACATCAATTAATACATTAAACCAGTTGATCTCAGTTCATCCTCTATTTCCCTTCAATGAACACACAAATGTGTTTCATGCCGCAAAAAACAACAACAAAAAAAAAACAGTCCTTGGAACCAAATCCTGTGAACAAAAGCCCACAAGATCACCACGCCGTCCTCTTCCCTGTACCCTGGTGGGTTAAACTTGAAAAGGGCTCTGCACTGCAAGCATTCCCTGATGCTGTTCATCCGTCTGAACTCGTTCTGGTAGACAGGAGGACAATTCTTCCAGTTGGCCACAATTTATAGTGTAAAGACAAAATACAGGAAAGATAATAATAATAATAATAAAAAGTTTAACAGCCTCATACTACAAAGTTCAATTGGAGAATGAGCATTAAACAGGGGGAAATCTTACTGTCTAGCCAGGCAAAGTGTGCTGCTTTCCGGAAAACTTCTTGAGTGACCACATCCCTAAACCATCTGCAAACCAGAGAAAGAGTCAAATATGCAGAGTCACCCGCTGACAAAATAACTTCCCTGAGGATTTCCAAGGGAAGCTGTTGAATCAAGGGGGAAAAAAGGATTTCTTTTTGTCTTGATTTTTTAATGTGCTTATTTTTTTAGGCATGTTTCAGGATGTATTTTGACTATAAATAACGTGCATAGTTTTGTTAATCTGCCTTATTCCTTGAAAATGGTTGCAAATGTAATACTGTGCTCTTTGCATTGGAACTTATAGAATTTTAATAGAGTTTGACATTGGAGAGGTATTTCTTTTGTAAATGGCCATCAGCTAGCAGGAGGTGATGATGATGAAGGTGATGAACACTGTACACTATGCTGTTAACATGCACTATATGCTATATGCACAGTGTTTGGTGTGCTTTTAGACTGTCTTTATTTATTTAATATGGTGCTATATCTTTAAGATAAGAGTTTTATCCTCTCATGACTCAGGTACCCCATTATGGCTGTCGCAGGTCTAAATCACATCATAAATTTCCTTACACAAGGATAGCAAAACCATTATAAGCACTAAAGACTATCTCTCACGTCATCATAACAATAATTAAAATGTGAAAGATATCTGTACAGCTTGGATAATGCATTGTAAATTGAACTTGGTAGACAATGAATGTTTGAAAACATGGATAACAGTGTGTCATACAAATATGAATGTAGAAATAATGGTAAAGGAGAAATGGAACCTGTAACAAATACAACAATAACAAAACTTATTATTAACAAACTATTAGTACTATTTATTATTACTATTATTACTAACAAATCCCCCACAACAAGTCCCTAAAACTAAATACATTTAATTGAATGCCCATATTCAGATCATGCTAATTTAAATTTTCATTATGCATACTTATATCTTGTATTTTAAAGAGTAATATAGTACATTGTCTGATCTACTCATTAGAATTAAAGTGCCCTAAAGTTTTTCGTAGTTTTTACTGTTTCTGCCAGGCACTGCAAGCTAAAACAAGTGTTGTTGTTGTTTTTTAGTGGGTACATTTAATCTAATAAAGATTATTATTATTAAAGACAGGGGAAGCTGTTGAATCAAAAACATACATAGGTTTATTTATACATGTATATAAAAGTTATTAAACATTATATAAACACTGACTACAGAAAACCTTGCTTTAAACAAACTCTATAGATTGTTGTCACAACTGCATACTCATTCTTTTATAATACCACTAATAAAATGTTAATATATACAGTACTGTGCAGAAGTATTAGGCGTGTTAGTATTTTCACATTGAAAAAAATAGTTTTAAGCCAATTATTTATATCTTTTGCTGTAGTATGTCAGTAGGATATATTGGTTTACATTTCCACACATTCATTTTGCCATTATTTGTAATAATCCAGTGAGAAATTTGTATATATTTGTATGCATGATCCACATTAGAGCTGAAACAACGAATCGATTTAATCGATAAAAATCGATTATTAAAATAGTTGTCAACTAATTTAGTCATCGATTCGTTGCTAAATAACTTTTATTTGCCGTAAGCGGCTCATTTCGTGCATATTTCAAATCTGCGGTGACCAAAGTGTGGCAGTAATGAGCCACCGGAGGTTTTACTCAGCCAGTACAGACGGAGAAGTAGCGAATAGCCAATAGCTGGCCTCGTTTTATGTCACGTGCTTCCCGAACAGCGTCTCTGCAGCATTTAGCGGGATGTGGGAGACCGGGAGTACTTTACTTTGAGCCTTCAAAAAAGAAGAGTAACCTGTAAACTCTGCACTACTGAACTGTTTAAGGGGACGTTCACATATCGCGTCTTTTGCGCGCTCAAGTTCGTTATTTCCAACACCGCACCGCATCGAGTTAAAAACATCTCAACTTTTCAGAATGCTGCAAGCGCATCGCGGGTCATGTGACAAGAACTAACCAATCAGCTTCATCCTTTCCCGTAACAATGTTAAAAGCTCAGTCAAGATGAAAGGAACAGCTGATCATAGTTGTATATGGATTTCCATTTTGAAATAAATTTAGTAGCAGAGCTACTGCAAGCGATTTTTGAGCTGCAAATCCATTTATCCTTTGCTGAAATTTCCGCGTCTTCAAGGAGAGAGCACGTCATGGTTGCTTAGCAAAGGCAGACGCCTCAGGGGCGCTTCTGCCCGAGCGCTTTGGAAAGGAGGAGAAAGCGGCGCGCCTAGCGTTTTCCACGCGTTTTTAGGCACGGTATGTGAACGGCCCCTAAGACTTTTATTTGTGCAGATTCTCCAGTACAATGTTGTTTGCAAATGTTTAGTCGTAAAAGCTGATAACATCGCTTTTTAACAGTTTAACAGTAACAAGCTTTACAAACATGTTCTGTGATCAGTTTGTCGTTTAACAGTTCAAAATTCAGTCGTGCAGCCTAATTATGACTGAATGAGAGAGGTAAATGTTTAAAGATATTTGAAATGCACTTTTTTTCTAAGTATTCACTGCTCTTTTTCACACAGCAGGTTTTTTGTGTGTGACACTTTTTTTTTTTCTGGACAACCTTCTGATGGATTTTACTTTAAATTGTGAGTTCCATTCAGGTTTCATGCCACTGGCACTTTATTCGAAGGATTGTTTACAATTTCACAGCAAAAGCTATAAAGCTGTTTCCCAGTAAATAATAAAATACAATGCACTGCAATTTTATTCTGTTTTATCCTTATTCTTCGTGAAAATATGTTCTGAAAGATTCCTTAATAAGCTTCGTTCGGGATGTTAAACTACTTTAGGAGCTCTAAGGACTGCCATGGTGAAAACATTATTTTAAATCTCCTTGTGAAATTTGCTAGAGTATGGGTCAGTGTTCTGATTGCAGAAGAGTTCGACAAAGGATTACTAACACAATAAAACAACTCCAGGTATATTTTTGATTAGGATATGACAGTGCAAAATGGTTAAAATCTCTTAAAAATCTATGCTGAAGGATAAAGACCATTTATTAATAATTTACTTGGGGAAAAAATGGAAAAAAACAAAAATATAAGCACATAAACCGATTAATCGAAAAAATAATCGACAGATTAATCGATTATCAAAATAATCGTTAGTTGCAGCCCTAATCCACATGAAGATCTTTTACATTGAATATAAATATTTCTGTCTTATATGTTGAACAAAATCCACATTAGATCGCAAACAGAAGTTATTTAAAACACTCGCTGCTGTCTGAAAATGAATTAAGATGAAATGTTTTTAAATGTCTTTGATGCTGATGTTAACTGATAGCTATATATGAAATAATCCACGGTGTTGACCAATATAGTACTTGTACATAATCCCAATTTCATATCTGAACAACTATGTAGCTGTAATAACTAAAATACCTCTGTATGTACACACATGTAATGATTAGTTCTTAATGAATGTATGTGCACAAATAACCTGCTTTGCTGGACTCTGCCTGAAGACACTGTCTTTTGAATGGTGAAGTTCCTCCCCTCAGTGGTTGAGCTCTAAAAGAACAAATGTCAAGAGGTAGGTATATTACTAGATATAGTACAGAGTAATGTTTCATGTAGCAACATTCAAACAGCTACATACATTTGCGGAGTGAAGCTGTCCAGGAGAACAGAACACCACCACCTCCTGATCATGTCATCCTGAAAAATAATAATAATAATATAGACACAATAATCATGCATGTCTGTTCAAATAACTTGACAAATGTAATGGCATACCTCTGTAAAATCAAACCTAAGAACTAAAGCCATGTACAGAGTGTACTGTTACAATCCACAAAGAACAATAAAATGAGCAATTTATAACAATTATTAACAATAATTATTCAAATTGAACGTACAATGGATAAATAAATGATCGAACATCGCATTTAATATTATAAGATATTTACACAACCACTTTTACTCACCTCATGCAATCAACGTGGAATAGCGTTATTACTCTGCTGCTGCAGTTGCCACCGTTCTGTTTATTTCAACGCAAACCGCCCCCTGCTGGCTCGGATCAAAATAAATGTCAAAGGCGGGGAAAACAAATATGGGCGGGGCGACATGTGTCGCTCCGCCTAGAAGTGTCGCCCCGCGCCATCGTCCAGACTGCACTCTGGGGTTACGGCGCTGATCCACTTGTCCGACACGGGCTATGGGCGTGGTTTTGACCAAGCGGGAAATGTTGCTTATTTAAAGCATTTGTTCAAGGAAGTGATGTGTTTTGTGGATTTCAGTCATGAATCGAATAAGAGTATGATCATTGTAGCTGCTCTGCTCTACCTCCGGAGGAAGAAGCCACGTCGTCGGCACTGGGTTCACCCTATCCGGAGTGTAGTTGTCCGGCGCGAGTGTGGGGAGTACCATCATATAAATTAGGGAATCCTGCAACAGCCACAATCAGTTTCTCCTCCATTTTGTACTCCGGACTTCATTTGCATAAAGATGGGCATCGGCCAGCTTTTTGACGCGCAGCACTTTTTCAAATGAAGCGCCGCCTTCCCGGAATGCTATGCGGGTGCGACAAAGTCGCGTGGCGTCACCCATAGGAATATAGTGGAGCGCGGCGCGACAGAAGTGTCGCACGGACAAGTGGATCAGCGCCGTACTTGTCCGACACGACTGTCGCGTGGTGTCGCGACGCCTCCCCACATTTGTACGTTGATGGGCGTTCCTCTGTTTGCCGCTATGGGCGTGGTTTAACCCTAACCATCCTAATGTTACCTGCTATCATAAATACTACTAGCATATGAACCCGTTTCTGCAGATGTACATATGCTGTCTGCTATGAATCAATTAACATTTTATTTAACACAATACAAACTCATAAAACCCACCAGGGACTCCAACGACCTCTGCCACCCTTCTCCATGCGGAACTGCGTAGCTCGTTGTCCCTATATGACAATAAAGTCGGATCATATAAATTAGGGAATCCTGCGACAGCCACAATCAGTTTCTCCTCCATTTTGTACTCTGGAACTAATATAAAGTTTCCGCGCATTTTTGAAGTAGGATGTGACCTGCGAAGAGACTTCCCTCCGTCTCCATATGCTCTACTTCTATTGGATAGACGCGCCGCGTTTGACGGACTTCATTTGCATAAAGATGGGCATCGGCCAGCTTTTTGACGCGCAGCACTTTTTCAAATAAAGCGCCGCCTTCCCGGAATGCTTTGCGGGTGCGACAAAGTCGCGTGACGTCACCCATAGGAATATAGTGGAGCGCGGCGCGACAGAAGTGTCGCACGGACAAGTGGATCAGCGCCGTTACTCTACTAGGCTGACGTTGTATGTTTTGAGTTGTATTGTCCGAAAGGTGGCAGTATATCATCACTTCTGTCTGCAGATCCACAGTGAGGCGGAGCAATAATTCCACCCATCCACTTTCACAAATTAACACACTAAACGTGTGGGGTTTAATGACAGTACTTTCACACAAGACATATCTTCTGTCTCTTTTCACATATTTAACTGTAGCTTACCTGCCTCCCTTGATTTGTTTGAATATGCCACATTTAAAATGTCAATAAAGACTGTCACATGATAAACAATAATAAGATAAACAAAAAAGGTACCAACAATTTACACTGTTTTTTTTAAAGTATTATGTACTTTTAAAGTGCCTATATGTGTCGTTTAGGGCAAAAAAAAGGTATAGAAATGTAATTTTTAGCTCTACGATAAAAGCTTGTGCCTTTTTTCTTGGTTGTGTACAGTATGATTTGGTGAAAAAAAAAAATATATATTTTGTTTGTAATATCACAAACCTTGTGGGAACCCATAGTTTAAAAAGTGTCTGAATAAATAACCTACATGCTGAATGATTTTATGATTTATAGGGTCATCTACTTTCCATTACATTACATTACATTTAGTCATTTAGCAGACGCTTTTATCCAAAGTGACTTACAAATGAGGACAGTGGAAGCAATCAAAATCAAACAAAAGACCAATGATATACAAGTGCTATAACAAGTCTCAGTTAGCTTAAACGCAGTACACATAGCAAGGGCTTTTAAATAATATAATAAATAAAAAGAAAACAGGTAGAATAGAAAAAGAATACAACAAGCTAGTGTTAAATCTTTTTTATAATTGTATAATAAATGAAAAAAAATAGATAGAATACAAATGATTAGAAAGGTAGGTAGTTGTTTTTTTTTTTTTTTTTTAAGAATAGAATTAGAATACTGAGTGCTTAAGTTAGAGGGTCAAATAAAGATGGAAGAGATGTGTTTTAAAACGATTCTTGAAGATGGCTAAGGACTCAGCTGCTCGGATTGAGTTGGGGAGGTCATTCCACCAGGAGGGAACATTTCATTTAAAAGTCTGTAAAAGTGACTTTGTGCTTCTTTGGGATGGCACAATCAAGCAACGTTCACTTGCAGAAAGCAAGCTTCTAGAAGACACATAAGTCTGAAGTAATGAATTAAGGTAAATGGGTGCAGAGCCAGTGGTGGTTTTGTAGACAAACATCAATGCCTTGAATTTTATGCGAGCAGCTATTGGTAGCCAGTGCAAATGGATAAACAGAGGTGTGACGTGTATTCTTTTCGGCTCATTAAAAATTAATCTTGCTGCCGCGTTCTGGAATAATTGTAAAGGTTTGACAGAACTGGCTGGAAGACCTGCCAAGAGAGCATTGCAATAGTCCAGCCTGGACAGAACAAGAGCATGAACAAGGAGAATGTTCTGAAAGAAAGGGCCTGATATTTTTATGTCTTATGTCTCCAATTCATTAGCTCTAATGCTTTTCTCTCCTGAAGCCATTCTTCTCATTGAGACTGTTTTAACACCCAAATTAAAAGCAGTTACTGTTGTTCATCTGAATGCTACTGTATATACTGACATGTGGGTGTATGAACCATCCACGTCCGTCAAAGCCTCTCCTCCTCCCTAGGGTCGACGTGACTCGCGAAACGTCTCTCCATATTGATGCTGACAGAATTTCTGTTGCTTTTGTGCAAACAGCAGTCAGATTGGGCTCTAAATTACACGTTAACGGTCCTCTGATCCTTTTCACATCTCCGCTCAAAGTGCAAGCCCTCTTTTAATATGTCACACGCATGAGTGTCATTTCTAAAGGCTGCTTGAGTGCATATGTGTGTGACGCACTCTCATTAATCTGTCCCATGCTGCTCTCTGCTTTATGAAGTCCTGATTGCCTGCTCATTGTTTTCTCATTCACTTGTTTGAATACCCAACCTATAATCAGAGCTGTAAAAATAAGGCATTAAAAAGGCATGCTGCCATTTTCATGGTGACACTAACAAAGTACATTTGCATACACACTGACTTTTTACTCATTTAAGCCATCAAAACTCACAATACCCATCAGAACAATCTGCAGGCTTCAGCTCTGAGTAAAACTGCATTATGGTGTTAGAATCTGAATTAAACCATGGCAAGTGAAGAGGAGGGGTTGAATGCCCTCAAATACGCACTCATCTCTCTCTGTCACTCTTTCTCTTCATCTTTTCTTATTTCTTCATTGTGCACAAAGCTAATGATAACATAGATCTCTGATTCCAGTAATTACAGTAGCTTATCAGAGGGAATATCTGGATGACAGCATGCTCCCATGATGAATAGCAGAATGGAAAGCTTGAAAACAAGCCTCAGGCATTTTGTCCAGGCTGTGCCACAGTTTCAGCATTTTCTTAATCAAACTTAAGGGTCTGTGCTCAAAAGCTGTATGGTGGAATGCTAAAATTGTGGCAAGAAAAGAAACAAGAAACTAGAAACTAGATACTAGATAAACTGACTGAAATGAAAAAGAAGTGGACAAAAAATTCTATGTTTTATATATATATATATATATATATATATATATATATATACATATATATATATATATATATATATATATATATACTAAAATGACTAAAACATTAGTGATATATTCACTTAAAGTTAATGGCTTGGAATTTATTGTCTGGATGTTACTGTAGTTCAGAGAAAAACATGTTTGCAAATGCCACTGGGTTTGATATTTTGTTATATAGTGCACTGAAAATAATTAATTTCAAATGTGATATATAAGTGTCCAAATACTTATTAGGGCCAATGTATGTAGGCCTATACATACATATTGTTCATGTAGAGTTCAAGGATGGTAAGTTTTTTATGTTTTTGAAAGTCTCTTATGCTTACTGAAGCTACAATTATTTAATCAAACATACAGTAAGAGCAGTAATATTGTGAAACGTTATTACAATAAAAAAAAATATATTTAATCTATTTTAAAATATAATTTATTCCTATGATGCAAAGCAGAATTTTCAGCAGCCATTTCTCCAGTGTCACTTGATCGTTCAAAAATCAATATGCTGATTTGGTGCTCAAAAGACGTCATCAGTGTTGAAAACAGTTGTTCTGTTTAATATTATTTAAACAGCATTTATTTGAAATATAAATGTTTTGTAATCATGTGAACGTCTCTACTGTCTTTTTTGATCAATGATATGATATAATGAACATGACATCCAGGTCTGCTCTCACTGGACACAGTATAGTATATACATTTTAATGGTGTATAGCTTGACTTCTAATAGGCCCAGATGCATCATTTCAGCCCTCTTCTCAGTTTTCAAGGCCCTTGTATCGCTTAGTTGTAGGGGCTTCTGTTAAATAAACAAATAACCAGACAATAAAATAATTACAGGATTACCTGATAGAGGGGCGAGGAACATGTGCTTCACAATGCAGAAAATGTGTCAAGCCGCCACTTCTGCAGATCATGATTCTGTTGGTGACAGAGCTGTGTGTGGGCGGTCCCTCTCAAGATACCCTCTCAGTATCACCCTAGCAACCAGCAAAGTTATGACTGATGCGCAGTGCTGATGATCTCACCTCTTTGATAAGCTTCCTAAATCTCTCTCTCTTTCTCACACACACACACACACACACACACACACACACACACACACACACACACAGAAACCCTGTCCTGTTTGAAGTTGAGTGGTCCTCCACTGTCTCCTCTGTTAAAATAACACATACACCCCTGCCGCTTGTACAAATTGAATCAGAAGTGCTTTGCGTTTAGACTCATATTCAGATGGGATGGGATCCTGGACGAGGGTGCTTGAGTATAACTATAATTGCTGGGTTTTCATTATAAAATCCTTTTATTAATACTTACCTGCCGGGCGTATGGGCGAGTAAAGTACTCTCAGCACTGGAAAAAGGACCCACAAATGGACAGTGAATGATATTAAACTACCTCACACACCCGGTTCTTTTGTTCAGTTTACTTTTGAAATGTCAGTTAAATCTACAGGCAAGCATTTTAAGATATAAAAAAATGACTCCATGCATTTGCTTTGTTTTAATGATGATATGTAAACATATTGTGATATATTGTGGTTTAAAATGTATTACAAATATATTGTAAACTAATTAATATTAAAATATAATTTGTTACATTGTTTTTTATGTATATATCTATTTTAGGATTTTTTTTAATAATTGTACAATTTCTTGGAAGTCAACGCGATACAGAAGCGAACGTCTACGCATATAACAGACACGAGGGGGCAGTGTTGACTCTTTAAAAAGTAGCCTTTTTTTCAGCACTTAAAATGTTGCTTGGCTTCTGACATTAACAGATTTCATTTCTCTAATGCCAGGAAATGCCTCTAAAATTACTTTAAAAAAAATTCCTAAAGGCAGGCCAGTTTAGTTCATAAATACAGACTGTATTTGGTTTGAGGTGTTCTGAATAGAAGGAGTGCTTTCGCATCACAGGCCTAGTAGTTTTCGATTTTTGTTTAGGTCAGAGTAGGCCACAGGAGGCTTTTTAAGTAGAAAAGATTGTGATGTCTGATATACTGATTTTGCCGTCATTTAATATTTTGCTGAACCACAGTAACTGTACAATAAGTGTGACATAAGATCTATGTAAAGAAGCTTTTCTTTCCCTCTTCTCATTTCTAAAGATCATGATCATTCTAAAGAGAACTATGGATTTTTTTCTTAAATGTATCTGTTAATTACAATCTTTTTGGATTCTTGCATTGACATCTTATAGTCACAAAGCCGGGCGATATCATATACCATCAGGCTCCAGTATGTTTTAAGGCCCTGAGATCTTTAAGAGTTTTAATTGTTCATAAACTGTACGCTGAAATTTAAGTCAAGCCAATCTATAGAGGACCAAAATGTCCTTGATTTCAAATAATCCATTATATGTTCTTGCCAGGACAAGAAAACAGTGGCATTTCTTTTTTGAACTGAATCAGTCATTCTTCGAAGGACACAGGAGTTAAGTGGCCACTTCTGAGTATAAAAACCTCATTGAATAAAACAGGTTACAGTTCAATGTCTCATACATTATAGCTCATTGCTGAAGGACCTAAAATGTAGTCTGTGAAAACAAACTAAAAAAATGAAGGACCCTTTTCCTTCTAAACAAAAGCATATACTCTTGACAGCTCCATAGAAACTGAAAAACGGCTTATAAACTCTTCAAATCTGGTGCCATTATGTACTTTAAGTTGATGTGTCAATGAACTAAACTAAAGTCTGTGAGAATATTGCTTTTATTTGTGCGTAGAATGGAAGAATTTACAGATAGCAAATATGGCATTGCAATTAAAAGACTATTTTAGATGGATATACATAACTGAAGTAACACTGCCATGAATCTGTCTGAAAGAAATCTATTGTGAAGTCAAGGTCTCTGACAAAAACCACCTGTTGACGTGCAGGGGGTCAGTTTAAATCTGTATTTATTTGCACATTTTTTTTTTTTTTTACCTTAAAGGAAGTACTTGAACAGAGGCTGTAAAGAAAGTGTAATAACACCACATTTATGAGGTATAGTGTCCAGAAAGAAATGAACTTTTGATTATAGAGTGCATCAAAGAATTCAAACAAGCAGCACTCTAATTACTCTCTAAACCATTTTTTATTTAAAATGAAGGTTCACTCAAATTACGTTTATTGCTCAGGACAGCCATTATAATAAAGCACCCTGGCGAAGTACAGAACAGCCTACAGTATATGGAGAAATCTACAAAACTATTTGTCAAAGTGAGTGTTTTGTTTAAAAATTGAAAAAAAAAAATTCAGATCATTTTTTTTAAACAAATGTATAAATTGTGCTGTGTAAGCTTTAATTACTGACACACTCCCATGACACTACTGTATTTCACATTTTGGTGACTTGGCTAATTCGTATGAATTTGTCTCATTCGTATGCTTTTGTTCAATCACCTCACCACCCACTGATGGTTAGATTCAGTTGTGGACCTTTATGCTTACCTTTTTTCTAGAAATCATGTGTTTCTGTTAGGGTTTAAAAAAATCTATTAATCGCGATTAATCACATCCACTACAAAATTTTGTGTTTACATAATATATTTGTGTACTGTGTATATTTATATGTACATATAAACAAACACACCTACATGTATATATTTAAGAAATATTTACATGTAAATATATATATATATGTGTGTTAATATTTAAATTATTATATACAAATATATTACACATATTTCTTAAATACTGTATATACATGTGTGTGTATTTATACATATATTTAAATATATACAGTACACACACACACACATTTATTTTACTTTTATTTGGGATGCGATTAATCGATTTGACAGCACTAGTTTCTGTACGAATCACATCATACAAAATTGTGCATTAATGCCTTTTTTCTGTTTTTTAACAAGGTGGAAACACTGTTAAACAGGCATTTTGCAAACATGACTCCCATTCCTGAAACCACCATAGAGTAATTTCCTCCATTCATAAATGTGCCAATCTCTGCCTTTATATGGAGTCTGGTTTTATTGTTAACTGTAAAAAAAATGTAAATGCAATTTTCATCACATAATATTTGACATTTTAATCTCCTAAGTAAGCATTTCAATGATGAATTAGCCTCCCTCTGATTTAAAAGAGAAGAATGCTTAAGCACAAGGTCGCTCCCGTAATATTTCATCCGCAAGGAACACAACACAGACATTTTTTTGAAATAAACATACTTTTTATTGGGTGACTGTTTGGCTGTTAGTACTTGGCATCGATTGAAATACAGTTGCAAATCTTTTTGGATGTGCATATGGCAAGAGCAGAGACAATGTATCCATTGACTAAAAACAACCCAGTAGGTATAGTTTGTGAGTTTACACGGTGAGTGAAAGTCCATGTCAGCTCTAGGACCGAGCAGCCATCTTAGATCTAAGTGAATGACTAGGTGACTTTCAAGCATTTAAAGCACAGAATCTAGCAAACAGTGAAATTCTTCTCAGTCCCCCCCCCCCCCCCCCCCCCAAAAAAACCCTATGAACTGGTGCATTTTCTCCTAGCTACATCCAGTTAAATAAAATAATGCTGAAAAGCCATTCAAAATCAAATTCACAGTGAATTAATAGCAAATGTCCCTCTGCAGGGAGGAGTGTCTTAATACCTCAGAAGGCATGATCAAAATCAAACTGAAAAACAAAAGAACAAAAAGATAGTGCTCTTTATGTGCTTATACAAGCATATCATAGCAATGACTACATTTTATAAAGAGGCTATACATTGTTATCATAAAAAAATAGCAAAGCTGCCAATGACCTGGTATGGTGCAAATCAAGTGAAGAACAAAAGCTAAAGTGTAAATCTGCAAAACAAGGATATTTTATTTCTAAAATTAACCCTACCAACACTCTCAAAGCAAAAAAGGTGTGCTTACTCCACAAATCTGCACGTTTGTAAAGGTGTATGTTTATGTGTGTGTGCTCTGCCCTACAAGTGCATGCACACATATCACATGTGTTGACATCACTTCCTGCTTCTACTGCCTTGCACAGCCAATGAGAGAGTGATCTCTAGTAGCTTGGGTTTTGTTATACAGCGATTATTTAAAATAGAATAAATGAACATTACCAAAAAAAAAATTCATTTGTTGGTCTCTCATGTGAATCGTGCAAAGCATATGCGGTTATTTGCAATTAACAATCACATGATCAGCAACTTCTGATTACATTGAGAAGCTTTAGCGTTTTATCCTGTGTGCATCTTGCTATTTATTTCATTTTTAATGATATTATATTGTTTGATGATATTTTATTCACAATCTGTGGTCACCCTGGCAGATGCTTGGTAGGATTTTTAGAGGGAGACTTTTGATCCATCATGTTTTTGATCCATGATCTGTGCTATTATCACAAAATTTAATTGTCCTTTGCAAGAACTATTTGGCGCTTTGTATTGCTATGCAAATTTGTGGAAAAGCAACCACATGACAGATTTTTCAAAGAACGCCATAGTTGAGTTACATGCTGCCTTTCAAATAATACAAATGTTCAGTTATCATCACCTTGATTAATACATTTCCATAGCAGCCTTATAATTTTGCAGCTGAAGCTCTGACCCACAGACTTCACATTGGCAGAATAGCATGATGGGATAAGTGGGAATAAAATGTGGAACGTCACATTGCAATACCTTTATTGCTTTCATTTTTTTTTGTTTTTCTTTTTTGTTAGTATCGCATTTGTCTCGATATCTTCCAAACCAAACTCACAACTATTGTTCTCCTCTACAGACCATGTACACAACAGTCACCACATTTCCCAAACCAAAATATACCACAAACTTCGAATTTCAAATGATAATTGCGAGTAAAGTTGTTAAGGTAAAAGGTTTTCAAGTCTTGGGATCTTTGCTGTAGTTTCTAAAAATGAAGCAAAACAAAGGCCTTTCACACAACTGCATTTGGGAACTGGAAAGTTGGGGTAATTTTGGTCTACATGGGGGTGTGGTTTGGGGTTAAGGTAAGGTTATGGTTTTGGGAATGGGATTATGGTTTAGTCTTGGAGGTTATGTTTGGGTTTGGATTAGGGTAATGTCTGAATTTAGTATCCATATGAAGGCTGGTGAGAGTGGAAGAAAGAATGTGTGCTCTTAAGGCCTGCATACACACACTGCTCATAAAGCCGCTAATGCTAAAACAACGCTAAAAATCTGTACAATATCTTTAAATACTGTATATACAGAAATAAACTTTTTCATTTGTGACATTCTCCAAAATAATCTCCTAAATAATAAAAAAAAAAGAAAAGAAAAAAAGAAATCATTGGCTTCTCTTTCTAAGGAGCAGGATTAAAGGCAACTAGCATATAGCAATGGCTATCGTTTCAAATCATGTTTCAGGTATGGCTAGCGGTTTTTCTGTCACTGCCACTTCAAACGATGATTAAGATTCACATTCAAGGATTTATGTGTTCTCATTTTGCTTAGAGCAACATACTGACCAACAATATGAAGATATGCTGAATTTTGCAACAAACAAAACGGCGCCCTCAATCTCTCTGCTGTTTAGAACTCCTTGAAATACAAAAAAGAAACAGACAAAATGTCAACATAATGAGATGTAAAAAAAAAAAACGGTTTTCCACGTAGTCCAGTAGCACTGATGGTAATTTTGTCACGGGAATCAGCACCTTTGTGATGTGTAGCTTCGTTAGGTTTCGGTACCATCCTAAATGTTTGAGATGAAGAACATACTGAGTTTCAAAACGGTCACCAGTCCAGGAAACAAAACCATCGGCTTTACCTCCTCATCATAACCTCAATGAATGAACTGGTTCTACACTGGGACTTGGAGGTAACAGACCAGAATTTAAGAGCAAAGCAGTATGTTTTGTGAGAGAACGATATTATATTTCTGCCAGAATGTGTATAGAAGACTAACATAGCTGCCTTAACCTGAACTTGTCTTGCTAAGTTATTACAGGGTGCTATTCCAAACTGCACTACTAGCAATACGCAGCTGTATTTTGGCTCTATCCATGCAGAGTTTGCATCTCTGTGCAGAAAATAGCCACTAAGACTACAAATAGACTATAATAGATGCATACAGAGAATAACAGACTGAGCCTAGATGAGTGTCGATCAGACAAAATGAACTCGACTTTGGCCAAATAGAAGACGTTTCATCTGGAGATAAGTCCAGTCGTGGACCTGGAAAATGAAGCGACCAAATAAAATAACATGAATGGCACAACTATTCAAGCAAATGTCAAACGTGGAATATTAGTTGAGACTCCAATCCTTCATCTCTCGTTCATTCTCTATTTTTAGTTTTCTCTTTCTTTTCTCTATCCTTCTACACTGCCAAACTATTTTAATCAGCATTTTGTCTTGCTTTCCAGGTAAAACATCTAAACAGCCTTTAAACAAGAAATAATGACTTTAAAATAGTCTTAATATTTTGCTTCTAAAGAATACATCTGGAATGAGCTTTTTTTGTTTATTGTTGCATGCATAAATCTAGAATTTAGCGGTTGATGTTCATAACATGAAAATAAAACCATTGGCAAATAAATGTAATTCAATATAGTACTGTTGACAAGTTTAGGGTTGGTAGATTTGTATGTTTTCAGAAGACATCTCTTATGCTCACGAAGACTGCATTTATGTGAAAAACGCCATCAAATAGCAATATTATTAAATATTAATAAAAAAAAAAATGTTTTTTACATTTTTATATTTTATCATGTAATTTATTCTTGTGAATAAGCTGAATTCAGCAGCCACTACACCAGTCTTTCATCATGTCACATGATTCTTCAGAAATCTTTTGAATATGCTATTTTGCTGCTTAAGACACATTTATTATTTTTATCCATTTTGAAAACAGTTGTGCAGCTGATGAAAGTTTGTTTGCATTTGCTTGAAATATGAATCTTTTCTGACTACTTTTAATCATTTGAAAGCGTTCTTGCTAATTACATGTATTAGTTTTTCAGAAAAAAAAATTCTAAAAACAAGTTCTGTCTTCCTTTAAGAATGTCTGGATATTTTCACTGGAAAACATAACTAAAATGCTGAGTTTCTGCAGTGTGTGGTTTACTCATCCCTCATCTTCCTCTACTGACTAAGGAAATCGATGCTAGCTTTGACACTGCGAGAGGTTGCCACATCGACAGCCATGGCTCTTATCTCAGTGTCTCCGAACTGCATGAGCGTCTGGATCTCTCTTCGTGCTGCTGGACTCTCAGTGCCGCTCACATCCAGCTTCAGTGTACCACACTTCCTCACGCCTGGGTCCGTGATGAAGCTGACCGACTCTTTTTCTGAGCAGTATACGTGAATGACGATCACCTGCTGTGACGGCTTCGCCGGTGTGTAGCTACGCTTTACCGTTTCTCCCAGTGCCACTGACTGATCGGTGGAGATGAACGTATCGAAGACGTCGGTGCACCAGCGTGTACCTTCCTTTACAAGCATCTTCTCCGGCGGGTGCTTCCCCTCTATGAAACGGTTCAGGACACCCACACCATAGGTGAGCGGAGAGCGGCGCACCTTTATGATGCTGGGATCCAGACCGAATAGCACTGCCCCTTTGAGGATGGTCAAGCCCACATCATGCGGTATAATAATTCGGCTGCGGCCCTGAAGCATATTCTGAACGGCCTGCTGCAGCAGCGGAGACTCTGCGAATCCTCCCACCAGGAAAAGGAACTTGATGTTTGTCACCTCTGGCCTTTCAAATAACTCAGCTGGAGAACATATAGAAGAATGAAAGCAGAGAGAGAAAGAGAAATGGGATTTTGAAACGTAAATGGCATTAGTCTGTCACAAAACAATTTGAGTTTACTAGCATTGGTGTCCCTGCTTGTAGTTTTTGTTTGAACAGATACAGATCACAGCTGGGCTCGACCAACATAAGAGCCGAGGGACTGAGTTCTGACCCAGTTCTGTGCGAGTATTTTGGGCAGATGGTCGAGAGTCCTCTGACTGGGCCAACGCTTGCCCTAATTGTGTCTCCCAATGGCTCATTAGTTTATACAGCTGTACACATTCTACTAAAGCCTGGAATACACTTTTGCCTTGATTTTTGCCCAATTTGCAGTCTGTAGGAGTTGGCACTAGTAGTCTGAATACTGGGCAGATAAAGGGTAGTCAGCGGACAGATTTCACAGAAAATCACATAGTATATGATGGGCACACATGAATTTAGGCCATTTTTTAATCTTGAGACTAAGATTCCATGTTTGATATTCTGGGATACCATACTATACCAATAAAATGTAATATAAATATTAGATGGGGAAACATGGGAAACTGAAATAAACAAAATAAATGCTAATTCAAAATATTGTTAAAATGTTGTTTTACTATGTCATGTTGCTGTTATGTTATGAGATTGGTATGTTGAAAGATTATGTAACTTAACTACTGTTATACAGCCTATGAACAAAATAAATAAAAGTATTCAAAAGAATATGAGTCACAATTTAGCCTAACCATACTTTTAGTGTGCAGTCTTGAATGTCTGTAAGAGAAAGATGGGAATTTATATTAGGAATACATATTCTTCTGCACCCTTAGTATGGTTTTAATCCTTTTTGCTAATCTTCCAATTAAGTATTGTTGCCATTTTATCTGATATACAAAGAAACTTAATAAACCATGTCTGATTCTAAATAATTGAAACCTTTTATTAAATACATACATGTCTCAATGGGATAAATGGCCCTTGTATCAAGAACAAATGACTTTCCATTAACACCCAAATCCAGACAAAGGACACTCACATCTCACTAAAAACTCCAGAAATCAATATAATATTATTGTTCCAGTAAAACGTTGCAATTACTCACTCAGGTGCTGTATAATGTGGTCTATAGTTGGTTTGAACAGTGCATTCATTGCATCTGGGCTCATCCTCAGCATGCCTTGTGAAGACCACTTCACAAATTCAGCACTGCAGAAGACAAATGAAAACAGAGAGAGTGAGAGTTAGAGACAGACATTAATAACAGATTATCCTCACTTGGCCTCAGTGCAGGTTAAAAGGTTTCTTCACATATGGAAGACTACTGAGAAGCTTGACATTATTGAGTTTACATGATTAGGTTTTACACTGCTTTAAAAGTCAGCCCATGTGTGCTAATAGCTGTGGTTTCCAGTAAACAGACGTGCTCAGAGATGCCTGACTTGCAGGCTTGTTGGAAAAACTGTCCCCTGTGAGACATAAGAGCTCAAAATCCATAAAATGCAAGTTAGAGTAGTCTTACTCGTGACTCGCAAATGATTATCTCATTACTGTGTTAGGAAAGAATACAAAATTGAACCATTAAACAATGCAAATAATATAACAGGCTTGCATTTTTTGAAATAATAAAAAGAAAAAACTAGATCATTTTGCCTCACTTTTGTCATATCTGATACTTTTGTTATCTTAACTATCTTAACTAGTTTTGGATGACTGGTACTTTAAGTAGTTTTCTGAGAAATGTCTCGTTTTGCTGCAATGCTAAGAAAATTGTTATCTGTCAGTGCTACTGGGTGAAAATGACATAAATTAATATTCATGACAAGCTGATAACAGTTCATAATGTGCCCCATCTCTCCCCTTTTTAGATTGTACCTATGCCCCTTGATTATGAGTGCGTTTAACACATAGTCAGCAATCACACACACAAACAAACATGGTATTCATTTAGCTGACTTGGCCATCTTTATACAGGGCCTGATGGCTTATTGAATGGCTGTGTGTATGGTATTGACAGCAGTCATGAATAGACAGATTAACTCTCCAGGGGCTGTAGGTCACACATGCCTGACCTCAAAAGAGGCAGACAACAATTACCGCAGAGGTGGAGAGTCAGCAGGACTCACAACAGTCACCAGTTTATTACTATAGAGAAAAGAATCAAATCCTGATCTACAGTATGCATAATACTATACATTTGATTATTAATATGTAACAAAATTGTATATAAATAAATAAATTATATTTATATATATTTTTTTTTTTATATATTTCATTTAGTCATTTATCAGACATAAGCGACTTTCAAATGAGGACAACAGAAGCAATCAATTGTAGTATTAAAATAATTAAAAACAGATCCAAAACTGAAAGCTAAAACTTTATAAATACTACCTATACACATTTTACACAATAACATCTGACTTAAAGAAAAAAACTCAAGTGCGTGTGTGTGAACATGTAATTTACCACAGTTTAAAGTGTTGGAAAAGCTTGAAAATGCACCTTGAAAGTGCTTGGAAAGTGCTTGAATTTGAATTTAGAAAAGGTGTAAGAACCCAAACACCTCAAAATAACAAACCACAAAACAATGCACTACACTCCACTGTGCAGAGCACGAGCGCTTCTCTGCTGTCTTCATATGTGGAAAACAGGAAGCTTCCGATAGCACATGAAGTCGTGACTATAAGCACATTGCATTCTTTTCTGTTAAAACAACAGGGAACAGTGGTTTGTTAATGTTGGTGCTTAGCCTAAATCATTTTATTGGGAGCGTTTATGTGAGCGCTGCTGCAGTCTTCAGCCCACCCCAAATGCTCTTATTGGATGATGCCTATCCCAAGCCATTACTGATCAACATCCTACCCCTCCTGTGACCCATTGTTTGTCTGTATGGGAATTCAGAGCAAGTGAGCAACGGACTTTCAAAATAATAATATTAATAATTAGAAAAAAAACTGTGTTAATGTGCAATAAAATAATTGACGCCATTAATTAATGCGTTAACTTGCCCAGCCCCAATATAAATATATATATATATATATACATATATATATAAATATATTATAGTATATAATGAAAATATTTATTACAATGGAACATATATTATTTATTAACATTTTATCCAATATAAATTCGAATTATCTGTTTACATAATGTGTGTGTGTGTGTGTACGGTGTATATATATATATATTTAAGAAATACATTTAATATATATTTATATATAATAGAAATCATATATAAATGTCACTTATTTTGGAAGTGATTAATCATGATTATTTGATTTTAAATATATAAGGATTTTTTTTTACTTTTAAACACAAAATAAAAATATATTATAATATTATAAAAAATATTAAATATATATATATATATAAATATATATAAATATAAACATATGATGTTAATTAATATTCATATTAACATTCATATTTTAATTAATATTATGAAAATGTCAAACAGAAATGCATTGTGATTATATATATATATATATATATTTATGTACTGTATATCTATACATTAGAAAAAACCCAGCTTTGACATTTTAATTTGAACTCTTTTTCTATTCCAAAAGGAAAATAAAAAAATCTTAAATTTTTCAAGCAACACAAAGGAGGGCAGATAATGACAAAACCGCCAGTTTGAAGCAAATAATCTGGGGAAGGTGCAGCTCAACGGGTGACGTTGTAGACACTCACTTGCTCTTCTTCAGCGCATGCTCTACGCTGTGTCCTCTGAATTTCTTGTAGTAGTCGATGAAAGAGAAGGGCAGGTTAATATTCAATGGATTGCTTCGGTCAGGAGCTGCAGCTCTCTTACGAGATTCAAACGCAATCATCAGATCCACCCAGGCAGCCGGACGCTTGACCTTAAACTGGTCAATGAAATCCTGTCCGAATATCTTACACAGGAGCTTCTCAAATTCATAATCTATACCGATAGACCCATACGGGCCTCCTGCAGAGAAGATGCAAAGAAAAAGATGATCTCAGATTCTTAGAAATAATGACGTTTCAGAATAACAGACCATTATTTACAGGAAATAAAAGCTTTGAGCAAAATGTTAATCGTGAGTTACAGGTCATAAGGGTTATGTCTTGTACCTGAGGCTTTGTAAAGCTCCTTCAAGTGCCCTTCCGGCATCCGAATCTGATGCACAGTAAGATCCACCGTCCCTCCTCCACAATCCACCACTACATAACGGTCACCTAGACAGCAGCAGATACAGCATTAGAGGGTCACCAGCAAAAAACAATTTCATCAGGATGGATTTAAATCTCATCTGGTGACATTTTACACTCTTTCAGGAACTCTCTGCAGTTGTGACTGAGTGCTTTTGCAAGGTGTCAGGGGAACGGTGACCTACATTCAGGGTTCACTGTCTGGTAACTCAAGTAGAAGCCTTTGGAATTAAAGTTTTATGTAGGTTCTGTAAAATATTCATAAACTTTATAAGATTATTTAAAGAGACAGTTCACCCGAAAATGGGGGGGGGGGGGGGGATTACTCTTTCATGATGTTTTTTCTTAAAAAAAAAATAAAAAAAGGCATAATGAATTTGAATTTAAATTATCTTCATTTGTATTCGACAGAAAAAAAATCGTACAGGTTTTGAACAATAATTATTTTTTTTTGTGAACTGCTTCTTTAACATTGAAAACACTGAACATTTAATGCAATTTGAATGATTTTTGAAAAACATTATTTTGCGTGAGGGTTATTCCAGCAGTGGTGAATAGGCAACCTGTGCTGATGCAATACTAATGGTTGAGCAGCTGCTAATTCAGACAGCAGAATAAGGGCAGGAATTTCACACTAATTTCACACTCGCGTCTTCTTATCCTCTCAGCAAGGGTGCATCTAGTCTCAGTAGCATTCAAGGACCAGCCAAAGTGTGTTTGCTGACTGTCCAATGCATAACGGTCACAAAAATCACAAGTTCTAATCTGATTGACTGTGAAATAATCAGTACTTTGATCATAATTAGGTAATAAACTATAAAAATACAATGATAAAAACCAGTTAATTTATTAACTGTAAGTTCCCTTAATGCTAACAATGTAAGTTCATGTAAGTTCTCCTAATTGTGAACAACTGTATTCGATCTAATGGGACATTTAAAGTAATTTTAAAATATTACTGTCATCTTATCATTTACAGTGAAAAAAACAAAAACAAAACAACAGGAAATTCATAGAATTGTGTGATACATGACATCTGATAAATGATAAATGTTTCTTCCGAGTTTTTTCTTATCAGTAATGCACATTTAGAGACATCTTATGTTGTTAAATTATGTTTATTGTCATCATGATGGTGTTTTGTATTTGTGTGTGTGACACTATGCACCTTTTATATATGTATATACCTCAGCTTGTGGAAAAGATACTTGTGATGAACTTTGATTAAACATTCGATTTTCTCTTTACCACCTATGTTTTTAAGGTGGTGGTCAGTTTGTTATAAACAAAAAAAACTGATGTATTATTTCAGTTCATGAAATACTAGAAAAAAAGAAAAAGAAAAAAAAAATTCTGTGCATCTAAAGACAGGCTAATATTCTAAACATGGTGTCTGTAACACATTCCCACACTGCTTTCTTTGTACAACTGAGATGAGACTAGTGTGCATCCTTCCTAAGAGCTTCAGATTTGAGGGTTTCTTAACTTATGACAGCAGCATTAGAAACAGCAGGAGCAAAATACTACAAGAAGAAAAAAAAATGTGTGAGAAGACAGACTCTACCTTCAGTGAGTTCAGACCAGAGCTCTCCTATGACATTCTCCACCACAAAGGTGCGGCTCTGTCGGTTACGGCGCACATGCTCCTTGGCTGGTTATTGACAGAGAGAGACAGGAAGTGTGTGTGAGAGGGAAGGCAGCGTGAAGCTGTTTTTGTGTGTGTGTGTGTGTATGTGACAGTTCTATTGGCAAGGCGACAGAATAAGAAAGGAATATGGCATGGATGTGCTTTCTTTAAGCAGGAGGATGCTGCCAAAAAAAAAAAAAATCTTCTGAAGGAATGCAAGACTTCTTTAAGTTCAGCATACATGATATTAAAATTCTGGTTAAAACTGATGAGCTCATAATTATTTTCACGTTATGCTGAAAAAAAAAACTAACACTAAAAAGTAACTTTAAACGCTAAAAATAAATATAGGCATCAACATTATAATTTACAGTATGAGCATGTATATGTATTGCTATATTTGCTACATTTACATTTAACAGTGTTCTTAACTTATGTCAAAGAGTAACTTTAAAAGGGTGTTAGATGATAGTAAAGCAACAATATTAACTAATATCATTAAACAATAAAATGACTAATATTGGAAATAACTGATATGGTAGTAATATATATTGTAAATGTTCAAACATGCAACTGTCCTCTATATGGGGGAAAATATTTTTGCACATTTTTCCTGTAATACAGACACTGTTAATCAAATGAAATGAAATAACCTGCAGTAGATTATCTGAAATAAATTAAATATTCAGTACATCTTTCCACAATTACTTCCTCTCTTTTTCACTTTCTTGAACTTCCTGACTGCAAGTGGAATGTAAAGTCTCTGTTCATTCACTGTGGAGGGGAGATTGTCCTGGTCTGATGACATCAGAGGATAATGGCCATCCTGGCAGTTGTAAACATTCCCAAACAGGAAGTGTAACCTCTAAGGAAGAGTGAACGCATGGAGACTGAGATTTCCTCCAACATACAGAAAACAATGAAATGGATCAGCAGGCATGTTTTCAGTACATGACAGCTTCTGATGGGGCGTGGGAGACAAAATCTCAGCCTAACAGTGTTTTAACCAAACAACAGACCCTCATCTGAAATTCTTGAACCACCCTGATAGCAAATTCTCAATTTATTAGCTGCATTCACAAGGAAACACAGGCTATTTTAGATTATCTAAATATCAAAGCAGTGAAAACTACATTTGTGGATTCAATAAGAGATAGTTTGGGGGAACATCATTTAGTTCAGATGAATATTGATTAGTCATTGATTCCTAAATGATATACACTCGTCCTAAAAATATACACTACTGTTCAAAAGTCTGGGTTCAGCAAATTCTTTTGGTGAAAAAGAAATTAATACTTTTTTTGAGAAAGAATACACCAATTTGATTAAAAAAAAAAAAAAAAAAGTAGACAAAATCCAAAAAATAATTACGATTACCACAAAACCATTAAAACATAACTGTTTACATCATTGATATGTTTCTTGAGCACCAAATCAGCATATCAGATTTCTGAAGAATCATGTGACATTGAAAGACTGGAGAAATGATGCTGAAAATTCAGCTTTGTATCACAGGAATACATTTTTACATTTATTTGAATAAATTTTAAATACAATCAAATAGATAATTGTTTTCCTAGACTTTCAGTTGCTTTGGATAAAAGCATTCATTCATGTTTCATATAAATGCAGCCTTGGTGAACATAAGAGACTACCTTCAAGAACATTTAGCAATATTACAGAATTGTTTTGAACATCCTTAATAAATGAAAGAACAGATGCAGATGCTCAATCATTTCTGAGAGGCATCCCTCAGAGGAGACGTTGTTATCTCTGTATCTCCTGTTGGTCTCTGATGCCCTGTACAGAGAGAGTAGATCTATGGCTGTCAGACAGATGGCCCCTCTGTGCTGCTCACAATGGGTCGCCACACACAATTGCTTCTTGTCTCAGGCTCTTACCACCAAGTAAATTGAACCACGTTTTCAATGCTCAGCATTGAATATCAAATATACAGGCTATCAGAGCTAGAATACTACTGCTGCTAAAATAATCAATACACTACTCCTTTTGTCCTTCATCCATTCTTTTCTCCCTCTCTCTATCTATAGAACAGCATATGCAGAGAGGTCAAATGCAATCTCAGACTTCCTTTCAGTGCATCATGATCCTTCATATTTCACTGCATCATAACTTTAAATTTTGCTGTTATTTTCAACTTAAAAGCACAAAAACCATCTGATCAAATTCATATTCTGTCACTCCTTTTCTGCACATGCAGAGTATTAGTTATAGATGTGCTTGCTGATGACTATAGAGCTGCTGATGTCATCAGACTGAGGTCACTGATGTCACACGAAGGTCATTGCATTTACACTAATGTAGTTTGTTATAGGAATGATAGTTGTGCTTTAGCTGTCTCAGACACATAATGGGCCAAATTACATTCTTATTATACTTAGATCTGGACAAAAAATAATCTGGGATTCTTAAATGATGACATCAGCCAATAATAATTAACATTTGAACAAATGTGGTTAAGAAACATTGTCAACATTTTTGGGTATAATTGAAATCGTTTTCTTTTCAAGGGAATGCAAGGCATGACCTCAAACAATTACATGATAATGAATAAATATGCATGCAAACGTAGTAAGAGAGAGGGAGGGAGAAATTTATGAGGCAGGGGGATTGTGAATTTGCCAAAGCTGTTTCTCATGCTGGCATCACCATTCAGCTGTGCTCCAAATGGCCGTTACCTTCTGAACAGATATCTTTTATATATAAAGCTCACTGTGCAAGTGCATGCGCTGTCAGTTTGTAATAAGGACACGAGCAGGACAATGGAGGTGAACTGGAATGGACTGGAAGACAGAGAGAGTGGTTCTGTGTTCCCGTGAGAGTGGCAGAAATACAGCAGAAAATGCTCTGCCTCTATACAAACACATTTATGACTGAATTTGATGCAATTACATTTTACTTCGGTGTGTGACAAAAACTGGCAAGGCATACCATATCATGGATGTGTTCACAGTGTATTTACTGTGGAATGTACAGTAATACACTGTAGGCTTTCTTCAACTATGGGCACTTCTGAGCCCACGCCTATATATATACATACATATATATATATATATATATATATATATATATGTGTGTATGTGTGTATATATATACATATACAGTACTGTATATATATATATACAGTTTGGACACCTTCTCATTCAAAGAGTTTTCTTTATTTTCATGACTATGAAAATTGTAGAGTCACACTGAAGGCATCAAGGGCTATTTGACCAAGAAGGAGAGTGATGGGGTGCTGCGCCAGATGACCTGGCCTCCACAGTCACCGGACCTGAACCCAATCGAGATGGTTTAGGGGTGAGCTGGACCGCAGACAGAAGGCAAAAGGGCCAACAAGTGCTAAGCATCTCTCGGGGAACTCCTTCAAGACTGTTGGAAGACCATTTCAGGTGACTACCTCTTGAAGCTCATCAAGAGAATGCCAAGAGTGTGCAAAGCAGTAATTAAAGCAAAAGGTGGCTACTTTGAAGAACCTAGACATATTTACAGTTGTTTCACACTTTTTTGTTATGTATATAATTCCATATATAATTCCACATGTGTTAATTCATAGTTTTGATGCCTTCAGTGTGAATCTACAATTTTCATAGTCATGAATAAAGAAAATTCTTTGAATGAGAAGGTGTGTCCAAACTTTTGGTCTGTACTGTATATATATATATATATATATATATATATATATATAAAATAAATAAATAATAGAGTTAAAATGCAAACATCAACCTCAGGGAAAGTAAAGGTGTCCATAGTTGAAATACCACTATGATCATGCATGGTAGCAAATATACTATGGTTCAAAAGGTTGGGACCTTCAAGATTACATGTAATTTTTGTAAGAAATTTCTTATGCTCACCAAGGCTGCATTCATTTTTATTCATAAAAAAATCTTTGATACAAATTTATTTGAAATAGAAATCTTTTGCAACATTATACATCTTTACTATTACTTTTAATCAGTTTAATGCATGGTTGCTGAATAAATGTATTAATATCGTTTTAAAAAATGATTGAAACTGTTGAACAGTAATATATATGCAATATATTTTCATATACGCAAGCAAAAACTTGATTAGGAAAGGGAAAATACATGTCTTTACTTGTCCTTACTGAATAAAAGTTTAATCTTCTCTAAAAGAAAAGTTAGGAAAGAGCAGATATATTAGACATCTAAAATGATCTTAAATTAAAAGCTATTTATCTCTTCCTCCCTCCCTCCCTCTCTCTCTCCCACTGTTTTCTGCATGCATCATCACCTTCTCTCCCTCACTGCAGTGATTGTTTAATAGACATGTTGGACTGTCCTGCAGCTCTAGTTTAGGAGTAATCCTCATTTCAGTGCTAGTTTAATCTGTTAGGATTGATTTCTATTTCAGTTTACAGCGTTGTTATTCTGATATAACCTCTCCTTTAAGAAGGAGTGGATATTGTGAAAAAAATAAAAAATAAATTAGTAGTTTTATACTGAAGAATGAGAAAAACATCTTTACAGTTCACTACTTTGCTATACATGGTAAAACATTTTTGCTAGACTGGTCTTATCATCTTTCTCACACTCGCTCTCAAAAAAAAAACCCTACAATTTAAGCATTTTTTAAGCACAAACATTTAAGTACAACAAGTGCAACAATATGAGTGTGATTTGGTTTATCCTCACAGCAGTATGCTTGTGGTGCAACTGTATCATTGTAAAAGACAGTATGGGTGGCTTACCCTGGGTCATTCCCGCCCCAACATTCTCAGTTGGGCTGTAACCATTCAGGGATGTTTTGTTGCCCAAATCCACCATTTGGTGGAGACGAAGCTTTCTGCAGTAAATGGATGCAGCCTCTGGTTCCAGAGCAATGATCAGCTGATCAGGGTTGTCACGAGAAACCAGACCAGCCTAGATGAGCACAGAGGCAAGACATTAAACAAAGTTTGAAACCCAGGCCCATCTTGACTTATATTGTACATAAAACATACAAATGATTACAAAAAAAGAAAGCTAATATGAACATTTATTCCTAGTAAACGTTAAAACTCCAAAAAAAAAATTCAACTTAAAATATGAAAAAATCTAAACGTGAATGGAAAGTTGTTAATTAATTAAACTAACATTGTATACATATTTTCTAATAAAATTATTTTAGACCATTTTGGCTAAGTATAATAAGGGCTGACATCTATATTTTTTCACTATTTTCTTACATTTCATCTTTTAATTCATTTACATTAATATATAAACAAAAAGCATGTAAATAAATAAATAGATAAATACTGTAGGACATTGCTTGAAGTGAACAACATATAAACCTATAACAGCTATTGCAGCACAACCCTAAACATCCCAACCTGAATAATAACTCACTTGCTGGGTAAAAGCATGTTTAAATGATACAAATGGCTGGTCATACAGTATATATCAAGATCATTTTACCTCACTTCAAATATAAGGAAGTGTAAAAATATAAAAGAAACACCACACACATGCTGTGCTGAGTGACACGGTTTGCTCTGAGTGCGCTGCAGGATTCAGGGAGTTAAGGGGCGACAGTGTGAGCAAAACACAGAGAGCGAGAGACAGAGGAGAGGGAATGCAGTGTCCTTTCTTTCTGTTCTCCTGATCCTGCAGATGGGAGAGCTGAGTCACTGCATGCACAAACACACACACACACACACACACACACTCCTAAGACAAGCTTTGCAGGAATTCCCACTGCAGTTGTCAGGTGTTGCAGACTCCCCTTTCTTCTCCGCCCTTTCTCCTGCTGTTCTTTCTGATTTCTCGCTGGGTATCGGCTCATTTTGTTTTTGCTTTGGATTGAGCTGAAAGAAGCTGAGGCCACACCCTGCTCTTCCTCCCTTTCTTCAGCGTGAGAGCATTCATCCTTCTGCCCACTACTGTGCTATGATTATTATAATTTGAATGCACATTATTAAAGGTAACTAATGTCTTTTCAGTGTTTAAATAATACATTACATAATTACGTTTAACCTAAGTATGTTTTATATATTGTATACATGGAATAAGCAGCAATAATAGCTTAATAGTATTTTGATTCATTTTTTAATCAAGGTTTTGTCTCATTTCTCTTTCTGTTTGACTTGCCTACTGCCTTCATTTACACCTGCACACACCTCTTCCATCCAATAGATAACATTAAAGCATTTCTTAATTGTTAACCAACCACTGCGCTAAGACTTTGCTAGTTAATAATATTCAGTGACATGTGATATTAATATCTGGTATAAATAGCTATCGGCCAAGCCACTTGTAATCAGTTCACCCGTGACTGATGTTAATGAGATACTTATGGCGTTATTTCCCTGTCAAAAGTACATTAATATAATGCGCGAGCGTGAATCTCTCTGCTCGCGCGGGGAATATAATGTGCGGAGCACGAATCTCTCTGCTCGAGCGCAGGAACTGGGCGCGCGCTCTCAGATACACGTCGCTCTTGTAAGAATTTTCTCTGGGCTCGCTAAGAGAGTATGCCTGCACTTAAAACGTGTTCAGTGCAATTGCGAATCTCTTCTCTTCACTTAAAGTAAGCGTGTATGTGCTTAGACTGCGTCCCGTGGGTTCGCGCATGGCCAAGTACTCTTCTCTTCAATTTCTTTCTTTTTGCTCTTGGCATAAACGCTGTCAAAACGGCAACAACCAATCAGAAATAGGCTTCAACGACTGACCAATAAAAAAAACGCGACATCGTACATGGAATCTTATCGGTTGATATTGAACCACACATGGAACACATGGAATAAGTTCACTGAAGTTCAATCAAGATGATACATTTGACATATTTAACATCAAAACAAATAAAACTGGTTACCTGAGATAGTTGATTCGGCGGATCCATCTCGGCTCGTCTTGATTGAACATCATGTTATGATTGATGATCAGCTGACTTTCTCAGACCACATTGCTAAAACTGTCTGATCCTGCAGATTTGCTTTATTCAACATCAAGAAGATCAAGCTCTTCCTTTCAGAACATGCTGCACAACTCCTTGTTCAAGCTCTTGTTCTGTCCAGGCTGGACTATTGCAATGCTCTCTTGGCAGGTCTTCCAACCAGTTCTATAAAACCTTTACAATTAAACGCTTTGGCAGGTGAATTCTCTCTGCTGCCTTCTGGGCGTCGTTACGCGCTCCCGGTATGTAAGACGAATCGCCATTCTAAATCTTTCATTCCTTATGCGATCAAACTTTTAAATTCCGCATAGAGCTCCTTGAGAAGGGAAAAATTGCACATGCTGATGAATACTGTGTACTGTTGTACGTTATGTGTGCGTGTGTGTGATAGACTGATGGACTTTGTTACGTGTGTGAGTAATCCGTGTGATTTGTATTATTTATTGTTATTTACATGCTGCTCTTAATCAATTGCCCCTTGTGGGATCAATAAAGTTGATTGATTGATTGATTGATCCAGAACGCGGCAGCAAGATTAATTTTTAATGAGCCAAAAATAATACATGTAACACCTCTGTTTATCAATTTGCACTAGCTTCCAGTAGCTGCTCGCATAAAATTCAAGGCATTGATGTTTGCCTACAAAACCACCACTGGCTCTGCACCCATTTACCTAAATTTGTTCCTTCAGACTTATGTGCCCTCTAGAAGCTTACATTCTGCAAGTGAACGTCACTTGATTGTGCCATCCCAAAGAAGCACAGTCACTTTTATGGACTTTTATGTTCCCTCCTGGTGGAATGACCTCCCCAAGTCAATCCGAGCAGCTGAGTCCTTAGCCATCTTCAAGAATCGGCTTAAAACCCATCTTTTCTATCTTTATTTGACCCTCTAACACTCACTATTCTAATTATATTAAAAACAAAAAATCTAACTACTTTGTCTAATATTTTTGTATTCTATTTTCTTTTCATTTATTATGCAATTGTGTGTGTGTATATGTATGTGTATGTGTATGTATATATGTATATATATATATATATATATATATGTGTGTGTGTGTGTGTGTGTGTGTGTGTGTGTATAAAGATCTCTAACACAAGCTTGCTCTATTCTTTTTTTTTATTCTATCGGTTTTCTTTTTATTTATTATATTATTTAAAAGCCCATGCTTCGTGTACTGTGTTCACCTAACTGAGACTTGTTATAGCACTTATATTATATTTGCTCTTTTTGTTGTTTTTGATTGCTTCCACTGTCCTCATTTGTAAGTCGCGTCTGATAAATGAATAAATGTAAATGTAATGTTCCATGTGCGATTCAATATCAACCAATAAGATTCCATGTACGATGTAGCGTTTTCATTGGTCAGTCGTTGAAGCCTATTTCTGATTGGTTGTTGCCGTTTTGACAGCGTTTATAGAGGGTTTTCACCTACGTCACGATTTGGTCAGTTACCCGGATGCGCGGCCATATTGGAGGTACTCGGATGTAAACAACGGCATGGATTGCACTGTTTATGTACTACTGAACACATTGTTACACTAATTTCTGAAGTCTAAACCACGGGAACAACACATGGAAGCTGCAAAATCATATAGAGAAGGACTTAAAGCAGGAAAGAGCTCAACATTTTGACAAACTTAAGGTAATATGTGGTAAAGATCTGAACGAGCTAGCTTCTCTAACTAGTCCTTACTTTTATTTCATATCCCGACATTGACTAACTTACGTTCAGATTGTCAGTCCAAAAAAAAGCACATGAAATCCGTTTCAAGCTATACATCCATATGTGGTTTAATATCCTATTCAAATCACATATCAGGAAATCCACCAGTCTGAACGCTCTTTCGCGTGGTTTATGTGACTTTCTCACGCCACGTAAAATGTAAACATCAGACGTTGTTATAGGGAACATGCTGAAAGTCGCTGCCGAAACAAGGCTGTGTTGTTGCAAAGTGCCGGACGAGCAGAAAATTATTATTTTTGAAAAGTATTTTGAAACCAGCGCGGAAAAAGAGTTGTGCAAACAGTAACTTACCAGCCTCCTACAGTTCTGCAGCTCGAGACGCAGTAACTTAGTCCAGCGCGGCCAGAGCCGCCTTAACCACTGTCCGTGTGTTGAAAAAAAAACTTAGATTAAACATACTCGCAACAGACACACCCCAAAGCGGAGACGTTACAGCGATGCCATGCGCACTGAGCGGACTTTTGCCGCTGTAGTGGACAGGACACGCACTGAAAGGTGCGTTCAGACCGGACGCGAATAGCGCGTCAGGCGCGAGTGATTTCAATGTTAAGTCAATGCAAAGACGCGTCAAATTTAAATAAGAAAACATTTATATTGCAAATGCAATACCCCTCCATCAACGCAACATCATTGCCGTGTTGTCAAAGAGCTGCGTGGACACACAAATCGGACCTGAACAGTTGCAATACAGCGTGGACATCATTTTAGATAATATTCCAAACGGATACAAAGATAATCGGATTGACAGTGTGTATGTACCCATAGTTAACTATTTTACGTCAAAAATGTAGCCATAGATAATGCTTCATTTACACATGTGGCTGATGCTGTGCCTCTCTCTACCTCAAACGCCATCTTTCATCAGTTTTTTGCACTCTTCTCTTTAACTTTCGGCAGTCTATAGAACTAGAAATGTTTTTTCTCGGTGCGACCAATGAGTACAGACCAAAACTTGACCATTTTTCAGAAGCAATAATCAGCCAAATTTGCGAGTCCATTCAGTTCAATGGCACTGTTTACGTTCAGTGCCTCCAAAATGGCCGACTTCCTGGTTGATGACGCGTTGTGAAAACCCTCTATTGCCAAGAGCAAAGAGAAAGAAATTGAAGAGAAGAGTACTTGGCCATGCGCGAAACCCACGGGACGCAGTCTAAGCACATACACGCTTACTTTAAGTGAAGAGAAGAGATTCGCGATTGCACTGAACACGTTTTAAGTGCAGGCATACTCTCTGAGCGAGCCCAGAGAAAATTCTTACATGTATCTGAGAGCGCGTGACCAGTTCCTGCGCTCGAGCAGAGAGATTTGCGCTCCGCACATTATATTCCGCGCGCGAGCAGAGAGATTCGCGCTCTGCACATTATATTCCGCGCGTGAGCAGAGAGATTGACGATAGCGCATTATATTAATGTACTTTCGCGCTACAATTATGCTCTCTTGACATTTGACAGGGAAATAACGCCATAGATACTTACATCTGTTATAAATACAGCTCAAATACATACCCTACACACACTGCTAAATTGTCCACAGATTCACACATTTTTAAATCACAATAAGATGACAGAGTTGAACAGAGAGTAAGAGATACAGATCCACATGTACGTACTGTATGCGGGGTCTCTAAGGGGTCCACCGAGGGACGGTGATAACAGACAAACAGTGGCTGTATCTAAGAGGTGAGATCACTGTCTTTCCTTTTCCTTTTCCTTTAACCCCTCTGCTTTTCCTCTCTACCCATTTACATCCTGAAATTGAACTCATTCCTGTTCTATTTTAGATGGAATTGGCAGCAAAACAGTGCTCTTTTGCCTCCTTCATTATCTCACTAACGCTAGGGGAAGTTCACAGCGCAACCCGGTGCTGCAGTACCTACAAATGTCCACTAGATTTGTACAACACATCCTTCAAACTCCTGTGAAATTTCTTTAATCATTACATACATTGAAAGCACATAAAGCACATTATACACAGAATTCTCTCCAATTACAAATCACAAACTTGATCATTAATCAAAGTGAGACATGCATTTTATTTCATATGTGGCTGTGAGAAAGAAATATTATACCTTATATGATGCCTCTCTCATAAACTGCTTAGCCGGCATTTTCCAGATGGCTGGTACTGTGATGACCCATCTGACGTCAGCATTATCAAAATCTGCCCCTGCTTGGTCACTCAGCTCCTGTATCCAATGATAAAAATCCATTTTTAACACACTGATGAAGTTTGAGGTCGGTGTGACAGTTTTTTTAAAGAAATTAATACTTTTATTCAGCAAGGAGGTATTAAATTAATCAAGTGGCAATAAAAACATTTATAATATTAGGAAAGATTGTATTTCTAATGAATGCTGTTCTTTTGAACTTCCTATACTTCACAGAACCCTGAAATAAAATTTTGCTCAATAAATAAAAAAAATGTAAAAACTAAACAGCATAAATGTTTTCAACACTAATAAGAAGAAATGCTTTCAGCATCAAATCAGCATGTTAGACTGATTCTTAAGGATCATGTGACAGTAAACACTGGACTAATTGCTGCTGAACATTTCAGCTTTGCATTACAGGAATAAATTACATTTTAAAATATATTAACATAGAAAAAAAGTTACTTTAACGTTTAATATTTATTACATGTTATTTAACATATTATAATTTCCTGTGTTTTTACTATATAAAAATTTATCTTTGATGAGTATAAGTGACCCAAAACTTCTGAATGGTAGAGTACATGTAAAAAATAATGTAAACAGACTGGTTTAAACAGAATATTGATGATTATTATGATGATGGTGATGATAATACTAAAACATACCTTAAGAGCCTGCTCCTTAAAAAAGGCCAGAGCATAAGCAAAAATATCCAGAGCTTTCACCTTTTTCCCATTGGCAGCATGTAAATCTGTATCGATGGACAGATTCTAAAGAAGATAAAATGATAACAATGCCTTTTAGCGACAAGAAGGAGCATGACATATCAATTAAAATGTATTTGTACACTTGATAGACTTACAACCACATTCACAATGAATAAAATATACTCTGCAAGGGAAATCTATTTTATATACTTATGTTAAATATCATAAATTAGAAAACTCATTAACAGTATTATTTTAGTTATACAAGCTTAGACTGGTTAACCTATTAATAATGAGTTGAAAGTTTGTTTGCATTACTTGTTCTATAAGTTATGCAGCAACCACTAATATTTAAATATATTCTGGCATTATAAGGAGGTTTGTGATCAATAATTTCCTCGATGCGTATATGTGCTTGGACTCTTAGTCCCCTCAGGTCCAACACTAACCAAAAAAAAAATCAATGCTGTATGAGTGTGTCCTTACTGCAGTGGTGTGTAGTTTCATTTTAAACTTCTCCAGGTAGAGCCATTGCTTAGACTCGGTGGGATCCAGGTCGTGGTAAAAATCTCGGGCTGCATAACCAAAACTGTGGAACTTCCTGTCTGGACTCAGTAGAATGGTGGTGGGCGTCTTCTGATTTGACACCCCTGGGTCACCACCCTCCCAGCGTCTAGCAACAAAGAGAAATCAACCAACAGGAGGGTGAGTTTGGAGCTGCCCCTTCTCCTAATAAGGTAAAAACAACTGACCTAAGATGACCTATAATATTACTCAACTCAACCGAACATCATCATCATCATCATCATCATCATTATTCATATTGAGGCCATCATAAAACCAGCACAAGCATTGTACAAAGACAGAGGCATTTAAAATATTCATGGGGTTTTACTTCCAGGATGAAGCACCTCAGTACAGACTGTCTGAGCGTACAGAGAAGCCAACATGATCATATTAGAGAACTGACTTCATACACCCGATAATAATGAAGTTATTTTATAGACCCACTAAATTTATACAATTTATGCTAAGAATTATTGGAAAGATCTCAATTAAGCGCTTCAAAAACAAAAAAAAAGTTAATTCTAAGAAACGGATATCATATGTTTACCACTTGTTTTGATATTTTGTTATGTTATGCACTAAAATGCATAAATAATCAGATGTCTAAATATATTTTGGGGGCACAGATATTTAAAAAAACAATTCAATTGGCAATTATCGTCCCAGTTGTAATAGTCCATAAGGTTTCAGTTCATCAGAGTTAACTATTTCAGTCTCTGTAAACAAACTAAAAACTACTCAGGGATTCTGTGGAATCAGGACAGACTGGGAGTCGATCTTTTCATCTCCTGTTAACCAACTCAAAGCAGCTGTCTTCTTGACTCCAAACAGATTTAGTAAAAGAGTTTTGTGAGTTTTTAAAAGGGAAGTTGTGTTTATGCAAAGATTAAGGGACAAAACTATTAGTTCAACCCAAATAACCCCAGAGCCCTTGGGCTTTTTGTGTTGTGTGTGTAAATCTCTAGCAGCAGACTAACCACAGTTCAAATTAACCAGGAACTTTTCTTTTAAAAGAACCGCAAATCTCATCTCTCATGTGTGTTCATAAAATCATGATCCTATATGAATAATATAGCCATGGACAACTTAATGCCAAGAGTGCTTGTCAGATAATGTTAAACATATCCATATAATGGCCTTCATGTTATCATGTTATTTCTTCAAATATACAGCGAGAACACCCTCTATAGTTGTACTTGTTCTGTTTAACAGAATCCTATTTCTAACTAATGTACTGTAGAAGAATCCTATTTCTAACTTTCATAATGAGTCTGATGCCTAAAATGAAGCCCACATGCCCGTTTGGGCAGGAAACACGTGACTGACTCTCCCCAGCAGGTACTCTGGAGAGTTGACCTTAGAGTCAAAGGTCACATGACCAAGTAGGTCAGGTCAGAGTAACAGAGCAGCTGTGGGTTCATCCTCATATACAATACACACAGATACACATTGATGTTACACAGTTCTGACCATTATATACACACTGGGACTGTATTATCTGATCATTTTTAATGGGGTATAAGTGCCCAGAAAAAAGGCCGCCAGAGTTGGACTGAAATAGAGACATGACCGTCTAATGGACGGATAATCATATTAAATGTCTGCAGAAGGGATGAACTACGCAGAGTAACTAATAATCCATTACCCCAGCAAAAAAAGAAAAAAAAAATATTTAAAATTATATAAACAATAAACAAATAAAACAAATATTATGATTAATAATTACTTTAAAATATATTTTTTATTAGAATTTTTCTTTTTTAATTTTACTATATTTTTATTAGATTTTTATTTTATTTTTACCCAACAAAAAAAATCTAATTCCTTCTATTCTTTCACATTGAAACACCCACCCACCCCCTCTCCCTGCACCTTTTCTCTCACCTCATAGTGTGAATGCACTCTGGCTCTTTAGTGAAGGCGTATGCGTAGCCACTGGAGGTGGTGCCAAAGTCAATGGCCACCACCACCACATAGGGGTGTCTCGTAGGCTCATTCTCTTCTGAGTCGTTCTGTAGAAAGAAAAGAGAGAAAAGAAGCAGAGGGATAATGAGGGATATGGAAAAAGGGAGAGAGATGCTCTCAAGTATATGTCAAGCATTAAATTGTTGCGTGTAATTGCAGCTCAGTGTAAATAAGATGTTCCATTAAAGCCACATTTGCACACTGGACATTTCTCTCATGTAATGGGTGACGTCATGCTGGCAGAAAAAAGCAGAGCTCACCAGTACGTGTGTGGGGGAAAGTGGCGTGATGCCTGGGTCGCCCATACTCTTGGCTGGAGATGGAGTGGCCATTGCATCTGCAAAGTGAAAGAAAGAAGGAACATTGAGAAACCAATGACATTTACAATACATTCTACAATAACATTCAAACTACAAAGACAAGCCTACAGTCATGTCAATAATCTTTCTTTTAGAGCTTATGATAATACTACTAAATTTAAATGGTTTAAGGACATTTTTGTTTGCCTTTTATACAAGCTATTTCTGTTGGGCTGTCTGTTGACAAATGCTGGATTAAATTGTGGCAGTATTAAGGTGCCATTGGCAAAATTGAGGCAAAGAAATACTCAAAGTTTATTGTCAATAGCTAACAAAGAAGAATCAAACCAAGCAGCATTCTTTTGGTGAATCCATATTACGAATTTGAACCCATTGCAAAATCCTTTGCATAATTCCTGTGAGGATTCCTATTGAAATGAAATTGTCGCTTGAACTTCGCAGAACCACTGTAAATGTGGCCGCACGTTTAGTCTATCAGCATATAGTCTGATGTTTCACAGAATTATAACAGGTTCTCGATGTGTTTCTTGGTTTTATGTTGTTGTATCAAACCATTTTCAAACTTGTTTGTCGTAAAGAAACTACAGGTACTCTTCTGTAAATGAACACCTCACCAATGCCTACTGAACTTCTAAAACACTCTCAAAATCCATTTGAATGGCGTTCAGAGTCCCTAAAGGGCTCAGTTTCATGGTCACAGATAGAGAACAGGACTAAATGGCACCATCAACGCTGAATCTTCACTAGAAATAATTTTCAGTGGGGACGAGACTTAAAAGCCTCAATTAATGTTCAACGAATTTCTCTAAAAAAAACATTCATTTGGCCATACTTTTTTTTTTATATATAACATCACTTATGTCTAACATTTTACATTATTTGGTCATAAAATCATCAAATCCTTTAAGAGCTTTAGACCACTACAGCAACAGCTGCTCCCCTCCACACTGACATTTGAATTGAATTAGATGTTGTATTTGTCCATTCCCTTCATCCTCATTAGCCGGGCCTAATAGCTTCGCTAAAACACTCGGATTCTAAGCACCCTGAATGCTAAAAGAGCGCCCCGGTTCTTCGCTCCACGGGACGCCACGTTTTTCAGAGCGTTCATCCTTTTTTCCCGCCTTTACCCCATACTGAGCGCCAGAGTGAACAGAATGAGTGTGGCTCTCTTCAGCAAGTAATTACGGGTTGAGTGACTGGCTACCTGCGGCTCGCACTTCATTTCAACCACTCACCACATACACGCGCTCCAGCTACCGAGATTGGTTTTTAAAATGGGACAATGGAACATCAAAATCAATACTGAAGAAGTAAAATGATTGTCTATAATGATAAATGCCTATAAGTGAAGTGTTATTCAGAAACACACACTTGACCGTCTTTTTATCCTTTTTTTCGCGAATAGATTTGCAGGTTAAAGGAACTTAAGTTTGTTTACATGGCAACATGGCTCATTGTACGGGGACTTCATTGTAACACATTAAAGTTGCGCGAGGGTAATTACTCGACGTCAATGGCGACGTCTCCCTGGTGGCTGATTGAGAGCTACTTGATTAAAGCCATGATTGTGTTTTGTATGCATGTGTGTGTGTGTGTGTGTGTGTGTGTGTGTGTGTGTGTGTATTACATAGCTTTTCAACAAGATTCTTTAAGTCACAAAAGAAAATCCAAAAGTGTGGGAATTGGAAAGCAGAAAATGGGCATAAATGGTGGAAAATTACTTGCATTATTGCCAGAGTGCTAAACGGACCAATTCCTTTGATTTTTCCTGCTGTTTTAAAGCCTTATTTACACATAAGCATGACAACGAATGTATCTGCAGTCTGACCTGAATGAATGTGCCACAAATTATTGTCAACAAGAAGAAGAAAAAAAAAAGCATATATAAATCAATTAATTTACTCAGAATTGGCTGACATAATGAGTTGTTTTAACACAATATCTACACAATAAATATAGAAAAAAGTTTTCAATTTAAGTTGTTGGCCATTTAGATAGATTATTATTATTGGGAAAAATTTGGAATTATTTGCTCAGCAGGTTTTTTCTAAAGTTCAAATCCAGATCACATCTAAAGTTTCTCAAAACACAGAACACAAAAAGACTCTTTCAATAAGGTGATCACACATGCTAGTACCACTACATATCCGTCGATTCCAACAGCGAAAAATAAACAAATTAGAGAGAGTAGGGTAAAAAAAGTAGGGTATCCTGTTTTCACCCCTCCTCTGAGAAAGGGAGCGAACGAACGGGTGTTCAAGCTCCGTTCTGGAATGTTATACAAAATTCTGACAGGAAGCAGGAGTCGTCAGAGGTCATACCTCCTCTGTGGAATTACAAATTCAGAGGAATTCCAAGCAGCTCAGTATACAGAAATAATAGAGCTGAGAGACATATGGACCACTGATGCACAGACAAAGTGGATTTAGGCCTGGAATCTGTTATCTATGAAATATGCAACACTGATATATTTGAATGAAAGTAAAGAGAAAAAAAAAATCTGAAAATATATATCTGAATACAATGTCAATCATAAATGTTACTTTCCTATTTTTTAATTTTAATATTGATCATTACATATCCAAAAAAGGAATTGTGATACATATACATTCTCAAAAAAGCATCACTCTATTTCTTTTTCCCCCACTCCTCACTGAGGAACTTTTCTTTCCTATGAGGTCACATGCCACAATTCCCCAGACAAAAAATCATAAAAAAAAGAAAGAAAACAATAATAATAATAATAATGTACTGTAGAATGATTTTCCAACACTGCTGTGTGACAAAGCAGGACAAATAAATACAATTGTTTGTACAGTGTTCATTGCACCATTATTTTTTTCCTCAAAGCAAAAGTCAGGACTGAAGTAGGCCAAAGGGAATTTGGCAAGACTGAAGAAGAAGAAAAAATTAACTGATTTAGTTGCACAATAAATTGAAATATTATGAAGTCAAAACTCATTCATTCCTAATCATAATCTTATTAAACTCCATGTCACCTTAAGAAAACATTTAATTGTCTTCAGTGTTGAGTTTATGTTCATATACTTAAAATCTTCAACAGATCACTATTTCTCTGTTTAGAACTTCAAACTACAAGTGCCTTCAATATATGGTTAAATAACAGTATGGCATACACAGAGAGAAAGGACAAGACAAACCCATCTGTAAAATATTACAACTCTGGATAACGCATCAGTCTTGTTCAATTGTGAATTATTTGATTTTTTCAGTTTAAATCAAATCTCACCATGCCTGAGACAAATGGCTGCATGCTCTGCAACTTTTGGTTTGAATCTTTTCCAAAAATAATAACCAAATGCAGAGATAAAGAAAAGTGAATCCATCATAATGTCAAGTTGAGAATTCCCTAGTAAGTGAAACCAGAGCAGAAAAGGGGAAAACAAAAAATGTATGCGCATCTCAAGCTGTAAAGCAAGTGTTTTTGATCAATTTTATTAGACTATATTCATCACTAGAACTTTCCAATGAATTCTGTGTGAACATTACAGTCTACGGCTAATTTTTCAAGCCTAAGCTAAACACACCGAACTCAGTTATATACTCGAGCTAAACAGACCACAAACAGCTACCAAGGCAAGCCGTCTCAAAGAAGGGCCATTGACAGGGCAGGGCTGCTCCAGTTCACGTGTATGTGAAGGTCCATTCAGAGAAGCAGCACTGCAAATGCCAAAAACCTCACACTCACTGTCTCCAGCTGGCTCTATTCACTCACAAACACACTAACAAACACTCACATTCATACACAAACACACATCCCACACACACTGGGTGAGAGGAGCAGCGCAACAGCTGCGACTGCTTCAATCGTATTAGTTTCTCTCTTTAGTTAAGGTTGTTAACGTTAGCAGAGGGAAAAAAGGGACACTCTCACTTTCTTCCTTGGAAAATAAGGGACACCATTTCAGAAAAACCAGGTGACAATTGGCCAAAATCCTAAACAATGGTTTTTGTTAATAAGGCTGCTTCATTAAGCACTAAAACGTATGTGTGTGTATATAACACTATTTGGCTATTAGCTTAGATGCTAAAATCCAAGACAAACAAACTACATTCCATATGGATTTTTTATAGAATACAATTCTGTTAGCTTGGTACAGGCCTGAATGAATATATCCGAGAGTTTCAGACTCAGACTGGATAAATAAAATGAAAAAATGTGTCTGTAGGATTTCCTCTCATCTCATGATGCTGGAATGTGAAGTTTGGAGAAAAATTAAAGCCTTCGGAGAGTGCAGAAAACTCCCATTACATTACCAAAGACAGAGCAGACTAGTGTTTCGACATCTGCATTTACAACCCCGTCACACCCCTAAACCGCAAGCCATAAATCATAAAGAGCACCACAAATGCTTTTAAGTTGCTTATAGGGGTATATGACATGCATCATCTCATCCCAACAGTCTTCTCCCAAATCGATGCCAGTGTCCCACTACCTTAGTGATACATGAAACATACTGAGAGCAAGAGCAGAAAGACAGAGAGAGAGCAGATTTTTGCAGTGCTAGATAGAGCTGTATCCAGCAGTCATCCAGAGCAGCTTTCTCTGTGTAACATTATACCAGTGAAGTCGAGAGATCCGAGTCATCTGTGAACTCAGCAAGATCCAGCAGCTGTGTCAGTCAAATGGATCTGTGTAAGCTCTGTGGGATGATAAACTGGCAAAACTGCCTTCAGTTCACGAAGACATCAGGATTCTTTCTCACTGTAATTATGTGCAAACTAATGAAACTGATTAAAGTTGTTCTGGGTTCCAAATCCTGTCTGTCTGATATTGATTCACAGACTGGAGTTTATACCTTTCTGGTCAGGTAATACATTTTTTTGAAAGAAATTAATACTTTTCATCAGCATACAGTATATGCATTAAATTGATCGATAGTGACATTTATAATGTTACAAAAGACTTATATTTCATGTTCTTTTAAAGTTTGTTCATTAAAGAATACTTAAAAATGTATCTGCTTTCACGGAAATATTCAGCCGTTTTCAATACTGATAATAAGATGAAATATTTCTTGAAATTCAGCTTCCAGTCACAACAGGCGTTTCTGATCAAATAAATGTAGCCTTGGTGGGTATAAGAGACTTCCTTCAAAAACATTACAAATCTTATCAACCCCAAACTTTTGAAGAATATTGTAGGTACACATAAAATACATAAAAAGAAAAAATATATAAAGCAAAGAATGAACATTACAGGCATAGAGAGATCTATGCAATGCATGTTTAATGACAAGCTAAGACCAGAGAACCAGCTTAGACGGGTTTAGGAAGCTTTTTTTCAGCAGGGATAGTTACAACACCAAAGCTATTACCTGAATAGCAGATGACATTTTGTTAATAAGAAAGAACACTTTCTAATAAAGATGTAGGATGATGAAAACGCGAATGAAGGTGAGTGTACTGGCCAGTGTACCCCGGGAGAACAAAGACAGTTTAAATTGTAAAATGTGCATTGACTCCTGATGAACAATAAAGAAAGATAGTCTTTTGAAAGAGAGGAAGACAACCCAAAGTTGAAAGTCTTTGTATTTGTATGTTTGCACATTCGCTTGTTGTGTCTCCGTGAGGAAATTCTAAAAATGGCCTCTTGGAGTTACAATAGTCTTCCTTCCTGTGCATCTGGTTTTGGACAGCCTGATTACAGCTGCTGCACAAAGCGTAGAGAAAACCTCTCAGACTCAAACAATCACAAATGACACAATCCACAGTAAATGGTCAATGAGCAACTTTCAACAGACCATGGGTTCGCTTGAAAAACATTTCATTCAATGGATGTTCCGCACTCAAAACAAGTCAAGCTCTAATTTCTGACACATTCTGTCAATCACCACGAAAATAAAGTACAGTATATAGTACTGTATATATAAAGTGACATTATACATGTTAACGCAATACATGTGTTAATTTTTTTCCATACAATGGAAGTCGATGGTAATCAAAACTGTTTAGTTCACAACATTCATCAAAATATCTTCTTTGTTCCACAGGAAAAAAGTCAAGTTTTGAAGAAGATGAGGGAGAGTAAACTTCTGTTTATGCATAGCATAGACTATAAACAGATCTTACATTATACCTATTTCCACCTCTATTCATCTAAAATCCATATACAGTAAATAGTCTAGATTCCTGTAGTCATGCTCTGAAGGTCAGACTAAACTAAGCATCATACACTTGAAGTACATGCTTCCTTGTAATGCCTCTATAAGCTACAGAGGATGTACATTAGAGCTGTAGCTATCGAATATTTTAATAATCGAGTATTCTACCAAAAATTCCATAGATTAATCGAGTAATCGGATAAAATGTGTTTTTGCTTAATTAAAGTGCAATATTAATTATGCAAGAGAAAATAAGAGTCTCCTGAGTCTAAGTCTAAGTTTCCTTTTTTAGAAAAAAAAAAATATATATTTTTTTAAATGCATAGATGCAATGCATACATCAAAAATAAACATTTAATTCGTACCCATTGTTTCTCTTTCTGTACTTGTACTGTGAACAATGACAATAAAGCTGACAGATGAATTAAGTGCATTTAAGTGCCATTCAATTGGGGTTTTAAATAATAGCATTTTCTGAGATGCACATTAAACATTAAACACATAAAACATTAATTTAATTTATCTTTTAATTATTGAAAATTAAGCAAACTTAATTTTTTGGCAAACAAAGGGGATTTACTATTAAAAATAAAACATGGAAGAAATGTTGTGTGATTAAACCTTAAAAAAAAATATGTTTTCTATTTTAGTAGTAGGCTATGTACATTCTGCTGAATAAAAATAATACATCTCTGGCAAATACTTGACTTTAATCCAAACCGGACTTTTATTTTGACGGGTGGACATACCTTTACAGTTCTGTGTATGTGATGTGACGCTAGTTTTACTCAAATCAAACGGTCAAATTCTCATGAAGTAACTCTCAGAGCAGTTCTGGAGATGTTGTTCATGTGTTCACGTCCTTATTTAGTGAGACAGCAGATGCTGAAATCACCAGAGCGTCACGCGCGCTTCCGTGTGTGTAAATAAACGAAGAAGCGCTTCTGCGCCATTCATTAACAGAGACACGCAGAACATGCAGGATTCATATTTAAATAGACTGTTCCAGCTTAATATTTACAGATGTTAGTCCATATCGTGATTTGATGTAAGTGCAATTACCTATTTTTGATTAATTCATTCAAAATTTGGCAAATTCCGTGCCATTCCGCGTTAAACTGTAAATTCCATTTTTATGACTGGATTCCATGAATTCCATCATAGGGCCCTAGGGAAAATCATAGGGCCCTAGTTGTGGTATGCCAGCTCTGTCTTGCAATGGACGCACGCCACGACGTTCTCTTTACTATTGCCTGCGCCCTCAATCAAAACACTGCTGACTCTCCTTCCGCTTTGTGGGTGACGTTGTGTCACATTAACAAAATCATTGCGGAAGGACCTGACGTGAGATTTAAAATAAATTAAAAGAGTCTTCGAGGCAGAGCAATTTTCCTCGATCATTTTTTGTAATCGAGTTACTCGAGGAATCGTTTCAGCCCTAATGTACATACATCTCCCCCACTGCCCCTGAGACTGAAGGCCAGACACAGCTTGACTGGATTATTGGCATTTTTCTCCATGCTGGTGGGCTCGGTTTCCTCACAGAGTGCAGTCAAACCCACGGGGAATTCACTACAACAAATCAAGGCTTCTTGGCTGCATATAAATGCTTCTTTCACGCCCACCCTTTTTCTGGACACTAAAAAAAATAAGACCACATTTTCACATAAATACCATCTGGTCGGAGGCACCACAAATGTGCCAGTAATGGTCTTTTTCTATCCAACCTGAAGATACATTCATCTCCAGACAATGAGTAACATCTGTGTGGCTGGCCACACCATCTCTCCAGATACTACCGAAACGGGTATATGAATAATTCAAACAAATGTGAAATTATTCAAACCCTCTCCAAAGCAAAGTGAACCACCAGCACACCGTATTACAGACCTAGCTACTCTGAGAGCAGCACTAGTCAAGATTTGGATCAGAACTGAATAAGCTCATAAAAGCCAAATTTGCTCATGCAGGTTGCACAACACAAACAAACATCTGCCCTTTTACTGGTATGAAACAAAGATATCAGAAAGCACAAATTCCACTGTTGTGAGGGATATTTTCTATATTTCATATTGCTATCAAGGCCTAGGATACAGCAATATGAAATAGTTTAGTGACCATACTAACAGAGTCTGTGTTACATCTAATTATGTTATGATGTCAACTAAGCTTGTATTTGAAGTTTGGTTTAATTTCAAAGATAACGGTTGTCATTGTTCAGACTTAGAATTTAAATTAAATGTAAATTATTTGCTCTAATATATTCTTTTATCATTTAAAATTGTGTAAATTGTGATGTTATATACACTACTGTTTAAAAGTTTGGTCTAAGTACGAATTTTTTTTTAAAGAAATTTATCTAGATAGAACTCACTGAAATTTATATTTCATATAAATGCCATTCGTTTAAACTTTCTATTCATCAAAGAATCCTGAAAAAAGTATCACAGTTTCCACAGCAGATTATAATAAGAAATAATTCAAATCATCAAATCAGCATATTAGAATAATTTCTGTATATTTCTGTAATTTCTGAAAAATTACATTTTAAATATATGAAAACAGAAAACCCCTTTTTTAAATTGCAAAACAATATTTCAGAATATTACTGTTTTTAAAAGCACTTAAGTTCAGTTTAAGGGGCCAAATAAGGCTTTTATTAAACAGCCTAATCGTGAAACTGCCAAAATACACATGATTAACTGAGCAGAATATCAGATGAGAACATATGTGCTGGGTGGAGTCTGCTTGGCCGGACTGACTGTCTCTTGGCAGACACATATTGTAAATAAAAGAGTATATAGGGGTGCTAAAAAGTGATTTATTTTCAGTTGTGAGGCTTCTTATGGGTTTTTAATGTTACACACCAAAGGCGTAACATTCTCATTATCACGTGGATGGTCTGTTGACATTAAAGCCGCCCCTGCTCCCCCTTCTATAACTTCCCTCTCCTTCCCTTTGGGAACCGAGGCAACCGCAGCTAATACCTATACCATGACGTAATGCCAGAATGGAATTTTTGGGCTTTTGTGATTTTCGTAGCAGGCTTCCAAATGTCTACATCATTCACAGCACGTTTTTCAATTAAATAAAAAAAATAGAGCTTTCCGTCCCATCTGCAAGTTTCCCTGCCTCAAAACTCTGCTGTCATTAAGATATGCATTTTATCTTCAAATGATTTATATTCAAAGCCAGAGATTTAATCTCACATGAAAAGGACTTTCAAGCTGTGATTAAGGCCAAAAAAACATCTAAACCAAGTATAAAGTCCAAGTCTAAAGCACACAAAATTTGGAGATCAAAACCTTGCACTTTTTGTATTACAGAAGAACTCTAAAGAAAGGAAACAGCAAACAAGAGAGAATGAGAGTGAGCCTGACCTACACAGATGCTGACCACAGACTCATCAAATTAAGCTGTTCTAAGCGAACGTGTGTGTGAAGCTAAAAGCCATTGAGCTGACCTCAAACAGACACGCTAATGACTCCACTTTAACTTACATCATCCCGTCGTCCTACCTCTCCAATCTCACACCCAGGGACCAAGACACCCCCTATGGCTAAACATCTCCTAGACTGCAACCACAAGCCTTGCAATTTACTCACAGAACACATGATGGAATGAAGTAAACATTGCACTTGTTAATAAAACCCACATGCATTTTTTTTGTGCATGTGATGCAAGTGAATGCTTTCTTTACTCATTTATTTCTAAAGACAAATACCATCACTACATATTCTCTCCTCAGCCATGTGTCTCAACTATTTAAACAGATGAGGATCCACATCTTGCGGCCACACCCTGACGGGGGACATTGTCTCCGCTCTCTTGGTCACGTCATACAGCTGAGTCCAGAGTTACGGGTTTCTGGGTGTGCATGTTTGTTAAACATATGTGTATTTGGCGATAGCTGGTCACAGTTTGTATGTGTGCATGCATGAATGCTGCAGACAGAAATGAATACCCCATATATCCATCCATGCTGACTAAGCAATCCTCCCCCAGCCAACGTGCATCAGACTATTTAACTGCACCAGTCAGTACACTGCAACCATCTTTACCACTGCTGACAGCTTGCAAGTGCATGCATGCCAAGAAAGAGATGTGATTGTGTGGCACATGGCCCCAAACACTAGTGGATTTGTTACAAAGGTTCAAATACAGATACTAGAAACATTTTAGCAATTTTGTTGCATTTTTGTCATTTTTTTGTGTATACTGCCTTGGCAACCAGCTGAAAAACATTTTTAAATTATTTTTAAAATTACTTACAAGAAAATATTTCAGTTTTTCTATTTCGAATTTCCATCAAATTGCATTTGCATCAAATAGAGCTTTATGTGAACATTAACTTTAGAAAAGTTTATATTTATAAAACTGCATTCAACCAAAGAAGCAAATTAACCTCAGAATCTCAGAAGAATGAAAATGCATAAAATATCAAAAACCTAAAGTCTGAAAGCCATATTTGTTTATATAAGGACTCCACAAGCAACACGCATGACTACCCATCTAAATAAACCATTTCTGGGTCTAGTCTTCTTTTCTGTACCCGCCTCCACACGCTACCTATGAGGCCTTTTCCCCTTTACTCAAACAATGACGGCTTTATATTCGAGGACCGTAGTGCCACCGTGGGAATGTGCTGAGGGGGAGTACGTTTTTATTCTGCTATTGGCACCCTGACCAGAGGCTGGGCGACGCAAAGGTTCAAACTGCTACACACAAATAGGCTACTCAAGTCAGTAGGTGTGGACAAATTGTCAATTTAAGGACATTATAGTTTCAACAGCCAAATGGTCCAAAAAAACATTTGGCAGCAAGTTCAATGCTCCTATACAAATTTCTTGCCATGGTGCAATTAGCACGTGTGTGTCAGATCTACAACATCCTGATCTATTTAACGTTTACAGTCCCACTCATTTCAGCAAATCGATTCTTTCGGAGAGTTCTTTTCGAAGAACGATTCAAAAATGATTCAGTGCTACGACGTAACTGCGACATCACATGGAATCTCGTATCTCGGCGTGGAATATTTTATGTTCTAAATGAAAAATATTTCATAAATCTGTACGAAGGGACATTGCTGTTTATTTGAAAAATTATTCATTTAAACGCCCCAACTCGATAATTTGAATCTCTTTTCTGAACAGTTTTGTAGCACGTTTTAATAAGATGCTAGAACTTTCGAATGTGTAGCCTATCAATAAAAGTGTCACACAATCAAGTCAACATGTCTAGTATACGCCTCTTATTTATAACTTTGCGGCTATTCGGCTACTGAAGTAACTTTTTGACCCATCAGCTCGATCTGTTCTTGATTCATAGAGAATCGGTTCTCAGTTCAATGAGTCAGCGAGTTGACTCTGGATGAGCTCGGACCTACATTGCGATTTGTAAACGAATCGGGGTTTGTGAATCGGTTCAACCAATTTTTCTAGATCCGATTCAAAAGAATGATTCAGATTGGTTCGAAAAAACGGCAATGTCGTAAAGACGTTACGCATCTCTCTCTGAATATCACCTTGATGCTGTCTAATGATGTCTACTGCACAAACAACCTCTAGGAAAACATGCTTATGATGACTATAACACAGATGTTCTTGCTGTGTCAGAGATGCGCCCCTTCTGAATCACATTACATCACATCACATCAGCAGTCACACTGGCGTCCTTCCTAAAGGACAGACAGCAGCATGTGCTATTTACCTTCCAATGCGCAGAACTGTCAGAAACTCGCCCAACGTTAAAACAAGCAAAACACACATCCACGCTACAGTAGGAAATGCTGTTAGGATCCCAAAGCCACGCTGTAAACAGTCGTATTAGGCTACTACATTTCTCTGCAATGCGGTTATTCCGTATCAAAACGAGCACTAAACCTTTTAAACATGTGGTATGAAAATACATTTAAGCTCTGTGGTGTGTTTGGGTCGGTGGTTGAGAAGCCCTACCTCGTTCCAGCTTCACCTGGGATGATGAAGATGATGGAGCGTGCAGACTTTTGCTGCATTGACTCAAAGCTCCCAGGAGCGAGACCACGTGACCCAACTCTGCACCGTTACAAGTCTACGCTGCGCTTTTAAAGTCAGATGCAGATTTTTCCCCACTATGCCATCAAGAGCCTTACAGGGATACAATGTCTTACAGGATAAGATTTATAATATTATTGAGATGAAATATAATATTCACATCCAGTACAGACTCCCTGCAGCATAGGCTGTCTAAAATAAATTTGCTTTCCAGGAATAGTACATGTTAAATTTACTGTAAAACTGCTAGTTGTGCTTCCCAGAACTTTGTCGTAAAATACTATGACGCCAATATGTCATTAAATCATATAACGTCCTATTTTTACGATCATTCGCTAAAAAAAAAGTACTGTAAGAAACATACTGTAAAATTACATATTGACTTTTAAAATATATGTTAACTTTTTTTATTTGCAGTAGGTCTACTTTTAGATTATTTCCCCATTAAAATTTATTAATTAAAACTGAGTGTATCTAGTCTATGCCACAAAATAAAAATAACCCATCGCAGAGAGACACAAACGTATGATTATAGGCTGTGTGTGGAGGGGTTTCAGAGGGGTTTGTGAATAATTAGGCTACACTTACAGTAATGATATCGTGGGCTCTGACTCTGTGGGCGTTGATAACGGGTTAATAGACTGCTCAAACAATCTTAAATGGGATTTCACTTACCTGTTATCATATCGTCAATCACCAACTCTTTTTCAGTCATCATTAAAATCTTCAAGTTTCCTTATTCCTGTTAAGATCCAACTTAATGTCTAACTTTTTGCGCGGCTCATTAGATTCTTTACAGAAAAGCTGTCTACTTCTTCAGTGTGGCTAACCCCCGGTCCTGTTTCTTCACTACGGTCTTATTACACCCACCAGCCTTCCAGCCCAAAACTCTTTAAGACTAACTCTTTGGAGCGCATTTAAAAGAAACTATCTCGAGTTTGACCTAAAGCTAAAGTTTTTCTCAGGCTGTCTAACACCCAGAGAAAGGAAGTGTACCGATCCAGACTTTAGGTCTGTTAGCTCGCCATCCAGCCCCGCCCTTCAGCTCGACTCCATGTGCAAGACTAATGAATACAGCAAAAGAGTAAACAAAGGCCTCTGAGAAATAATGTGACACGTGTTTAATTCGGTATAGCCATTCTTATCTATATGTATACACTGAGGATAAAATACAATATAATACATGACTTGTGTTAGAAATAGTACAATATATAGTTACATAGCCTATTCTTAGAAAAAAATAGGTATGCTACAAAACTGTCACTGGGGCAATGACCTTTCAAAATGTACCAATATGTAGGCCTATACTTTAGGTATCTATCTGTCTGTCTGTGTGTGTGTCTGTCTGTCTATATATCTATCTATCTATCTATAATTAGGCTTGTAGGTGGAAAATTGTTCTAATATCAGATCATGGTAATTGCACATACTTCATCCCACTACACAGTATTGCATTGAAAATGATATTGTGCATGCATTGTCTTATGTAGTCTTTTATAGATTAAAAGGGTAACATATGAGTTTTAGAGCCACTGGTGCTCGTGTAGATCTGCATGAGAAGGAATCGTATTCTTTTTATTTAACATATGGGTGTGATCTCAGCCAGGGTGGGCTTTACATGACAAAGGCACTGGAATATACATATCATACAGAATACTACAGAACATATGCATCTCTGCTGCAGACAAGTTCAGAGAATAATCTTTTAGTGAAACATATATCTCACTTTATCAAATATAACTTTATACATATGAAGAGGTTACTTTTTGTTACCGACAGACAGAAAAAGTACATTAAGATATCAATTTACATATTAGTTTACATTAGCCATAAGCATGTATGCATACAATCATTCATGGCTATTTTTCTAAATTAATTAGTAAACTGAACTTCAGCAGACTATGGCAGTTAGAGGAGGAAGCCAATAGTGTTGGTCACGTCCTCTGGCATTACTAGGTTATAAAAAGACTCTATGCCCCATCTAGTGGTCAGTCTGAGTTTGACCCACAGGACCCCAAACCTGCCAATCAAACCCCAAACAAACATTGCATTAGCATAATACTAATCTCAAATATTTAAAAATGTTAGAAGTGTCCTATATATCTTTGTTCATATTCATGTGCATGAAAAACTTGTATAAAAATGTAGAAGGAAAATGTAGAGAAACTAAAAATACAATATGTTTTGTCATGGCTATGTGAAAAATAAGACATTTTTATTCAATGTTTTTCTATATTTTTGGTTTGCACAAAAAAGTATTTCTTCTTGTTAGATTCCAATGAGCTTGTTTTGACACTTTACCAAGCTTCCTGTTCACTGCTTTAATAATAATAAAAATTGGAGTGATGTTGCATCAATACTAGATTTCAAAATCTAAAATGAAATTGCTGCCCCTTTTAAGCCAAATATTAGCCGGAACTCAAAAAATAACTGAATGAGTCATGTCAAAATGGATTGGAAGCCTTCATTAAAAGAAAAAAAAATGTATCAAAATTATTTTAAATTAATTTTAACAACACCATTTTCAATATGTTTTGTAAAAAATTGTGTCTAGTTTTTTGCAGGAAATATATTTTGCACATGTAGGCTATTATAACTTTGAACAGCTGTCAAAGCGTGTTTGTGTTTTACTCCCTATTATGAAAGCAGTTATAGTTTTTCATGTTTGCAAAACATCATGTGTAAAGAGCGATGTATATCTTGCAATTGTTTTTTTTTTTGACATCAGGTACAAGACTAATCCAGGCCAAGTAAACTCAGTTACTCATCAGTCTTTACTAACTGTATGATTTTGAATAGACTGTCTTGAATAGGTATACTATGAAAAGTCTGTATTTATGCTGAATCTATATAACTTGATGATAGCTTGTAATAAGTGGGATCTGATTGGTCCACATTAATGTGATGCAAGTCCCACCCTGTGTGCCATTCTAATGATATGCATTGTTTGTATTTTGGTTACATATGAAAGGCGGTCATTCACAGACGTTAATGAATAAATGTACCCAAAATATAAGCATAGTCCACATTGACTGTCACCCAACCAGAACTTTGACATATCCATATCCTGGACAAAGGCCTCAACATAAGTAAACCTATCTGAAATGATCATATGGTTAAAACAAACAAGAACCAGATGATTTTGCAGGATATTATGGAAGCTGTAGGACTGTTTGTATGAACAGTTCATTGAACTGGCTAACATGGCTTGTTATCATCAAAGACCATCAAAGGGCCAATTTAAAGGCTATGTGCATTGATAAACCAATGTTCCTACAAAAGTGAACAGACACTCCTACATTTATGATTTAAAATCATACAGTAAGTAAAAACTGATGAGTGACTTAGATTACTTGACCTGGATAAGTCTTGTACCTGATATATATACATAAATGGCTTTAAGCATAAGCAATCTGTGAAAATAAGGGGTTTCTTAAAAAAAAAAAAAAAAAAAAAAAAAAATATATATATATATATATATATATATATATATATATATATATATATATATATATATATATATATAAGATTAAAAAAATCTCCAAAGCCTTGACGTTTGGGACAACATGCCCTCAAGTCCACAAGGGGGAAGTGTTCATAAGGAATGTCCAAACCGTTGTAAAAAAACTTTGGACTTTTTACGTTCATCACTTTCACTCTGATTAACACTTTTCACAATTTCAAATGCACAAGAACTATAATTAAGCTAAATTACGGAACCGTTAAGAGTGCGGATATTAAGGATATTTAAGCCTATTGATTAACAGCAATGGAGTGTAACAGTAGGCTAAATAGCACTGTTATGTCTGTGCAGGTAAGTTTATTAATAATATTTAAAGGTAACGAACTACATTTGAATTATTGCGCTTTGAGAACAGTTGTAATCATGAACTGGCTGAACATCGCTCTCTCACAGAGTTCTCGCAATCGATTGGCTGGCTACCATTGTTGCGCCCCTGTCGTGCGCAAAGAGATGTTTAATCAATATTCTTACTGCAAACACAACTGTTATTCACTGTTTATGTTTGCTTCGACCAATGCCATCGGTATCACACCACATAATCCCTTGAACACACAATATGTCGGAGCTTCTTTGGTCCAATCAATGATTTGCGCAGCGTTACGCAAAATGCGTGGCCAGTAACTAGCGCCACGCTCAGTTTGCAGTTTGAAGTCCGGTTATTTACTTGTGGATGGTGTGAAAGAGACATTTTTACTTTACATTACTGGTAACAATAGGAGACGTTGGCTCTGTGGATTAGAATCTGTGCATAAGAGTTAAAATACAACTAAATGGCTAATAGACTGAGCAGTTTAAGTGCAATAATATAATAATGGAGTAATCATTCCTCGCTTATTAATTTCATAAACATTTCACTATTAGGCCGAACCTTAAATTGTCAGCCATTAACAGCTTAATGTTATTTGCTTGACACCTGCTTGATGACATGTAAAGTTCTACGCTAAATTTGCAGCCTACATTTCTTATCGATTTTAAGAAAGAAACAAAAGACGAGAAATTGTTGAATTTGTAGGCCAGTTCATACTTAGCCTACTTTGTTGTCGTGAAGACGGTTTATATAGCCTATATCTTTATTAGGCTAAACTAGCCTATATATACACTTCCCAGTTAACTCTTAGTTAAAAAAAAACACAACGCAATAGAGATGCTTTGACGGATTCTGTAAATGACTATTTCTGCGTGTAGCCTAGCCTACATCTTTCAGTGCTTCTTTTTGTCCTCAGCCTTCATTGTGCACACGGCAGGGTTAAATAACACTTGTCTTATTTTCCGTATGTGTATGCATGAAGAAAATGCATACACATACGGGTACATGCGAAGGTCAAGGGTTGGATCTTACTTATGAATTTGGCAGATGGCAGCAGGCAAATACAGAATCGAATAATTCAACAAAACTGTCTCTCTCTCTCTTGGCCCAGGTATCAGAGCAATGCGCGCGACCTGTCCGTGAACACTCTTTAGTGGGCTTACGAGAGTGACTTTAAGGCAAGAACTCAGTCTTAATCTGAAGAGTAAGTTATTTTAAAATAAAGTCTGTAATCACTTTTTATACATACCAACAAAATAAGTTATTTTTCGTCTGTTTGAAACCGTATTCATTTATCACCGAATGTTCACTGCATGAACGGCATTCTAGGCTACACAATATTTAACCAAACTAAAATACTCTACATTTTTAAAAGTAGTAATATGGGATTTTTAAACAATTCATATAGTCACGGGTGATGTTTCGGAACAGATCATATGTTATTGAGATTTGCATATTAATTCATACTGTAGTCTTGTAAAATATTTATAACTTATCTATTGCGTGCATACAAATAAAATAAAAATCACAATTTTCTTCAAATAAAATTATTTTAGTACGAGCTGTAATAAATATAGCCAAATCTTTTATTTTTTAGTCAGGAACTTTTTTACGTTTGAATATAACACTGAGTTACAGACAAATATATATATATATACAGACATAGCCTACGCAAAGCTATGTTTTACTGATAACGCAAAGCTATGTTTTACTGATAACTTTTATATATATATATATTAAAAAGTTATCAGTAAAACATAGCTTTGCGTAGGTCTGCATTACCAAATCAAAACAAGCGCAATTCTGAAGTTATAAACAAAATCTATAGTGAATGGCAAGGAATTGCGCACTGAGTCCTCTTGGTCGTAGAAATTCAGGATGAAACAAACTGGGGGAAAAAAGCTATTGGTGTTCATTCAGATGACACCTGGCAAAGTTTGAAAACATGACCGGGCAAGTGCTCGGCTCTGAAAGCATTAATCAGGGCATCAGGCGATGCATCTGGCTTAAGGATGGGACAAGACGCGCTAATTAGGTAGAAATGGCCCTTTTACCCCGTGACCCAGCGGGACCCTTGGCAAGCTGTTTAACATTAGTTAAGCAATTAAAACGTTTGAATGCAAATCTAGCTTTTGATGAAAGCTCTGGTCGTGGCGTAAAGTGCATTATTTACTGTGTTTGTTATGATCCACATGATGCATGCCTTGTATGAGGTCACAATGTATTATGACGGCACGACAAAAACGCAATTAGCCTTAGCCTAAGGAATAACAAAGCAACAAGTGTCTAAGCTCGAAATGGTTGGCCTGTATCTGACATGAATAAATATTCATAAAACATTCAATTTACTTGCTAGAACATAACACAGATGTGATAACATTGCTTGAGGCTCCAAGAAGTTCTGCGAGGAAGAACAAAACAGACAACAAATCTATCTGGGAGTGTCTGTCATACTGGCAGTCACATGTCTTGACAATGTGGATTTATACAGCCTTAACACTCTTGAAAAGCCTGGACTCCTTCACAGGGCCCAATGGTCGCCCCAAGACAGGCACAGGTCTGTTTAAACAGGGTGTTTTAGACACAGTTAAGCAGGGTATAACGATTCTCTTCAGTTGCTTACTAATGCCTCTTGTGTTTTTAATGACACTCTTATGCAGTAAGTAGAGCTGGAAATATGGGGTTGGGTTGTCTATCACACAGGTTACTGTACGTTCGGGTTGTCCTAAAGGCCTAAAGGAAGTGTCTATGGATGTATCCTCTCCGAAATGTAAGTCAATAAACATTCTTAATAAAATAAAAGTAGCTGAGTAAATATTGATTTACATAGCCTATTTATAGTCTTATGTTTTGCTTGACAGTCAAATTGTTAATAAGGAATTTTATATATAACATAATGCTACCTAGTACGCTGTAAATCTAATAAATCACTGCAACGGCAATTAAATAAATATTTTCTTTTTCTCTAGTGTTTGGTAATTAACCACAATTTAACCAACAGCCTATGTTTGTTCTCTTAGACGGGATTATATATGAAAAGAATAAATATTTTGAGAACAGAAAGCCGGTGTAGAATGAATTTGCGAGTGCGCAGACGCGGCCGGCTGGTGGCGACAGTAACATACAGGGATATTCACTTGAACTCGAGAGGTGACCGCACAGTCCAATGGATACATATATGCTCAGGTAACTGATTAAATTGATTTTAGATCAAGAAATGTATTTGAACACGATGTTCCAAGGACCACATCATTTTTTTTTGTTAAACTTAATGCTGAGTGAAGTTTACCTACGCCTATGTCACGATCCACGAGCTAAAGAGCAAGTGTTTCCCCACTTGTTCATCATCGATGTGACGCATTCCCGTGTGCACTGCATTAGAGAACGCAACTTAACCACGTAACGCAACTTAACCACGTCACTGGACTGAATCCTAAATGATTTCTGTGTGAATGTTTACTGTGTTTCCCCTTGCAATGCTCTGTAGCCTAGCGAAACGCTGAAAAATCTAAATGCAATATCCTGTTCTTCTAAACTCATACTCTGCTTTTGTTCCATGCGGAAATGCGATGGTGGCTCGGTTCATGTTTAAGCAAGCTTATTTTGTTGTGTCAGATAATGTTTGTGTCTCTGCCCCATCTGCACGACCCAACCAAGCGCAGCAAAAAGCCAATGAAACGTGCTCTAGTCCGTGACGTCAGTGACGCTGGTGCCCTCTCGATGACTTCCTGTCCTGGAGCGACTGACCTCCGCGTGAACCAAAGTTTAGTCGCGAGCAGAAGCGCGTGACATACAGTCGCACAGGCGTTTTGAAAAGGGAGAAACGGATTGTTTAATTTCCAGTTTGTTCCATGCAAATAATAGCCTACTCTCAGTGTAGTTTAACAGTAAGATTATGTTAAGATGTCGTTAATTTCCGCCTACAATCTCTTTAAATAACCAAACCTAAAAGAGTACTAGAGCTTAATGCATTTAGGCTACAGGAAAAAAATAAAAACCATAAACTAGTCGTTTCCCCTCGTTCATCTGGACAAGGTCGACCTTTGGCTTACTGAGCTAACAGCAACACAAGTTAAATTTACAGAACATAAAATAATGTATTTGGAAACGAATACTAGTTTATAAACCTGGGAGAAAATTTTCTAACGTAAAATGAATGAATGAACGAATGAATGAGTGAATAAATAAATAAATAAATAAATAAATAAATAGCTACAAATAATGTAAATTAATTCTCACGTTTGCTCGTAACATATAAGCTATAGCCCTATATGCTAAAAAAAACGGTCTGGATGACATGCCACTGACACTCCTGCCACTGACACTCTTGTTTAATCAGTTATTCGACTCACCCTGGATTTAATTATATTTAAAATGGGATAAAGAAAGTAAACGGCAGAACACGGTTTATTAATACTACGTCAATGAGCACAGAAAAAAATTAACTGCTAACTAAAACAGTCAACAGCGGGGGAAAAAGATCTGATAACCTGTGTGTGCTGGGAAATGTATTTTTAATAAAACACTCTTTGAACTCTTAAATCAAAACATTCCAAAATTAGCCTAATCATTTGCAATGCACGGAAAATGTTTAAATCGTTTTAAAGAGCCCAAGCACCCACAGCTAAATGTCACGTTCGAAACTATTAATATATAAATTTGGAAAAAAGTGTATGAAATTTGAATTAAATTATACATTAAAAAAATAAAATAGTAGGCCTATTTTTAAAACTAAAAGGCTGTTGGACTTTGCAAAACTGCGCAACTATAAAGAGAATTAGCTAAAAGCTTTAGTTCCATGAACATCACAGAGTAAACTTTGAAAATGAGCTAAAACAAATGTTTATTTCCATTTCGGCTTACTCTCATACTGTGAACAAAATATGTAATTTACAAAAATGTTCCAAAACATTTAAATAATCTGAACTATTTTAAAATACCTTAACTTCAGTTTCATCAGGACTTCTCATAGGGCCTACGTTTTTTTTTTTTTTTTTTTTTTTAGATTTAAGGGATTGAAAATAAATAAACACAATAACTTGCCATTAATACCAATTTTAACAGACTGTAAAGCAGATTGTTGACACAGATTGACTTTTATATAAAATGAAAGCCTCGGTTAATATTAGAATGGTCATTGGCGCACTTCCGGCCTATTCTTTCTATCCAGACAGGCAAACAAATTCCCTTTAATGCCAACAACTCTTGCACTTGGGCACTTAGCAGGATAATTAATGTGGATTCATGCAATAGTTTAATAGTAAAATAGTAAATAGTAATAGTAAAATTTAATATTTAGGCCTAATGCATTATTATAACAGTCTTAGTGGGTTACGCAGCAGCAACCGCGGAGATCCACACTTTATAGCATTTCTACAAATAATAATAGCCTAAATAACAGACTACATTATTAGGCCTATTATTATTATCGACAAATAATACTCATATTAAAATTATAGTTATTGTTATTAGTTTTTTTTCTATTTTTAAAATAGGCTGGTTGACCAAATGTATTTTCTTCATTAAGTGGATGAATATAATTTTGTTTACCCAGAACGAAAATGATATGACCGCAGCGATGTTTCTCGGATTATTTAGCCTACATTACCCTACAGCATTGTTCGTTTAATTTTTATTTATTTATTTAACATGTAGGCCTATGCTACAACAATTCAGGTGTTTCGTGAACTTCCGTCTACTTTACAGAAACGTAACATAACTGTTGTATAGCTAGGCCTATCTGTACTTCTGACAACATTTTCACCTTAAAAAAAACGGAGGTTTTCTCGAAAACTGAAAATCCTTGCATTGCCATGATCAGATATCACATGGGCAGCGAGTGTAAGATTAGCGTCAGAAAGTGTTAAATCCACTGGTCCATAAAGCTCTTAACTAACAACCTGAAACCGAGAACCAAATCATAAGGCGGCCAAATATATTGATCAACATGCTAAAATATGTTGGATCGTGTTTTTTTATGAAATATCTTTTTTAAAAATACACTACACAGGCTTTTATAGCTAAAACTATTTCAGTCTATATTAACTGTAAATGCAACGTACTATTTCTTTACTCAATTTTCGGTACATTTGCGAGTGTGTGTAAAGTTAGTTTTTTCTTCTTAAATAGACTAAATCTGACAATACGTAATCAGAATTATTATTAAATTATTTAAGGCTTGTCAAAGGAACAAGAGGTCCCGAAATATTCCGCGTTTTACGTAAAGATGATTGAAGAGTCCTGTTAGATTTATGAAGGCCACAAAATAGATATTGAACTTGTTCCAATTAAATGCGCTGTGAAAGAGAAACGCAGACTCAATTCTCGCGGTGTTTCGTCTAAAGTTGCCGAGCAACCGCAGATCATCAACATAGCCTGCCAGGACGCTCACATGACAGCGGAGGACTGTAAACAAATGTGGAAGCTCTACCATAAACCAAACAAACATGTCATATAAAGCATTCTTGAGCCATAGCAAAGTATCAAAAGAGGACCAGGAGTTTTATGACTTGAAGAACAAAGCCGCAGAGTATTACAGGTCCAACGGGGTCCCGCAGAAGATAGAAAACGTCCTGAACGAGATGTTTTGGCAGAAGCCGGATGATATCTATGGTTATCTGGTAACAAACATACCCTTTTGATATAATAAAGCTGTAAACACTTTATATTATAACTATAATTACACCTGCTTTAACATTATAAATAATAATCCTTCCATCGCGTCTTATCCGGTTTAACATTAACGTTACATGTTATTTCACCAGAATGAAGCCAGTAGCCTATTCATATAGGTCAGATGCCAATAATTACAGACCAACATAATGAACTGAAATCAATAACTGCCTGCTGCTCTTTTTCAGGCAAACTATTTTTCCAGGCTCTCCTATACTCCTGTGATTAGCAAAATCATCGGAAGAGAGGTGTTTGACGGAAAAGGACTGACAGCAGTTCAGACCCAAGTCTACTGCATCATCAGAAATGAGGAAAAGGTATATTCTGAAATTATCCACGTTTCCTACATTTCAGAACAGCTATTAATTTTTTCCATTTAGGTGTACTGTAAGTAGGCCTAAAATAATGAAATTAATGTTGATTTTTGTAGGCAGCAAGGTGGATATCAGATCTAAGTGTCTCTGTTTTGATGGTTATGAGCAACTGGAAGCTGGTCGCCCTGTAACCTTTCACCTTGTGCCATTTGCACCATGCTGGACAGTTTGCAGGAGAAATTTGTAGTGACATGGTGAATTTAGGTCACAGGATGTCCACATACACATACACAATCACACACAGACAACACAGAACAATTAGAGTAGGATCGTGTGTATGTTTGTAGTGTGACGCACGTGACTCATGAGCATCAGATCACTCTCTGACTCTCATTCTCCATCTGTTTTGCCTTCTCTCTATCACTCTGTTTATGTTTGCTAAGTAAGCATAATGCCTGCTGGGATGGTGGCCATATTGCAGTTGAGTGCTGCTGTTTTAGTTTGGCACATTTAGAAATTATGACAGTAATACATTGGGACAGGGAACAGACCGACTGTAGGCATGAGCTGGGGGAGCTGAGATTCGTATTAGTGCTGGAACCTAATGTCACACTTTTCAGAAGAACCTTTGGATATTAGATCCTTGCTTAAGGGTTAGTCCAACATAAACACATTCATCTTTGCAGAGAATATTTGCTGCTCCCCTTATGGTGCAATAAATGCATTTTTTTCAATGTGATATCCACACATTTTGACATTGAAACACAAAGATCAAGTGTTGAACTCCAGCACACAGCCTCGCCAGGGCCAACAGTTCATGTACAGATTGTTATATTCAGACCTTGGTCTTTTCAGTTTTGAATTTTGAAATGGCTTATATTCCCGACCATGAGCCTCTTGATTCATTCATTTTAGAAGAAACAGCTATATATACTTTTTAAAAAGCTTAAGATGAAATTTCATGCAGTGTGTGTGTGTGTTTGTGTGTGTGTGTGTGTGTGCGCGTGCAAATATGTGTTTTTATTATATTCCATTGCAATATTTGGCCCCTGGAAATGATTTTACTTCTTTTTTATTTTCTAATCATAAATAAAGTTTAAAAAAATAGTTTTAGTAAATGTAAAACTGTTTTAAAATATATATTTTTTGGTAATTAAAAAAGTAAAACTAATAATAATAATAATAATAATAATTGAACAAACAAACAAATAAAGAAATAAATAACATTAAAAACCAAAAATGAAAATGATACATTTTGCCTTGGTAACTACCTGAAATAGGTTTAAGTTAAATGACTAAAATTACTAAATTATCTAAAACTGAATAAAAATTATACAGAAATATTAAAAAAAGTAATGAAAGTCAAAAGCACATCACAAAAACTTTAAATGTAAATAAAAAAAAACTGAACATAAAAAAGCTAATTCAAAATATTAATACATACTATAACAGTATAAAAATATTAAAATAATAAGTGCATATTTTATTTCAAATACTTTAGTCAGCGGATTAAAATGAATTAAATCTGAACAATAATTGAACAAGCCTACAAAAAGAATTGAATAAATATATCAGATTTTCCAAATACAATACAGAAGAATTCATTATGATGGCAGATTTTTAATGGCTTTTTGTGTAAATCACAGGTGGTGTGCAGTGCAGTGATGAGTGGCCCTAGAGATGGTCTGGAGGAGGATAGTGTGGCAGAGTCAGGGGAGGCATTTTCTAACAGCAACCAGCAACGTCTGTATATCACAGCGGCTCTAAAGTGGATCAGAGAGCATCTCAGTCCAATGCTGCAAGGCTTCAACCCCATTGATCAAACCAGTGTAGACAAACTACTCAGGTGATCACAAAAAACACAAGCCTCACTCAAAGAACATGAAGGTTGCTATGATAACCATGCTTTAAAACACACAGGCATGACTGAGGTTGTGTCTTTTTGCCTGCAGTGATTTCTTCATGGCACGTTACCTGGAGCACAAGGACAGTCTTAACATAGATAAGGAGGATGAGCTGAGGATTGAATCAGTATCTGAAGCTCCGCCCCAGGCCACTCCCATTCCTGCACCTACCAAAGACAAGAAAGGAAGTGATAAAGGTAAAGGAGCTTAAAATTTCACAATTTTTAAAGGGTATTTAGCTGCACAGTAAAACATCACTGATGTTACATATTATTTGAGGTCACACAATAAATACATCAGAATAGTAGAGGGATCAGCGTCAGGTTAAGTGAGGATGCCACAGGAGGACAACAACCCATCTTAGTGCAGCAAGTCAAAAAAAAACCCTGTGGGATTCAAAAACAGGATTCCAGCCAATCTCCTGTCATCTCACTGATCTGAGAGCTGTTGTAAAAGCAGTCTGAAGGACTCCACGCTTCTCTGTTTCATAGAAAGCCTACTGGGAGCTGCTCTCAGATACATTAGCAGCTTGTACTGAAACACATGTGTATGATTCTTTGTGACAGTGACTCTGTTTTCACCTTTTCATTGAATCCAGCCTTTCTTGAAATCTTAGAGAAATCAAAGGTGTGCAGATTTAAAGGTGCCCTAGGTAACCTTTTCTACTTTTAAAAACCTTTTACCCCTACAGAATTGAATAGTACTTTGGAAAAATCAGTTTCAAATGATGACCTTCAGTCATATCAGTGGCTTAGAAAAAGCTGTTTTATATAACATGGAGTGGGCCTTCTCTTGTGGTGTCAGATAAATACTTCTCACTTAATCTCTGTAACCCCACCATTATTGGACATTTTTGCTAGAGAAATAATCAGGAATGGAAAACTTTGATTCTTTAGCTTTCCTTTAAGATTCAAGTGATATAAGATAATACAGTGCACTTTAAACTGCAGATCCTTCAATGACCTCTCCATCCCCTGCACTTCTTTCTACCATCACTGTTTTTGTATTCAGGGAAAAAAGGAAATAGCACAGAGAAGCTCCTCCCTCCTGCAGAAACCCCTTTGCCACAGCTGCCAGGGGCTACGGCAGTGGGTGTGGTTTCTTTGGCTGTGGCAAAAACTGCTGCCATACTTTTAGGAGAACCCTTATATCGACATATCACATCAGTCAGAGTCCCGCAGGTACACTACTGTTCATAAATTGGTGTTTGGTAAGATTTTATGCTCACTTTTGTGATCACAAAGGCTGCATTTACAGGTGCATCTCAATAAATTAGAATGTCATGGAAAAGTTAATTTATTTCAGTAATTCAACTCAAATTGTGAAACTTGTGTATTAAATAAATTCAATGTACACAGACTAAAGTAGTTTAAATCTTTGATTGTTTTCATTTTGATGATTTTGGTTCACATTTAACAAAAACCCATCAATTCACTATCTCAACATATTAGAATACTTCAGAAGACAAATAAAAAAAAAACATTTTTAGTGAATTGTTGGCCTTCTGAAAAGTATGTTCATTTACTGTACATGTACTCAATACTTGGTAGGGGCTCCTTTTGCTTAAATTACTGCCTCAATTCAGCGTGGCGTGGAGGTGATCAGTTTGTGGCACTGCTGAGGTGGTATGGAAGCCCAGGTTTCTTTGACAGTGGCCTTCAGCTCATCTGCATTTTTTGGTCTCTTGTTTCTCATTTTCATCTTGACAATAGCCCATAGATTCTCTATTCTGGTGAGTTTGCTGGCCAGTCAAGCACACCAACACCATGGTCATTTAACCAACTTTTGGTGCTTTTGGTAGCGTTGGGAATCCTGCTGGAAAATGAAATCAGCATCTTCAAAAAGCTGGTCAGCAGAAGGAAGCATGAAGTGCTTGTTAAACGGGTACAGTGACTTTGGTTTTCAAAAAAACACAATGGACCAACACCAGCAGATGACATGGCAACCCAAATCATCACAGACTGTGAAAACTTCACACTGGACATCTATCAACTTGGGCTATGATCTTCTCCACCCTTCATCCAGACTCTAGGACCTTGGTTTCCAAATGAAATACAAGTCTTCTCATTAGCCCAGGTATGATGACTCTGACGTTGTCTGTGGTTCAGCAAGTTCCTTGACACAACTGTGTGTGGTGGCTCTTGATCTGTGTATGGTGGCTTCTTGGGCCCAGCCTCATTCCTTGTGAAGTTCACTCAAATTCTTTAATCGATTTTGCTTGACAATCCTCTTAATGTGGCGGTTCTCTCGGTTGGTTGTGCATCTTTTTCTTCCACACTTTTTCCTTCCACTCAACTTTCTGTTAACATGCTTGGATACAGCACACTGTGAACAGCCAGCTTCTTTGGGAATGAATGTGTTGTGGCTTACTCTCCTTTTGAAAGGTGTCAATGATTGTCTTCTGGACACCTGTCAGATCAGCAGTCTTCCCCATGATTGTGTAGCCTAGTGAACCAAACTGAGAGCCCATTTTGAAGGCTCAGGAAACCTTTGCAGGTGTTTTGAGTTGATTAGCAAGTCACCATATTCTAATTTGTTGAGATGCACCTATATTTAATCAAATATAGAGTAAAAACAGTACTGTTGTGACATATTACAATTTAAAATAACTGTTTTCTATTTTAAAATGTAATTTGTTCATGTGACAGCAAAGCCAAATTATTCTAGTCTTGATCGTTCAGTTTCATTCTAATATGCTTATTTAGTGCTCATGAAACGTTTATTGTTATTATCATCATCAATGTTGAAAGTTGTGCTGCTTAAACATGCATTCATTTGTTCTGCAGTTTTTCCAGGATTCTTTGATTTACAGAAAAATTCAAATGAACAATACCTATTTGAAATATATTTTGTTGTAACATTCTAAATGTCTAAATGTCTACTGTCACTTTTGATCAACTGAATGTGCCCTTGTTAAAAAAAAAGTATTAAAAGAAAATTAACAATCCAAGATGAAGGTTATTTTGTTTCTTCATTGGAAGGGATTTGAAAAAATGTAGCATTACATTATTTGCTCACCAACGTATCCTCTACAGTGAATGGGTGCCATCAGAATGAGAGTCCAAACAGCTGATAAAAACATCACAATAATCCAGAAGTCTCCAGTCCATAAATTAATGTCTTGTAAAGTGAAAAGATATGTGAACATATTCAAGTTCTCATGAACACACAGCTTTTTACTTCAAAAGAGTGGACTACATGTGGATTACTGGGATGTTTTTATCTCATTCTGATGGCACCCATTGACTGCAGAAGATCCATAAATGAACACGTGATGCAATGCTAAACTTCTCAAAGATCTGTTTCAATGAAGAAACAAACTTTTAAAGTGTATGTAAATACACAGATATACATCATGCCTGCTAATCATCAAATTAACTTACATACTTGAAGAACTGCATCATAGAAGATGACTTATGTTCTGAACACTATACCAATGAAAAAATATTTTATCCTCTTCCTCATTTGCTGTGAACCGCTTTAGGCTCAGAGTGAGATGCACCTGCCTGTGCCCATGATTACAATTCTGAGCTGTGGAAAGAACTCTGTGGGTAAACTCAACCTGCTGGAGGAGGTCATCCTCATGCCCAGCTCATCACAAAGAGTCAGAGAAGTATAAACACACTTAAACACAAACAAACACTCTTTTAGTAAAGTAGGCTGTGTTCAGCACAGAAGTGTTAATGCTTTGCTGACTGCTCTCACTCCAGTGTCCATGCCGCTTATCTTTAGTGTGTGTGTGTGTTGGCCTTGCAGGTCATTGGCATGGGCTTTGAGCTGCAGTGTGAAATGAAGAGAGTTTTGAATGGATCTGCGTATAAAGCTGGGGTAAGGATGCTCTCCTAGGGTTTGACTCTTTGACAAAGAGACATAACGTTCTATGCTCCAGCTCACACAAAAGCTTAAAGCAGCACACAAATTACGTGTGGATTTTTGTGATGCTTTGATGGGGTAATTATCCACACATCATCATCTGAATGAAATAAACGGGCCTCAATCACGTGCAGGGCTTATGAATGGCGATTGAACCACTTAACAGCATGTCACACAATAAATATATATTTATGTTTAGATGGGAGGCTATTACTGGTGCACTGTGCATTGTGGGCACCTCAGAGCACTAATGTTATAGCCTCGGTAAAGACCTTTATAACATAGGGTAGGGGTGCCCAATTTGGTTTAGTTCTAACATACTCTGGTTTTCATCTGAGCTTGTTTAGATGAGTTTGATTTACAGGTGGAACTGAATTCTGCCTTATCAATGGGATATCATCTTCCAGTGAAGACACAAACATACAATTGTCTGGTATAACCTCTTGGGATCCAGCAATTAATGTCATTTGCTTTTCATCAACTTCTCTAAAACCATAAATACAGTGGATAAACCCTGTAGAAGAGGACATCCTGAACTTTTCAGAGATAGGGGTTTGGCCATGATTACTGCCCCTCTTTGGTTTTTAAAAATGTCCGACATAAAAAAAAAGTATAAAAAGTATATGTACTGTTTCTGCTGTTACACAGGGATATGCAAATTAGACACCCATTTTGGCTATATTTAAAACGGTAAAAGCTACATTTCCATTCAGAAATCTGGTGTCTGTAAAATAATACTTTATATTAAAATAAAAGTTTGTATATTTATTCAGTACAGATGCATTAAATTAATCAAAACTGGATGAAATTTATATTACAAAAGATTTCTATTTCAAATAAATACTGTTCTTTTTAACTCTTTATTCGTCAAAGAATCCTGAAGATAATGTATCAGTTTTCACAAAAATATTAAACTGTTCTCAACATGGATCATATTAATTACAATTAAAATTAATAAATAATTTTTTCGAAAGAAGTCACTTCTAAATAAAATAAACAGGCCTCAATACAGTTATAGCTCTGACCTATTTTCATTACATTACAATTGATAGTAATTATAATTCACATCAAAATATATATTTTGAGTTTAAGGCTCTAAACATGTAAACTGACTCATGCATCACAATCCTGTGAAATATGCTTTAGTGCCTATACATGGTTTTTGTTTTTGACAAAGTACATTATTGAAAAATGATAAATGTGTGTAAATCAATGACTGAAAATGATATATATATATATATATATATATATATATATACAGGTCCTTCTCAAAAAATTAGCATATTGTGATAAAGTTCATTATTTTCCATAATGTAATGATAAAAATTAAACTTTCATATATTTTAGATTCATTGCACACCAACTGAAATATTTCAGGTCTTTTATTGTTTTAATACTGATGATTTTGGCATACAGCTCATGAAAACCCAAAATTCCTATCTCAAAAAATTAGCATATTTCATCCGACCAATAAAAGAAAAGTGTTTTTAATGCAAAGAAAGTCAACCTTCAAATAATTATGTTCAGTTATGCACTCAATACTTGGTCGGGAATCCTTTTGCAGAAATGACTGCTTCAATGCGGCGTGGCATGGAGGGAATCAGCCTGTGGCACTGCTGAGGTGTTATGGAGGCCCAGGATGCTTCCATAGCGGCCTTAAGCTCATCCAGAGTGTTGGGTCTTGCGTCTCTCAACTTTCTCTTCACAATATCCCACAGATTCTCTATGGGGTTCAGGTGAGGAGAGTTGGCAGGCCAATTGAGCACAGTAATACCATGGTCAGTAAACCATTTACCAGTGGTTTTGTCACTGTGAGCAGGTGCCAGGTCGTGCTGAAAAACGAAATCTTCATCTCCATAAAGCTTTTCAGCAGATGGAAGCATGAAGTGCTCCAAAATCTCCTGATAACTAGCTGCATTGACCCTGCCTTTGATAAAACACAGTGGACCAACACCAGCAGCTGACATGGCACCCCAGACCATCACTGACTGTGGGTACTTGACACTGGACTTCAGGCATTTTGGCATTTCCTTCTCCCAGTCTTCCTCCAGACTCTGGCACCTTGATTTCCGAATGACATGCAAAATTTGCTTTCATCCGAAAAAAGTACTTTGGACCACTGAGCAACAGTCCAGTGCTGCTTCTCTGTAGCCCATTTCCTGCACACGCCTGTGCATGGTGGCTCTGGATGTTTCTACTCCAGACTCAGTCCACTGCTTCCGCAGGTCCCCCAAGGTCTTGAATCGGTCCTTCTCCACAATCTTCCTCAGGGTCCGGTCACCTCTTCTCGTTGTGCAGCGTTTTTTGCCACACTTTTTCCTTCCCACAGACTCCCCACTGAGGTGCCTTGATACAGCACTCTGGGAACAGCCTATTCGTTCAGAAATTTCTTTCTGTGTCTTACCCTCTTGCTTGAGGGGGGGAATGATGGCCTTCTGGACAGCAGTCAGGTCGGCAGTCTTACCCATGATTGCGGTTTTGAGTAATGAACCAGGCTGGGAGTTTTTAAAAGCCTCAGGAATCTTTTGCAGGTGTTTAGAGTTAATTAGTTGATTCAGATGATCAGATTAATAGCTCGTTTAGAGAACCTTTTCATGATATGCTAATTTTTTGAGATTTTTGGGTTTTCATGAGCTGTATGCCAAAATCATCAGTATTACAACAATAAAAGACCTGAAATATTTCAGTTGGTGTGCAATGAATCTAAAATATATGAAAGTTACATTTTTATCATTACATTATGGAAAATAATGAACTTTATCACAATATGCTAATTTTTTGAGAAGGACCTGTATATATTAACATTTGCCACAATATTCTGCGAGTTTCTTTAGCACCAGATCAGCTTATTAGACATTCTGAAATATCATGTGACACTGAAGACTGGAATAATGGCTAAACATTGCTCAAAATTCCGCTCTTCCATCACAGGAATAAATTGCATATTTAAATAATTTAAAAACAGTCATTTCAAATTATAGTTATATTGCGCAACAATACTGTTTTTACTGTATTTTTACATAAGTACAAGAGACTTCTTTCAAAAAAAGAAACTATTTAAAAAAAATCTTACAAGCCCCCAATTTTTGAATGGTAAAGAAATATATAAACAATTAAAATAAAAATTAAGGTAATGGCAGCAAGCTAGTAAACGGTCTAAATCTTTTCAGAACCATTTACATTTTGCCATATGTTGCTAGTATATTAGTGTATAACATATGATATTCCTCTATCACTTACCCGTTCTTTCTGTTTCTCAGCCTATATGTGTAACAGAAGATGGGGCATTACAGGTGGGGTTTGAACGTCCCGAACAGGCTCTTGATCTGATCACAGAGGCATGTGCTAACCTGGCATTGCCTCTGGGTTCAGACCTGCAATTGGCTATAAACTGTGCAGCACACGGCCTGATGGACTATGTGAGTGATGGGAAGACAGAACAGGGACATTATTATTCTCACATTCACCCAAAACAAGTACTGCAAATGTTTAAAATGAAAGTTTAAATGATATACTGTGACCATTTTAAATGTTTCTCTTGCGGTCTTCTAGTCAAGGGGGAAGTATGAGGTGATGTCTGGCTGTCACAAATCCCATGATGAATTGGTGGACATGTACGAGGGTCTGATTAATAAATATCCTGCTATCACATTCCTCATTGATCCTTTCAGGAAAGAGGTGAAATTAAAAAAAGCATGTATTTAATCCCTGTTTATTGGAATAAAGTGTCATGCAGCTCATCTGGTTGAACTGACAGCGTGTCTCTGAGTTTAGGATGTAGATCAGTGGGAGAGACTGGCTTCAGTGATTGGTCAGTCATGCTGCCTGATTGCAGATGCTGCATCCAATCTCTGTCCTTGCTGGAGTGAAGTGAAACCCCTCCCACCTGGAGTCACCAGAGTCATTATTAGGCACCACAGTGATATGACCATCTCTGACCTTATACGAAGCATAGCAGAGCAGAAAGGTAGGCTCCTAACATGAGTAAACAGGATGAAAGAGTACTTTACTCAAATCTAGGAGCTCACTGTGTGTTCTGGCATAGTCTTTTTGACAGTAAAAGCATAACTTCCAAGTCTAAATATAATGTATGTATGTAAGTATGTAACTCTTCCCTTTATACACTGAGATGCAGAGACAATGCTGGCTGCAGGCAGTGGTGATGCATCAATTGTTGACCTGGTGGGTTGACCACAATTCATTTTTTCTTTTTTTTTGGGGGGGGGGGGGGGGGGGGGGGTTAATTTCTCAGTGGCATGTAGTCTACGATCAAGTCTTTTAATAAAAATACAAAAATAAATAGTGAAATCAGATTATTTAGTTCCTGAATATGTGCCAGTGAAAATACCAATCAACTGATGCAGCCCATGAAATAACATTTTATCATACTGTAAACTAAATTGGTTGCAAAGTCCAAAGTTTGTTGAGTCCAAAGAACGGAGCAATAATTTTTCTATTTTAGTAGAAACTTTTTCATTACAAACTATATTGTTAATAGGAATATTTGAAAAGGTGCAAAAAAAATAATAATTATTAACACGTATGTCATAGTGACCTATAATGGAGAATCTTAAATATTTCTTCTTTTCATTTGTGTGACATTTTTCTAAATCCAAAAACCTTTCAGGTTTAATTAGATTTTGAGTGGCAGTTTATTTCTTGTGGACCTCACCTTATGTGTTTTAAAGGCTGTAGGGTCAGGCGTGTCCTTTCTCAAACTGGGTGGGTTGAGAGGAGGAGAGCGAATGGACAAATACAATCGTCTGTTGGCGATAGAAGAGGAACTGGAGCAGGAGGGGATCCTGGGTATGGTTCTCTCACATAATGACTAGTACCATTAGTAGCATATTAAGAAAACAATGTATAGTACTTTTGTGTTTTTCAGGTGCTAGAGAAAAAAAACAGCCTCTGTCAGATCTTTCTGAAACACTTAACTCCGGAAGCGGCTGTGACTCTGTGACCATCTCTACTTGATGTGACTTCATCTCCTGTCTGTCTGCCTGACATTATCACAGTAGGGATGTCTGACCTGACTGCATGACACCAAAATGCATATTAATTACAGTTTACATCAAAATATATTTTTAGTGCAAGACTGTAAACATGCTAACTGACTCATCACATGTACCATATTTCTATGTGATATGCTTTGGTGCTTATAGAGGGTATATACATTAAAAACATTAAATAAAAATAAACTTGTTTTTATATAAAGCCCACCCAAAATGTTTAATGCATTTTAATATTTTTCACATAAGTCACAGTGAACATTTCCAAATAGTTTTGCCCACTATATAATTATTTTGTGTGATTGTCCCCAAAATTAAGTTCATTGTGTGTGTGTGAAGACTTCCTTCCTGAAGACTTTTCATTCCATGTGCTCCAAATTTACCTGTAAGAGAAAAATGCACATTATTTACAATATAAATATATTTACTATACTATATATTGAGGGTGCAAAAAAAATCTAAATATTGAGAAAATCATCTTTTAAATTGTCCAAATGACGCTCTTAGCAATGCATAAAAATTAAGTTTTGATATTCACAGCAGGAAATTTACAAAATCACTAACATGATCTTTACTTAATATCCTAATGATTTTTAGCATAAAAGAAAAATCTATCATTTTGACCCATACAATGTATTGTTGGCTATTGCTACAAATATACCCGTGCTACTTATGACGGGTTTTGTGGTTCAGGGTCACATATATGATTTCTATTTTATATATATATATATATATATATATATATATATATACCCTGTGAAATATTAAACTTTAACTAAGACTTAAATACATAATTTATGATTTTAATAACATTTACTATATATTTACTATTATTGTTGTAAATTCTAAAATGCCTCTGGAATTTCCAAAAACTCAGTGAACTCCGTCCTTCTTTTGTCTCCACACCCCACAGACAGGTTTTTAGAGAAATCACAGCTATTCTTCAATGATGAAGAGGCATGAAACAACCCATCACTTCCTTCTCCACATCCTTTCCTCACTATATACAGACAACAGATACTGACACACATACACAAACACACACACAGTGACTGAATGGGGCCAATTATCCAGCCTGTTCAAAAGGGCAGCAGTGTCCGCTTCATATAAGTGTTTGTGTCTGTTTATGTGTTTGTGTGAAAGAGTGTGAATGGACTGTTTTGTGTTAACAAGTGAGAGAAAACACAAACCCACAGCTGTGCTGCGAAACTACAGACCACAAGAATGTGACCTATTCAGCTCCTAATCAACTCACAACATGTTCGTTATCTTGTTTACCTCTTAATTGAATTATAGAAATCATGAATTTACTAGCAATGCACCTTTTAGGGAGCGAAACACAGCCCTCAAAATACACCAGACTTACTGACAGCATTTTGTAAGCGTACAATTGGTGACATCTGTAAAAAAAAAAAAAAAAAAATAGCTATTTGCACACGGCAGGAGCGGAGGGGGTGCTGGGGGCATCCGCAGAGAGAAAGACAAATTTGAGACCAGCATTACAAGTTACTGTGGCTCCCCACCAGGCAATCATTCAGTTTGAAAAATAAACAAAATGACTAACAAAACAGGCTAAATTAAGCGTTTTACACTCACATATATACACAAGCTGGGCTCTAAATTGTGGTTCTGTCAATAGAGGTTGTTTTGTGTTGCTTGAATATGGTTTCGTCAAACAAAGCCAAAAACAAACAAAAAAACAAGACAGAGCAACAGCCCAGCATGGCGTTTTATGATTACAAGATTGACAGAATGTTTATAGTACTTCGATTAAGAAAAACGTGCAGACCAGAAGACGAGAGAGACTGCAATTGAGCAAGATATTTACTCATTTACACCTCGCATCTTCAACAAATGCCGAACCGGAAACGTCAACAAACAAAATATGCTACATGTCGGACAGAAGAGCGCATAAAAATGTGAGTCGATTATTGATTGTGCTTTGAGTGCGTTGGGGAGTAGAGATGAAACAGTGGAGAAAACCTCTCTCTAAAAGGATCTAGATGCTAGAATGTTTATGATCCTAGTTTGTGATCTCTTCCACATCTAGTTTTAGGGTCACACACAAGTCCTAAAATAAAAATGATCATAATGACAATAAAAGTTACACTCTACAATAAGGTCCCAATAGTTAACGTTAGTTTATACATTAACAAACAACTAATATTAACAATATTATCTACATTAATATCTAGTGAATTATTTTCATATAGAAAATCGTAAAAAAACAGGCATTTGCAACTGTGAAATCAGTAATCCATCATGATAACACTATTAACTCATATAGTCCTGTTTAGCTTAACAACAACAAGCATTACATTTGTACATTTGTGTATTGATCTTTGTTAACATTGATTTATATAAATACAACTGTTCATTGTTAGTTAATGTAAGCTTAGGTCTGTTATGGTAATATAATACAAATAATAGCAATATTACCAGATATAACTTTTGAATTTAATAATGTCTTAGTAAATGTTGATATTAATAAAAAAAAGATTTTTTATGTATATTCGTGTCAACTAATGTTAACAAATGGAACCGCTTAAAAAATAAATACATTATATAGAGACTTCAGATGCAAAAATGTTTCTGAGACTTTTTCTTTTAAATTAGCATTTTTATCAGGCTCCTATGCTTACAGCTAATTTCACTTTGATGGCAAATGAAAGGTTATTAGTCAGTTATTGAATGGATTATTTTCAAAAATGTCCAATGATATTTTCATAGGAGCCTGATAAGACAAAAAACAAATATATTTTACCATTTTTGTACAATTTCAGCCAATCATAAGATATAACTTTTTATTTAATAGCACATTAACATTAGATTTAAATAAATATAATAATAAAAAAAAAGTGTACCAGTGGAATTGACTGAAAGAAAAAAATACTTGGCCTATAAAAAATGTATAGAAAACACAAAGCCTAAACAAAAGACTTTTTGTTTTTTAATTTTTGCCTTTAGTGGGAGAGAGAAAGGGGCAGGATCAGGAAAGGTCCTCGTAAGCCCATAGCACAACGGAGCAATAGGGCAGTGCGCTGCTCACGAGGCTATTGGTGGCGACACAAAATACTTTTTTTTTTTTTTTTTTTTTTTACAGAAACTTGATATATCTCTGATATCAACTCATGCTATATGGGCTTTAGTATATATATAGTCTACTACAAAACGGTGTCAAAATATGATCACAACAGTAGTTTAGCCCACTTTAATATCGTTGTTTCCCAGATACACATTACAAACATCCTTGCGGCTTTTAAAGGACCCCAAAGATTCAAAGCTACATCTGAAATGGCACAACAACATTCCACAAAGCTCTTTCATTCACAAAACACAATGACAGTCCATACAAACACATTTATAAAACGCTTCTCAAACATAGCCTTGAATTGGAGTGTACAGTGTGTGCTATTCTCTGCTGCAGGCCAGGCCAGGGTCAGGTGAGGAACAGTGTTAAAAAAAAAAAAAAGAGAGAGAAGAGAGGGTGAGAGGGAATAAAGTTTCATCTTGTGTCCGGGAAGATTTAACCCCATGAAGAGCTCTAAGCCGCTCTGGAAATTGTGCCTAAGTGTGTGAAAGCAGTGGAAAGGCGTCACTGAGCCTCAACACAGACACACACATCTCCTGTTTCACAGCACAACAACAACACAGCAGCTGCAGCTCACCGGAGGAAATGAAATCCTGTTGTGTAACGAGGCATGACAAACATCACACCATTGTATAAATCTGATCTAGTATGCAATTCAGACAGAATAAAATGCTTCTCTGTGGACTGGATGGGGAAAGATACAAAATTTCAGGGATCAAATTTACATTAGACAGTGAGAAACGTAGAAGATGTTTAGCCAAAATTCCAATGAGCAGACAAAAGAAACACTTCATCACTGAGACCAAGTCAAAAGACAATACTTTAAAGGATCATGTGACACTGAAGACTGGAGTAATGATGCTGATTCAGCTTTGCCAACAGGAATAAATTACATTTACATACAATATATTCAAATAGAAAACAGTTATTTAAACAGTAAACTGTAATAGTAGTACACAATATTACTTTTTTAAATGTATTTTCGATCAAGAAAAAATGTATATTGGTGAGCATTAAAGATGTCTTTCAAAAAACAATATTCGTACCTTATATTATTCTACAGTCAAAGTTCTGAGGTGCATTAAAATATCATTATCAGTTTTTCTTTATAGTAGATTTTATATTATTTGAAAAAAAAAATAGTAATCATGATTTGACTATATGAACATTTTAAATTTCACATTTCAAACTGAAAATAAATGTCATGAACCTTTCAAAATGTGCTCCTTCCTTTGTCACTTCAAAAAAAAGAAAGAAATTATGTTGTCTTTGCTGGAAGTTAGTATGACAATAGCAAGTATGTGCTCAGTTCCAGAAAAAGGGTTACGAAAAGTATTCCACTGTATAACAACAACACTACACGAAAGTCTGACCTCCTTTAATGAAGCATTTAGAGAGTCACAAAGATCAGCCGCCTCTCACAATTGTGCCTTCAGGGCTGCCATAAATGAAACCACCTCAGGCCCATGCCTATACATGCTTTCAAAATGCTTCACTTAAACGAAACTGATTTATATATTCTATTCAGTAGCATGTTATTGTCATGTCGGCATGTCAACAATTTGAAAAAGAATAACACATTTCATTACAGCTCAGTCAATAAATGTACAAATAGCATCAATTCATTGTCTGTTCTTTAAAAAATTAAATAATAGTCGTGTGTGATTGATGACCCAAAATTGCTTCTCTTCTGTAATGTTGGTCAAAACGCCAATTCTTTAAAAGACCAGTGCTGAACCTGAAAAAAATAACCAGGTTCATGAAACAGTAAAAAGATTGTTAAAAGGGGGATAAGTTCACATCAGTGCCTTGTAATTACCGAGCGGGACGTTAGAAGGTTAATACTAGTTTAGCCAAAGCCATTTGAGAACACACTAAGTTGGCACATGTTCAAGGCTAGTCACCAACGCCCCTCTAGAAAGGCTTCTCACACAGACAAAGCATGTGTCAATGACTTTGTTCAGTGAGGACGGTCCAGACAAAGTAGACAGCAGGACGGAGGGGATGTAGTTTCACTACTATTAAACACTCACAGATATTCAAAGTCCCTCAAAGCGAAGAAAATCAAAAACATTTCCCCACTTATAGATGTTTAAATGTTCTCAAGTTAATACCGTGTGACTAATATGTTTGTTATTTTTTAGGGGTTGCTTACAGCTCTGGAGACTTTTGAGCACTTTAAGTATCTACTTTTTGTTTTTCTCAAATTTCCAAAAAGAAATCAAAAGAGACTCAACTTGTTGACATGCTATAATAGTCTAAAGCTATAAAATTTTTGTGGACTGACAGTTTAGATAATTTGGTTTGTGAAGAATATTGGAGTTCTCCTACAATCTCAGACTTTATCCCAAAGTATGCTCAAATTGGCTAAAATAAAATAGTTGTCACCATAATATCTGAGATCTCTTGCAATTACTTCTTTCATACTGACAGTTTCTTGTATAAGTGGCATGTACACTACCGTTCAAAAAAAAAAAAAAAGCAGATGCTCAAGATTTTTTTTATTATTATTACGATTTAGAAAATGGTTGTGCTTCTTAACATTGTAAGCCAACATTTTTTCAGGATTTTTGGATTAATTAAAAAAAAATCAAAACTATATTTAATTAAAAGATATAGTTTAAGCAAAAACAGTGATTTATAGATTATAGAAAAATATGTTGTTATGGATACAGAAATGGAGTATAGACACTCTTTGAACCAAACAAAAGAGAAAAATAACTAACAACTGGGAGAAAACTGTTTGACCCAGCCAAAAAAAATAGATCAAAGTGAGCATATGAAAAAACCACACATATGCTTGACGCTGTTAAGACACATTATGGCTGAACTTCTTCAAGTATTACATGTAAAATACAAACAAAAAACTACATAATTTAGTCACATGTGTTTGGTTAGTTTAGATGAACTATACTGGTGCAGGAAGAAATGTTCTTTTGGTGTGTAAATACATGGCTCTACATAAGAGCAGATACTCACAACCTACAGCTCCTATGAAGGCTTAAGGTGATCAGTGCGTATTGTGGTTGTTGTCTTGCGTTGTGTCTTTAACCTGATCCCTTGTGTTCTGGCCTGGTTCTGACTGGGTTTGCTTAATCTGGGGCAGATCCAGGGCAGTACTGGAATTTGCTGGAGGGGAAGGGTTGAAAAGTTAAACGGATGATCTGGCTCAAGAGACAGAGAAAATGCGCTGAAGTGTGTGTGTGTGTGTGTGTGTGTGTGTGTGTGTGTTTGACTGACTGTTATTCTTTGCAGCCTTCAGTGCTCCCCTCCGTCTCTCCAGGGCCTTCTCCAGCTCAGACTTCTGTGATGGCGATGGAGGGTGTGTCCCAGGCGAGGAGGAGGGACCAGGACGCTTGACGGAGTTCTAACAAAGATTCTGTTACTATACCAACAACTAGTTTTAAACTAATCTGAATTCTACTGCAATATGTTATTTGTATATATATAAACTAGAAATACTGACATATAAATAAGTGATAATATTATTAATAAATAAGCAATTATAAATAAAATTAAAATAAACAAATTAATCCTAACCAGGATTCCATGAAGTTCCTGTATGGCAGAATTTGTCTCTTCTTTCTGCAGGAAGACCAGAGAAACAATTAAGCAGACTATGTAAGTGAGTGTTATTATTTTTAAGTGAGTGTTATTATATATTAAGGGGTTATGAACTGCCTCTCTTTTAATTTTGCACTGTTCTCTGAGGTCCACTTATAATGTTATCAAGATTTTTACATCAAAAAACAGAATTTAGAAGCAATATGCTATTTTCTGTCCTGTTTTTGACCCGCCTCATCAGTTTGAACGATAGGCTAACATCTAACAGATTGACACTGCTGTGATTTAGGTTAAAACGCATCAACATTTCTTGTTAATGTTCATTTCAATGTTAAAATCAGTTGTGCTGCTTAGTATTTATGTGGAAACTTTTTAACAGGATTTCAATAAAGTTAAAAAAAACTGCATTTATTTAAAATAGAAAATCTTTACTGTCACTTGATCTCTTTAATGCATCCTTGCTAAATACTTTATCGGCATATTGTAAGTAATTTCATTTAATGACACTGATTAATGGAATAGAAGAAAGTTAGTGTTTTGTGTGTGTGTGTGCGTGTTTGTTTGTGCATGTGTGTGTGTGTGTGTTTGTATGAAATGTGTACCGGTCCCGGTCTTGCTTTGTTGGCTCTCTGGGAAACACGTCGTAATTGAACTCCTTTTTTGATGCGCTGCATCATCTCATCCACAGCTTGCTGTCTGGTGTCCTTCTCTGTCAGACACACACACACACACACACACACACACACACACACACACACCATCAAATGGGATTTCTATTAAAGCACATTTAAACAGATCAACACAGATGTAGATAAACATCTGCTGCTTTTCATTAGCAGTCATTTCAGACACTGAATAATATCAGACATACTGACACCACTAAACAAGACTGTGAGGATTTCTATTTGAGCTGGCATGCACAAATATCATTTAAAAAAATCAAAAGAAAGTTGATCTGTGATGTTTGTCTTTGTTTAGCGGCCTTGGGAAACACTTTTAGTCATTCTGTCATTAACTGTAACAAAAAATGTGAATATTATCTGCTTACCAGTCTGATGTTTTTCTGACATGATAAAAATCAATCTATCAATCTCTTTTTCAAAGGCACTAAATTGGCATTATGTTTCAGAGCTAGAGTATTGTCCAATAACAACCTTCTATTCATATGAGATCATAAAAATGCTGAAAGAAAACTGCTATTATTCAACAAAAGTATCTAAGCTTTGGCCTGCACTTATACTTATTATAGGATGTGAAAGAATTTTAGTCAATACATTGGAAAGATCACCATTACTTGAAAATATTCAAACCCAGTGAAAAAGAAAAATCAAGCACTAGAGATAAAAGGAAGGCTAAAGTTCACCAGTCAGTTTCTATAAACCTGAACATTATGCAAATAACTGAAGAATCCCATCTTGTTTTTTAGTGTAAGGCTGAAAGAAACGGCTAAGAAGAAACTTGAACTTGACCCAAGTCTTTCATTTCCATTTTTGCTGTGATGAACAGGAGTTTACTTTATGTGAAACGGTGTACATTAATTACATTCCATCTGACGGAATGCACTGCAGATTTCTAATGGAAATTCAACACTGCTCAAAAAGGTCAACATAAACGTCTGAAATCTTTCATGTGGCTCGGCGATGAACACAACTACAGGGCAGCGCTGCTAATGATACGAATAAAAAAAAAAACCTTGAACCATCAGCCATCGCTGATTACTGTGCTTTAAAATTATCAATCTATGTAATCTTTGCATTTTTTTATTATTATAAACTTTTAACCCGAGCAGGTTTATAGATTGGAAATGAACTCTGATGGCTCTTTGCTCTGTACCTGGGCTTTTCTCAGAGGAGTCCTTCTCCACTAATGCAATTTCAGTGCTCACATCTTTTTTCTTACGAAGCATAGAGAGTAATGAGCTAAAAGAGATATAAGAAAAAGACAAAAGAAAAATTTTTAACTAAAGCAAAATTTCCTATTTCAACAAGAAATGTGTCATTGAAACAGCCAACTGACTGCAGTTTTCATCTCAAACAGACACTCACCTGAGTGGGTTGCTTGACGGGGCAGGGGGTGGAGGTGGAGGAGGTGGGGGTGGGGGTGGAGGAGGGGGTCCTGGGGCACCTGGTGGTGGATTGGAGACCTGCTGGAGCTTCTTTTTCATTTCCTCCACTGCAAAGGACAGAGATATAAACACTGGGTTATTTAGAGTGTTGTTCAAAAGTTTGGAGAGAAATTAAATACTTTTATTTAGCAAAGATGCATTACATTGATACATTGATGACAACAAATACATTTATTAATGTGACAAAACTTTTCTATTTCAGATAAAATACTTTTCATTTGAAATGTAAAGAAATCCTGAAAAAAATGTATATCAAATCAGCACATTAGAATGATTTCTGAAGGATCATGTGACACTACAGAAAATTCAGCTTTGCATCACACAAATAAATGACATTTTTAAATATATTAAAATAGAAAACAGTTATTTTAAACATTAGAAACATTTCACAATATTTTTTTTATTTATCAAATGGTGAGCATAACGGACTTTTTATTTTTTATCTAAAAACTGAGCCCTAATGTGGTACCTGTGAATCTGAGGTCTTTAGCCTCAGTTTCAGCTTTAGTGTGTTTGTGCTGCCACTCTTTCCTCTCCTCATCCAGCAGTTCAGTCTGTCTCTGTAACGCTGACAGCTGCTTCTTTAATTCACTGCCATGTATCTGCTCTTCAAGAGCCTTCACCTGGAATCCACCAACAAAACATGGGTTGTAAAAACAGAATGTGATCTTTGAACTTAAGGTATAGTTCACTTATAAAATAAATACTCTGCCATCATGCCATCAAATGAAATGGTGACCAGGTCTCCTTCAACTTTCACTAAATAGAAAATAGCAACGAGGACACTCAACCAGCTTTTTTTTTTTTTTACTGTCACTGAAATACTATTATAGTCTTTCTTAATATATTTTCAGTTTTTATTTCAACTTTAGATAAAGTTTTGATAATTTTGTTGTGTTTTTTAAGATTTTACTATTATTTAACTTGGTGAAATAAAATAAGTTTAAGTTTATATACTGTATATATACACACAATTTACAATTATTTCAGTTAAGGTTTGTTTTAGTGAACTAAAGAAAATCCTGCACTCTACATAAAATGTTACATCTCTATGCAAGAGAAATGTCTCGCCTTTCAAATGGAACAACATGAGTGTGACAAAATTATGACTTTTTTGGGTGAACCATCTCTTTAAGGTAATTAGTGACTGTACTTCCATTACTCACAGCCTCATTATTGTTCTTATCATATTAAATATGTCATATACTCTGACTAAATTCTATAGTGATGGCAGACAAATACTACCATGAAGTAAGTGAGTCATGTCGCCTCCAACATTTCCCTTGATCCTTTAATGATTGTTTAAATGCAGAATACCGCTCATTCCTTCTCCTTTTAGAAAGGCACATAATGAACAGCATGTGTGAGTTTTGGTGTGACACTAGGAGGAATTTGTATGGTTGATTTTTTTGTTTGGTTTGTTTGATATTATTTTAAATGACATTGGGTCTGCACCCACCTTAATGTGTGTATGTGCGTGTGTTTATTACCTGCTGTTGATGCTCCAGTCTCTGTGTCTCTAAAGTGTGTGTCAGTGTGTTGATCTCTGCCAGAGCTTTCTGCAGAGCTTCTGTTGAAGACACACTTTGGATCAACATCTGGCTTTGTCTTTTCAGCTTCTTCTGCTCTACTAGCATCTTCATTCACCCACAGAGAGACAGAGAGATAAGCACACATTGCTTAATTAACATATTCCAGCAATTTATAAATATACAGAGCTCCTAGCATGTCGTATACATTTCTATAAAGTAATTATGAAATCAAATCAGACTGAGCTTTCACCTCATGTGCAAACTTCTCTGCTTCAGATCGCAGGTCCCTCTCAAGCTTTAGATCATCCTGCAAGGCCTCAAACTCATCTAGAGCATACTGAGAAACTACAAACACACATACAGGTAAGTTTTCTATATATATATCTTGTCTAAGGTATAATTTATATTCTTCTGATGACATCCACTACAGGGAATAGACATTTAAAAGGCATTTTAGGGTGTAATGTGTAATTTAAATCAGCATGATCAAGTTAAGTTACTTTTATTTCTAAAGTGCTTTATACAATACAGATTTGTATCAAATCATCTTCATAGTGATAAACAGGAAAATAGCAGAATCAGTTATGGAAACTCAACTATGGAGGCAGTTTCAGATTCAGCTATTAAGCAGAAGACAATAGTGTCTGATGATGACCTTTGGTCCTCATTCATAAATCTACTTTTGTACTGACCTCTCTATGTCTTTTATTTAAATCATTGCTCAAAAGTTTGGGGTTGTTATTTTTTTAATGTTTTTGAAAGAAATCTCTTATACCCAACCAAGCTGCATTTATTTGATTGTAAAACCACCAATATTGTAAAATATTATTACAATTCTAAAAACTTAAAATATAAATTTATTCTAAAACATATATTATTCCTTTTACAGGAAAGCAGAATTTTCAGCATCCATCAAACCCAGTGTCACAATGGTCCTTCGGAATTCATTTTAATATGCTGATATGGTTGTTTTCAATGTCTGGTTGAAATTTCTTATTATTTTCAATATTGTGCTGCTTAACACTTTTGTGGAAATGATACAAAAATATAATATAATTAGAAAGTTAAAAAGAACAACATTTATTTCAAATAGAAATCTTTTGTAAGCTTATAAATGTCTTAACTTTTACTTTTGATCAATTTAATTAATTCTTGCTGAATAAAAGTAGAAACTTCTTAAAAAAAAATCTTCTTTGTTTAAAGTGATACGATTATGATTTTTTTTATTTAATTCATGCATCAAATGACTTAACAACTCAAAACACGCACAAACAGATAAAAATATTTGTAAAAAAAATAATGCATTCTAATTTTTGTGATATTTGCATTTTCTGTTATGAGTCTATAATCAAGCAGGTGTCAGAAATCACTCAGATTTACATAAAAATACTGTCTGACTTATTGTTATTGTAATAATGAAGATGTAACAGAGTGTGTTAGGATCAATGAATGATCGGACTGGAAAGCAGTAGAGAGAGAGAGTGAGAGAGGCTGAGGTAATGGGATACAGTATAAGCACAACTGACCTCTGTTGTATTTTCCCAAGAGCTTCTTTTGTTGGAATGTTTCAGCTATTAAAACAGTATTATCATGCTTCTCTTTCAGTAGCTTAGGAAGAAAGGGAGAGTGAGAGCTTCATTTATTTAGTTATTTAACTGGTTCATTTGAAACATCGAACATGATGACACAAAGACAGACCCTTCTTTTCTATTTGGCCGTCATAATTCTGAGTTAAAGCCACTGTGAAACATGGCAAAGGTTAACATTAAAGAGATTAAGGAGGTGGATCACAACATTTTCGTTGTCATGATTTTTACTTTTCCATTAGGAAAAAATAGATTTTGAATGTATATTGTAGACCTTTTTTAAAATGATGCATGGTAGATCTCTCTTAAAGTTGAGTAGTATGTTAATGCAGTAAAACCCAAGATTAAATGATTTTCTCACATACTTCCTGTCTAGTTTGGCAGAGCTGTTCTCTTGTCGTCTCCAGATCGATTGCAATCTGCTTCTTCTCAGCCAGGATCACCTCTAATTTATCCCTCAGCTCTAACATAAATAAACAAGAAAAGCATTTATAATAAAAAATGTATTTAAATGTAACCAGGTAAGTCAGTTGAGAACCAGTTCTCAATTACTCAAGTGTAATGTAACCAAACATCATGAATTGAGAACTGCAGCGGAGGGCAAAATTACTCATTTTATTCTGTTTCTTATAAAAGCTATTGTATCCCAAGACTTTGAAATAAAGCATGTGTTGCATGGACTACTTTAACAATGGTTTTTCAGTGCTTGAAAGCCTTGAAAAAAAGCCTGTGGTCACTTTCAACTTTTAACTGTTGTTTCTATATACTGTATGTATATATATATATATATATATAATTTTTACATTGCATTTAATACTTAAAACACATAAATAAATAAATGACTAATAATAACATAATATAAAAAACTGAAAGCCTGTGGTCAGTTTGTTTTATGTAAAAGTGTAAAATATTTAATATCTAAAACAATTTAAATAATGTTTCACAGAAAAAAAAACCCCCCACTGAGGATGAGTACATAACTAAATTTAAATTTTGGTATAAATTCTAATAGCCTCAAAAACTAGACACTTAATGGCAAAGGTGTCTAATTTCTAATAAATAATGACTGCTTTCACAAGTTTGTTAAACATTGTTTGACTAAACAGGTAGTCAAGACTCAATTTAATGCCAAAGCCTATGTTATAATAAAAGGACAAGTCAATCTGCTTAAACAAAAAACATGAAATTTTTTTGCTGTCTGTGTCATAGGAATTATACACTTCACCTTTTAAACTACTATGTAGATGCAAAACGTATAAAGTAATAAAAATATTCTATTAAGCAATGCATTGTGGGACAGTGCACTGACCCACCTGTAATGACAATCTGACAGTGGGAGGAGCTACAGACACCTGACTCTTTCTCCTGTGGATCTTCATCATCCTCATCATCCAGACTGATCTCAGCGACAACATCAGCACCAAGGCGGGACATAAAGAGCATACTCTTTCTCTTCAGAGAACGGTTCTGTCTGTTCAACTGAAAGAAAGATATCCATATGTGTATTTGAAAGATATTTTATCCAAAGCAGCTTAGAGCATTTAATGTATACATTTCAACTCATGATCTGAGTGCTGCTGGCATCACACAGTACCAATTGAGCTACACTATCAAAACATGAATTCTCTTAACTTGTGAAGAGAACGAAAATCCAGTGTTTACTTACAGTGCAAAAAACGTTAAACTAGTGAGGCCAATATAGTCACATTTATAGGAATAATCAGAAATCAAAATGACACCGGTAACACCGCAAATGATATAAAACCCAAGCCGGTGATTTTCTGCGTTTGCCACAGAGCAAAAAGATATGAGAAATCAAATCAGCAGCATGTAGACAGACCGGCCCACTGGAACCCCAGCGGGTGCCCATGCAATTCCCCTCAATCACACAGCCAAACACACAGCACGAACACTCTTGAAAAGAGCAATAATCAAGGGGAAAATAATAGACATTTCATTACACGTATGCAGGAGCAGTAGCAGCAGACACTTCTGTTTTCATAAATAATTACAGCATTCTATCAGGCGCCGCCACGGACCCCCTCCCTTGCCACATGCACATACCTGCATCCAAGAAATTTTACCTTTTTGAACACCCAATTAAAGTAATTTAAGTCTGGTCATTCACACTTCAATTAGGGAGGCCACTTAATGGAAACTCAGAGAGCCAATGGGGGTGGAGGTATGTAAATTAGTACCGGATGACATTCCAGTCAGAGAGAGAAAAAGAGCGAGAGGCAGGGATAAAATGCCCCTCTTTAACGAGCCTTTATTAATGACATCCAAGTGAGGACACACAGCACGTGAATCCATTTCCTGATGCCGTCCTTCCTGCTGAATGCATCTTTTAAAAACGCAATCAACAACACATATTATGGGGATAAACACGCAGACACACACGCATACACGCTCGCTCTGCGATAATCATCCGGCATTGATGAGAGAGCAGCAGTGAAATTACACACTGGCAGAAATCAGACGTGCGTCCCGAGGTGGCCAGGCCCCTCATCTCCTCTGATCACACATCAAAACAAAATGTCATGTGTTTGGATTGCACTTTGATTTGACTGCCACCACCCGTAAACCCTCATCCATTACTGTTTTTTAATTCAAATTGTTCCAGAGTCTAAGAAATTGATTATGATTTTTCCCTCTTCGTTTCCTGTCTGCCTCAGGGTCTTTTGGCAGACAAAATTACAGCCGTCATACACAATAAATCATACCGCTGAAATGTAGAGACTATTTGAGACAATTCCACTCGCCGTCCTCCAATCACACCTACCAACATTTTTGGACTAATTTAAATGTAAATTTGGGATGAGCCAATGCTGTAATTTTCACAACATATCCTTCACACTTTCAAAAAAAGATGTAGAAGAAGTCAAAGTCTTTTATACTTGTTTTATAAATATTAGCAAAAAATATTCAAATAAATATACCGACAAGGCAATATCAAAATTTCATGTCTGGTTATTTACTTATTTAATGGATAAGTAGCCAGAAAAATAAAATAAACGTAGCAATGCACCAATATTACAGATCTGGTCAATACCAATAAGGTGATAATTATTTTCATGTTATGGCATACAAATAGCCAGGATTAAAATTTAATACAGTTTTAAATAAAAATAAAAACACTACAAACTAAAATCTTTTTTTTTCTACAAGTTAGCCAATTTAGGCCAATTATAATGTACAGTATGAAAATGAACATTCAGTCTGATATATGCTAATGATTGCTAATGAGTGTTTTAAAAGATTAACGTTAAATTAAAATTAGATGACGACAAAAGTAAAGTATAAATAAATAACCAATATTATCCAATAACAATTAAATTAAAACAAATTGTAATATCATCAGATACACAATATGGTACCAATATATTTTGCATTTCTAAATAGAAATCTTTCTCATTTTGGGGATAAATTAAATCAATTCAATTCTTTTCAAATCAGCATAGTAGAATGATTTCTGAGGGATCATGTGAGACCGAGGTAAAAACGGCTGAAAATTAAAGCTTTGCCCTCAAAGGCCATCACAAAATATTTGACATAAAATAGTTATTTTCAATTGTAAAAATAATACTTCTGTATTTTTTATCAAATAAATACAGTTTTGGTAAGCATATAAGACTTCTCAAAAACATTAAAAAAAAAAAGAAAACACTTTTGAATGATATAAAAAAAAAAATTAAAATGTAAGAAATTTGGAATTCAGAGATCAATGCAATGCAAAGTGTTTTCTGCATAAAAACAGATTAGATATTTGAGAGGAACCTGCTATGTGCTGAAAGAGCAATTAGTGACAAACAAAACTGCATCCTCAAACTGTCATGTGTCTTGAAAAATGGAAGATGAGTAAACCTGTGGAGGCTGAATCCTACAGGACTCTCCTGCTGTTAGTCGCACGTGAGGGGCTCGGTGTGGAGGTGTTCACAGAGCAGCCAGGACAAAGGGGATCTGCACTGGTTTTCTTGCACAGTGGCCACCGGCGAACACAGAACAAGCTGGGCTGTGCATTTAAGGATGTCAGGGAACCATTGATTGGTTAAATCGAGCTTTTATCCAACACATAATGCTGAGGCACAAAACGGCCCAGCTGCAGGTCTATTTCCTTCATACAAATGACATGCTCTGTGGTCTTCCTCAACTGCAGCTCTCAGAAACATCTGTGATGGCTTCACATACTTAAAGGAAAAAAATTAGCTATACCTCAAGAGAAATCTCACAAGCGATTCTCAAGAAATGGAAGGAATGAAATCCTGTCATCCACGCTAAATAACAGTAAGCCAGCAGGGTTTTTCACCTCAGTCTATTTTGTCAAGTATAAAAAATAAATGTCAGTTTTCATTTGCACAGTGAAATGCCTTCTTTTTTTGGATGCAAAAAGATTTCAAATGGCAGCTACCCTGCTTCTAAAATGCAGGACAACAGGTGTCCTTTTTCAATCTAAAGACTATTTTCTCCTGGTCTTTATCTCTTTTATCTGTGTCTTTATTCCTTTCATATAATTGGTACTGTTCTCTCATTTCTCTCTCTGTGTGTGGTGATCAGCGCTCATCACCGACAGACAGCAGAAGAAAGTTGATTCATCCATCAGAGAGATGGCAATAAGCTGGTAATCGTTCCTGCTAATTTGCCTCACACCTGGGCTTTTAGAGATCCATTTACCTGCTGAGCGACTCAGTGTAGATGCCACTTCACTTTTCAGACCCGACTGATTCTGAACGGTAGAACTGAAACCCAACTAAACAATGTGCTAAGCTGGGACTGATGGCAAATTGAATACTTCTGTAAAGAGTGGGTCCAGTGAGGTGAGCTGGCAGTCAATACCAAGATGCAGGTATACGGCAGGGAGATAGTCTTTAAGACTGACTCCAACATGAACTGAATGGACTGACTGCCCATGTGGAGTACAATTGTGTGTACTTTGCTCAGGAAGGAGGAGGAAATAAATGGATGGAAGATTGGTTGGAATGGTAGAAGCATGATGGATCCCAATCAATTTACTGTGAAAGCATTAGCAAAAACACAGGTGTATGATTCTGGAAGTATTGTTTCTGAGAAGAGTAGAGCAGAACTGAATGAATCAGAACAAAACACACAGTAACAAAAACAAATTAAACCGATAAGAAGAGAATCAAAAGAAACTGTATCAAATGAAGAACAGAATCAAATGAATCAGAATACAACAAAGGAGAATCAAATGAAGGAGAGCAGAAGAGAAGAAAATCAAAGCAATAAGAACATAAAGAAGAATCAAACTGATCAGAGCAGAACAAAGGAAAATCAAATGAAACAGAACAAAGAAGAATTGAATGAAACAGAAAATAACAATCAAATGAATCAGATCAAAACAGATGAAATCACATGAAACAGAGAACATGAGGATTAAACCAAACCAATCAAAAAAAAAAAAGAACAGAATCAAAGAAATAAGAACAAAACAGAATCAAATGAATCGGAACGGAAATTAATGAAACAAAACAACACAATCAACTGACACAGAGCAGAATTCAACCGAACCAAAATGAATCAAATGAACCAGAAAAACAAAAGAATCATCATAATCTGTTCAAATAGAATAGAATAAAATTAATCAAAAATAACAGAACAATCAAATGACACAGAACATAACAAAATAAAAAAAAACAGAACAGACGAGAATCAAATGAAATAGAAAGGAAGAGATTTAAATAAAAAAATTAAAATCAAGAATCTACTGAACCAAAATACAACAGAATAAACTGGAACAGAACAGACACAAGGGGAATCAAATGAAATAGAATAATACAGACAAGACGATCATAAACTTTATTGTAAAACCCCACCTTTGAGGCCAAAGCTTCCACACTCTCTCTGCATGTCTTCTCAATCTCTAGATTCTCCTGAATGTTGTTCACCTCCTCGATCACCCTGTGTGACACTGAAGACAAGCAATATGTCAAATATTTTTATGTTTTCTTCAACACAAACACATTTGTCACTACAGGCAAGCACACAACTAATTGTTTGTCATGTACACACTAGACCAGCCAGCACAGTACATCATGACGTTCACAGACAAGGTCACAACATCATACAATTACTCTGTCCAGATCACTGAAAATTAGAACAGCTCTTTATCAGCTATCATGCTCTCCAGACTCCTTTTTGAGCAAGTCGGCTGGGGACATTTGATGTGAAACAGCTGGAACTACAGTTCATATGGTGGACAAAACACATGGTAACACAATGCAAGCAAGGATTTGAACAGTGTTTGAATAGTTGCTGTAGTAGTCCTAGCAGTAATCTGTAGTGTGACATGCTGTACTTCATCAAAAATTACTCAACATCTTTGTAATTCTTGCATAATTATTATACATGTTGTTTTATTACTGAGTTGTAATTTAAAGATTCATATGGACATGGAATATTTGTATCCACTGATCTGTCACTCTGTCACTATTAAGTGAACAGTTTTCTAGCATCATATGCATATTTGAACCCTTTCCAACTCACACAAAGACTTTCCAAAGTCAGAATGGTTTTTATACTGTACAAACTGTATTTTTTAATCACTTACCCAAAAACCCTACACCTAAACCTACCCCTCACAGAAAACGTTTAGCATTTTTAGATTTTCAAAACACTTTATATATGATTTATAACCCTTCATAAATGTATAACCCTATATTAAGCCGGATAACTGTTTTCAACATTGATAATAATAATACGTTTCTTGAGTACCAAATCAGCATATAAAAACAGATTTATGAAGGCTCATCATGTAACACTGAGTAATGGCTGCTTAAAATTCAGTTTTCCAATCACAGAAATAAATTACATTTTAATATATATCTAAACAGAATACAGATATTTTTACTGCATTTCTGCTCAAATAAATGCAACATCGAAGAGCATAAGAGACTTCATTCAAAAAGATTAAAAACTGGCCCCAAACTATATATAAACACAAACATCTTGATGTTGTAAAAATGTCCTTCTTATTTGTCCTTCTTTCAGATTTTCTTTTCTACACAATAACCTCTCTATCGCAGCCTTCACAGAACTGTTGTCTATTCTATAAATCTATTTGAATTAGTTCAGTGCTGCCCCTCATATTGATCCTATAGGGACGGGAGACTGAGATCAGCGCAGGCATGTCTAGCCAAGGCTCATTGTTTGGGTTAATTGAGTTCCCTTTCAGTCAGTCACTCTCTACATCATGTCAGTAATGAATAGGGGTGGAACGGTTTCGGTATGGTTCAGTATGTGCTATGTTTAGGGAAAAACTATACTGTCAAATAAAAATTAAGAAAATAATAATAATAAAACTACAAGCAAAAGCAAATAAAGAACATGAGCACCCAAAAGAACGAGTACAATAATATTAAAGAATAAATAGAATAATCAGATGTCAGAATAAGAATAATTATATATGGTCAAGCAACCAATTCATAAGACAATCTAAATTCTTGGTAAAATTAAAATGGTGTCAGATTAGATACTAAAATGGAGTCAGATTAGAATTAAACTTAAATTGAATAACTTTGCTTGCTGAAAAGACAGAATGCACAAGAAACCTTCAGCCAGCACCGGATACCTTCCTTGGATCGAGTGCGCGAACCTTACACAATTAGTGTTATACAATCACAATTACACAGAGCAGTGTTGTTACTGTTTGATTAAAATTAACCCGATTAACCCTCAGGGGACCAATGCTCCTTTTGCACTCTGCAACTAGTCGAGCTGCCAACAGAACGTGTTTGGCCCTTTACAAGGAGCGTACCAGCAGCTTTCTAGAGAGGAAGATTTTGCTGCACTGCTGCCCTCCGGGACTGTAGCAATGCCTGAATCTGATCCAGAAATGACGGCTATGCTTTCCGGGGCCACCGTAGGGTAGGGCTTGAGTTGAGTCCTCCACCATGTCCTGAGCCCTCAAGGTTTGATGATTGGTTCTTCGGGGTGGCCTGCACTAGTTCTCAGCAACCAGTTCGGTGCCATTCATCCCAGTGGTGCATGAGGGAGCTTACCAGGTCATGGAAGGCACCTTTTTTTGCCGGAAACGGACTTGCTAATTCCTCCTCCCTCACCACTCTCGATGGTGGTGCAGCTAGGGGGTATATGGGGGACCCCGTATATTCAGGCTAAAGCACTGAGGGACCTGCACAGAGGTGGTCACGATCCGAAAGTTCTGAAAGAGCTCAGAACCCCAACTGACCTCACGCTATGAGCGAAAAAGTTCACACTTTTGGTCCAGGAGCATCACCTTTGGCTGTGTCTGGTCAACATGAGGGATGCCGACAAGTTCAGTTCCTCAAGGTCCATGTGATCCAGACCGGCCTCTTCAGCGACGCATCGAGAACACGGCCAGCAGTTCTAGGCTGCACAGGAGCAGACTGAGGCAATCCAATATGTCCTGCCCCGGCGGGCAGCTGTTGCCTCCAACCATCCAGAGTGCCACCCTGCCTGTCCAGGCCCCCATCAAACCTGGCAGTGAGCGGAAGAGCAAGAGGCCCCTGTATGGGTGACCCAGAGAGGGACTGCTCTTTGGGGGATGGTGAATGCACCTCTCCCTCCCCCGGAGCAGGGCCGGGTGGAGAATCTGTTTTCCAAAAATCTCAATAAGAGAGCAATTTTCTCTGTCTCTGGGTCCCAAGAGGGTAGGAAGAGTCGCAGACAGACCAACACCGGACCACACTCACCCTCCTCTCTTGCCAACAGGCAGCAGCAGGTGGTTCAAGAGCGTCATCAAAAGCCCTAGTCACACACCCTCTACCAAACCGTGGAACCAGATAAGCGCTGCACTGCACACTCAACCTCGCTGCCCCACCGCAGGTATGTCGGTTGTCCCACTGGTTCAGCTTATACAGTGTATGGGTGCCTGGCTACCCAAACTGTCTCACTGGCTCCTGCAGACCATCAGACTCAGCTATGTAATTCAGTTCGCCTGGTTTCCCCAAAGTTCTGTGTCATCTGCTTCACATCAGTGAAGGCGGGCGATGCTCCAGTCTTGCATCCGGAGATCCCAAATCTACTACCGGCTATTACTTCATTTTGGAGGCACCTGTTTGTCTCTCCAGAGACTGCTCACTGCCAGTGGTTTTACTCCCTGACTGAGGGAACACTCCGCATGGAAGCATTGCATACAGCTGGCCACGGGGCCTGCAAAAGTATGCTTTCCCCCAGTGAGCCTTCTCGCACAGACACTGTGCAAGATCAGAGAGGAGGAGGATCGGGTCCTGCTTATGGCGCCCTACTGGCCCACTCGGACCTGGTTCCCGGAACTAATGCTCCTTGTGTCAGCATAATGTCTTGGTTATGTATGTAACCCTCGTTCCCTGAAGGAGGGAACGGACACTTAACATCTTGTCGCCACAGCTGCTGTACCACCGCTGAGTGGCCAGGTCACCTGCTCGGCTACTCAGCGAAAACCTGAGTATGCACTGCAACTGCTGCCTAGTTATTCGTTATTAGTTTTTATAATAACTAATAGTTATTAGTTACTCGTGCTGCGATCAGAGGCAGCTGGATGCAATCGTCGCATGCCAATGTGCATTGGGTTGTTTAGTTTACATTCTAAATGGATTGGTCTCTCCAAGCGAGATCCCAAAGTCGGTCATTACCAACGTGACATCTCTGTTCCCTCCTTCAGGGAACAATGGTTACATATGTAACAGAGACGTTATCGGCAGTGTTTCCTTGCTTTTACTGGCAAGAACCTTCAAAAATCTACAGTGTCTCTGAAGAGTCTCTTTTTGTGATACATTTCTAAACATTTGAGGTTAGTCTCTCAACAAAAAAAGACGAAACTTACAACATTCAAATTCAAAATGCAGTCACAGTCTGATGAGCAGACGCAATCTAACAACTTCCAAAGAGGTGTAAAGCTGGGTACACACTAAAGATATAAAAAAACTTATAAGATGGGGACAAAAAATCCTAGATTTAACCGTTTTGCTCCTTATAGTGTGTGGTGTCCTTGGGATTCCCCCCACACATCAGGATTTGTTATCGCAACTCTGACTATCTTCAAAGCAGATTCAGTCACTCTTAACACACCTCACACCACAGGAAAATCTGATAAAATAATCTTTAGAACCACCAAGATAATCTGGACATTACCTAGGATTGTAGGAAGGGGAGAAATCGGCCAAAATCAGCCCGATTATCTTGTGGTGTGTATTCAGCATAAGATGGCGAGATGGAAGAGGCAGATGCTCTTAATGCCTGGAGCTCTTACCTTATTTGTGTCCGTAATCACCAGAGACTGGCCACGGACCAGCTCACAGCCTCTTAACTAATTACACATTGTGGTTGAGAGGCAAAAACAGGAATTAGCACCATCACGGCCAGCGGCTGCCTCCCAATAACACCTAATTAAAAATTGATGAACGCCTGTGTCTGCGATATCCAAGTTCTCGCTGTAAGCCTTTCGCTGTCACTCATTAAACAGTACTTAGCTGCCAGTTGGTCCCCCTCCACCCCATCTTTCATCTCTCTCTCTCACTGGTAGTACTAGCACTAAGTGACAGGTTAATTGTAATAGCTGCTACACATAAACCGGGCTAAGTGTGAGATAGTTGCAGAGCAGGAGGGGGACAAGGGGGAGACTTCACACGTCAGACTTGGCAGCTTTAATTGTAAGTTTTGGCCTCGCCATCAACGTTACATCTTCAAATCTCTTTCTTCTTGCACCATTCCTCTGTTTTCCCCCTGGCTCTTCACACACGCGTCTTCTCAGAGACAGACAGTGATTATGTGCAAAAGAACGCCGAGTTTAATGCTATCGGGCCTGTGTGTTGGAGAAGTGAATTAGAGCTTCTGATGCTGTTTCTACAGCGCCGAGCTTGATGAGGGGGCAGATGCCTTTGTGGTCTTATCATTAGAACACAATGGTCATGTTGTCATCAACCTTGCCATCTCCAATTGAAAAGACATGATTGTGTGTTGGGGGCTTTTTCCTCGCTCGCTCACTCCCCAGCTCCCCCCAGGCAGCTAGCCTCCCCCTCAGTCGCTTTGCGCTGAATAGAAGCAATTTTCAGAGAGCTATGAAATCACGTAATAGCTCCTAATATGCAGCTGCTCTGCTAGAAGCTGCAGCCACTATTTAAGTGGAAGTCATACACAATACGTGTTTATGGCAGAGGAAACATGAGCAAAGGCCAAGATTATTCACAAAAACACACTCTTCTCTATCAAATAATGACCTATTTCGTGCATTAAAATGAGAATGTAATGGATTTTTTTCCCTCCTCCCCAACACCACCGGCCATTTGTTGTGCTTTTTAAAATTTCGCCTTTTAATTCACATTTGAATTCCATGTTCCCCTGGCGAAGTAAAAGAAGGTGACATTTGTATAGAAGCACGAGAGAGGTGAAGTGTGGCGATTTGGTTTGGGAGGGACCCCAGAAAAACCTATCTGAGACTGAAACCTGTCGCTTTCCCCCTTTACCTAGGTGTGTGATTGATATCAATACCAAACTTCAGATTATGAGAGCGAAAGCGTCCGATAGCTCCACTAATGTCTGCAAAAAGAACATCTCAGATGTCAATTTGGTACCTAATGTATTCATCAAAACATCCTTCCCAGAATTACATACCCACCTGGGCACAGTGAATGTAAACTCAAATACATAATTTGATCACACATGTAATTTTGCAGTTTGAATAATATTAAAACAGGATTGGAAAACAGGTAAAACAAGGAAATGATGATTACGGAATAACTGGGCATGTCTATATAGAATGGTGTCATAGTTCTTGCAATATTCTGGGATCAAAGTCCAAAAGAGCAAAGCACATACAGCCTGGATTTCCTACAGAAACTGAAGTGAAAGTAGTCTTTGTAAACCAATGTGTTTTAAAATACACTTCTTTTAATGTACTACACAGAAGGATGTTTGATGTAAATTTGAAGATCTTTGAAGTGAATCGAAGATCTTAAAAACCAACCTTGTTCAAATTCTTTCAGCTTCCGTAAGGCCTCATCTCTCTCCTTTTGCATTTGTTTACTCTGAAAATAAATAAATCTGGTATCAAATTTATATCATATATATGGTTTTCATCGAATATATTATATAATGTATATGTTTGGTTCAGTGTCCCGAGTATAGTATGCACTGATACAATTCACAGATTCTATCATAAAAAGATTTTTTTTCTTTTTATTTGAAACAGAACATCTGCATTTATTTAAAATGATTTATTTACCATCTCAAAAAATATAATTTCAAAGTGATAGAGAAAATTCTATCATCACTAACCCACCTTCAAGAATGTACAGAATGTAAAATTTTGGAAGATTTTTAAAATGTTTTTGAAAGAAGTCTTTCACATTCACTAAGGCTACATTGATTTGATTTACTTACAGCGTTAGCAGTTATACAGTCAAATATTATTCCAATTTAACATAACTAATTTCAAAAACTAATAATAAACTAATTTAAAAGCTGAATTGTCAGCAGCCATTATTTTAGTCTTTAGCATCACGTTCCTTCAGAAATATTTCTAATCTACCCGCCCATTTTTGATTAAATAAATTAATTTTTTTAACATAAAAATCTTCTTTCAAAAATCTTTAAATTCCAACTTTTAAATGGTAGTATACATGAAGGTGAGTTTTCTGTTTCAATGCAATAAAAGTTAATGCAGTGCTAATTTATTTATTTATTTTTTCAAAATGTTTTCTTTTATTTTCAGGTGAACTGTACCTTTAAGACCACAAACCGATATGGTATAGAAGTTCAAAGAAAAAAAGAAATAAGGGGTGAAAGAAAGGACAGCATGACAGTAACCTTCTTACCTCCTTTTTGCTTTTCTCATATTCTCTTTGGAGGATTTCATACTGGAGAAGTACTGCAGAAATACAAGGACGCCAGTTAAACATCTTTCACTGCATGAACTACACAGTAGGTTATTGCAACACACTATATGGGAGATCAACTCAGAGGGAAACTTCTACTGCAAACCACAACTCATTTCCAGCGTGAGGACTGCTCATGGAAACAAGTGCTAATTTTGCCTGTTGTATGAATCAGAATCAGTTTTTCTGAATATGCATCTAATTTTAGAACAGAAGACATGATCTGTAAAGGGTTTACAAACCACACTGTGTCTGGTTTATTCATGTCACAATGATACAGACTACCATGGAAAACACCAGACAGCAACTTCAGTTTAATTTTCCCAAGTTCCAGTCTTCAGCAGAATAATGGGAATAATCTTAATGTTATCTCTCTCTATTTATGAGTTCAGTAGGGTACTTTGAGCAAAAGGATACCATACAAATCTTGCCTTAAGACATCTTTCAGAGTGCCGTTTACTAAGTTGATGCGTTTTACCAAGAGTCGAAGAAAGTAAAGACTGTCTTGATTTCATGTGTTTTGATTTCAGACTTGACAGTCTTGATTTCAACAGTTTTACATGGCTGCTGTAAGTCATATAACTACAGCTTTCAGAGATGGTATCTGCATCAAAGCTCTAAAAAAACACTCATAATACAGGCACAGCTATCATATTAATATTCAAATGGTCTAAGTCATATAAATAATTATCACAACACATGTCAGTGGTCACATTTGTGCCCATTAGAAAACCCAGAACCCAATTCTGAAACTGTTTTATACACACTGAAATGTACAGTTCTAATGCATATTATATCAGAGTAAATATGCATTAGTTCTTGGTTAATCGACTACAAATTTCCCCACAAATTCCATCAAGTTTTACAGATCAGCTGAGAAATTGGTTCCCAATAACAATTATAAAAAGAAACAGTTTGTTCTATTTGGTTATACAAAGAATAAAATACATGTTACTTAGCTGGGGAAAAAAACATAATTAAATAGGTAAAGTTATGACAAGACAGGCTGCAATATACGTTTCATCTGTACATAAAAACAAAAGAAATGCCAGGATGTTAACCAAACATGTGTGTGCATGTCCAAACAAGCCTCTCAAAGCAAAGGATTTATGGAGTATTTCTAAAGGAGTATTTTCCTCTGCGTGATGCAGAAGAGATTAGAAAGTACAGCGAATGTAATAATACAATCTTTGTTCCACTTCAGAATTTGTTGGTTTGTAAATAGATAAATTGTTCCCTCGAACTATTATGGGCTTATTCTTTCAGGGAAAAAGGTAAACAAAGTCGACATTGAGAATGTTAAGTTGAGTTTTAACTTACGGGGGAAAAAAAGAAAAGAAAAAAAACACTACTTCATGTAGGCCTGTTATTATAGTACCTGTGTGTTGACTGTTACACAGTTTCAGCAGCCTCTATACACTACTAATCACACTGGTTAGGGCACACCAGCACTCCAAATGCATTCGACACCGTCACTCTTACCTTGGTTGGACAGGTCTGAAATCATTTTCACTTCTTTTTGCTCTCCCGTTGACGCCATTGAGAGGTCCTGTGATTACCGATTCAACACTCCGGTTAAGCTCAGCGCGAGCGATACAGGAAATGACACCTGGCCTCACACCCACGGTCACCCGCGTGCTCTGTTAAAGTAAAAATCTACCATGCAAACCGTGGTTAATTTGTGGTTACCGTGTGTGTGTGTGTGTGCGTGTGTATTTTACGTGTAGTAAAACCATGGTTAATTTTCGTAAAGGTTTAGAAAATAAATTATTTTAAAACATCTCATTTCACACTCTCAGTAAATTTTCATATTCCTATTTTCTTTCTTTCTTTCTTTTAAATCATGGACATTTCAACCCGTGTCATTTAAATTTCTTACATTTTGTTATGTTTAACAGCATTCTGTGACGGAAATGACGTCTAAACATTTTGAGATTAAAATTGCATTTAAAATAGCAGCATTTTATATATGCTAATACACACAATAATTATAATGTACTTTCTGCTTGATCACACAAAATTATTGCTAGATGAGAAAAGACACTCAAAAATAAAGGTTCAAATTGATAGCCTATTTACCAGATTTTTACTGTTTTCTTTACTCACTCAACTTATTTTTCCTCTCCTTCCTAAACAAATACACTAAAACAAACAAAAACACTAATAAAATGAAGCCACATTAATCAGCAGTAAAAAAAAAAAAACACTAACAATTTTTTTTTAACAGTATAGGTCTGAGACACAGGAAAAACAATAAATTCTAACACAAAAATAGCTCAAATAATTGAACAAAATGAAACTGGTTACTTTCAATAAAATCAACCCCTGGTGCATAAAATTGCCAGAATGGAAAGAAACACCCACTAACTACAGGAACTTTGATATTGTTTCAGAAAATGTTAAATTGATAGATTTTTTTAAGGATAATCCTTTGGCACAGAAAACAACCCACTGGCATTTTCATTCACTTCAATTAACATTACTGATATTAGGACAAATAAATAAAGTAGTCAGCCAATCACGATATAACAATATAATTTAATTCATCTGAGAGGTTTGACAGGTTGAACAGCAATCAACACAGGTAAAACACATTTACACATACAAGAGGGGAATGCTTAATCAGTCTTACATCTCATCACATCATTCAAAGCACAGATGCTGTAACCATCTTTATCCCTCTAAAAGGGAAATAACAGCTGTGAGTGACAAGCATAAAGTGTACATGATCATTCAACACCTATAATTACCTGTCTGTCAGCATAACACAAACTAAGTTTGGTGCACAAACATTCATTCAAATTAGTTTTTTTGGACATTTAAATAAATAAAAGCAAATATTTTCCATAGAAGGGCTGGAAATGAATTTGTAAATCAAATATTCTCATGACTTGCATTGGAAATATGGCATTATTTGTGTGGCATTATTAGGATGTGAGAGAGCACATAAATGTGCAAGTAAGCCCTGAATTTTTCCCTTTGAGCTGAAATGTTTTTAATATTCTCTTTAGGCTTTGGAAAATAACTCACAAGAAAAAAAAAGAAATGAACTACAGGACAGTATGAATCTCCAAAACAAATCAGTGAAACAAAAGCTAATCATGATTACATATTCTATCCCCACAAAGTAAACACAAACATGTATAACACAACAACAAGGAGAAATGGAATAATCTCTGGTGGTCATAAAACATGGGATAATGACATGCATGTTTACAGTATATAACCATTTTATGCAAATTAAATATGTATTATCCCAGAGATATGCCCTGTAATTCTAAACACCACTTGTCAGAGTAGAGGTGGACACAAGGGGTGAGGTTTTCTGAGGCAGACAGGTCATGTGACCTTTAGTCTCCAGAAGGTGTAGTGGTCTTAGGAGGCTCAGTGACGGGCAGCGGACTCTCTCGGGTAGAATTCGGCCAGCGTGCTCTGAGGAATTCTCTTCAGCATTTCTTTGGGGAAGATTCGGAGCAACTGCCAACCAATGTCCAGCGTCTCAAACACAGTTCTGTTGTCATAGGGACCTAGAGAAATAGACACATACAAGTCACATGACATATGTATCATAACTTTTGAACCAACTGTCACATACTCAGGTGACTTATACAATTGGAATCTATGAGCCAAGACCAACAAAACATATATTAATTTCCATCGTGTAAAATCTTGCACCAGACCTTTCCGACTTGCGTATGCTATATCTAACTGATTGGGTTTATGGTTTTCTAAAAGGGGTACAAAAAGTGGTCTTTCAAAGACCTGAAAAATCCCACAGAAAAAAAAATTGTGCGATCATTTGTCAGAGACTTCAGGGAGATCTCAGATTATTATTTTGAACAAAAATATTCATCTTTTATCTTTAGAATTGTGTATTTAGCAAAGAAACCTGAAAAAAGGTGTATCACGGTTACCAGTAAAATATTAAGCAGCACAACTGTTTTCAACACTGATAATAATAACACAGAATGATATTAGAAGCATATTAGAATGATTTCTGAAGGCTGGAGTAATGGCTGCAGAAAATTCTGCTTTACCATCACAGAAAGAAATTACATTCTAAAATACATATGAATAGAAAACAGTTATTTTAACTGGTAATACAACTTCAAAATATTACTGCTTTTACTGCATTTTTGAAATATGATTTCAGCCTTGGTGAGCATAAGATATTTCTTTCAAAAATATAATAGACTCCAACTTTTGATAGGTGTACACAGACAGATATAGAAACATAAAATATAATATAAAAAGCATTGTAATCAGATGTTTATTTCTCAGAGTTTTAAGTCTTACAATTAGCTTTACAGCCTTGTATTGGGCTTCGTGTTGCTTATAAGGTCAGTTCTGCTTACTGACACATAGCATCTATAATGGCATATTTCAGTTAAACAGAAAAGTGCTTCATTTGAAGGAAACACTACATTGTTCCATGAAAATGCTGGGAGGATGAGTGAATACATGTTTTGATCTCTGTAAATAGAAGCAATAACTGAAATTGTTGAAGTCCAACATGTGTTGGTGGAACAATGTCTTTTTCTACCAATGGCAGTAACGACACAGCAGCTGTGTGATAGATACAAAGGAGGTGGAGAGATTTCATCACCTAAATAGAGCTGTGATAAATATGAAATATCCACATACTTAATTTTTTTAAGTGAAGTGGAGGGTTTGATGGAGACAGAGGGCCTTGCACCTTGTGCCACGCTGAAGAGCGACAGCATTGAGAAGAACATTCACTGAGGTGAAAGTGCTTGCAGCAGAGCAAGAGCAGTGTCTGATAGAAATACTATCTAGTGGTTTCCGATATAGAACATAAAACAGCATAATAGTGCACACTCACACAGACGGAAGAACCTTGGAATTTAGGAAAAAAAATGTTTTAGTGTGACGAAGACTGCTTAAAATAAAGCAAGAGTTTCATTCACCAGAGAAAGACTTCAGAATTAATTGGGTCATTGCGAGTACAGCTCTAACACTTCTGCCAAATTTAGACCCATGTAAAGTGAATGAGCCAATGTGGTACTGAAAACCACACGCTAGGGGTTTGTACCTTGAGTAATGAAATTCTTTTCAAACTTCTGCAGGAACTCCAGGTATAGCAGGTCATCTGAGGTCAAAGCTTCCTCACCCACCACAGCCTTCATGGCCTGAACATCTTTCCCAATAGCGTAACATGCATACTGTGGGATTAAAAGAGAAACAGAGTCAGAATCAGCCTGAAAAACAAAAACAAAACAAAAAAGACTCTGTGGTATGAACTTTCCACAACTAAATTACCAGCTGGTTAGAGACATCAGAGTGATCTTGGCGGGTCATGCCCTCTCCAATAGCGGACTTCATTAAACGAGAGAGAGATGGCAATACGTTGATGGGAGGATAGATCTTTAAGTGGAGAAAAAAAGAACAATGAAGAGTAAGGTTATGAAGCAATAGGAAAAACTGTGTTCAAACTTTGGAAACATTCACTTTAAAGGTTAATTATTAAATATTAATGATAAATTCATGTATATGAAGCATACTAATGAGTCCTAGTGTACTTTTGCAGCTTCTTCAAACTTCTCACCTGTCTGTTATGCAGTTGTCGGTCAACATACACCTGTCCCTCTGTGATGTATCCCGTCAGATCAGGGATCGGATGGGTGATATCTGTAAACAGAGACAGAAATTAAATTGGCAGATTTACGCAATTTTATGCAACCAAAACTGCTTTTCTAGTCATAGATAATGTTGATGTTGTTATTAAGGGCATTTGTAAACCATGTTATTTGCAGCCCTGGTCTGAAGATACTAACAGGCACAGTAGTAATAAATTGGTGTTTTTGACAGAACAGAACAGGGAGTTATTAAGATAGAAGGGCAAAGCAAATGAGAAAGTAGAAAGATAGAGGTTTTCTGGTGCTGCTATAATAGGGAACACCTATTCAGAAACACACACACACACACACACACACAGGTCCTTCACAAGGATGTTTCTATAGTAACCAAAGCCATCAAGGGTGCTAGTTACTGGGTGCAGTTGCTGTGTCCGGCCTGAACACAAAAATAAAGAAGTGCATATTTTATAGCACTAACTATCCACAGTCATTCTGATTCTAGCAAGTTTTATAAAGGTGGAAGGACACTTTCAACACTGAAGAAAACTAATGAAAATTCATTAAATTCATATACATTTAATCCAGCAATCAAGTGTACAAGAATGTGCATATGTGCTTGGCCATAGTTTAGAGTCAAAACTAAGAAGTGACCTAAAACTTGCAAAACCTTTATTAAGGACCATTACGGGATGTCCTCATTCGAAAAAAATAATAAATGAACTAACAAATATAAATAATAAATGAACCGTAACAAACAAAATAACTAACCGAAATAACTAAACTACAGCTAAATAATTATATAAAATATCCAAATAAACTTAACTAAACAAACTAAATTAATAAATAAAACAACTAAATAAAATAACTGAATAAATAACAAAACATGTATATCTAAAAAAATATCTAAATAACTGAAAAAAGCTACAAATACTAAATAATTAAATATATATATAAAAAAAACGAAACTGAAATAACTAAAAAAACGAAATAAATATAGATAATTAAAATGACTAAACTGAGACTAAACTAAATACCTAACAAAATGAGATACTAGACTAAATTAGAACTAAAAAATAGATTTAATAAAAATAATACAAATAACTAAACTAAAAAAGGAACGCAATTATTACATTTGAATTGTTTTCACCAGGCTGAATTCTGAAAGGTTTTATAGAAAAGTAATAGCACACTTCTCAAAAAACTGCTCAGAAAGAATAGGATGTGTTCCATGCTGAAGTTTAATATTTGTTGAAATGGCTTTAGATCTTTACATCATTAACAATTAGGTGTTATTTAAAAATAAATGTATGCGCGAATGTACCATCATTAGGCATGGTTAGAATGGGGATCTGTGTGATTGATCCATTCCTGCCCTCCACTCTTCCAGCACGCTCGTAGATCGTAGCAAGATCAGTGTACATGTAACCTGGAAAACCACGCCGACCCGGCACCTCTTCACGGGCAGCAGAAACCTAAAAGCACAACACATACAGACAAAAGGGCAGTTTTAATTCATGACAATTGAGATTCTGTGTATGATGTGTATAAACAAGTTTTCATTGTCTCCTGTGAAGTTACACAGGAGCATCTTCATTCCCTTGAGTTACAAAAAACTAAACCACAACATCTGTTCCACACAAACCGATCAAAGCCGGTCAAATGACGTTAATCTGTTTTCTACTTGCTGCATCTGCACACCTAGGCACTTTTATAAGCAGAAAATACACTCCGATCTTCTCCCAAGGTTAAAACGAGTGTAGACGTTGTTCTGAGCCTCACCTTTACCAGGCTGAATGGGAGAGGGAGTTAAATGTTAACGCTACCGCGGCTATTTGAAAAGCAGGCAGCTTTGATAGAGCTGAATGTATCCCAAGGTTACAGAGGCAAAAAAAAAAAAAAAAAAAAAAAAAAAAAAAAAAAACAGGAGGCAATGGTCCTATCACATGCAGGCAAACTATTTAGAATGGGCATTATGCGTTTGACACATCTAGACATCCAAACATGTTTTTGGCACAAAAATTATAATCATTGGCAAGAGGATGGAAGAAAGAAGATGCTGCCAGAAAAAAAACATCTTCAGAAGGCTGAGGAACATGAAGTATACACAAATCTGTTTGTCTGTCAGAACGTCCCACTGCTATGTGCTATGATTGTGACTTATTATGTGAAGTATACAACCACTTTATGGAATTCAGTATATTTAATGCAACACACTTCACTCTTCCGGGGCACAATTTTTTTTTTAAATAAATAAATATATATCAAAGCCAACATTAAACTTGATTTCTTTTTTTCTTATTGATTAAATTTTTTATATGTAATGTATGTAAATTCTTATGTTAATTCTATTCAAAGATGTACAGAGAGTTGTACAAAGCATTTCACTGCATGTTGTGCTTCTGTGTATGCATGTGACCAATAACACTTGATTTGATCTATCAATATGCTATCAATATGCCAACAAAGCCAATGTCTTGGTTTAACATCAGGTTTTGTTTAAAACACGATTTCTACACCTTGGCAGATGGTGCTGAAATCTATTCATTACAATTGGACACAGTGGCTCTTCAACATAAGCCACAGAGGAAATGCGATACTAACCGTAACGCTGGCCATTGCTCCAGCCTCCAATATTGTTCTAAATGTCAAGAGGAGGTTACTGTGCTTTTGTCACACGAGATTGTGCTCTTTCATAGCCATCATAGCTTTTTTTTCACTGCCAAACAGCTGGAATTTGATATAAAGGAAATAGCCCTGTACATGCAATGTCAATTACTCGTATTGCTTAGTAGAGTTGAGAGATGCTAAGTAAGGTCATTATTAATATGATACATGATAACACAATATAAATGTGTTTGCTGTGCATCTAGCCTAAGTAGTGCACAGTACAATGGCTAGGAAAATACAATATGATATAGAGACTTAACAAGGTCAATTATGTTTAAGCAGGTATGAAATTCAAACGGAGAACAACATGACATATGATGATACGGGGCACTGGAAATATCACCACAAAGCACAGAAGGTGTTTCAGATTTGCCTGTCCTTGCATCTAATAGACAAACCTACTTTTCCCTTGAATGCTTTTATAGCTATAAAATGTCAATATGAGCTGTTTATGTGAGATTCAAGTGCATTGTGACTCTGTAAAGGAGACCTTCAACCATGTTTGTTGAAATGGCTGAATTCACTATAACAAGATTTAATAAATAAAGACATCCATCCTTAAAAAAATGTATTGAGTGAGTTCTTACAGTTTGTCCGTTTACCAATACAAACCCGGTGAAATATATTCCAAGCCTTTTAGGCTCACTAAAGCTGCCCTTATTCGACCCAAATGTGCAGTAAAATATTGTGAAATTGTTTAAACCGACTGTATGTATTTTAATATATTTTTAAAATGTAATGTATACCTATGATTAATTTCAGTATCATCACTCCAGTCTTCAGTGTCACATGATCCTTCTAAAATCATTCTAATATGCTGATTTGCTGCTCAAGATATATATATATATATATATATATTTACAGTTCTTATTGTCATTTGTGATTAATTTAATGTCTTTGCTGTAGAAATGTATTAATGAAGTAATCCCTTACTAATCCCAAACTTTTGAACTAAAGTGTAAAACCATACTACAGTCAGGGATCACCATGCATTTTTGTAATATGGAAAAGTGCACGTTTACTATTTTATTCCACTGGGGGAAAAGGCATATGAAGTTTGAGCAATTTTAAGTATATGTTTATGGAAGTAAATTAAAATCTACTTTTCTCAAAAATCTGAGGCTCTTGCATGTTAATGGCCCTTGATTCTGACATTCATTATGAGGAAATTATTTTATCGATATGATATCGTCCTTACCTCTCTCAGAGCCTCTGCGTAGGAGCTCATGTCTGTGAGGATGACCAACACGTGCTTCTCACACTGATAAGCTAGATACTCCGCTGAGGTCAAAGCCAGACGCGGAGTGATGATGCGTTCAATGCTACATAGAACAATTCAAAAGATTCAAATAGTCAATATCCATGTTATTCAAAATGCATTACATGCGAGGACAGAGGTCATTTAAATGAATTCTCACGTAGGATCGTTGGCCAGGTTCAGGAACAAGCACACATTGTCCATAGAACCGTTCTCCTCAAAGTCTGACTTGAAGAAACGTGCAGTCTCCATGTTGACCTGGAATAAAATAAAAAAAAATCCAGACTAAGACCTTCACTTCCTGTTTCACCAGACTCTAACGAACTGACGATGTCAGGTAATTTCTTGTTCATTGTTCAACCAAAATCTCCACTATTCAGTTCAAAATGACCTCTTGAAGTACATTTCCTGCTAAAGGAAAATCCTTTTCCTTTTATAAAAGGTTTGGCTTTTTGACCACCCTGCACATAAAAGCAAGATATAGAGTTACAGTGCGTTAAAAGTGAATGCATTAGACGCGAGTCCGCACTGGGAGCCCAGCAGCCACAGGACACAAGGCTGGGTCAGTGACATTTCAAGCATGGGTTAATGAAAGCCCTCCACACTTGAATACACAGGTGAACCTGACACCTGACACAGGTAATACCTGTCTGAGAGGACAGACCGTAGCCACTCAGGTGACAATAACAAAGGTTTGGGAAGGAAGCAGACAGGTGAGGGCGGAAGGTTAAGGTGGTGTTGAGAAGCAGGATTAAGACACCTACGAGGACCAAGATTCACCCACTCACACAAAATGGACACAGTTTTACATTCCGTCCACTGAGAGGATCATTTTACACAAGCGTCCTGAAATACATGCAAACACTTGAGCCACGTATAGAGACCTAGATGTAAAACAGGATTTACTGTTGTAAAGAAAATGAACACGCAAGGAACCATTATAAGAAAAAAAAAAAGCACATAGTTGAAAACTGGCACAAATAAAGACAGAAAACATCTCACCCCCATGGCAGCAAAGACAATAGCGAAGTTTTCAGAACTGTAGTCCATCACATCTTTCGATTTCTGCACCAAACCCGCCTGACGACAGATCTGGGCAGCAATCTACCAATCAAAAAGCACACAACAAAAAGAATTAGAATTGTCCAATTTGATTAAAAGAATAAAACAAATAAAACGGGGTCAGGTAAGTTTCAACGTTTTTGAAAGAAGTGGTCATTATGCTCACTAAGGCTTCATTTATTTGATAAAGATACAGTAAAAACCACTTTTGTGAAATGTAGTTATAATTTAAAATAACAGTTTTGTAGTTTAACATATTGTAATGTGTGTGTGTGTGTGTGTGTGTATATATGTATATATATAAATATACTTGAGTAATTTATTTTTGTGGTGGCATCGGTCAGTACTCCAGTCTTCAGTGTCACATGATGTGTCAGAAATCATTCTAATATGCTAATATGTTGCTCAAGAAATATTTCTTATTATTAACAATGTTGAAACACATTGTGCTGCTTAATATTTTTGCGGATACATGATGATAGTAAAATAGTATTTATTTAAAATGGAAATGTTTTGTAACATTATAAATGTATTTACTGTCACTTTTGATTAATATAATCCATTCTTGCAAAACAAACGTATTAGTTGTTTTTAAAGTCATACTAATGCCAAACGTTTCAACAGTAGTGTACAGTATATTATTTGAATCTCTGATATTAAACCTCATATTTTGATCAATAAGAAAAACACAATTCAATTATAGAAACAAAAATGAAATATCTGATACTATATTCTGTTTAGCATGTTGAACATTAACATACTATGGGGCTAAAATGAACATCAAATTTGAGTGAGTTTCTATAATGGACTATAAATATATGTATTTGCAGCAAAGAGATTAAGACCACAAGCATGAGGAATTTCACGCTTATCACTTAATGTAATGGTCCTGGATGTCTAATCCAGCCTGACCCCTGTCTGAACTCTGACCCAGAACACCTGTTTCTCTGAGGGGATAAACCCGGCTGTGACCCCACGACTCCTGTTTAATGAAACGAGAAACTTTTATATCACAGCACAGTGCCTTCATTAGTGAGACACTGAAACCCTCTTTACACTTGGGCTGTTGGAAGTTCACACCATTCAACCTTGGCTTTTGATCATATATCTTCATAACTGACAATCACCAGAGCTCTATTCTCTTTTCCAAGTCTATACACCAAACAGTAAATTTTTCCCCCAGTTTAATCCGATTCATTAATTATTGTCCTATTCATCTCATTGCCATGACATAATTCAATACTCTTCCTTCCTGCATGTGTGTAGTTGATGATTCACTCTTTCAGACCTGGAACAGGTTTCTTTAGGCATGGAATTATCTCGCTTCAACATTCTAGCAGAACAATTTCACAATGTATACTTTTCAAAAAGCAGCGTAAAAGCAGAATTAACCTTGGTCTGGTGTTGGTTTTAATAGACTATCACATTCTTTACAGGGCCTTAACAAAGGGTTTAAAACAACAAAAACCCTGTGTGAAAAGCCCAAAAGTGTTGTGATTTATTATGATTGGTTGTTTGTATGACTTTAAGGCTGTTAATGGGAACTTTCAGTCTGGTTGATGGTTTGGAGAAAACAGCTCTCGGTGTTAAAATCTCAGGGTTGAGTGAACCAGCCAGTACTTATCACAAAACATCAACATGTGTATAGAAAAAGGATGTACAGAAAGCCTCATTTGCCAATTACCAAGTGAGTGGCATATCTAATAAAGATCTCTCATATCTGCGAGTGGACCCAAGAAAAGAAAATATGCTTTTTCTATTGAATGTATATCGTACAATATATACAATATACAATATTATATCTAAATAACTGAGAGGACATACACAGTTACTAACCATCCTGATTATGTAGCAGAAGAAAAAGAAAACCTTTAAAATGGTGCAAAATATACAATCAACTGAAAACGTAAATAATAGAGATAATATAGAGTCAATGGTTTGAGAATTATTCATGTTCTTCTTTTGAGTTCAGAACTGAGGAGATTCTAAAACTCTGGTACGTGTCTTTGAAGGTTTGAGGCCTTGACTGAAGTTGGGTGCTGTAATTTTATAACTCAAACTGAGGCTAAAACGAGGCTGTGAGGCTTAAAGATTATTTGACCTTGAATTACGAAAAACTAATTCACAAAACATACTTCACACAAAATAATTATAGTTATGGGAGTCAAATAGACTCTAGGGACTAGTAAACTAGCTATGATACAAAATGATAGAAATCATTGACCTTCCCACACTTCCTACTATTCCTACTCACCCTACTTATATCCTTAACAGCTCATGTCGTTGGTAATTGCATTCATTTTCCAGCCTGACGGCAGATGAGTTTGGCAGCTTACAGTCATAGCTACAAAAGCCTATTTGTGATCTCTGGGACAGAAATGACTTAAACTTAAGCAGCCTCTTCATAATAATAAACTATGTGGAGTTGCATACTTAATTGTCCCTCACTAAAAGCCTTGAAAGTTAAGTTTCTGTGTGTATTTTCCCTCAACAGTTCATGCAATACTGAGTTGGTGGCAAATAAATACTTTATGACCTCTGCTCTGTCCTCTGAAAGTTTGAGGAATCATTTATGATTCTTATCATTCAGTTCAGCAAGGACATCATACTCATCTTGGAACTAAACAAACCAACTGACCTAAAGCATGTACTGAATGTATTGATCAGTACTAAGTGGTTGGTTTTGTCTGCTTATTCTAGAGCTCTCGAAATCACACCGCTTCCTACCGCATTCACACGAGTGGAGAATGTGATGAAACAAACTCTGACCCACCTCACAGTTTCCACAGAAACACCACAGGGTGAAATCAATTACAGATCCCACTCGAATTAACGTTAATCACACAGAATTGTCTCACTGGCGAGCATAATACAGAAAAAGGCGCTGAGGCTGCCTCACTGCTGCACAATAAAGTGCTAAATTTGATCACAACACTTCAAATGAGAGAATTTAAATAAATCCCTCTAGGTTTAATTAAAATAATTAAAACACACTGGCAAGCACCACGGTCATTATTGTATCATCGATTCCTGAATTGGGTTCTGTATAAAGACACATTCCTGCAGTGCATTTCAGAGAAAGTTAAAATCTAGCTAGTTGAATGCAAAGACAAGGTGAATCTAGTAATGTGGCCATGCGTTAAAAATAAAAGGAAATGTGTGCTAGTGATAATGAAATATACTGGTCAGGCCAAATAACTATCCAATATCAATAATCTTTTCTTTTAATGCTTAATATTTTTGTGGAAATGCATCACCATTCAAAAGTCTGAGGTAAGTAAGTATATTATTTTATTCAGCAAAGACGTGTTAAATTGACCAAAAGTGACAGTAAAAACATTCATGATGTAAAAGATTTCTATTACAAATAAGTGCTGTTCTTTTTATTAAATCAAAGAATTCTGTAAAAGAAAAATGTTCACAAAAATATTAAGCAGGAAAAAAAGTTACTTTTTTTTTTCAATAATCATAACCATTATTAATTTCTGAACACTGATAAAAATTGGTAATTACAGGAATTTTTCTTAGGAAAACATTAGGAAACTTACATTTGCATTTTATATTTTATAAATATATATGAATAAATATATAAAGTTTTTTTTAGATTGTGATAATATTTGACAATATCACTTTTTACAATTTTTTTGATCAAATAAATGCAACCTTGGTAGGTTTATATATATATATATATATATATATATATATATATATATATATATATAAGAAAATCATGACAGAACAATATTTAATTTCATAATTTTCTATTATTTTAATCTTAACTCAAAACAGAAACAACATGCCACCTATATCAGCCAAATAATGTTGGCAGTGCTGTTAAAACACACCTCATTATGTGGTAGCCCAGCAGCACTGAAGATGGGGATCTTCTGTCCACGAGCGATACTGTTCATACCATCAATAGCAGAGATGCCTGTCTGGATCATTTCCTCAGGGTAGATTCGACACTGAGGGTTGATGGGTTGACCTACGAAGAGTCAAAGAGAGTACAGTAGGGCTGCCCTCAACTAAGGATTTTTCTGGTCGACTAGTAGTCATTCATTTTAAGCATTAGTCGACTAATTGTACATTTATTATTAAACCATTTAAATCATTATTATGAGCCTTTAATTGCCTACATAGCCTAATAAGCGCTCAAGAACATACATAAAGCTTACCACAGAGCAAATTTCTGTGTGTTCAGCTTAAGAAGACAGTGACACTGACTCGTCATCTCCACAGTAATGGATCGCTTGCATGTTTCATACGGATTACATAAGTAAGGAATAATTGACGATGGGCCGATGAATTATTAGAAAAATTATTCTTGAATAACCTGGATATGTTATTTTTTACAGAGACCTGGCAATCACAACATGACTATTTGCATCTAAATTTGCTTACCCCGACCGGATATCAATATCTATCTAAACCTCGTACAACTGGCAAAGGGGGTGGTCTTGCAGTCATTTATCGTGACTCCATAGAACTTACCCAACTGGATTTTCATAAAACTAAGACATTTGAGTTTATGGTTATGAAAGTTAGTTTAAAACATTCCCTTATAGTTATACTGATTTACAGACCACCCAAGCATTAAACTGAATTCTTCTCAAAACTCAGTCAATTACTAACATTAGCCTGTTCTGTGTTGTCCCAGGTTATCCTACTTGGTGATTTTTACATCCATGTCAACACTGTCTGCTCTAATACTGCTCAATTATTGACTGTCTTGGACTGTTTCGATCTTATTCAGAACATTAACTTTCCAACTCACACTCATGGTCATACACTTGATCTGGTCTGTACATCTGTCTGGCTATTTCCATCTCTGACCAGAAGCTTATTATTTTTGATTTCACATTAATCTGTCCAGCCAAATGCACTGATAACATAACTATTTCATATCGTCATGTAAATGCTGTTGATACCAGTACATTTTCTGCTTCTGTTGCGTCCTTTGCTGTTCCTGAAGTTTTAAATTTTTCAATCACTCCACCGGCCTCACTCGTGTTCCCACATCCCTCGGCCCCGCCCCACTCGTCGTCACACTGTCCATTATCTTGTTTATTCTGATTACATCAAGAACTACAAAACTGGCTTGAATGCAGCCCGCTCTTCTTATATCTCCAGCATCATTAACAAAGCTAATTATATGCCTAAAGCACTATTTAGAATGGTGAGCAAACTAATCCAGGCACAAAATCATAGTATCATCCAACATGAATCCGAAGATTTGTGTTGTACTTTTTTGCACCACTTACAGGGAAAGTTGGATGTTTTATTTGGGACCGACTATTTCTAATTGTTAACATACTCCGTCTACCCAATCATTGAATACCTTTGCCTTAACTAATCAATCTCTAATTGCTGATGTAATACAGAAATCAAATTCCTCTTCAAGCCGACTAGACCCTGCACCTACTTTTCTCCTGGAGGACTGTATCCCTGTTATTTCTGCCCCCATCTCACACCTCATCAACATGTCTTTCATTTCTTCCACTGTAAATCCTGTAAATCTATCCAACTACCAATCTCTAATCTGCCATTTGTATCTAAAATCATGGAAAAGACTGTTGCCTCTCAGCTGCAGTCATTTCTAGCTCGCAACAATCCCTTTGATATTTTCAGTCTGGTTTTCGCACACAGCACTGTATGGAAAATGCGCTAGTAAAGATTTTCAATGTTCTATTACTTTCTGGCGATTCAGGCAGTTTATCAATTCTTTTATTACTTGACCTTAGCTCAGCTTTTGATACTATTTGGCATAAGATATTACGGTAGCACTTTATTTTACAGTCCTGTTCCTCATGTACATACTATGTACTTATTATAGTAATTACAATAACTATGTAATAACTAGGTACTAACCCTGAACCTACCCCTTAACCTAACCCTACCCTATGTAGTTACCTTGTATTACCAGAACTTTCTTAGATAAATACACAGTAAGTACACTAAAAGTACATGTTAGTACACGTACTGTAAAATAAAATGCAACCGATATTACTCTCTCGCCTTGCAGAAGTTGGCATCTCAGGTTCTGGATTATCCTGGTTCTCCTCATATCTCACAGATAGGCAATACTTCATCTCACTGCACAACTACAAATCTCCTACTGTCTTGCTCAAACAAGGAGTTCCCCAGGGCTCAGTTCTCGGACCATTATTATTCATCCTCTATATTCAGCCTCTTGTCCAAATAATTTGTAGTCATGCAGTCAGTTTTAACTACCACTGTTATGCTGATGACATCCAGATATATACTGCTTGTCAACCTGATTCTAGCCAGTCGATGACATCCTTATCTTCATGGGGCAGCTGTGGCCTAATGGTTAGAGAGCCGGACTAGTTACCAGAAGGTCGCCGAAGTTTCGAGTCTCGTTGCTGGCTGGAGTTGTAGGTGGGAGGGAGTGTATGAAAAAAAAGCGTTCTCTTCTACCCTCAATATCCATGGCTGAGGTGCCCTTGAGCAAGGCACTGAACCCCCAGTTGCTCCCCTGGTGCTGGATATATAGCTGCCCACTGCTCCGGGTGTGTGTTCACGGTGTGTTCACTTCTCACTGCTGTGTTTGTGCACTTGGATGGGTTAAATGCAGAGCACCAATTCAGAGTATGGGTAACCATACTTGGCAAATGTCACGACTTTCACTTTCACGTGTCAGTGAGTTAAAGGATTGGCTACATACTAATTTTCTTAGTCTGAACTTGAGTAAAACAGAAATTGTAATAATTGACGCTATTTCTATTTTTCCATTGGCTACTGTTAGAAACATAGGTATCATTCTAGACCCATCATTAACCTTGGATGACCACATTAGCAAACTCTCCAAAGCTGCTTTTTTTCAACTATGTCGAATTGCACAACTTCGTCCTTAGAAAAGATGCGGAATCATTAGTGCATGCATTTATTACCACCCCCCTAGACTATTGTAACGCTCTTTTCTCTGGCTTACCAGCTCACTCCATCGATCGTCTGCAGTACATTCAAATTTCTGCTGCCAGATTATTAACTTCCACAAAAAAAAAAAAATCTGCTCACATCACCCCTATTTTATTTAATCTTCACTGGTTGCCTGTATCTATTCGTGTGCAATACTCCTATCTATCCGACCTACTCTCTTTTTATATACCTTCTCGGCCACTTCGGTCTTCTAATTCTGATCTTCTTTGTGTACCTAGGTTCCAACTATCTTCAATGGGTGGCAGATCCTTTTCCGTTATTGCACCCAAACTTTGGAATCACTTCCCATGTGTTTCCTAGAAAATAATTGCACACCGCAGAACTTTCATCAACCAATCAGATTCAAGCATTCAACGGCCCCGTTTAATCTAGTGATGGGAAGTTCAGATCATTTTACCGACTCGGACCTTTGAGTCTCGTTCAGCAAAATGAACAAATCTTTTTTTGAGTCATTTGGTTCATTTTATCAAATATAATTAAAATGTTATGTGTAACATCCTTAACGTCTACTAGTACTTATGCAAACGTTGATCACACATACAAAACTATAACGCTATAATAAACAGAAAAGATGAATTCATTGTTTACCTGGGTCTTCAGTCTATGATTAGCTCACCTCACCTCTTATCTGACAAGTCTTCAGGTTTGAGTTAACCAATGCAGTTTGAGCCGGAAAGAGAATTGATTAGTTCATCTCATGAGTTTTCCGGGTCTGAGTCGTTCCTTTATCACATGACAGACCCATAAGCTTTGACTATAGACTGGCGTTACCCTGGCAACAAATATTTGTGTATATTATTACTATTTTAATTTTAAATTTTTTTGTCTTTGTGATTTTAAGTGTACTGCCTTAATGTTTTAATGTTTGTACTGTTTATTATTATTATTATTAATAATAATAATAATAAAATAAAAAAAACTGTATAAAAGGCTTTAACCTATCGTTCGTTCTTTTGTCACGTGACGCGACAGTATAGGATAGAGAAATTAATTTACAAGCGGGTGCATAGTCATTATTATTATCATCATCATAATCATCGTTATCATCATTATAATTATTATTTACTCTTACGGTTACTGCTTTTCTGGTCTCGAATTGTAGCTTTTTACTTCTTACAGTTTATAAATGTATGAATTTCTGTCATGATGGTTATTTTTTCTATACACTGAATGTTGTAACAAAGGTAATAAAGAGTATTTATTAATGAACACGTATGATTATGGTGGGATTATGGTTTAATTTCCTTGATTTCTCTTCTTTGAACAACACTTTCAAACTTAAATGGATTATATAGTTTTTGTGTAATCCAAACTCAATCTGGAATTTTATCCCCAATTACTTATTTTCCAAATTAGGTGGTCTCCCTCTCCTATTGATCTTTAATTATAATATTGCTAGAATCCCTTACAATTTATCTAAATTTCATAAACAGGCATTACTTGCATGGTCATTAATTTTTAAGCACCCCTCACCGGTACTTCATTTGGAACAATCAAGACATTTTATATAAGAGAAAATCTTTGTTTTTTAATAACTGGTTTGAGACATTTTTTTGGATGTTTCCCAGTTACTCCCAAATAATTCACCATTGTCATGGACGCTATTCCTAAAGAAGCTGTTATGCTTTTAAGGGACTCATTAGATCATCCAGCACTTTCAAATCAAATCTCATTCAAATTGTTACACAGATTTTACCCAGCTAAGGTGTTTTTGAAAAGGTTTAAATCAGACATAGATACAAGCTGTTCTTTTTCTGGTTACCCTAATGAAACTGATATACATATCGTTTGGGATTGTCCTCATACGCAGCTATCTTGGATTGAATTCTCTAATGTTATCCATCATAGTGTGCTCTAGGGTTTCTCTCTGCTTTTCAAGGATGTACTGTTTGGCTTCTTTAATATTCAAAAAGACAAAACTAATGAATATTTTATTATTAACCTATTATGACTTCTTGCAAAATTTCATATTCACCACAGTAAAATCTAAATCCTTTGTATATCGTATTTTAACAAAGAGGTTCAACAGTATATCCAAACTATTTAATCTTCCAAAAATCTTATGGCTGTTAAAACGGTTGAATCTTTTTAAGGCTGTTTAATCTTTTTAATTTATTTTGTTAAAGCTTTCGTTTAGTATTATTTATTTTTATGTTTACATGTGTTTGTAAATAGCGCTTTGCATGTAATGCCACTTCTTTGTATGCAATATTGACATTCTCTGTACTTTTATCTTTGGTACCTTGGCATTAAAAAAATGAAGAAAAAAAAAGAACTAATCAATTCTTTTTCCAGCTCGGAATGCATTGGTTACGTTTATGGGTCTCTCACGCGATTAAGGAACGACTAGAAAACCCGAAAGACTCATGAGATGAACTAATCAATTCTCTTTCCAGCTCAGACTGCGTTGACTGAAACAGGTGAACTAGACTTACTCCAGTACAGAACCTATAGAATATTGCCCATGCGCGACTGAATGAATCACTCCCCGATACGACTCGTTTTTCCCGAGTCACATTAAATGAACGATTTGTTCAAGAACGCCCTATCACTAGTATAATCTGAGAATATTTGTTTTCCATTTGAATTAATTCATTTGAAAAGATTTCACTCTATATAGATATATTTTTAATGTCTGTAAGGCAAAGATATAGGCTACATCGAGTTTTGTGCTCAAGTTCACAAAGACCGAGATAGCAGAAAGTGCATCATGTTTGCTTTCATTATTTAAAAAAAAAAAGCATGTTTTTACAGTCTTTACAGGTTTGAAAGATGTATTACTCTTATCTGTATGACCAAAAATGACAAGTATTTTAGGAGAAAGTGAGTGCACCGACACCTCCATCTGTCCTGCAGTGAGCTCACTATGTTCAGCTTCCACTCCGCACAGACACTTGAACAGCGCACATTTTTCTAGGTTAACATTAGATTGAGCGGCCATGTAAAGTTGCTGCTACTTACATATTTTAGATGATAAGCTATATTTGAGGTCGATGAATGATAGGCGAGCGTTTGGATGTCCTGCCCAATGTACTGTATTAGTACATGCGTGACTTCGCCAGTGGATTTTTTTTTCTGCAACTAAGCGGCTAATAAAATGTAGGTCGACCAAGCCTTTTCTGGTCGACTATTGGGGGGCAGCCCTAGAGCACAGTGATCTCACCTGAGCAAGAAAAAATATGGTACTTAAGAGTTTACAAAGTACAACTTCTGTTTCTAAAGAAGGAAAAGAAGGCTAAAGGAGAGAAAAAGAAATTCTTAAGGCAAAACTATCCACATTGACCATGACAAATGATGAAGGCTTATATTTTAGAAAACCGTTTTCTCGTTAAATCTGGAGTGGTGTGACCTTGAGGCCTGATCAACCATTTATTACGCCCCCTCTTATCTGTTTGGCTCATTCAAACATTGCCCTGAATCACCATTGTATACCTTTGATTGCTCAAAAGATCACCTTTGCCATTTCAGCTTAGCAGAGATCAGGGTCATGAGGTCAGTAAATGGCTTAAAAAGCACACAAAAATTCCCATTCAACCTCTCAAAAATTTCAAATACCAACAAGGAGGAATTTAAAGCATTGATGAACATATTCTGGCATGCTGGCCTCTCAACTAAGCTGTGTGCATGCCACACAAACGCAAAGACAAAGGACATTTAACATGGCTGGTGGCAGCCTAATTGGCAAAGATGTGCAGCTAAAATATAAAATAAGGTTTACCTCAAATCAACTAAAACTCTAGAGTTAATAAAATCACAGAACTGTTCAGTCATCTATGTGCCTCTCAAGAAAACAGTCTCTTACCATTGATGTCCAAATAGTCCTCAGCCAGAACAGTAGGACCCCGGTCAATTGGTTTACCTGACCCGTTGAAAACACGCCCTGAAAAAAAATGGCAAGTTTTCCATGATGTCTGTCAGTATTGGTTAGAAGACACATAAAGACAGTGATGACAAAGGCTGCAAAAGCGTCAGTTATATATGCTTACCAAGCATGTCTTCAGAAACAGGTGTGCGCAAGATTTCACCAGTGAATTCACACGCGGTCTTCTTAGCGTCAACGCCTGAGGTGCCTTCAAACACCTGATGGGCACAAAATGTAAATATTTTTCAGTTATGACCTGATATTAACCTTAGATACTGCAAATGTTGATGTCTAACATATTTATAGAAAATAGTTATATTATAATTGTGAAACTTGTGTATTAAATAAACTCAGTGCACACAGACTGAAGTAGTTTAAGTCTTTGGTTCTTTTAATTGCGATGATTTTGGCTCACATTTAACAAAAACCCACAAATCTCAACAAATTAGAAGATTTTAAATGAAAACTTGCCTGAACAACAGCCTTGGTGCCAATGACCTCCAGAACCTGCCCGCTCCTCTTGGTCCCATCAGGTAGGGTAAGGTGCACAATCTCTGCAAAACGTGGAAACTAGAGGAACATGACAAAGTCAGAGATGAAGACAAGGATCAATATACAAACAACCATTTAAAAGTCAATTTATTGTTTAGAGTCAATTTGTGAATTTAACTTAAACTCCGTACAACTGTACCATAACAGGAATAAATTACATTTGAAAGTATATTAAAATAGGAAAAAAATATTTTAAATTTTAGACAATTTCACAGCTATTTTTGATCAAGTCAACGCAATCTTGATGAGCATGAGAGCCATCTTTCAAAACCATTTATAAAACTTTTCAACCAAAAAATTTTGAACAGTATGTTATTAAAACATAAATGACCATTTTATCCTAAATTTAATGTTCAGAAGTGTAATTATAAAAGGATTTAAATGTAATTTATACATAAAAAAGTCCCTTTACTTTTTGTCACTTTAAAGTCAGTTTAAAATGCTCATATTTTGAAATAGTTTAGTTTTAATAAACACAGACAAAGGACCTACTTTGACATTGTCCAAAATAACCAGTGGCCCGTTTACACCAGACACAGTAGAGTAGGCTAAGAATGACAAAAATGAAACACAATGTTAAAACAAACACAACAAACATTTTTGTGACCTTATAATGCCTGCAAAAGAAAGCTAAGACCAGAAAATTTATATTAAATTTACACCTTCAATTTGCATTTTTATTTGATAATTTGAGACACCCATGAGTACTAAACATGCAATTACTAAACAGACAAACTTTTATTGATTCTAGGTTGCCGCACAGCTTTTTGACAGGCATGAGTGCAGACACACTTACACACACTCACTCACTCACACACACAGCGACTGCAAGCACTGGCTGTGACCAATAAAGTGCATGAAATTTGCTACAAAAGCCCACAATCACATTGAAATGAGGACTCTTTCTCTTGACACCTGTGCATCTAATTGTACACAGTGACCTTTACTGGAGTATTCTAAATGGCTTTCATAAATTTCCATGTCCAAATGTCAGGGCTAGAAGAACACAGTTAGCACATTCAAGGCGGCTTTTCAGCAGATGTCACGATGGGGGATGACATCTTTCACTCTGTTCCATGAGGGACAATTACTTGGCTCAGACTATGGTAATTTTTCATGGTTCCAGGTGCCAAAAAAGTCTCATATAGCCTATATAAACAAAAACACTCATTTTTGGGTGACAGAATGAGCTATCTTTGGGTTGAACAGGCCAGGGAGAATGGGGCACAGATGTCACTTTAAAAATCAAAGTCCATCCAGAAGTCATGATTTATTTGCTCAACTCATGCCATCTCAAACCTTTGTGACTTTCTTTCTTCTGTGGAACATTAAAGAAGATATTTTAGAGAATGTTGACAATTAAACAGTTTTGGTTCCCACTGACTTACATTGTATATGGACAACAGATACAATGGAAGTCAAAGGAAACTGAAACTTTCTGGTTATCAAACATTCTATAACATATCTTATTTTGTGTTCAGCATGAGATAGAAATGCATGAAATGCAAAGTGGGAAGTCGTGGCCTAATGGTTAGAGAGTTTGACTCCTAACCCTAAGGTTGTAGGTTCACGTCTCGGGCTGGCAATACCACAACTTAGGTGCCCTTGAGCAAGGCACTGAACCCCCAACTGCTCCCCGGGCACCGCAGCATAAATGGCTGCCCAATGCTCCGGGTGTGTGTTAACAGTGTGTGTGTGTATGTGTGTGCACTTTGGATGGGTTTTTTCCTCTATTGTGACTGGGGCTCATGTGACTCCTGAATCACTTCAGACAGTCTGTCCTTAAACTATGAATCAGAGCAAGAATAGTATGCCCAAAATATAACAACGAAAAGAAATGGCTAATTACTGGAGCTGTGGTGCTCATCTGGGTGAGGAAGTTTCAAGTCTGACCTGCAACATATCAAAATGCCTTCTTTCCTGTCCAAACTATTAGTCAAAATATTCAGAAAAAAAAATCAACTTCATTTTTTCCCCCAATTACTTAATATAATAAGTCCTTTTAAATATACACCAAGTATTTTTGGTCAGTGTCAAGTTTCAAAATTCTTTTCTGTCCAATCAAATAATGCAAAAGCAAAATTTTTTTTATCTTTTCATTTCCTCAATGTAAAAAGCACTTTTTTCATGAACACTGAAGTATTTTTTATAAAAAGCCAGCTAGTGTTTTTGGCCCAGACTGCAGGTGCATGCTCTGGGTGGGCTGTTATTAGCAGCAGAGGGAGTGGTCTCATACTTTGGCCTTTTACTTTGCATGGGAAAACATTAGTCATCCTGTCACAGGAGCCAATTTGGTGTGTGTCCTTCACTTTGTTTCAGCATGTGTGTATACGTGTGTGAAAGAGAAAGACGATGCACGCTAGATGGAGAAGAGTCAGCTTTGTCTGCTCTGGGTCGCCCATCACGCCTCAGTGTGTCGGTTTTTTGTGCACCGTCAGTCTGTGGTCTGATATCAAAGGCAGTAGCAAATGAGAATGGACTGTCTCTAACACCCAGCACAGCAGCCCCACGGGAAGCAGACACTATGCCACTAATTAGGCTTCAGACAGCAGAATCATTTGTCAATGCACTATTGCAGTTTCCCACACACACACACACACACACACACCTGCACATCCTTACTTTCCTTACTGGCTGCATTAGGAGAAAAGGAAGGTTGAAAGAGAAACGTAGTTCCATCCTTTTATGTTTTTTCCCCTTCTCAGATATTTTTTCTTTATCTATGGCTTATTTTTATTTTATTTTTGTTGTTTGTGGGAAAAAAGCCAGAGGAACAATGGAAGAACTGTGCTAAAATCCCATGAGGCCCCCTGCTTTCACAAATTCCTCTATGAATATTGTGTGGGAAAAAAAAGATTTAAAGGTCTTGTGACAATCTATTATCGAGCTGAGAAGTATCACAGTTATTAAATGACAGGCATCTGCTGTGTTTCCCCTCTGCGGGTGCCCTGTAGTTCTGCCAATGAATGGAGATAAATGTGTCTAAAATTAACTAAGGGTACCTTGATTAATTAATACTGTCCACTGGCTACAAAAGAAGAACCACCTCAATTTCAAATACTGCCTTGCAAGCCGTTTACTGCCTTGAAAACTATAACAATACACCAGTCTTCTTTACTGTCCTATGATCCTTCAGAAATCATTCTAATATACTGATTGATTTTTTACTTGAAGCTATGCTGATTAATATTTTTGTAAAAGGCATTATATATTTTATATATTTTTTCCAGTTAGCATCTCTCTCTCTCTCTCTCTCTCTCTCTCTATATATATATATATATATATATATATATATATATATAAATCTTTCATAACATTATAAATGTCTTTACAGTCACCTTAAATTGATTTAATTTACGTTTCCTGAATAAAACAATTCCTTAAAAAAGTTAATACATAAATAAAACCTATGGAAACCTATCCTCTTTTACTATCAGTAGTATACACTGCAAAATGTAATAAATAAAAAAGGAAACATTACACTTGGTCTTCTATTTGGCATAATAAAGTAAAGTTCAGAGGAAAAAAGGAAATATGTCTAATGAAACAAGAAATCTCACAAAAAAAAAGATATTAGCTGCGCAGGTGAAAGACCTCGTCTCCCATTATGATGATTCCCTGAACGACACGTCTTCCCTAAATAAATGATTAGTCTCATAATTGCCGTTATTACAGTGAAAGAAAAACAGTAGTCAAATCATTCTAACACTGAATATTCGCTCTCTCTCAAAACACACAAAAACAGATGCGTTCTGCAAATTTGCGAACACACTAAAATGCACACTTCCTGCAAATTCCATCATTTTTCAAGACATTATGGCTTTTCCTTCCCTCCGTCCTTTTTGCCTCAACCCAGACAAATTGCAGTATGTGCTTCACAGGGAGGTGCTTATAAAATGGATTTAATAGCTACACTTACCCTACAAATTGCCCATATGTTTCAAAGGAGATACATATGTCTATTTACTGAGAGGTGATCATAATTACGAGCCTGGAAAATTGCGGCCATATAATTGTACATCAACCCCTTAAAAGTCTCTCGAACGCAACGCAAACTGCTAATGGAAAACAGTGAGGAGCTGAAATCTTTACTCAAACAAAGCTCATGACATGCTCCGATATTGTGCACAACATTAGACGAACGCTAAATGAAGGCACACAGGTGCTAATCGGCTCTTCCAATGCAGGACACCACTAGTTTTTTAGTCAAACAACGGAAGCGAAAATTAACACTAATCTAAATATGCAGAACAAATGAACAGCTGTACATGTACGAACACAGTGTAAGAAAACCTGCAAAACAGTTGCTTATTAAAAAAATTAAAACGAGGGCAATGAAACGACCCTGCCAAACCATGAGCCAATCGCCTTCCAGATCTGTCATGAAGATGGCGGCCCACTTCAACTCCACACACAGAGGACTCAGTGCCTCATAAGAGGCCTTGTAAAATAAAGATTAAAAAATGGCTATACATTCACATGGTGTGAAGTAGCAACATTTCCCATTAGCCTTGAAAAACTTTCCCCACCCCTCCCAGGACACTTGAGTATGAGTGCGCCGGTCTGAGGGCTAGGCATGCAACACCAGCGCGGGTCAACGTGAGGCCTGTGGAGCTGCCAGGCCCTATTGTGTGCCGAGATGTTAATTGGTTCTAATCCGGCGGTAGAAGCTGTTTTGGTAGCCTGACCCCGCGCCCTGAAGGACACCTTGGTGTGAAATACTAAAGGGCCCATTCAAGTGCCGCTGAAAGGAGGCATGGAGCATTCCAACACATTTCCATCTCTGCTGTGAAAGAGAAGCGCTGACGGCGAGGGGGGAGCACGATGGGACAGGCATTTTTTTGGGGCCGGCCGGTAGCGTTGCACTGAAACTGAATTAACGATACAAAAGCACAGGCAAAGGTGCCAGGCTTGTCTCATTCACGCACATCCTCCTGTGTTTCTTCTTCTTTTTTTTTTTTTTTTTTGCAGAGCATCCGCACCGTGGTTTCCCATAAGACGTAATAAAAGAGAGCGCTAATTGCCCCATGTTTGGGATCAGATTGACACAAACGCAACTGTCATTAAACAGACAAACAAGACTCACACAATTCCGCCATGACACCCGCTAAACTTACCCCACAAGACCCACATATTAAGACTTGATAATGAATTCTGAGACATTGGGCGTCTTTGATACCGTAACTGAAAAAGACTGATCGGAGGAGGGGGACAGATGTCCGTATCCGTCCAAGGACAATCTATGAAAGCAAAAGGACGGGAAATGAAATCTCACTCTGAAAAGTCATGGTTTAAAATGAAGACTGGGGTTTAATTGTACCACTGTTTTTCCTAAAGTAATTGTAAGAAAAGATTGCCATTTGTGCATTTCTCAAAATACCAAAGTGGATTTCGCGGCAAAATCGAATGACCGAACCTGTTGTCAATGGCTTCAAAACCATAATTTGGAGACTCTGAAATCACATGGTTTGATATGACACCTCTACTTTCTGACTAAGAGAATAATGAACAGACTGTTTAAGCTGTATAAGTGAGCATATGTTCAATGGCAAAATTTACTGAACCACCTGCCAAAACACAACGAAATTACACAGCTATTCTGCAAGTACGGTCAATATTCAATAACGACCTTTTGTCGCAAACGTAAATGGCACAAAACGTAGTACTGTTCTTTTTATTAAACACACATTACCACATTTCTGTGAAAATAAAAAATATTTTTGTGGCAATAATTAGGGCTGCGGTCCTGTAAATACGTATAATAGCTGCCGGATTCTAAATTCAATGTTACACCTATTCAGAAATATGCTGAACACTGAACAAAAGTACAAATTTGGGGACACAATAACATGCTTTTTGGAAAAAAAGAGAAACGTTGGATGACCAATAGATAGACGTATTAAAGACAGTGAATCAGAGCTCACAGGGGACCTTGATGGTATTCTCTGGGACTTCAATGCTAACAGAGGGAATCCAATTATGGCACGGACAGCACAATGTGCTACACACTCAAAAAGGGCAGGTTTTGGATTTAGTGGACTACGTATCAAAATAAATTGAGCAAAATCTATGTTGAAAGATTGTCATTTTGAATGCATAAAAATGACAAACCGGAGATAATGTTTAAATGGCCTTTATGATTTCACATGCAAACTGATGACTATAGCCCCTTGAATAGCTAAAAAGTTCTAGCTAATTAAATTCGAACAATCCCCCATGCAAAACGTTTTAAGGTAAGGTTATGATCTGAAAAGTCACAGACAAAAAAAATGCAAGAAATGTGATAATTACTTAAAAATGTTAAAATACAAAAAAAGTATTAAATAATTCAATGTTAACTTCTAAAATAACAAACAACTTAATTATATTTACAAAAATGCAAGATTAATCATAATTTGCCATGTATGTTTATCATTCAGGTCAGGTAATGCTCTGTTAATGAAAACAATGCAATGCGCTTTTCAAGAGATGTTTCAACGATGCATCGAGTCCGTCTGACATTTAGAATAACATGACATCAAGATTAAATGGCAAGAGAGAGAAAAAAATAACTTGACATGCTATCAACACTACTAAAAAAGTAGTTAAAAAAATAAACAAAAGCAAGGCCTGCATGCAACACACAGACAGTCTTATAAAGACAGACACGCACACACGCAATTGTGGCTGTTCATCTGTCCTAACAAAGACCTCCACAGTGATGACACCCCCATCAAACAGGAATGCTTTTAACCCCACAGGTAGAGGCAAAGGCTGTGACGGAGGACTCCCCACACGCATGCACTGATTGGGTCATGTGTAATCAGACGACTGCATATGTGTGTGTTTGTATGCGGGGGGGAATCGGTGGGAAGAGCTGTAATCTGTGTGTGTTTCCTGGCGGGATGCAGACTGAAGGGGTGACCGCTAAACTGAGACAGCTGGTTAACCCCGCTGCCTCTCGAGGAGAGGTGGCAAAGTGGTGCAGTTACAATAGATCGAAACAGCCGTAATGTTACTGCAACAGTTTGAGAGTGATTTACAGGGACAGACGGGTTTTCATCCGTACGCAGCCTAGCAACAGATCTTAACAAAAGTCCAAAGCGGGCCCTATGACAAGCGAAGTTTACGCTGTTTGTCATATTTCATATTCGAGGACATGCGGATGGCATGCTCAAGTTACTTTGGTGTCAGAAACAACAAAATATTTCAAATCAAGTTTGATATTATACAAAATTGCTACACAAAACTTTAAAGCAGTTAATGAATTAAAAGTGCATTCAACACCTATTCATAGACACTCTCTATCAGGCGTTTTATGATGGATAAGATTATAAATCGCTATCCTTAACGTAAACTTTATCTTATATTTTGAATAACTAATTAAATTCTAAACATAATTTAAAATATAATTTGACAAAATAATTAGATAATATGTAAAAATAATAATAATAATAATAATAATAATATGTAAAGTATTACACATAATATGTAACTAAGTAATATTTTGAACATTCTGTAATGTACTGTAAGTTCCTCCAACTTCACCTATCTTGGGATTTTTTTTTCTTTGGCTTTCTCGCCTTGTATGATTTCTAATAAATTGCACTGAAATAGTATGTAAATGTAAAATCACAGCACAGATGAAATTATTTATGTAATAATTTATAAACCTATATAGTATAGCAAATGCTATGAGGTAAACACTGAAAATGACAAAATAAGCAACATTTGTACTTGAAACACATAATAAGATTTTTTTTTTAAACATACAATATTCTTTTAAGACAAAAACATCTAGATCAAAAAGCATTAAAAACAGCGTGTCATATGTGACGTGCATAATGGGATAAAAACTTTTTTTTTTCTTTTCAATCTAAGTAGTCCATAATTTTATATACTTGGATACTATTTTTGAAAGTCGACTATTCTATACTCGTCTTTCATTTACTTTTCTTTGATGGCAAGATGAAGTCGAACGCCCACCGCGGGCTTTCTTTTTCACTGTCACGACAATTGATTAATTACAGGCGGACAAAAGGATTAGCAACAGGAAACAGTGGATAAAATAAAGGAGGGCTATGACATCTGAAAGATTTGTTTATAACCATGTCATTACGGGTAATTGTTTCTTCACAGAAATACCATTACCGTGCTGAATGTCTTTTCAGCACATTTAAACGTCTATTCAGCATTAAAACAAAGCGAACAGACAGTCTGGGTTAATTGCTTTTGTTGCCAATGACGTGATTAAGACAAAAAAGGCCTCTGCTTCCACAGAAAAGATGAATGCACTGTACGTTTACTTTGTTTGTTTGTTTCTTCAGGCATCTTGGAAATTTGACTGGGCACAAGCATGCTAACAAATTGCTTAAACACACCAGCCGACGACAAAGTTGTGAAACAGAAAAATATGTGGAAAAAAAATAGCGCGACTGAAATGCAAATATTTGATATACTCTAAATCTGCATTCTCTACATGCCAAACGTTTCGTAACAAAACGCAAAAATGCTTTCCTTCTGCTGCGCCCTTTTCATTTTAAGATGAAAAAAAAAGTTTTAAACTTGAAGGTCCTTTCAGTGTTTTTCCAGCCTTTTTTAATGACAAAGCGGGACAAATCAGACCTGCACTGACGGACACGGCCTCTCGACTGTGATGGCATATCAGGTGCTGCAAGGACTCATGGGTACAGATCTGTGTGTTTGCCTTCCCATCAGTCTTCATTGCCTTCAATCACAGCCCACTATCAGCATGCACTCTGCCACTGATGAGGCACAAAATGGTGCTGCTATCTGGCATGCCTACATTAGAGAGGCTTTTTTTTAACAGTATTCCGGGGGGCGTTTCAAATCGGGGATCTTTACGCATGCAGCTTCTTTGGCTTTCAGAAGGGAAGGCTTCAATTCTTCCATTAAGTAATTTATTTTCTTCCTGGTTTGCTAAGAGGCTTTTAGCCTGAGCTTTCCTTTGACACTCTTAGGAAAAAAAGAGAAACAAGCTACCTGTGCTTCTCGGTGGGACAGTGTGTTTTGAGGTCTAAATTAATGAGATTTACAGTGAATAACATCAATAATACACATGAAGGGGAAAAATGAGAGAAAGATGCCAGACAAGCTGTAATTTTAGCGAGGTTCTCCATTAAAGGGGTAAACAAAATTAACTACTCAAGTGCTGAAACATCATACGCAAGAGTCAAATTATGTTATCGAAGAGATGTTGCCGGTAACACATTATGACTGCGTGGCATCATCTGAAGTTCCAGCAGGTTGAATGCAGGATAATGCGAGGTTTTGTGATAAATGGAGAGAACAAAATATAGGTTTTTACAGAACAAAAATCTACACATATACAACTGAAAGAAACGAAAAATAGGAAAGCGTTCACTGATCATAACAGTACTTCTTATCAGACTGAGTATTTGACTCATAGGATGCCTACTTCCCCATAAATAAAATATACACTTACTCTGTATATTCAAGCAGGACTAAACCATGAGAACCCCCCCCCCCTCCCAAAAAAAATAGTTCTGAAAGAAATTAATATGTTTATTCAGCAAGGACATATTAAATTATCAAAATGTATAGTGATAGTGACTGATAATATTCAGAAATGTTACTTAAGCACCAAATCATCATAATAAAATGATTTCTAAAGGATCAGGTGACACTGGAAACTGGAGTAATGGTTGTTGAAAATATATTTTAAAATATGTTAAAACAGAAAAGTTATTTTGAATTGTAATAATACTTCCAGTACTGTTTTACAGTAGTTCTGATCAAATAATTGTAGCCTTAGTGAGCTTTTTTGTTCTAAAAAAATAAAAATGTACTTTTAAATGGTGGTGTAAAACCAAACGAATGGAGGAAAATACAAAATTTAGCAACTAGAATTCAAAAATGTGTTCATCAGCAGTATAGGGACTACTTCCTCCATTTAGGCAACCATTGCATCTCAGTGGGTTTTCCTTATTACTGTTAACGCCAAGTTCCAAACTGACCAAACAAATGTCCAAATGTGCACTGCACTACAGATCTCAAAAATAAAATTCGATTTCAGATTAGCCATCTATATGTCACTAAACAATGACAAAATACACTTTTAGCATATATACAGAACAGTCTTAAAATTTACAAAATGGGAGTCACGTCAAATTTTGATCACTCATTCTGCACTACACCACTTTGTCCAATCAAATGCTCAAAAACAAGAATGTCCCTCCCCCTAATGTGGCATACAACCAAATAACAAGTAGCAAGCCATGTGGCGGAGACATAACCAAACATAACCAAAGCTTATAAAAAGTCTCCTCCAAACTTAATGGAAAATATGTCCACACGGGAAAGAAACTGCGCTTTTCATGGGGTTTTAAGCAATTTGCAGTATGCTATTAGGTTGAGTCTGACAAGGCAAACAATTTGACAACAAAACCCTTGACAAGAAATGGAAATGACAAGAGTCAGACAGAGCTAGGCTGAACACAATAAGTCAATTTAAAAAGACGTGATGGACAAGGATGAAAAGCACTCTTCAGTAGCCCATATTTCTGATAGACTAAAACAGCATGAGCAGATTCAAAGATGAAGCTGAACCAGTGATAATTTCACAAACAAACCACTGAAAAATTAGAGCCTGGCAAACAAATATTTTCTGGTTTATAACTGTTAATTAACTTCCAAACAGAATCATTATGAAAACACTATTCTGCGACCTGGCAGATACTAATATGATACATTTGCATTATTCCAGAGGAAAATATGCAACTTTCATTGCAGTTTGAATTAAAAGATTATGAAAAAAAATAAAATGATTACACTTATGCAAATAGGGCTTTAAATCAGCCTAAAGCAAAAACATATGTAACTTTTATAGTTACAAAATAGTCACATGATTTGTTTGGAGCTGAAGGTTCCTCATTGCACATTATGCACCATCTCAGCTGGGAGTCACGTGATTACGTCACATGAGAGGGATCATCACTCTCTGTGTCTATGTTAGTTATTGCGAGAAAATGTAAATAAAATCATAAATCATCCATTCCGTTCTCCAAATACAGACCTAAACAGCACATATAATATAAATACTATCATATTATCACTACTAAACTGATGGACGTCAATGAGCCATTCAAACAAAGCCTTTAAACAATCATATGCTATATATAAAGACCAACCTTAAGAAAATCATAACAAAAATATATTGTTACTGTAGTTTTGAATTACTATTTCACATCAGATCAAGCGATCTGGTTATAAATAATGAAATTTAGCCCAACTCGGCTAGTTAATTTAACATGTTTACACTTGCTTAGACACCAAAGGTTTTTTGCTTTCTTATTGAAATGAGCTTAAATAACACACGCATTTGGTTTATTTACACAATGACCATTCATGAAATTAGTAAAAAATAAAAAGGGGCAAAAAGTGCTGATCGATGAACTACAAAGAGCTCTATCTATCTAACGTTAGTGTTAGCACTACAGCTGTAAGTTACTACTTTGACTCCAACATGACATTTACGAACACCAGCGATAATAGATCAGCTCTGTCCTGGCGGTGTTCAGCCTCTGATGCAAAGGCACAATGCAGATTAAAGAGCAGTATAGAGAATAAAACTAGAGAGAAAAGCCAGATGTGTTGCTGCTGTATGAATGAAGTCTAACGACACTCACTCAGTCTGGGCTGGGAGATGTAGTTTCTGACCACGGCTTGCGCGTGCTGCCGTGCTGCTGCTTCAGGGCCGTTCAGATCCACGGGCCGATTCGCCACTAATGTAGACATTTTTACTATTATTATTTTTTTATTTAATTAAATTGTCTAAGTGTAAACAGATCTGCGTTGAGAGCAGATGAACAGACGGAGTCAAATGACAACCGTGGTCAGGAAGTACCACTCGTGGAAGCTCACGTCAAAAACGTGCGCGTAAGCGCTAACAAGCGCGTGCATGAGTCAGCAAGTGTTCACGAATTTACACAGTTTTCACGAATTAACACTTTTGTGTTCCATGACTTGTGAAAAGTGCTAACTGAGAACTACTAGATAATCCCTCTGATACAATATTATCTAACATGAAATCACTTAACGCCAAAAGTAGCTAGTTGTAAGAATGTAAGATTTCTAGGGTTTTGCCTGTTCCAGGTAATAAGAATATAATTTTTTTTTTTTTATCACAGTGGACTTTTTAACATTGCCGTAAAAAAGACGTTTTAATGCTGAACATATTTTTTCATAATTTAATATAATTACAAATATAAAATGAAAATAATTAATTTAATAGGTATTCACTCATGGTTTTAGATTAAATTTGTAAAAATAATAATAATAATAATAATAATAATAATAAACTGTTGTGAAAAAAAAAATCACTACTATTCTGTTGTTCCGTGTCAAAAAAGTCCAATTAAATCCTCTTTAGTGTGGTAAAACAATAAAATTCATAAGAGGTGAATATTTTTTATAGTAACTGAATGAATCACCTTATTTTACTGAGGTGAGGGCCTTGCTTATGAAATAGCAACACAGTGTTAATTAAGGCTTCAGAATTGAAAAGAAGACCTACAATACTGAAAAGGTTCTTACTTTTATATTAAACTAATTTGAAATATTCTTATATTCAGAGCTTCATGCATTACCATACATTTACATATGTTGTTTATATGACTAAAGCTTGTATACTATTTTGACATATCTCTTGATTCCTTGCATAGATGAAAAATACATCTTTAAATTGTATATAGTGAACACACACACACACACACACACACAAAAAAGTGGTACTTTGAACACAAATGATAACTTCTTAATTGTGAAAGTCAACAAGGTTTTTTTTTTATTCCAACCAATAAATCTGCTACATAAATTGCAACTACAACATTTCATAAGTACAAATTATCATTTTTATAATTGATTATTTTAAAAATTAATTATTATTACAATACCCATAACCCTAATAGAGCTCCACCAATAAGAGAATTATGTTACGATGGAAACACAAATGGCAGCAAGAATAAATAAACTCATCTGGAACCAACTACTTCAAAGAAGCATTGTTATTGACAATCAAGTTGCTATTTATTTTCTCAAACTTTGTAGTAATACATTTACAATATAATTTTTTTATATCAATGACTGTAAGTCAGTATTTAAAGGGTTATTTCTCCCAAATAGCAAAATTATGTCATTAATAACTTACCCTCATGTTGTTCCAAACCTGTAAGACCTCCGTTTATCTTTGGAACACAGTTTAAGATATTTTAGATTTAGTCCGAGAGCTCTCAGTCTCTCCATTGAAACTGTGTGTACGGTATACTGTCCATGTCCAGAAAGGTAAGAAAAACATCATCAAAGTAGTCCATGTGACATCAGAGGGTCAGTTAGAATTTTTTGAAGCATCGAAAATATTTTTTTTTCCAAAAATAGCAAAAACTACGACTTTATTCAGCATTGTCTTCTCTTCCGTGTCTGTTGTGTGAGAGAGTTCAAAACAAAGCAGTCTGGATATCCGGTTCGCGAATGAATCATTCGATGTAACCGAATCTTTTTGAACCAGTTCACCAAATCGAACTGAATCGTTTTAAACGGTTCGCATCTCTAATAAGCATTAATCCACAAATGACTTAAGCTGTTTACTTTTTTAATGTGGCTGACACTCCCTCTGAGTTCAAACAAACCAATATCCCGGAGTAATTCATGTACTCAAACAGTACACTGACTGAACTGCTGTGAAGAGAGAACTGAAGATGAACACCGAGCCGAGCCAGATAACGAACAACAGATTGACTCGTTCTCGAGTCAAGAACCGTTTCTGTCAGACGCCATTACGTCGAGCGCAAAAGAACCGGTGAACCGTTTTCTTCAACCGGTTTATTGAATCGAACTGTCCGAAAGAACTACTGGTGATCAGAAAACCGATGCAACCGGTTCTTGACTCGTGAACGAGTCAATCTTTTGTTTGTTATCTGGCTCGGCTCTGTGTGCATCTTCAGTTCTCTCTTCACAGCAGTTCAGTCAGTGTACTGTTTGAGTACATGCATTACTCCGGGATATTGGTTTGTTTGAACTCAGAGGGAGTGTCAGCCACATTAAAAAAGTTAACAGCTTAAGTCATTTGTGGATTAATGCGTATTAGAGATGCGAACCATTTAAAACGATTTAGTTCGATTTGGCGAACTGGTTCAAAAAGATCCGGTTACATCCAATGAATGTCAGTTTCAATGGAGGGACAGAAAGCTCTCGGACTAAATCTAAAATATCTTAAACTGTTTTCCAAAGATAAACAGAGTCTTACGGGTTTGGAACAACATGAGGGTAAATTATTAATGACATAATTTTGCTATTTGGGAGAACTAACCCTTTAAAAATCATTTTTTTATTTTGCTTTAATTCAAAATTTGTAATGTGACTCTTCTCATAGTTGGCTGATATCGAGAAAATTAACAAAAAAGCGAAAATAAATTTATGAAAAAGGCACTAATACTACAGAAATACACAAATTATTCATAAAATATCTGCCTGTCATATATACTCTATAGAGTGACTCAAAGGTGCGTGGCCTTGGAGGAAAACAGGACTTCTGTCACACATTTATCACAAGCCTTTTCAGTTTTTTTTTTGGAAGCACATAAAACAATTTCTGGCTAGTAAAACCAATGGTCATCAAGTCATGATAGTATGAAATCCAATTAAAAGGTCTATGTAACAACAAACTTTTATGGTTTTGTTTATTTATTTATTTTACAGACAATTAGAATTTAAAATGCATGTTTGCCTGTGCAAAATTAACTTTATAAAACAAAAATTAGACACTTGGAAATATAAACTATATGCTCTATCATCAATTTGGCCTGATGTACAAATACAAAGCAAACAAGTATATTTTGAAAAACCTTATATACAACGTCCTTAAAGCTTTATTCCTCTCCGGCCAGCTATTCACTCTATGCAGATTTGATCATCTGGTCTGCAGTTACAAATCTTTCTGTACAGCTGAAAACTCACTCATAATTGAAATCAATCATCTAATTGTATAAAAGCTTACCTGGAGGAGTTGCTCAAGGTTATAAGTTTCTCCAAATGGTAGATTTACCTTTAAGAACATGTATATCTTCAGAAGGATAACTCACAAAGAATGGGGTTTCTCTCTAAGTGTCAGTTTCAGGGACATAGAGACATCCAGCTGCCAACACTTTCTATCATGCTCTGTCACTCCATTAAGGCTTCACAGTTTTAAACTACTTGAAAGTGCTTCAGATAGAATACCACCTCAGAGCAACAAAAGACCTCAATGAGGTGACTTTTTTTCCAGCAGTATATGACAGGAAAGCTAAAACCTGTCCAGCTCTATATACGGGCTTTAAGAGCTCACTTTTCTTTTGCTTTTTCTTTTTTTATCAGTCAAGAACTAAAAATAGATTTGCAGGTGCAGGTTATGAGAGAGTTATGGCCACTGGATAATTTTGTAATAGAGAAATGTAGTTAGTTTTTTTCATCCTAAAATCTTAAACCTTTAGTAAAAACATTGGGGATGCTGTATATGCGGTCTTCTTAAAGCGATAGTTTCTCCAATTCATGAGTTCAAATTTCTATCATTATTTACTCATCGTCGTGTCATTCCAAATGAGATTCAATTCAAGGAAAGTTTTATTTTTTGTAAAATCTGTTTGCATCTGCATCTGTGTAACTTTCCACTCAATTATCATTATCACGCTTCCTAACTGACAGCTACACTAGATGTTTGAACACACTCTTCACACACTTATCTGTGATTTTCATTCTCCCACTACATTCGTCTCTCTTTACATGCAGCAGGTACAATAGGTCCAAAACTCAAATCTAATGTTTGAGATTTGAAGATCTGAACCTCTGACCTGACTCTCTCTCTCTCTCTCTCTATCTCTCTCTCACACACACACACACACACACACACACACACACACACACACACACACACACACACACCCATACTGTATGCAAATGAGTTTACACACATACACACACTCCAATGTGAAACATGTTGGCCGGGAAAAGCACTAGAGTTTGGAGTGGGTGGGTGTTGCGGTGGTGATGCTGCCGTTTGTGAAGTCTCTTGAGAGTCAATCCAAATGTTTCAGAAAGAATGCAAAAAATAGCAAATTAATGCCCCTGAAGAGTACCCACCCACTGGAGTCATGCCCTCGCTTTAAATACATCATCCGTTTCACAATCCTTCCACAAAAAAAACAAAAAAACATCAGGGGTGTGTGGCGTGGTTTGGTCCAGCGGAGGGAGGTTGGAGTGTTGATGTATTTATTATTGTTCGCTTGAAGCGACCATGCTCCATGTAAACGCAAATTGAATCAAAACGCAGGGCTGAAACTCTGCCGCTGTGGGAAATGAATCCTCTGCTACTAGAGAATTATGCTATTGTTAAAAATCCAAAAATTATTTTTAATTGCGCAAAATATTACACAACAATGTGAAAACATTATGAAATGGGCTATTTTGGTGTAGTGCCTCTCACGCGGACCAACCAAACCCATACAGCTCTCCAGTGTTTCAATGAGATGCTTGTTGCTTCTAATGTGACGATTAATGGTCTTTATACCACCTGCATAATTGTTGTTTGAAACCTGTGTGATTTGATAACAACATCTGTATTTAATCTACCACTGCAGGGGCTGCCATTGGCATCGCTATTTATTGTTTCTTGACGTCTGCTGTGTCATATATGTCATAGACTTAGTATTATGCCACCTGGTCAGCAGGTTTCTGTCATAAACAGTTATACTGTATGCAGCCAATCAGTTCAAAACTCTTATTAGTCTTTATGTAATGCCTCTAATTACACTGCTGTCACTGGGAAGGCAAGGTACAAAAACTAAAAAGCACAATTTTGTACCTTATTTACTCCTAAATGATACAAATTAGAACATTAAAGGTACATATTACCTACATATTAGTACTTTTGAAATAAGTACCACCTCACTGACTATGCATGTTTGCATCATGTAAAATAAAAAAAAAAGAAATTAAACATAGACATCATGGCACATAAGAAAATAGGACCTTAAATTTTTTCATGTTGATCTATTTCAGGTCTACACCACCTCTTTCAATTAAATTGAAATGGAACCAACTGAGGTGTTTACATTAAGGTTTTCAGTCTAGATATAAACTGATTCTCTGGTGCTTGGGTAGCTATTGTTGCCTTTTGTATTTTCTAATCTAATTTTCTGCTGGCAAAGGGTGTCTTAATATAAAAGGGCACTGGCAAGTCCAAGTGCCAAAGCTACTGATGTGTAGCTGCTCCGCTTTTCTAAAACCTCTGAATGGTTTGTTGGATCAGATAGTTAGAAAAGCCTGTCAGCATGTAAGACACTTCAGGGAAAAACAGGGAGATCCGCGATGGGATTTAGCACTCCCCGGGAACATCGGGGTCACGAATCCACTCCACGCTCATACAAGCTTCTTTCACAGCGTACGTTTATGCTCTGATCACCGTATGTAAGCACAAATAAAAGAGGAAGCGAGGGACGCACAAAGAGCACAAAACACCCACAGGATGCTGCATTTCCTCCCGCCGTAGGCCGGGATTTAAGGGCTAGTCATGTTACGCGGGGAACGTGTTGGTGGTCTCACTCAATAACACCCGCCTTCCAGCTTTCACACTCTCCCCCATCGTCTCCACCCGTTCCCTTACCCCCAACCACAATGCAGCTCGACCTTCAGCCTAATTGGGCTGCGAGGGAGGAGAGATGGAGCGAGGGGGGGAGGGAGAAAGGAGGCTAAGACCGTTGTTTTTTTAAGGAAGATTCCCAAGACTCAGAAGGGCAGGGACTGCTCAAACACTTCGAGTACCAAAAGTGACAAAGGCCTTTAGTTAGAAGCCTCCAATCAGTGAATACATATAAACATGCACACATACATGTGATGGTTCAAACCTAAAGCTAAAACTGGCATATAATCAAATACAAAATGTAGGCCAAATTTCTAAATGGTTGTGACAAGTGTTTGAAACCCATGTTTCTAGACCACTAAGATTTTTATGCATTTTTAATTTATTTTGTAATTTTTTTATTATTATGAAATAAAAAAAAAAATTTAATAAAAAAAAATAACTTTATTACCAGCATTTATAAGCAATTGAGAAAAACAAACAATAACGGCAGGATTTATCAAAATTGGAAAAACTGTATTTAAAGTTTTTCTTTAAAAAAAAAAAAAAAATCTATTTTAAATTTAGTTTTTTTTACGTGAACCCCAGACATTTGAACCACATATTGAAAGTTGTAATACTTAAAATAACAAAATTAAATTATAAATTTAACAACCAAATTTAAAAATAAATAAATAAATAATAATAATTAAAAGAAAGGAAAATTTTACTGCGGATTATTAAAAAAAAATTAATGCTGGGATGTGGTGCTCAGGACGGAACTCAGTGTTGCAAAACTGCACTGAAAAGTTCTGCTTTAATTTGGCTTGTCATTGCCATTCTACAACCTTCAGACTTTGCTCTAACATTCAAAAATAAATTTTCAAAAACATTTAATGAAATAAAAAAGAAAAATCTTTTTACTCTCTCTGCCCTGATTTTCCCAATTTATTTTCAATAGTCTCTTTCTTTTAAAAACGCAACTGTGCAGTGCAATAAAATTGTAATCCAATTACAAGGACAGATTTTTTTTCTCCTTTTCTGAAAAAAAAAACAAAACAAAAGAAAAAAACAGTTGTCTATCTTTCATAACACACCTCAATAAAATGTTTAATTTACCTCATCTTATATCACTCATTGTATCTCACTGATCAGCCATATATTAATTTAAAACTGAATTGTAAACCCACAGTAAACTTGTTTCCAAATTAAAAGGGAATAATACATACTACATAAACCAAACAGTTTAACCAACTGTCTATATGAAACTTTGATACTACATATAAGTTGAATACATGAAGAGTAGGAATATTTGTCATTTCAAGATGTTCAGTACCATTCATTCAAGTAAGGCTGCGTATCTCTCAAACATCACCACAGCAGACGAGGTCAGAGCTGGCAGTGTTAAGTGACCTTGGATGATTTACACTGATACTGAGAACGACACATGAAGAAACCATCACGGAATTTAGGATTTATACATGGAATGAAAGACTGAAGAGATTTGTTTTGTTTAGATTTTTTTTTTTAGTTATATATAATATATATCCACACTCATACCACAGTTTCACAAACTTCAAGATATTTAACAAAAACACCACCAGACCTTTGATTGGCAGTTCAATCGGAAAACCCCGCCCCCCATACATTCATTCTTTCATTATTTGCAGATATACTAATGATCTATTTATTACAGACATGAATAATTTACAATAATATAACAATTTTAGTTATTCAATCTTCTTGCTTATATACTACAGTAATCATACCCTGTTCATCCCTCAGAGATCTGCCTCGTCTCAACTCTGATCATAGAAAGGGCTTCAGATTCTTCTGGAAAATTTGCACCGTTGGTAGAGGGGTTGCCGCTCACAGCAAATACATTTAGTCCAATAATGCAAGGGTCATATAGATGCTCCGGAGCTTAATCCCAGGCAATGACATCTCCAAAGTTTTCTCGAAAGGTTTTCAGTTAAACATGCACCTAAACATGGAAACCAGGACTACAACTTCAGTACCAGCACACACACATGCGCGCACACACTCACACACGGAGGAGAAAAACTGCATATATAAGACATACAAACTCACAAACTGAGACTGCCTTCAAAACTTGTTTTGGGGAGAACCCTCACAGAAACCATTTAGAGAACAATGAACACAGGACCACTGGACTATTTAACGGTGTGACAGCGTTTTCCTTCCATTTAGTCAGAACATGTTTAACCAAACGAATACAAAATGGTATAGACATCTGATCTTATAGCTTCATATGGCAAATTCATGACCTCTTTAAGCAAATTGTGTATATAAAGCCACGGTGTGACTATATTGTATGCTAACCTTTGGAAATGAACCCCAGTATAATATAGTATATTTCATTATTTGAGACTTGGCAAATGCCACTAGGCAAAAATCAAACATTTAGATCGCTCTTCGAACTGAAAACGTGAAGGATGTTACCATGAGTTCAGTTTTTATCGGGGGTCCATGTTCTGTACTGTTTTGTTTTTACCCAGCAGCTGTCAGATTAGTTTTTAATCTGAATATAGCTGTCCAGCTCCAAAAAAGGTATAAGGGAAAAAAAAGTGCCCCGAAAATATTGCCTCAGCAAACCATTTTCATCTCTCTTCCCCTCTATAATCTCTTGCTACATTCCTTCCTCAAGCTCAATTTGGAGAAAATTTGATTTAGTGCAAAATGCTCTGAAAATCCTCATTTTTGAAAAGTATAAGTCCCCCTTTTTACAATTCTGAGAGGCATCACGTGTGTAGGTTGACGACATGAAAAATGCAAGATTGGATACACAACAGCACTGATGAGCCAAAAGGGGCAAAAGCGATTAAAAAAAGGGAGATAACCAGAGCTCAAACTAATTTCAAAATAACAACAATAACAATAAACTGACAAACAGAAACCCCTAGCGATCATTCCAAAGCTTTCTTGTCTAACGCTTCTTTGCCATTGGTCCGCGAGTATGGCTCAAAGGCGGACGAGCTCAAGTAGCGGGCGGAAAGTTCCTGCAAGTTCCCCGCAAGGGATCCGGCCATGCCGAGTGGGGTGGAGGAGATGCGTGAGGCGACCGACCCAAGCAGAGAGGGCATAGGGAAGCTAAACAGCCCATGGGCAGGCGGAGATCCCTGCAGCCCTGTGACTGTCCCCGAACTGGTCACCGTCGGCAGCGGCGGGCTCCCCCCGGCTGTGCCTGAGCTAGCAGCGCTGCTGCTACTGCTGCTGGAAGAGCCTCCATTAGCGGTGATGCCCAGAGACGGCCCACGCAGGGCTGAGCCTAGTGACGAGCTCCCGCAGTGGGGCAGCAACCCTGGCAGGCCTGGGGGAGTGAGGAGCCGGCCCTGCTCCAGGAGACGCAGGACACTGCAGGTGGCGGCTGTCTCAGAGACCACGGAGCGCAGCTCGGAATCCTTCCCCTGATCCTTCTTCTGCTTAGTGCGACGATTCTGGAACCACACCTTTACCTGCAGAGAGAATGATAATAGAAATGAAAACAGAACATAAAGCAATGTAATATGGAAAATACAGTAAGCCTGCATAACACTACTATGTTAATCCTACTTCAGACTGATTTAAATATTAATAGAAATTAATTATTTATATTAAAATAAAAATAAATACATAAAAATAAATTAAGATAAAGTTAACAAAGTAAAACAATTCTTAGATTTTTTTTTAGATTACGTTAATTATAGAAGTCTGTTTATAGAAACTATAAAAGTTCAAATGTAATTAGATTATGTAGAATGTAAATCTTTTTAAATAAGCAGTGGAAATGTTTAATTCTTATTGCACCAATTTAATATGTATTTTGGAGCAGTAAAAAAAATGTGGGTTAGTTAAAAATAAAATTAATTTTGAAAAGTGTAAGTGACACTTATTTTGAAATAAAAAGGTAACTGTAAATATAAACCTATTTAATGAACAAAAACATGCATTTACACTCTTAAAAATAAAGGTGATTCACGATGCCATAAAAAGAACCTTTTTGTCTAAATGGTTCCATAAAGAACCTTTAAACATTTGAAGAACCTTTCTGTTTCACGAAAAGGTTCTTTGTGGAGAAAGAAGGTTCTTCAGATTATAAAAAGGTAGGGAAAAGATGGTTCTTTAAAGAACCTTTGACTGGTTCTAAAAGGTTCTTTGTGGAACCAAAAATGGTTATTCTATGGCATCGCTATGAAGAACCTTTTAAGCACCTTTTTTGTTTTAGAGTGTATTGTTTTGAAAAACACCAAACATTTCCTCCTTTAGCAAGGACGGATGGATCAATATGGTTTTGAACCACACAATTGTACTGTATCCATTTAATTTAGGATTACAAAGAAAGAGGAATGGCAATTTCCTGATAATACATGTTTAAAATCAAGTTCCAATGGCAGAACAAAATCATAATATATATTTATTTTCTATAGAGAAAAGGAGGCACGCTTTATACTCGCTGTACTTCAAATGATCTATAATAGCTTCAGAGGAATAAGAACAATGAAGTATGACTAACATCTCAGAATTGTATCATGCAGTTTAACGGTCACATATAAAAATAACACTAAAATAAACCACTTAAATACATCACAATAAATATCGTAATACTATTTAAATGTTTTGGATAGATCAAGATTATTAAATAAAGCATATGCTGCTGTTTTAACAAAGCTGCTAGTTACACAAGTGCATGCTAAATATTGATTTATCATCATATTAAACCTGCTATTGTCTCTAAATCACTAAAATGCACATTTGTTGTTTGCAGTTGTTTAATCTCACAATGTTTTGTGGATACTATGACCCGGAAGCTCATAAAAAAAAAAAGAAAAAAAAAAGAATGAATTACCAGCTATTCCACCTTTATAAAAACATAATATTTTCTGTCGTTCTCTGTGCATTCTTAAATCTACCAGATGCATTGCTGGTACACTTTCACAAATGGATGTTTGATCTTTCCACAGAATGTTTCGTGTTTCGGAACACAATGTTAATTTCACGAAGTCGTCATTAAAGAGCAATTCATCCTCCTCATCAGGCGGCTAAGAACAGACACGGGAAGCTTTAATGTAATCAAGGCATGGATTGGAGCTGCACTGCAGTACGGGGCATTAGAGAGGGCATTAGCGAAGCTAACTCTATTGTGCTCCCTGTGTTCGCAGCACCGATCTGCCTCTGGGCTTTAAATGTCTTCATTTCACCCCACAGGAGAGCAGAAGAATTTTAAAGTCGTTAGTGGGGTGATGATGTGATAGAATGTGACACAGTTCAAATGGCCAATAGAATTAGAAACTTTGAGACCGCATTGCCGGTCTGCAGGTGTTCAGGGTGTTTAATTAGGGGAGCTCTGATCAATACATGACTGAAAGATTGAGTGGTGTAGTGAGAATAAGTAGATGTCTTTGTATCATGTCTTTTTTCCTTAATAAATGTAGTACTGTAGGCCATGCAAACATGTTGTATAATGAACATGATTACTAATGAATAAACAAATACAAACGTAGGTTCCAAAATTAGCTTTACTATTACAGTCAGAGTTTCCCCGCACGGCAGATTATCCAGGGAGACACGTAGAGAGAGAGAGAGAGAGAGAGAGAGAGAGAGAGAGAGAGAGAGGGATAAATCGAGGCAGGGAGAGAGAGAGTGCATGTACAGTTCAGTCATGTAATCTCAAGCTTGTGACCTCTTGCTGACCCCCGCGCAAAGCATGTGCCGCAAATGCATCGCTAGGCTTATTTTTGTAAAGCGGGCATTTATGTCACTAACAAACCATCAAACTATTGCACTGATGGAGAGGGCAGAAAAAAGGGAATTATCCGAGAAAATGTGAGGAAGATGTGATTGGATCACTGATGTTTTACGTGGTCTGAAGGGATGCCACAGGATGATCAAAATGATAATTAAATAAACATCAAAATCATAGTCAGAACAGCTTGTAACCAGGTAGTCTTTTCATTTGTACAGAGCATCAACATCAACAATACATTTTAATTACATTAAATAATATTCATCATTATGCCTCAAACATGCGTCATGAGGATAAATATGTTTGGGAGAGTCCATTTGCGTGATTATTTTTGTGTTTTTATTGTACTGGTTCATTTCAGTAGTATAATGATTGTTTTATTTCTATGCACTTGTATTTGTGTGTATGGATATGTGCATTTGATCGTGTACCTGAGTTTCAGACAGGTTAAGTTGTCGAGCAAGTTCGGTTCGTTCTCGTCCCACAACATATTGGCACCGCTGAAACTCCATCTCCAGTCTGTACAGCTGTTCTGCTGTGAACGAGGTCCTAGTACGCTTTGGTCGGTCTAGATCCAGACCCTTAGGGAGAATAATCTCTCGAATTGAACCTTTGGCATCTAAATGTGATAAGAAAATATTTTTAGCAAATTGTCATACCTGCTATAAGATTAGCGTTAAAGTACCTGTTCATATAATTTGAAGAAATCATTAGAAAAAATGTAATATAGGTAATCATTCACTGCACAATTTTTGTGGCTAAATAACCAACAAAACATTAAAAGTTTTTAATCAAGATAATTATTTTTACACCACAAGCTGTTAAATATGTCACTGTTTTGTAGGTAGGACTCTTATTATTTTAGTAATTAAAACAAATTTTTTCATTTTAAATCCTAACAATTCACCATGTAGGAAAATAGTGTTGACTAAAATAAAAATGCTAAATTAAAGCTTAAAGCATTTCAAAATAGTAGTTAAAAACTTGCATAAAACACAAATATACAAAAAAGTCTGTCAAATCATACTGCAAAACAATTTTGTATTTTTCTTTCTTTTGCATGTCATAAATATTTCTAATGGGTCTTCGATCTCAAAACGGACGAAATGATTACTAAAAATGTTGAACAATTAAGTATTTAATAAAGTAAATGCACAAAAACAGAGAGATAAATGCGTGATTTAAAAACCAAAGTAATAATAAAATATCTAAAAAATGCACCAAACATGTTAGCTGGTGAGTTATTAAAGTTATTATGTTTGTTGTTATTTGTGTCTTTGTGATGTGTAGAACCGTGCTCCAGCATTCTTAAGCAATAACAACATTCTTAAAAAATTAGTTAAGCTTTGTGTCATCTTCAAGATAATTAAAAAAAAAACACACACTGGTCTCCATAATTATTCAAATCCACATACTGAATAATTGTACTGGCTGCTGAATTGTGACTGAAGAAATTACACAATAATTTCATCAGATTAATTTCCTCATATTTCAGCAGGCCTCCGAGACTGACCTAGATTTAGCTTCACAACCTAAATAAATTAATGGAGCTGATTGCTCTCCAGAATTTCACAATCAGCTGACACAAGCAGCAGGGGCTCCACAACTATCTTAGTAATTTAATACAAATATAGACAAGCAGCTTTTAGCTAAATTGTTGAAAAAAACATTCTATTATCTGAAAAAAAAAACTTAATGTGAATGTTAAGTATATATAAATGCATATATATAAAAAGGCAGAGATGGTAAGACTATCTAAAATGATAACCAACATAATCAGCTATGCAAAAAAAAGTAAAAAATGTATAAATGTATATATATATAAATATATATGTATAAAAAGAACAAAATAATTTCTGAAATCTCACAATCACAGAAACTGTACTGTAAAGAAATCAAACCCTCACAAACATAGTTCTAAAGTACTTTCCAGATTTTATAATTATTCTATTTATTTGTGTGTTTATGTCCACAATAGTAATACATGTTTGATATTCTTTTAAATAGCATTTGCAAATATTTGCAGCGGAGAAATTGGATCAGAAAGCTATAAGACACACCAAAAGAGCTGAAAAGATAACAGTCATAATTGTTTTACTTCAAACGAGACCTAGTTTTGTCCAGTTGTCAATTCAGCAAAGATCAATTTGCATTATGAACACTTGTGCATGCTCAAATCTATACACTCACTCATGGAGGAAAAACAATTATAATAAAAAATCAAACCAGCGACTCAGAAGAACTATCACAAAAAGCTAAATTTAAAAGTTCCCGTTAAGTTGATTTTCAATTTTTTTTTTTTGGAGAACAAAATATACAGAAAGCTCCATGGGAGTGTTTTTAAACTTACCTCGAACTAGAATCCTCCGGCAGTAATCAGGATCTCCTGAGCTCGTCCGGCTCTTTTCGCAGTTTTCCACCGGTCCGGATGGAGAGAAGGACTCCTGCTGGTCCTTCAGGAACGATTTTGAAATGTTCCCCTGGGAATCCTTTCCCTCTTTCCCCTCCTTTAGTCCATTCTTCAGCAACATTCCAGGCTCTGAGTCTTGGCTGTAGTGGACTTCCATAGTCTCCTATCCTCTACGAAGATTTTGCCTTCTTTTTCTCCTTGTTGGAAAGAAATAACTATTCGGGTATTAACACACACTGCTTATTCTGGGTAATATAGGTTTGGTCTTTCTGTAAAACAGCAGCTTGGAGTCGAAGTCAGATAGCTAATGTGCCACCAGCACTTGCCCGGTCCACTGATCTGCTCTATTATCTCTGTGCAGACTCACTTGCCCAATGATCATAGACTTCTCACCCAAATTCAACAGCAATTTAACAGCTCCTCTCCTTGTAACATTCACATCAGCCTGATCTCCGGGTAATCAGAGCTGTGGACAGACGCATGCTCGCCGCTTCAATTGATTACGGTAATTTTGCTGCCTCCACATTTGCGTAACCTCATGAATACTCTAAACTGTTTGGGAAATACACATTGTCCTGATTGAGGGGTCCACTCACTCCGACCCCCCTTTCCACCCTCGTTCGCAAAGGTTCAAGGGAGATGATTTGCCTCGAATCGCCACCACGCGCAATTATGGACCGTCAGAAAAGTTCCACTTCATTCCTCGATGCCCCAGCACTGGCTGTTCTCCTGCTCTTAGGCTGTAGATGTTTGGTCGGGCTAACTTTACGTACAGGCTTGCGAATCTCCCCCCGGATAACGGCCCGATACCACAAGCTGCACCCTCGGAGCTAATACAAGCAAAAGAGCGAAAAGAGAGAGAGGAAAAGATCGGTGGAGAGCAAAAGAGAGAGAGAGAGAGACAGAGAAAAAGAATGAGGGAGGCGGAGAGACCTGGAATACGAAAAAAAATGGAATCCACTTCGCTCGGAATCTGTAGTGGTAATGAACACGGATTGACAAAAGAAAGATATGAACACAAGGGAACTCTGTCAAATGGGGGACAGTGCGCACAACCACTTTGAGTTACCCAGCACCTCTAATCCAAACCCCAATCCAATGCTACCATCACTTATCCACCTTACCCTACAAGAAACCTGTTAAAGCACAGCTAAAAAAACTCAACCTGTCCGAGATCCCAACGCTAACACCCAAAGCGACCCCCCTCCTCCACTCCTTCCACACCACTACACACCCACCCACTCAGTCTCGCCTATTTTCATTGTCAACGCAACAATATCTGGGGGAACAGCAGTGGTCTGTAATCCAATAAGACCATTGATTAGGCTACAATGATTCAATTCAAGCCAATGGCTGCGAGCAGGGAACAGACTCAGACCCTTCTTGTCACCTTGCAGGGCCAGAGGCCCTCTTCATGCTGAACTCCCCCCCTCCCAAAGCCATTCAGTCCTTTATGGGAAACGGAGAGCAAAAGGAGTGAAAGATGGCAATTATCTAATTGGACTATTAACAAACAATTCTGTGAGTGTGTCTGGTAGGGAGCAGAAGAGGATGGGGAGGGGGGTGCTGGACTAACTTCATTTACCGAGTGTGTGGGGCAGCCTGTTGGAGAGAGGGAAAGGTTGTTTAAAGAAAAGATGAGAGGGAGGGATTGTTTAAAGAAAAGGTAAGAGGAGGCTACGAAAGGGGGCCGCAGGGGCAACGGGGTGATTCTGCACTGAGCTTGGGAAAAAGAGTTTGGTGGGACGCGCACCAGCTGTGGTCTGAGATGTTCCAGGCCAACAAAAGATGAAGATGTCCTGCACAGAGGCTGTGGGACACTAAAATGTCTTGGTGCAGAGGCGTCTTCAAATAGCTTTTGCTTTTGAATACTGTCGGTCCTGTGTGATACCTGTTGAAAAGAACAACATATGTTAGGTTTGGGATGAGGGTTCCCACTTTGTTTTAAGACTCTTATATTCTCTCTTTAGTCACTATCATCTCTTAAGTTACTAATATATACCCTTAAGTAACGAATATCAACCCTAAAGATGCTAATATGAATTCTGAAGTTATAAATGTCAACATTTAAGGAACTAATATGTAACCTTAACTTACTAATATCAACTCTTAAGGTAGTAATACATATATTTACTTTTAAATTATGAATATTGACCCCTCAGATACAAGTAGTTATTAATATTAACCCTTGGGTTACTAATATCAACCATTAAAGTACCAGTATACTTTAGGGGTAGATAACGTACAGCACAAAGGCAACACATATTTTGATAGTGCATGTGTCTCACCTAGCTTTACCAGTAGGAACAACTTGGTCAACCAGCTTCCAACATGGCTGATCAATATGAATAAAATGCCTATGCTGGTCCAATAACTAGAGTGCCACCGAACCAGCGAGCTTAGACTATTCTTGTTTAAAGCTGGTGTGTTAACCAGGTTAACTACCAATTCATGTACTGCAGATAGTGTGTCAGGAAATGTTCGATCCTGCAGTCATGCAAATTACGCCTCAACCTTTTGATACTTAAAAGTATTACAAATATTTGAGTGGAAATATAAATTCCACTGTATTTTCATTATAATCATGTGAGTGGTATGAGGGACACATTATCAGAAATCAAACTGCACTGACAGCGTCTAAAGCCTCATAAAACGCAACAATTTAGTGATTTGTGTTGAAAATTAATGTCCTGACCTTCAGTTTAGTCATTTCTGTCGTTAACAATAGCAGTCATAACATTCTGAAATGCTAATATTTTCGACATATTATATATTTATTCATATTTGGGCTTTTGGCTATCTTTTTTTTTTTTTTACATTTCTGTGTGAAGGTTATTCAGATATCCCCTAATGAAGTAGCTGTGAAGATCCCAGAACAATATGAGTGCTGTTTCCTCTTCCTCTCTGTTTGTCTCTATTGTGTCACTGCTGGTAAAGCCTCCCATCAGATGGTAAGTAAAGCCCACAGAGTCAGAATGGCAAAACTCACCCACCTCATTTATTTAGAGACAACAAAACACTTCAGCGTCAAAAGAGAAGAGGGACAAAGGCGAGATAGGTGGAAACACACATAGATAGAGACAAAAAGACAGATGGTGAGACATATCAATAGATAAATTAGAAACAAGACATGACATGACAATACCTGAAGATGGGAAGGGCACATTTTGTGCAGCTCCTTTGAGTCTGGGCGATGCAGCAAGTGGGTTACGCAGAACTCCAAGATTTTACAAACCTCCTGGGGATTTTGGAAAAACAGTGCATAAAAATGATAAAAAAGGCCAGGACTACTGATCACTACTTTCATTTAGAATACCTGCTTCTTAAAATGTCTATGTGGATGTTATGAATGTGTTAAACTATTCAGACACCCACAGTTCAATATTGATTACATTTCAGAACTGTTTAATGTCACAAAAACTGATTAACAATCAAGCAAAAATAAATACATACATATGTATCATTATGCACCAATATTATATTTTTTATATAAATAAAATTTTTCATTTTGGTTTTAATTTATTTTATTTTAGTTTTAATGTTACAGCCGATAACCAATAAATGGCTGACATTGAAATTCTATACTATTTTATTAAATAATATTGTAAAAAAAAAAAAAAAAAAACTTTTTGTTGAAAATATAATAAAATAAAACGACGACAAAAAATAATTTTAAACTCTGCAAGTGAATTATACACTTTATAAAGAGAAATATTCAGTATAAAAAGTGCCATTTAATAGTGTTATTAAACATTCACTTTAAGCAAACTTAAAAATGTGAAAATTAGAATGCAAAACTAAATAACAATATTGAAAAATAAAAAATATGAATATCTAAAATAGACAGTTAAACCGTTTTGGCATTGATACGCATCCATAATTACAAATTGTTCATCGGTTTGTAAAACTAAATTACAACACTGTGATAATACATAAAATAATATAAAAATAAAGGCACTAAAGTCTAGGTGCCATTGTATTTCCGTGTTTCAACAATAAAAACCTTGAATTATGCTTCTGTAATAGGGTAAAAAAATCATGCACACAGACCTATCTCGCCACCCCCAACTAAAACCAGTTCATTCTTACTCTGCTAATACACCCATTACCAGACAAAGTGTGTTTTGGCTGCTAAAGAGGCCGAGGGGGAGAGACTTGAGTCCTATCTTGCTCTTAATAGCTCATTAGTAGAGCTAAGCAGGCTCTCTTCTATATCGCTAGCACCTTTATTCTGCTAATGTTCCTCGTACCTCTTTCTGCCATCTACGACGTGTCAAATGTACAAGTAGAGCCAAAACCTGGGAACGGTTTCTAAATATACCATGCTACTGCTAGAGAGGGGTTGTTCTGAAATGATATTCTGAAAGGTTCATACTCTCACACAAAGGTGGATTGTTGCTTGTGTTGGGGGGGATGAAGCAGACAGCTGCTTCTATCTAGACAAAGTAAGAAAGTTCAGGATTTTGAACCTTCATGTGACATGTAAATAAAGACATGGCCTGCACTTAAACAAGAATCCACAACATAATAATGCTTACAGGTTTGAATTACATGGTGATTATTCCAATGATTTATGACGTTTTGGCAAAAAACAGAATGTATAGAAATTGAAAAGAGATAAACAGTGCAAACAAAAATAAATGAAAACAATAGAGGTGTTTGTATTTAAGTGTATTTTAAAGGGGTCTCTATAGATTTAAATCTATCTATCTATATTATTTATTAAATATGCTATCTGATTGTGTAGAGTATGTGTATTATAAAGTGTGTATTTGTAGACAATCAAGTAAAAAAAAATGAATTCTGGTACTTTCAGGCAGGTTTTATATTCATTGTTTTACAATGTCTCAAAATTGCATGGAGGTTTGTATATTCTCAAGGATTAGACACAGACCTGGCTGTTTTCAAACAGGAGTGATTTACAGATAATTATTCTGGAGGGCATGTCATCAGTGTTTCCTCTCTTTCTCTTCCATTCTGTTACCTAAAGCCTTTCATTCAGATTTTACAAATCAATACCATCTCTTAGCCTCTGGCTCTCCTGTTCAAAACATGCTAGGAACCATCTTCAAATCATAATAGAATATATAATACCAGCAGAGAGAGAGAAAAAAACACAGCTTCATCTGTGTGTCAGTCTGACCTGGAGTCTGTGTTTAAGCTCACAAGCTGAGGTTTCTCATCAGAGCACATTTTGTGAGGGTCTAATGTGGGGTTTCAGGGCCATTACAGGTGGAGCAGGAGGGGTGTTTGTAGCCATGGCGCTCATCTTTGAGACATCTCAGACAATCACTCCAATTTCAATTAAATGAGCTGGGCTGCAAAGAGATGGGGAATTTGTGTTTTCAGTTTCCTTTTATGTGCAACAAAAGCTTTAACAAATGCCAACATGGTCTTGTTAAATTAAAAAGTACAGTCATTTAAAGTTTTTAAATAATTCAAAAGACACACAAAAGCTTTGTAATCGAAGGGAAAAAAGTCATTTGAAAGAAAAACATTTAATCTTCTAAACAAAGGAACTGTAAACATTTTCATTAAGTTTTTTTTCCCTCCTCTTTACACAAACGAACATATTTGCACTGATAAATACGTTATTTTATCTAAAAAATAATAGATTTGAAAGTAATTTTCTGACAAGAAATGTTTCCCCAGTGGAACAATCTGCAGTTATAAAATTTCATGCAGCATTTTGGCTTTTCAGGATAAAGATCTCCCTTCCCCCTTTACCGTCCCACTTAAGCTTGGTCTCGGGATTTTATCCACAAAGCTGTACTTATAGGAGCATCCTAAAAACCTCAATCTGTTACAGCACCGCTATGAGTTTGAGGGTAAATGAATGCGACACGCTGTGGAGTATAATACACTGACAATTTGTATGGGCGACTTTTTGGGAAAAGAGGATCTGTATGTGAATGAATGGGACTGTGCTGGAGTGATTCAAAACGACACAGTCAATACAAAGTCTTGTTATGACACCTTAACTGCACACTGAAATGTGTTTCTTAAGATTTCTTTAAGCGAAGAACGCGAACAAAATCTGGGAACACATACCGTCAGTAGTTGATATATTTCAGCAGTTGGTCATTGGAGAAGTATCTATAATCAAAGGTAGCCAGGGAAAAGAAAACGTAGGTTAAAACTTATTTACAAAAATGTGGAGAATGGAAACAGACTTTGAGCACATTTGCGTTTGTGACGACGCTTCCTAGGTCCCCTACAGTTTAGCATCTGACGCCATCTTCTGGTGACATAACGACTTCGCGCGAGCCTAGTTGTAACTTTCATTTATGACATTAATTATTTGTTACAATAAATATATCATTATTGTTATTTTAAAAAAAATCCTGTATAGACGAATACCTTACAGTTTTGGCTACAAAATGGTTTTGAACATTTGTGGCCCAGTGGCACCGAAAAAGATACAGTTCTTTGATAACGGTTTGACAACAAACGGCGAGATGGGGCAGTTTTTCACATTGAGCTTGTCATTAAACTGTCTATTATAGACATTTTAAAGCTAAATTTAAACAGTAAAACAGTTAAAACACAAAACACAGCCAGCATTAATGTGAAAGGTACATCAAAACAATGTTTTATTATTATTATTATTATTATTTTAAATAAATAAATATTGGTATTTATTAGGCTATTGCTTGGTAGGGAGCTAAGTGGTTCCCAAACTTTTTCGAAACCTTTTGTAGAGAAAAATATTTTTTTCACCTTTTTTTTTTTTTTTTTGGAAAGTCTCTTATGCTCACCAAGACTAGGCTACATTTATTTATTAAAAATACAGTAAACACTGTAATATTGTGAAATATTGTCACAGGCCTAATCCTTCAGAAATTATTCGAATATGCTGACTTGCTGCAAAGTAACCATTTCTGATTATTTTAATGCTGAAAACACTTGTGCTGCTTCATATTTTTGAGGAAACTATTTCACAATTCTCTTATTTAATAATATTTGAAATTGTCCTAGAGTGCCGGAGCATGGATTTGTCGTGTTGCATCGCGCCTCTCGCGTCTGGTGTATTTGTGAATCTTAAATTTATTCATAATCTGCTTTATGTTTACCTGACACTTGGAGTATTTTCACAAACTTGTAACTTACATGCTTAGAGCAGAACCTTTTATTTATATCCCTACAATGGTCTGTTATTGATACAACCATCACAACTACAGAGCACTCAAGCGCGCGCTGGGGACCTGTTTTTACAACAATCTATGGTGGAGACTAGTAGGCACCTTAAAGAAAGAGAGGAATTAGTCATTTTACAACTAGTCTGTAATTGGTTCACTGAAACAGCGTGTCTTTTGTGCTTTACTGTGAATTAAATAAAGATGTATTTGCCCCACCCACTGACAACGTAGTGAACATGCTAGTTTTTGAAAAATAATGTTACCTATCAGCAGACATGGGGACTTGTGACTTGGACTCGAGTCGACATTTTTATGACTTGTGACTTGACTTGACAAAAAATAAAATACTTGAGACTTGACTCGGACTTGGAAGTTAAAGACTCGGGACTTGACTTGACTTGAGACAGGATGACTTGAATGACTTGAGTGTTAATCACATCATGTTTTCGGTTTGAATATAAAATATATAAATTATTTTTAAAAATAAAATTGATTACGCAGCTGCAGCGCAGGCTGAGAATCGCGTTGTCATGACTGGACTGGACCAGGACACTATCATCAGTCATGCCCTCTCTACCTTACGCACAACACGCCCACTTAGATCAGATATCACATCACATCAACATCTCAGCTTGAGGGGTACCGCGGCGCGCCGCTTTCTCCTTGTTTCCAAAACGCTCGGGCAGTTGCGCCCCTGAGGCGTCTGCCGTTGCTAAGCAACCATGACGCGCTCTCTCCATGAAGAGCAAAGGATAAATGGATTTGCAGCACTAAAAATCGCTTGCAGTAGCTCTGCTACTAAATTTATTTCACAATGGCAATCCATATACAGCTATGATAAGCTGTTCCTTCATCTTGGCTGAGCTTTCAACGTTGTTGCGGGAAAGGATGAAGCTGATTGATTGGTTCTTGTCACATGACCCGCAGTGCGCTTGCGGCTCTCTGAAAAGTTGAGATGTTTTTAACTCTATACGGTGCTGACGCGATTGGAAAAAAACGAGCGTGTCGCACCGCGTGTGCGTGGCGACCGCGTTGCTTCCATTATGAGCGCGCATACCGGTGGCGCATACATGGTGGGATAGGCCACATTGTGCTCGGCTTGCAGACAAGACTCTCTCGAATCTTATATTTTGCAAGTGCAATACCTTGTAATAGAGGTAATGTATGGAATGATATTGCGGACTTTATTCAAAAGGCATTGCAAATTGTATTTGCAATTGCGTTTTCAATTTGTGGACGCATAAAATGTGACATAATCCAAACGCAAATGCAAATCGCGCATTACCGTTTTCATTTTCGATTAAGTGAACGCACAGTGTCTGCCCAATTTAAAATGGAAATGCAAAGTCCGTTTGCAATTGTGTTTCCCATATCTTAGGAGCTATGAGCCTGTCATATTTAAATAGCAATATTAATTACCACATTTGCCTTTTCACTCTCTCTGCACTGTGCATGTAAACTGCCAAAACTCAAATGGAATCGCAATACCTTTTGCATTTGAATTTCCAACGTCTACACGGAAACCTGTCAATCAAGTGACAGGGGTGGGGCCGTTTTATTGGGCGTGTTTGCATTGGGAAGTGACGATCGTACTAAAATGTAATATGTTTTTACTAGGGTAAATATGAGTTAACGATAGTGTTTATAATTAAGCCACAGTAGCCACAAATGTACAGTTGTCTTAGACGAATTCTCCTTGATTCAGCAGTTGCACGATGTACAGCCGAGAGTCCTGTCTTGAATCTAGAGATCTGGTACTATTTCAGTGTAGTTTGGTAGTTCAGTGGTTAGTGACTGTCATCTCTCTCGGCATACCGTCTTTTAGCGCGTGTTCGAAACCCGGGCAGACACAGACGTTCTTTATTTTTTTGTTTATCCTACTAACTTCAGCCGCTGATTTCGGACTTGCATCCTCAGTAGTTCAGACTTTGTGCATTCGATTCGGGAGTGTGATGTCTGCGAGGACGCAGGTCCGGTAATTCTGCAAACAGCAGCGTACTTGATAACATGTCAGCTCGCCTTGACTACTGCAATTTTCCTCACTGTATGATCGCCCGTTTGGCGGCTGAAGTTAGTAGGATAAACAAAAAAATAAAGAACGTCTGTGTCGGCCCGGGTTTCGAACACGCGCTAAAAGACTGTTTGCCGTGAGAGATAACAGTGACTAACCACTGAGCTACCAAGCTACACTGAAGTAACACCAGATCTCTAGATTCAAGACAGGACTCTCAGCTGTACATCATGCAGCTGCTGAATCAAGGAGAATTCGTCTAAGACAACTGTACATTTGTGGTTACTGTGGCTTAATTATAAACACTATCGTTAACTCATATTTACCCTAGTAAAAACATATTACATTTTAGTACGATCGTCACTTCCCAATGCAAACACGCCCAATAAAACGGCCCCACCCCTGTCACTTGATTGACAGGTTTCCGTGTAGACGTTGGAAATTCAAATGCAAAAGGTATTGCGATTCCATTTGAGTTTTGGCAGTTTACATGCACAGTGCAGAGAGAGTGAAAAGGCAAATGTGGTAATTAATATTGCTATTTAAATATGACAGGCTCATAGCTCCTAAGATATGGGAAACACAATTGCAAACGGACTTTGCATTTCCATTTTAAATTTGGCAGACACTGTGCATTCACTTAATCGAAAATGAAAACGGTAATGCGCGATTTGCATTTGCGTTTGGATTATGTCACATTTTATGCGTCCACAAATTGAAAACGCAATTGCAAATACAATTTGCAATGCCTTTTGAATAAAGTCCGCAATATCATTCCATAGTAATGACTTACGGATATACTCTGAGAGAGAGAGAGAGAGAGAGAGAGAGAGAAAGAGTGTGTGTGTGTGTGTGTGTGTGTGTGTGTGAGAGAGAGAGAAACACACTCGTGCTTCACCTGATGAAGGAAACCCAAACTGAGTCAGACTCAAATCACAACCCCAACATTCAGAAACTAATTGACAAAAATCTGAAGTATAATTAAGATGAAAAATGAAAAAATGAATTTGAGCTCCAAACCAAACTCCAGTGTTATTCGGCCCTAAACAGAACCACAAAACTGGCAAATTACTTATCACTCAAGCAATTAAAAGAAAGACAAATCCTTTCAAAATATCGACTCAGTGATCATGATTTGGAAATAGAGATTGGTAGACATAAAAGATCCTGGCTACCGAGAGAAGAGAGACTGTGCAAACACTGTGAGCTGAATCAAACAGAGGATGAGAAACACTTCCCAAATACAGCACTACAAGAGAAACATTCTTCCCACAGTTTGAAGCTTTGAATCGTTCATTCTTGTCTCTAAATGACTCAGAGAAACTACTCTATATACTTGGAGAGAATGAGACGGCAATCACACTAGCTGCTAAATATTTATACACCATACACACCATACGAAAGGGATCATTTATTGTATTCAACTGTTTTATTTGATATTCTTAATTGTATATAATTACTATTATTATTATTAGAAATATTATCTGCTGCTATTTTTATTGTATTGTATTTTATTGTAATCATATTTTATATTTTATTCTGTATCTAAATGCTTTGGCGATACTGTAACTCAAATGTCATGCCAATAAAGCAACTTGAACTTGAACTTGAGACAGAGAGAGGAGAAATGTAAGAAAGTGTAATGTTGTATGTAAACTGTGTTTGAGGGGAAGTTGTGGCCTAATGGTTAGAGAGTCAGACTTGCAATCGAAAGGTTGTGAGTTCGAGTTTTGGGCCGGCAGGAATTGTGGGTGGGGGGAGTGCATGTACAGTTCTCTCTCCACCCTCAATACCACGACTGAGGAGCCCTTGAGCAAGGCATCGAACCCCCAACTGCTCCCCAGGCACCACAGCATAAATGGCTGCCCACTGCTCCGGGTGTGTGTTCACAGTGTGTGTGTTCACTGCTCCGTGTGTGTGCACTTTGGATGGGTTAAATGCAGCGCACGAATTCTGAGTATGGGTCACCATACTTGGCTGAATGTCGTGTTAGAGAGAGAGAGAGAGAGAGAGAGGTGTTCAGAGAGGAGTCTGTTGGATGTTAGTTGTTATTTGTTTTATGGACTCAATGTTGAAAATGTAAAACATTTCAAACACTGTTGGCAGAAGTGAAAAATAAATAATTTTATGAAGTTACAATTTTGTTTGATTCCATGTTTACTGAACATGAGTATTTACAATGCAAATCCAAATTATTTTAATTTACTGACAGTTACTTATATCTTGTCTTTTAACTTTATTAAGATCAGATTCTGCAGGTAAAATTACAATAATAAGGTGACTTGACTTGGACTTGACTTAATACAGGACTTGACTTGACTTGACTTGACATAACTTGTGACTTGACTTGACTTGACTTGCCCAAGAAAAAAATACTTGGGACTTACTTGAGACTTGAAGGTTAAGACTTGAGACTTACTTGAGACTTGCACATGTGTGACTTGGTCCCATCTCTGCCTATCAGATTAAAAATTGTCAGAACAACAGCACACGCATAAAACACATTAGCAATACTGCCAATGATAACGTGTTCACACTGTTATGTAGTTTATAAGTATGCTATAGTCTTTTATGGGATAAGAAAAATAATTGCTGTTGTTCTTTCAATCAAGTTCTAAAAATAAAAAATAGGTGTATCAGTATTCTTTCATCATTCTATTTTTCTCTTTGTATTTAAGTCTGCATGTTACAGTAACACTTATAGAGAAACAGGATGTGAAATGTAACGAGTCAGAAAATATTTCTGCTGAATAGCTATGACCCTGTGATATTGGCTTTAAAAGAGGAACAGCACTCAAGCTACTTTACAAGTTATACCCAGAGTCTAAGATAGGTCTAGACAGACTGAAGATATTCTTCTGAAGCAACATTGTATTCAATGACCTGGGTGCATATCCGCTTAAAATCTATTGAAAAACAAGTTACAAGTGAATGTAGACTGAAATAAATAATGCAACTTCATTTAAGCAGAACATCAGACATCATTTTGAGGTGTAAAAACTGAACACTTACATGAGTTAAGAAATGAAACTGGGTCAATCATTGTAAGAGAGATGACAGTTTTATAATGTTTCTATTTTTGTAGAAGCAAAAAAACTGTCATCAAAGAGGAATTTTATTTTGAATTCCCCATCATGTTGAATGTTTGCTGTCCTTTTACTTACATAGATTTATATCAGTTCACTGTAAAAGCATTCGGTCTTGTTCTAGCATGTCTTAACAATATGGGTTATTATGAAAACCTGACATAGTGAATGAGAAGATTGACTTGTGACTTTCGAAGAAAACCAGTATGTATTCTTGGAGTGTATTCTTGATAAGCAGGAAAATTTGCTTTTCAGACTGCGCATGCACCAGCTTTTGCGTTCACATGCGTTTCTTCTCATGTGAGGTTCACAGGCAGCTGGATCCAGATCTCAGCGCAAGCATTCAACAATGCTTAAGGTTAGCTAGTATTTCCTCTTTGGATTTCTTTATATGATTGTAATGTAATTACAATTTTTGCAAAGAGATACTAATTGTAACAAACAGTACTTATTTTTTTTTATATATATCAGTAAACTGTATCGATCTTGTGATCATAGATCATGTGTTGTAAATACACTTTTGTAGACAGATGACATTATTTTTCATTATTTCTCAATCACTTTCTTTTCTGTGTCTGGTTTGCTTTTAACAGAGAGAAGTCAAGCCGTACTGGAATTTGTCAGTCAAAGTTTTGCATGCGAAGATCCATCAGTCCTATGACTACTGTGAGACGATTTGTCCTCTTAACAGTAGCCTAATATATCCATTTACAAATGTACATTTTCTTTTTAGCAGAAGTGTAAAGTCTAAAGCAATTTTTTTTTTAGTGCAATAATAATAAAAATGAAAGTATGTACAAAGTTTAAAGCAAACATGTCTAAACTAGTTTGTGGTTTTGATTAAAAATGTGTGTTGTTACTTGAACTTGCACTACTAGATACTCATGCACTATACTGTATATAGTAGCAATCTTTTTTCTTATCTCAAAGTCTAAATCAGTATAGATATCAGTATAATACTTTGCTTACATAACAGATTTTTAAAGATGTTTCTGGGCTTTCAAAAGCCTTAGCCCTTAGGCTTTATAACCTCTATTCATGAGTATACATGCATTCAAATAGATTAACACTTACTGTAATTCTGTCAGCCAACTTAGCAACTTTTCCAACCCCACCTCAATTTCTTTTTAGTGTCTGCGTCTGACTGCTATGTCATCCTGAACTTACCCACGGCATCGACCCGTACAAATCGCACCAAGACTATAGCAAATAGCAATAATCCTGAATGGAATGAAACTTTCAATTTCAGAGTGCACAGTAACATCAAGGTAAACCACTAAGATTTTGTCTGATCTTAGAATGTTTTATTATATTATATCCTATTTCTAACCTCCGTTATTTATCTCTCCAGTAAGATGTGTCATATGAATAGCACTTTTCTCTTCTCTATCCACAGAACATTCTAGAGATCTTGATCTATGATGAGGATCCATTAATGAGAGACGACCAGTGTGCCACTATCCTATTTGACATCAATAACCTCACACCTGGGAAAAAGGAGACCAAGTGCTTTATAATAAATGACAAGGTCAGTGCTATATGTAGATTTCATAACTAAACAGACATTTCAACATAAAATACACTTAGTTGACAGAACCCTTGATATTTGATTTCTTTCTTTTTCAGAACAAGAATGAACTGTGGGTAGAGTTTGAGATCACTATGAGGTGAGTGAGTATGCCTTCTGCAGTTCTTGTGATTATTTGTAAAAATATGTACAAGTGTGAACCAGTTGTACAGTTTAATATGCATGTCTATACACATAAATCTGAAGGTGTCTGTTTTGTGTTTCAGCTCTGAGACACCAACGCCATGCTTCTCTAATGGAGTTTTGGTGGTACAAACCTTTACTACATTTTTCTTATCTGTATCATGGGTTGCAGACAGATGATTACAAATTATTTTCTGATATACAATATAACAAGGTGTCTTCCTAAAAAGCTAAAGTATTAATACAGGCTACATGCAATCTTAACTAAACCCTCAAAAAGATATAAGATAACCTTTATCAGATGAGCTCTATGCTTTCCTTTTAAAACAGGCAGGTCCTTTTTGTGAGCTGAATGTGGAGATAGACAAGCTTCTAAAGAAGACTGAAGGTAAATAAAGACATTTTCATCCACATTTCCCATGCAAATGCTTAGATATTAGACAGCTACTGAGAATCCAGTGGTATTCAGAAATAACTGTAAAAGAAAATGAAAATGCTATGTTCTATAAATTCATTTTGAAGACACATGTAATCCTAGATTTAGGTGTTTTTTGCTTACTCCCTGTGTTTTCCAGCAACGCAGAACATGGTGTTAAAACTGAAAGGGGCATACAAAGAGGATTTCGTGATCTCAAATTCTGAGGAGAGCTCCAGCTTCCTGAAAACGTTACGTTACTTCATTAACCGAGACCTGGAAACTGAACTTTTTCTGACCTCAGATACTATTGTCAGCTCAGAAAATGTAGGTCATCCATGACAACTAGCATTCCAATTTTATTGCAAATTGCTGTAAAATCTACCAAATACTGTACAATGTATTACTTATGGAACAGTATGTATGTATACAGTCTCTCACATTATGGCTTGTAGATTTATAAAGCACATGAAACAAACAAAGTTTGGCTTGAAATGTTTGCTTGAACATACTTTTCTCCAGGTTGGGACAGTAGTAGTGGATGCTGCTGTTCCAGACCCTGTGGACATTGGATTGACTTCTATCCCTTTAAAACCATTACCAGCCAAACAGCAGATGACAGTCTCTTGGCCTCTGGGAGAGGTGAGTTATTGATTCATTAATAGATTAAATCTGAATTAGTGCTGTTAAACGATCAATCGCGATTTATCGCATGCAAAATAAAAGCTTTTGTTTACATAATATATGTCTGTGTACTGTGTATATATATATATATTATGTATATATAAATTCACACAAACCTGCATTTATATATTTCAGAAAAATTTAAGTGTAAATACATGTAAACATAAATAAAATAAAAAAATACTCTATGCGTGTGTGTGTTTATACTGTATATACATAATAAATGTACACAGTACACACGCAGATATATATTAGGCAGAGGTGGGTAGAGTACCCAAAAACTGTACTCAAGTAAAAGTAAAAGTACTTCTAGAAATATTTACTCAAGTAAAAGTAAAAGTACTAGTCTTGAATAGTTACTTGAGTAAGAGTAAAAGAGTATCGGATAAAAAATCTACTCAAGTAGTTAGTTACTAGTTACTTTGGGTCATATATACTGTACTGAGCCTATTTTTATTTAGATATATAGATAAAATGTATGTAATGTATGTGTGCGTGTATAAATGTATATATTTCATCAGCCTTTACTCCAATTTATGTAATTTATTATAAAACCCTGTCTGTTTACTTAAGTAACAGATATAGGTGTCATGCCATAACATATTTTTAATACGACTGACTTTATATTAAATGTGAATTTAACATTGAAAGTTAATGTGATATAAATATTGCTACTAATCAATCTTTCATTGTTCAGAAAGAGAGCAAATAACATTTACATTATTAAAGATAATTTTCACTGACAGTCTAGATTTCAATCACTCTCAGAAACTCCCATTAAAATCACTGAAACTGTTAACACTGTGAAATCAATATCTTAATTAAAGATTCGTACACACATCTGCACTTTGTTGTTCCTGCGAGAGAATTCGCCAGAAAGAGGTCTCCAGTCAGCGAGCGAGTGAAGGAAGCACCGGCATTTTAGCGATGACTCATCTGAACACCTCTGATTGGTCAATGCTTTAATAAGCTCAAAAGAATCATGTGTGATTGGTTATAATGCGCAGCGCTGTATAAACGCATCTATCTCTGGCTAAGCGCCAGCAAGCAATCACAGATCTGAATTTAGCAGCTGATAATATGACTCGCTGAACGTACTTGCACTAGTGTGATTGTATTAAAATTAATAAAATCTTAATCGGCTATTTTTTGTCTTTTGGAAGCTGCATTCAACTTGACTCCCCTCTGTTATAAGCCACACACGTACAACAAGCTAATGTCACAGTGGTATCGTGTGCTGTAATCGAATGTAGCCCAAGTTATTACCTGTTAAACAGTAGACAGCACACGCGGTGTTCATCTAATAAGGATCTCCATCGCTAGCAAATAATAACCTTTGCAGATTTCAATTCAGTGCAGTTCCATAGCCACGTTTTCAACGCTGCTGATGTTAAACGTTACAACTCCGAGTGAACCACTTCAGACGCTCAGCGCGTGCGGCAGGGAACTGAACGACTCATTCAAACTGATTCATGAACCAATTCACTCGTTTGCCAATTGGTTTGATCAAGCCTTTGAACAGAATTGACTCAAAAGAATAAATCATTCGCGAATGGGCATCGCTCATTGCCCAGAGAAAAGTAGACGGCGCGTTTGGAATAAACTGAAGCATTATAACATTTATTGCATTAAGATAAAGTAACGAGAGGAGCGTCGCCCACAGTAACGATGTAAAGGTACAGATTTTTCCACAAAAATTTACTCAAGTAAGAGTATAAAGTACCCATCTTTAAATATACTCCGAAAAGTATTCGTTACCCCAAAAAATTACTCAAGTAAATGTAACGAAGTAAATGTAACTCGTTACTACCCACCTCTGATATTAGGTAAACAAAAACTTTTATTTTGGATGCGATTAATCGATTGACACCACTAATCTGAAAGTGACGCTCCAAAAATGTTTTATTGATAATATATTTGCACATAATACAGTAACTAAGTACTATCAATTTCTCACCATCTTTTCTCATAATTAATATATTAAACAATCCTGTATTTATACTCATATTTTGTGCATTTTATCTAAAAAGGCCTTTCTTTTTTTCAAAGAATAAGGTTGATCTGCAACTGAAAAGAGATGATCGGTAACAAATCGTGAATTATTTCACATCAATCTTCAGTAGTAGTTTGATAGTAAATTGTATTTTGAATGTATTAAATGAAATATTGTTAATTACAATACTATTTATCAGCTTTCATTTCAAATCCACCCTAACCTCAGAATTAAAAACGGTTTTGTGTGTTCTGAAGCTCTGATGAAGAGTTGGATGTGCGTCTGGAATTTGATATCCCAGTGGAAGAAAAGAATTTTCTGCTGAAGAGAAAAAAAGTTGTGTCACAGGCTCTACAGAAAGCCCTGAAGCTCAGCTCTGTACCTGAGCCCAGCAAGGTACTTCAGACACAAGCACAAATCACCCACATACTCAGCAAAGAACTGAGGGATGTTTTCCTACTGTAGGCTACAATATGCAGTCAAATTTGAGTCTATTGTTGTATAGAATACAAATACCCAACAACAAATAGACTAAAATTTAATTCTGTGTTTGATGTGACTCGTCAGGTCCCAGTGGTGGCTGTGGTGTGTTCCGGTGGTGGGAGCAGAGCATTAATAAGCACATACGGTAGCCTTCAGGGTCTGCAGAAGATCCAGCTTCTTGATGCAGTCAGCTACATCACAGGGGTTTCAGGTGCCACTTGGTGAGAATAAAGAGTCTTAGTGTATTTTTAAACATGACTTTGTTTCTAGACAGACTGATAAAAACCATGTGTGGCATTTTTCCTGTATGTCAGCCAGTCAGACTGTATTTTTTTGTTTAATTTTCATATTTCAGGGCCCTAGGCTCTATTTATGGAGACCCTAACTGGTCAAAGGGTGGCTTTGACAAGTCTATGGAGTCTATAAAGAAGGAACTCTCTAAAAAGGTGTACAGTATGTTTTCCTCAGAGCAGCTAAAGGAATACAAACAGAGGATGGAAGCGCGAGAGAAGGAAGGACACCTTGTGTCTCTCATCGACATGTGGGGTCTGGCTTTAGAGTATCTTTTCCAAGGGAAGGTAAAAAGAAAATAGCACAAATTGTGTTTGCTGTCAGTTTTGACTGTCTGTTAAAATTTGGTACACAGTATAATACACTTTCCTTTTACAGAAGCCCATGGGTACACTATCTGGAATGCAGAAAACAGTGTCTGAAGGCCAGAACCCTCTCCCCATATTCACAGCTGTTAACATAAAGCAAGGCAAAACAGAAAGTATAATAGATGCAGGTATGTACTAATAAAAATGTAAGTGCCTTTTAGCTTCTTGTTTCAGACTAAGACATAAATCTGAATCATATTCACATATAAACAACACATGGGTGGTAAGTTAATAATAGTGCAGTTTTAACTGTCAAACAAAGAACACAATTGTGCTTAGGTGCGCTTTCTGTAAAGAGCATCATTTGTTTAGGATGTAGATACTGCCTGCTGTACTGGTCTCACACGTTGTTTGAGTCAAGGTGGTATGATGTCATTGGGCGTCAATGTATGTTCTGCTTTGTTTTAAGAGTAACAGTAGTTCATTGAATAATATTATAAATTTATATTATAAAATGCTTATATACATATTATTTACATAGAAACTGCTGTGCAATTGTTTGAACAAGATAGTGTTTATATCATCAAAATGTGGTTGATTTTTTTTTACATATCTGTTGGTTTACCTATCTGCCAGACAGTGTATATATTATAAACTCATACTGTCTAATAAGTAAACCAGACTTTCTTATATAGTCAAAGGCTTGTTTTGTATTGAAGTTCATGGCATTTGATTACATGCATTCATTTAGAACAATCTGCAGTGTCATTTAACATAGTTGACACTTGAGGCGTGCATATTAGAGGAGCTTGAGGTATGATAGTATAATTCTGTAAATAATATATTAAATACCATACCAAGTTTTTGTATTATACTTGTATATATATTGCATCCAGGTTTTATTTGACATGTAATTAATATAAATTGTCACTTAAAAGGATTCATTTGAGTCATAAATGTCTGTTGTGATGTTTAATATGAAAATAAATGTAATTTGGTTATATTAATGTTACATTGTAGCTGTTGCACCTTGTGCACTTTATAATTGTGACCAGTCAAGTACAAATCCATTTTATTGCCTTTATATTAATAAAACTTCTTCAAGTGCTGAAGTGATGTGCAATGACTGTTGGATAAATTTCAGTGTCAGTTTTCTGTGAAGTGATGTACAGTATTAATATCTGTAAGAGACTATTCAGCAACTGCTTCTGAAGATATTAACACATGCAAATAATTTTGTCATCCAAAGAGTTACAGAACATTTTTAGATAAGGTTCACTGTATGCTTCAGTAAGTAGGTAATAAACAGCTAGCTTGTAGCTTGATGTTTTGCGAATAAAAGAGCTTATAACAGATCAATAATCCTATGTTTCTTTCTGTTTCCTGTTTAGAATGGTGTGAGTTTACTCCATATGAGGTTGGATTTCCCAAATACGGTGCCTTTGTACCCGCACAGAATTTCGGGAGTGAATATTACCTCGGGCACATGGTCAAGAAACTCCCTGAAACTGGATTGTCCTTTCTTGTAGGTGAGTTTGAGTGTATGTGCATTTATGCACATAATGAAAACATGAAACAAAATAAAAATTGAAGACCATAAGAAAGAGAAAGGAGAAAGTGGCATGTTGCACCTCAGATCTAAAAAAGTGTGTTGCTTTCTATGATCAATAGGGGGAGTCTACATCTCTATTTGAACATGATCCTATGCTGTAAGCAAATTATGTAAACTGTAATCAGTCAGAATTAATAAGTGCAAACTCTGTGTGTGGTTTTAAAGGAATGTGGAGCAGCATTTTCTCTATAAATCTGACAGAAATCTGGAGTCTTGCCACAGGAGTCAAGCCTTCCTGGACACCTTGGTGTGGAGAAGGAGTGAGTAACACAGGTGAGAGTTTGTGATGCATTTCAACCTCTAACTTAACAGTTTCATGATAATTCTAAGATTTTTTTTCTTGAGCAGAAAGTCAGCATATTAGAATAATTTCTAAAGGATCATGTGACACTGAACACTGGAATAATGGCTGCTGGAAATTCAGCTTAGCCTTCACGGGAATAAATTATATTTAAAATCACATTTGTATTTACAAATACAATGTTAGAGATTAAATTGTGACAGCATATCACAATATTACTGTTTTATTGTAGTTTTGATCAAATAAATGCATTACATTATCATCAGACTTCTTAAAAAAAAAAGAATCTTACAAACCTTTTGAATGGTAGTTACATTTGTGTGTTTAATTATACAGTGACATGATGCAGTTGTTTTCTTGTTTTCTTTACTTCTGTAAAGAGACTGATAGTAAACCATCAGCACTTGGCACATATCTGATCAACCCTGTGACTGACTTTGCTAAAATGCTGTGTGGCTTTATGACCAGCCGTCCCATTGTCAGCCAGATGTACAACTTCCTGAGAGGCTTCAACATGCACTGCAGATACAACGAGAACACAAGCTTCATTGCATGGAAAGGTGTGCATTCTGTTATTATTATATTTATTCTTCACATGCACTATATATTATATTAGTGTTGTTTCTTGCATGTAGATGTAATTTGGTGATGTCTGTCATTGTATGAAATATAACCAAGGCTGTTTCTACCTAAATAGCTGATAGTGTTTGCAGTTATTCTTGCAGTTATGTTCTGTCTACAGAAGCACACCCAGATGCCTTTCCTAACACCATGACTCCAGCTGATCCTGTGATAAGTTTAGTAGATGCTGGATTTGCCTTAAATGCAGGATTTCCTCCTTTGGTTCACTCTCACAGACAAGTGGATGTTATTCTGTCTATAAATTACTCTTGGGAACCAGATCAGTTTAAGGTGAGGACCTGGAAGATTCTATAAGTTTTGATTGAAGTGCAAATATCAGGTACTTAAAAAAAAAAATTACTAAATAAAAAATGATGCATGTTTGTGTCCAATAGGTCATAAAGCAATCTCAGGAATACTGTGCTGATCGGAAGATTCCATTTCCAAAGATCGATTTCAAAAAGGTGGAGTCAGAGCCACTGAAGGAAGTTTACGTGTTCGAGGATAAAGACAATCCGGAAGCTCCCATAGTGCTTCACTTTCCCTTGGTCAATGTCTCATTCAAGCAGTTCAAAGCTCCTGGTAAGCACTACCTTCACTCTTTACATCCCATCTGCCATATTCCTAATAGGAATTACAGTGCTTCTAAGGCAGGACTGTATTTATATTCCTCAAACATGGATAAAATGTTAATGTTTTATTGTGTAAATACACATAAATAGATGTTGACTATAAATACACATTTATCCATACAATTACTGTTTAAAATTGATCTTTAATGCTGACCAAGGCTGCAATTTTTGATCAAAATACAGAAAATATACATTTTTTTAAAGCATACTTCAAACTTCAAAAGTATTTAACAATACTTTTGCTACATTTACAGCAATTTGAATGGTTTAATTGCAGTATATTGTGATTGAATATTTCTATTGTTTTACATCAGCTCACATAACCAAGAACGCACATCATTGTAACAATGCTCATGTAAGATTATGTGTATGTCTTGGGTTTAGGAGTGAAGAGGGAGGGTGAGAAGGAGCAGAAGGAGGGAGCAGTTGATGTTGAATTTAACAGTAGCACCTCCCCATATCTCACCCGCAAATTGACTTACACACCAGAGGACTTCCAGAGTCTCATCAACCTCACTTCCTACAACATCCAAAACAACAAAGATGTCATTTTGAATGCGCTAAACAAAGCATTAAACCGAAAAGGAGAAAGGCAAACAGGTGATGATAGTCAAGGCAAAAAGGAGATGGCAGCTGTAGGAAAGACCAGTTCAGTGTCTACACCAAAAACAGGATCACAAAAAACATGAAAGACTGAAGCACAGTCATCTGCAGCACGGTTACTGTGAAGAAAACCTGCATCCTTAATGTGGTCATATGACTTTGCTAAAAATAACATTATTTTGGGTATTTGGTGTAATTTTGGTGTTTATGCGGTTAAAGGTTCAAAAACATTACTTTCCACAAAATGTACATTACTGTTGCTCCTCTATGCAAGGAAGAAGGAAAAGAAAGGGAAAATTGAAATCACATCAAATGATCTCTTTAATGAAATTAAAGTTGTCAACAATATTATTATATACTATTCAATATTAGCTTCATATTCTTTATTTTTAAGAAGTGGATAAGGAATTAGCATCTTTGTTTCTGTACATGTAACTTGTCACAGTCATTTCTGTCATTCCATCTCTATTTTCTTCATCAGTAATTCAATACAAAGTGTTCTAAAACGTCCAATAAACTTTATCAATCAGTTGTTGACACTGTTTTGATTCTTGCAACACAGTTAAAATTAATTAATTAATTAAAACTATTTTATTTTACTGACAGACATCACTAGATATTAGACATTAGCCCTCTGGCCAAAGACTTGCCAGCTAAGCTGATGTCAACGGTCTGCAAAATGATTCATTTGTGATTGGTTAATCAAGCACATGACTCTTTTCTTTTTCTGTTTATAGAAACACTCATGACAACAGTATTTTAACAATATTAGTAGTAGAGACATGTTATGAGTGGTGTCCCACATATAAAATATGTGGCAGGTTCTTGTGTTTAATATGACTCATTTACTTAGAAAAACTGAGTTTTTTTCCCCTGTGATTCCCTATTGTTTCAATGTAGAGTATCGTTGGGGTGTGCCATATTTATGCACTGCATGTGACGTCACTAAATAGTTTCACTATAACACTAGGATCCTAAAGTCTTCCCTGGATTCAAAGCAGGCTTTGCAAGGTATGAGCCAATGTCAGCTATACAAACACACCACACTTCTGAAAACATCAATGGCCAGTAAAAGAAACAGTTACTATAGATTCAGAAAAAGAGCATTCTTATGGAGTTGAATGATAGGGCCTTATTCTAGAATTAGCAGATTATTAGATAATCAGAATGCTATTTTAGAACCTTTTCCACATTATATGGAAGCATTTTATATGCATACATAATCTGCAAAAATAACAACAAACAATGCAACATCAATGTTTATAATAGCTAAATTTTCTCAGATTACACCTTGAATCAGAAGGAGTGTGATGACTACAGAGCATTTGAATGAAAGAGGGCTAGGCGGGTATTCATGGGCATGGGAGGGTTTTCATAAACATTCCTTGTAATAGAATTGAAATCTTTTTTCTTTTTTTTTAAGTCTTATGAGCCTGGATGTGTCACCGTTGTTTTTATAATCAAAGACAGTCCACACCAGACAATGTATGCAATGTGGGCATTTACCCATTGATAACTCATCTTTTCACTATATTATAAAGGTGGAGGATGATTGCAAACAGGGAGGAGGATTTTTGATCCCACCCTCAACACTATAAACAATAAAACAAACACTATCAAATATTTTATCAGGGTGCGAAGGGCTGGAGATAAACAAGTCTCTCAAGTTTTCTGTGTTATATTTCAGTTGTGAGACTAGAGAGATTTCATCTTTTGATTTTGAGACTTCACTGTAGGCCTGCTGAGGAGAAGACAACAATGCTGAAGGTATGTCAGATTTCAAGCAAAATTGAAACCCTTTTTCTGACTAAGACTAATTTGCTTGTTTTTCTAAGATCATTTAAAAAAGTTATTTGTGTGTGTGTAAATTTAATAAAAACAATTTTAGACTTAAGTGCAAACATGTACAGCATTAACAACAATGTTATATTGTTTACTGAATACATGTTTATGAAAACAATACACTGAAATGCTTATTGGAGTACATTATTACATATTTCAGTTTTTTTCTTCCTTCAAACTTCACTTTTAATTTAATGTCTTTTTTATATTTATTTGTGAAATTTACCAGCAATTTTCAGTAAAAATTGTTTGTACACTATATTTTCTTTTCAGTGATAGTATACTGTAATACGTGCGGCCTGAGTTCACTTCAAATGAGTGAAATTATTTCACATGTTCTATATAAGCTTATATAAAGTATATGTTGCAGTCACAAATTCAGATGAAAATACTGCTACATCATTTCATTATGTTTCACAGAAAGAGTTCATGCCGTACTGGAACCTCAGTGTCACAGTGCTGCGGGGAAAATTCAGTCGGTCGTATGACCTTTGTGAGTCCATCAGCCCTCAAAAACATTGCATGGGTCATGAAAATATTGATGAAAAATCCTTTAAATCAAGTGTTCTGGGTGCATTATGTGTTTGTTTGCCTTTTCTGACTTTGATTTACTGCATACTACAGACTTCATCTAACAAGTGCTTAGTGTAGCTCAGACTTTGCTCTCTCTCCAGTCTCTAAATGTGACTGCTACGTCGTATTAAAATTACCCACGGCCTGCGCTTGCTGCCATCGCACCAGGACTGTGAAAAACAGTAATGCACCAAATTGGAATGAAGCGTTTCATTTCAGAGTTCACAGTGGAGTCAAGGTGAGCAAATCAGCTTAGGACACTTGCAAGAAAACTATTTTAGTGGGAAAAAAATGTGCTTGTGTTTATTACTTAGGGTTTTCTTAACTAAAACATTTTATTGTGACTGTGCCTTGCCCTTTCAATCTCAGCTGACAGCATGAAGTGATTCTCCACCCACATTGTTCTTGAAAAGAAAAGTGATGAATGACATACTGATGTCAGTAACAGTCAAATGCTGCTATAACAGCAAAGTAATTCTGTATATAAAAAATAACCTAATATAAATCCCCAAAATATTCCCCCCATGGCTTTATCAGAACTGCTGCCATGTATATTATAAACCAGAATGATTTTATTTAGTTGTTTTGCTTTTCTAAAGTAATTAATACTGTATGATCTTGAGTAAAAATGCTTAGTTGTGATACATGTGATATGATAGGTTTGCAAAGCAGAATTTTGTCACTACGTTTTAATCCTCTAATGTAGAGCAAGAGAAAGAGGGAGCTTTTGAGCTAAAATAAACTTGCCATTTTGTTCTCGTGTCATCAGAACATTCTGGAATTCCACATATTTGATGCTGACAAGTTAACGAAAGATGACTACTTCTCCACCATCCTATTCGACATCGATAACCTCATACCTGGACAAAAGCAAACAAAATGCTTCATTACAGATGAGGTATATCATTTGATGATGAAACTATCATTTTATTTGATTTTTACAGTCTTTGAAGTGGACGTGTTCTCTGTCCATTACTTTAAATCAATGTATGAAAGAAAGCATTACAAATGTAGATTTAGTCCCATCCGTCTTTTTGATGTCATGCACTTTTTTTCTCCAGAAAAAGAGTGAGCTGTGGGTGGAGTTTGAGGTGACTGTGAGGTACATGAGAATGTTAACAATCAAAAACAATAACAGTGGTGTAATTAACCATGCAGTAATTGTCTTCCTCTTTATGAAAAAAATCATCTCAGTTAAATCAGTCTGAACTAATCTGTCATTTTATCTATTCGTTTACTTTTTCAAGCTCTGAGAAGCCTGAACCATACTTCTCTAATGGAGTGCTGATGGTGAGAATATTTTTATGACTGTATATTTTACACATACTTCAGCAGCACATAAGGAGCAAGTTTAGGTTTCCATAAATCACTTTGGAAATCTTTGTTGAAATAAGTAGCACTCTGAATTTTTATGTTCATTTTTAGGCAGGTCCATTCTGTGCACTGGATGTGAAGGTGGAAAAACGTCTAAGGACTAAAGGTGAATAGATCCTTACATCTATACTTTTTAAAATCCTCAATCAGATAATAGCCACTAAAAGCTTGAGTTGATTTTAAGTGATAATTCTTTTCCACAAATATAATTAAAATAAAAATTATACAATATTTAATATTTATATAAATATGACATTGTTCATTTTTAAGGTGCTGCATTAAGAACAGTGCCAAAATGATGTGAAATTTTCCTCTGTTTACCTCAGTGGCGAAGGACATGATGTTAAAACTGCGAGGCGCTTATAAGGAAGACTGTTTGATCCCAGGCTCTGAGGAAAACCTCAGCTACACACAGAGCATTCGCTATTACATCAACCGAGACCTGGAGACTGAGTTTAGTCTCATCCCACCAAAGGTGTGTCATTGATTAAACTGGTCATTTCTTACCAAATCAGTTTATCAATATCACTAACAGAGAGTGTATAATGCTTGTTTATGTGTTTGCTTGATTGTTGTTTGTCCAGGCTGGGGAAGAAGTGGAAGGGATAAATTCAAAGATTGCAGACATACTGTCGTCAGTCCCTATTAAACCATTACCGGCCAAACAGCAGATTAAACTCTCCATGCCCATTGGAAAGGTGGGTACTGGTAAACTCAATTGGAAGACATGTCTTTTTTCAATGTTTCAAAAAGAACAGCTAATTAACTGCAACTCTTTTAGGATGAAGTGGATCTGCAACTAAGCACAGAGGGACGGTAAATAATTTGAATGGCTTATCTCTAACAGTTTAAAGAAAGTGCTTTGGCATGTAATCCATAAACCGAACCTGAATGATTTTAACTGTGTAATTCATTGTAGTCAAATGAGACAAAGCACTGTAAACCACCAACATTTCCTCAACTGGTTTCAGTCTGATTCCTTTCATTTCTCAGAATAATCCTGTGTGTGTGTGTGTGTGTGTGTGTGTGTGTGTGTGTGTGTGTGTGTGTTTTGAAGCTCTGATGAAAAGTTGGATGTGCGTCTGGATTTTGATATTCCACTGGAAGAAAATAATTTTCTGGTCAAGAGACGCAAAGTCGTGTCACAAGCTCTTCAGAAAGCTTTGAAGCTCAGCTCTGCACCTGAACCAAGCAAGGCAAGAAGCAAACACAAACTTGAGTATTAACACATTCAATTGAATTGTTAAATGTGAGCCAAAATCATCACAACAATAGAACCAAAGACTTAAACTTCTTCAGTCTGTGTGCATTGAATTGATTTAAGGTGAGACACTGCAGGCAAAAACACTGTTTTTTCAAGCACCTGTCAATTTTGAGATTTTGGGCTTTTTGGTTTTTCATAAAGTGCTTTTTCAAACTAGTGGAAGGAAAGCATCCAAAAGACACTGTTAAGTGTTTCTTTTACAACACTTTATCTGTTTGTGTCAATAGATTTCAATTACAATACATATTTTTAAAGGCCGTTTTCTCAAAATGAGTTTTTTCTTCAACACTGAGCCATAAATCTCCACTTCAGTAGCACTTACACACACCAAACTTGACATTTTTATTCCTGTCTATATTCTGAAGGTTTTTACAGAGGGATTTGTTCATATATATTTTCCTTGATTATATACAACATTTTATTCCCCCCAAAATTGTGAAAATATGTTGTTTTCTGGCTCTTCAAAGTATTTTCTGAATTATGGAGTGACAAAAAAAAGATAACCAGAATTCCCTCTGTAAAAACATTTGACTCTAATATGTCAAAAAAATTAAACAACAATTTTGAAACAGACTTCATCTAGTGTTCAGATTTTTGTACTAGACATTTATGCAAATTAACACATATTTCATTAAATAATGCCTCATTTGCATATTTAAACATAACATTTTTGAAAACTTGTAATACAAAAAATGTTTGCAATAATCAATGTAACCAATCAACTGGGTAAGTAAGGTGATAACTATTAGTTATTTTTTTTGCCCTATTCACCTGCATGAGTTTCACAATATGAGTGGAATTTCTGAAATAAATGAACTTTTTCTCGACATTCTAATTTATTGAGAAGCATCAGTAAGATTGATGTGACTGTTCAGGTTCCATTGGTGGCTGTTGTGTGTTCTGGCGGCGGGACCAGAGCAATGACTGGCACATTTGGAAGCCTAAGAGCTCTTCAGAAACTCCAGCTTCTTGATACAGTCAGCTACATCACAGGGATTTCTGGCTCCACCTGGTGAGTATAAGGAGCACTTCAGGCCTGCCCAACTCTAAAATAGTGGTTCTCAGTTGGTTTTGCTTCAAAACCCAGAACTTATTGGAGATCATTAAACATTAAACTTTCTTTCATTGTCTCATAGGACTATGGCTTCTCTTTATGGTGATGCTAACTGGTCAAACAATGACCTAAATGTGGTTTTGGAGACTGTAAAGAAGGAGATTTCAAAAAGCGTGTTTAGTGTATTTTCCATTGAGCAGCTACTGCACTACAAAGAGAAGATGGAAGAGAGAGAGAAAGAAGGACACTTAGTATCTCTTGTCGATATGTGGGGTCTTGCTATTGAATACCTCATCCAAGGGAAGGTACTAAACACCCTTGATATCACAACTGCAAAATACTTTTTAAAGGTCCCGTTTTTCGTTCTTCTTTGAAGCTTTGATTGTGTTTACAGTGTGCAATATAACATGTGTTCATGTTTCGCGTGTAAAAAAGCACAGTATTTTTCACACAATTCACCTATCTGTATACCGCTGTTTTCACTGTCATAAAAACGGGCTGATGACTTCCTTGTTCTATGAAGTCCCTCCTTCAGAAATACGTTACGAGTTCTGATTGGGCCAGCGGTTCCTGTGTTGTGATTCAACAGCAGCTGAGTGCACGCGGCCCTCCTGGAAACGCTATTGGGCTAGTTTTGGACTAGTTTTGAGAAGCAAGTGGGCAGGATTTGTTTTGAAAACCTGGCAATCCTGATCTGAACCATAGACAGTAAAAGAATGCACGTGCTGGAGATGTACTTATAATCACAGGAGCGTTTTTACTGACGAGATAAGCATTAAAATCGCATTCGATGTTTTTTGCACAGCCCTAACATCTAGTTAACAAAGCTAAACAGCGTTGCCCTTTGTGTAATAAGTTACAGAAACTGTTAAACGCACCAACTTAAATAATAAAATACACTTACCGGTTGTGGTCCATAAACAACGCCTTCTCCAGACAAAGAGGGAACTGCTCCATCTTTCAAGAATAATCTTTGTGCGACAGTGGCGCCCCCAGAAAATTTTAACAGGGGTGGCCAGATGAGGCCACAGTAAATCTTGGGGTGGCACACCAAAATAAAGAGAAAATAATTAAGGGTTTCCAATATTGACAAAAAAATGGTATCCTTGGTATTTCTGGGATTTTATCGATAACGATAAATAGACAATAATGTCACTTTAATTGTGCTGATATCTTATTTCTAATTGTGCTGACAGATGACTCCTGAATTTTTTATTTTTACCTTTATGCCATTTTTTCTAGAAGTGTGCACCATCTTTTAGGTCAAATTCAAATGCAATCAGTATCAACAAAAATTATCTTTGCAATGCAGAGAAAACAGAAGCTGCATCTGAAGTGCCATTGAGATGTTTTTACACACTGTTTAATGCAGCTCTGTGGGACATGGTAACTTTAGCCGGCAGTTATAAATTAATAAATAATGTTCTGACATTTTAAAAATAAAACATTGAAAACTGATGTTCGAAATTATTTAAAAAATAAGAAGGTACCGTAAATATGAAATTAAAACCAGCAGTAGGTTGCAGTGAGTCACTGTTAATAAGTGAGTCATTGCGATTAAACCGAATCATTTAAACGGTTGATTTATTCAGGAACGAATCACTTTCATGTTGCTCAGAGACGCAAAACAGTGGCTGTGTTTGGAATGATTTTTGTTTGAACTGTTGTATAAAAGCAATGTCACACTTGTAATTATGCTGACTTTTAGAGAAAAATGTAACTCTTCGTGTGATAATACCTATATGAAATTATACAAACTATATAGCCTAGATCTATAAATTTTCTGCCCCATATCTTGAAAAATGTGATAATTCTAAATTTCCAGTCAAAGAACGCACTACAAATGCGTATGCGAACCAGTCTAGACCATCTAGACGTATGTGCACACTCTGTGGTTTGTTTGGACGGGGGAGGGCGACGGGGGCAGGACTACTCTGGTGCTGCCAATCTGCGATCTTTTTTGGTGGCTTTAGCATGTGCTGCATATTTATTTATTCTCCCCCCCACTTCTTAAACTATTACGAATATACATTCTGCATTTAAATTTATAGTAGGTTACACACTGAAAATCATCCTAGGGGTGGCCACCCCTTGGGGGCGCCCCTGTTGTGCGAATCCGGCATTAAACTGATTGAGATTGAGGAAGCTGTCCTCAGCAAAATGTACTGCACATAGTTTTACATGTGGATTATAATTTTCGGGAACCGAGTTAAACATAAATTGTAACCATCGATCTCTAAGTACAGCGTCTCTGGGAAGCCCAAACAAAGGTGATTGGACTCTGAGATGAAAATAACAGCGTTTCAAAGACATGGCGACAAACACAAACGCAGCTCTTCCTCTTCTCCGTTGGAGCTCAACAAGGCCACGCCCCTCTTTTTTATGTGGGCGGAGGTTAGTCAAAAAACTGTTTTAGTGACGTCATTACTGCAGGAACTAGAGGGATGTAGTCCAAACGACCCGTTTTCTGTAGGCGAATTCTGTTAAATAAAATATCTCGCTTGGCATTGAACTTTGAGCTTTAGAATTTTACAGATATTATTTATATTCTAACAACAACATTACACACTAACTAAAGTTTAAAACATAGGATCACGAAGAATGGGACCTTTAAGCAAAAATAAAAACAAATACATTTCTCCATCAGAAACTTGAGAATTTCTTTTCTTCATCAGAAAGAAATGGGTACACTATCTGACCAGCAGATGGCACTATCAAAGGCCCAGAACCCTCTTCCCATCTACACCGCTCTCAACATGAAGAATGGCAAGAAAGGATGTACCATAGAGACTGGTAAGAATGGATTTAATTTACTTTGGCTGGTTTAATGTGCTTGATACTTACTATCCTACAAAATAAGGGTCCATTATCTTTAATATTAAGTTAATTATGTTTATTCTTTAATAGACCAATTATTTGTATTAAGAGCAACTAGACGTATTCAATGTAGATATGTTGTCCATGGATCTCTTTGTTCTTTTCTCATTCAGAATGGTGTGAGTTCACCCCATATGAGGTTGGATTTACCAAGTATGGTGCCTTCATTCCGGCACAGAACTTTGGGAGTGAATATTACCTCGGCCACGTGATCAAGAAACTCCCTGAATCTGGAATTTACTCTCTATTGGGTAAACTAGTGTAAATATTCTAAAGGTTGATGAATGTATTTTAAGTTAAAGATAATGACTGGCAGTTCAAAATGTGTTGTGTTTGCAGGGATATGGAGCAGTGTTTTCTCTCTGAGTCTGACTCAGCTTTGGAGTACTGTCACTGGAGTGATTCCATCCTGGGCCAGCAAAGTTGGGGAAGAAGTGAATCAGACAGGTAAAGAGAAGGCAGGGGCAATGAGTAAGACCATCTGAGCAAATAATCCCTATGCAGATCTCAAAAGTTTGGTTGCCTTTCATCACAAGTACCATTGTGAAGAAGCAGTATGCTAAATTGTACTGAATATGAACTAGCAGTCTGCTTTAGATAAAAAAAAAATCAATATGTTACCACTTAAGTGTACTTAAAGCGAGGACTCTTTAATTTCTTAACACACTTAAGTACACTGCAATTTGTTATGATCTCAGATTAAATTTGACATTTTGTCATGCTTTAAATAAGTACAACCATTTTGATGTGTTGACTAACAAGCACATGCAGAGTACTTAACTATGTGATATTGCATTTAATATAATTTAAATGTACTCAATTTGAACTTAATCCATACAATGCATTTGGCATTACACTTTAACCATATTTCAAAGACAGTAGAAATTAAATAAATAAATAAAACATGCAATCAAGTGTCTAAAAACATTATTAGTAACTCTAAGATACTAATCAGTAAGTTAAAGTTTTTTTCTGAACATTTTTGGTCGCACATTAACTATGATTTTGCTTCAGTAAACTCCTAATTGGCTGCTTATTAATAGTTAGTAAGGTAGTTGTTAGGTATAGGTATTGGGTAGGATTAGGGATGTAGAATATAGTCATGCAGAATATATGTTTTATTAGTACTAATAAATAGGCAATATGTTAATAATAGACATGCTAATAAGCAACTAGTGAGATTTGGTCCCTGTATTAAAGTTCTACCACATTTATTTAATGTGTAAAAACTACTCAGACTGAGTAAATACATTACCAGCTGTGATTACAATTTTGTGATTATCAAATATTCTGTTTTATGTCTGACTTTGTTTAATCTACAGTACAGACCAAAAGTTTGGACACACCTTCTCATTCAAAGAGTTTTCTTTATTTTCATGACTATGAAAATTGTAGATTCACACTGAAGGCATCAAAACTATGAATTAACACATGTGGAATTATATATGGAATTATATACATAACAAAAAAGTGTGAAAAAACTGAAAATATTTCATATTCTAGGTTCTTCAAAAAAGCCACCTTTTTCTTTAATTACTGCTTTGCACACTCTTGGCATTCTCTTGATGAGCTTCAAGTGGTAGTCACCTGAAATGGTCTTCCAACAGTCTTGAAGGAGTTCCCCGAGAGATGCTTAGCACTTGTTGGCCCTTTTGCCTTCTGTCTGCGGTCCAGCTCACCCCTAAACCATCTCGATTGGGTTCAGGTCCGGTGACTGTGGAGGCCAGGTCATCTGGCGCAGCACCCCATCACTCTCCTTCTTGGTCAAATAGCCCTTGATGCCTTCAGTGTGACTCTACAGTTCATGAAAATAAAGAAAACTCTTTGAATGAGAAGGTGTGTCCAAACTTTTGGTCTGTACTGTATATTTAAACAATGACATTTTTTATCCTCCCTTGTCTGTAGACAAAGATGACAAACCATCAACGTCGGACACACTTCAGGTCAGCCCTATGACTAGTTTGGCAAAAAAGCTGAGCAACTTTTTGACCAGCCGTCCCATTATCAGCCAAGTGTTCAACTTTCTTAGAGGCTTCCACCTTCACAGGAACTACAGTGAGAACTGTGCCTTCACCACATGGAAAGGTCAGAACATCATTTATGTTGTCGAGTAGAGTCTAATTGGTGCTATTCCCCTTTTGATTCAGTTTAATCAAACTTGGAAATGATTAATTATAAAGTGGACATTCTGCAGAAACACATCCAGACGCCTTCCCAAACTCCCTGACACCAGCAGACGCCACACTTGGCCTAGTGGACTCTGCTTTTGTCCTGAAGTCAGGATTCCCTCCTGTGTTACGGTCTAACAGACGGGCAGACGTCATTCTGTCTCTGAACTACGCTTGGGACACGGACCAGTTCAAGGTGAGGCAAAGCAGATTATGAGGAGAGTGGGATGAAATTAAATTGTGTAGTTTCTGTATTTGTCTATAGGTCATAAAGCAAACTCAGGAGTACTGCACTGATCGCAAGATTCCATTTCCAAAGATTGACTACAAAAAGTTGGAGTCTGAGCCGATTAGGGAAGTTTATGTGTTTGAAGATAAAGAGAATCCAGATGTTCCCATAGTACTTCACTTCCCCTTGGTTAATGTCTCATTCAAGCAGTTCAAGTCTCCTGGTAAGTGTTATTAAAGGGATAGTTCACCCCAAAATTAAAATTCTAGCATCATCTACTCACCAAAAAGTAGATTATTTTAAAATATTCCAACTGCTTTTTCCATGAAATTATAGTTAGTGGGATGCCTATTGACTTTCATTGTATGAACAAAAAACACTGAGGCACTTTCATCGTCTGTGATCTGCAGAAGAAAGCAAGTGATATAGATTTTGAATGACATGTGTGGATGAATAATTGCAAATGATTTTCATTTTTGGTTGAACTATTCCTTTAAGAATCTTAGATAGAGATTCTCCCTTTGCATGAAGAGAATAGATTACAAAGTGTCTTTTTATGAACTAATTGTGTGTGTTTTTGTGGCAGGAGTGAAGAGAGAGGGTAAGGCAGAGATGAAGGAAGGAGATTTTGATATTGACTTCACTAGTGCGTTCTGTCCATTCGCCACTCACCATCTTACATACAAACCTGAGGACTTCCAGAAGCTGACCAACCTCACCACCTACAACATTCTGAACAACAAAGATGTCATTTTAAACACATTGAACAAAGCGCTTCAGAGAAACATGGAGAGAAGTTCTGCTACAAAAGTGTCAAAATTCTGATTTGATATTGAGATGAGAAGTTAAAGCTGACAGCAGAAGCAACTGGAGAGTGATTTTTTGTATATATTTGACTTCACCCAGAAATGTCATCATTCATCACCCTCATATTGTTTCAAAACTGTGCAATTTCCTTTTTTTTCTGTAAATCAGAGAGGGTCAATGCAATAATCTATTCTTAACTATAAAAATGAGGGACTGTCAAGCTCAAAACAGTACATACAGCATCATGAAAAGTCCATTACAGTAGTCCAAATTATGCCATACTTGCCGTTTTCCAAGTGTGGCATCATTTCATCATAGCAACTTTGATGCTCCTTATTTGAATAAAGAAAAAGTACATAATATTTGAGAGATGTGAGAAGGTTTTCAGTAAATAATGGCACATCTTGTTCTTTTCTATACATATATTGCAACTTTCTTGGTGCTTTTTTTGTCATTTTTGAAGCTTGAAACTCATTGGACACAAGTTAATTGTATGATAATGACCAGAACATCTTTTGCATTTCAAGGAAAAAATAAGGCATGGAAGATGTCATTGATGTAAATGACATTTATGAGCATTTATTCAAGTAGACATTTTATATTTGGAGATAAACAGATGCTACATATGTACACTGCTGTTCAAAAGTTTGGGGTCAGTAAGATTTAGATTTTTTTTTTGGGGGGGGGGGGGGGGGGTCTCTTATGCACAACAAAGCTGCATTTATTTGATCAAAATTTAATTTAAATTAAAATACTTTTCTACTTTAATATATTTATGTACTTTAATATGTTTAATATATAACAATAATTTGGTCATATTATTAAATTAACAGATAGTTTGCAATGACATATACTGTATACATTTTGGCTTCACATTATTTATTTTGAAAGGTTGACAATCACTACTTTGTTAAAACAGCATCTTTGTTTCTGTCCATTTAACTTGTCACAATAATTTTTTGTCATTTCAACTTGCCGTTCTTCATCAATAACTAAGTTAAAAGTGTTCAAATAAGCCTAATAAGATAGTTTTTTTGTAAATTTGTTAGTTGTAATGTTGCCACCAAATTTTTTTTTTTTGGCCATCAATTTTTAACAACAAAAACAGTATTAGGTTAAGACCACTGCTTTGGTATGAATTTAAGCACAGGCTTTGTATTCCAATACATGGCAGTTTCTTCTCACCAATATGACTCATTTAAACTGAGAGACTGAAGATAATGCACTTATTATTTTTGCTGTGTTTCTCTGTGATCAGGTAGTGGACACATATTTTGAGTGGTGTTCCACACATAAAATACATACCAGGTAATTCAGCCCAGTGTGACTCATTTACTTAAACTGAAGCTTTTGCTATGATTCCCTATTGTTTCCCTATAGAGTGTCGTTGAGGTGTGCCATACAGTATCTATGCACTTCACATCTATGACATAACTAGTTTCACTATAGCACTCTAGAATCTTCCCTGGATTAAAAGCAGGCTTTGCAAGGGCATGAACAAAACGACTATACAAACAAACCATACTTCTGAAAAATTGCGAGAGCAACGTTCTTGTGGAGTTAAATAGGGAGGTTTCTCCACCGAAAACACACACACACACACACACACACACACACACACGGGAGGATGGAGGATGATTGCAAACAGAGGGAGGAGAATTTTTGATTCCACCCTCAACACTTTAAACACAAAACACCATTACATATTTTATTAGGGTGGGTAGGGCTGGAAATAAACAAGTCTCTCAGGCTTTCTGTATTATATTTCACTTTGACTAGTGAGATCTTCATTTCATCTTTTGGTTTTGAGACTTCACTGTAGGTCTGCTGAACCGAAAACAACAATGCTGAAGCTCACAGATATTTGACTCTGATGAATTAACCTACTTCTTTTGTAGCAGAAGTAGGAAAGCAAGTTCTTGGGAGCACTTGGAAAGATTTAGTTTTTTGTTTGTTAGAGAAATAATTAATCTCTCTCTTGTTGTACTTAATGTGTTAACCCATTGAGTTTTGTTTTTAGAAAGAAGAAATTTGTTGCGTTTGGCAATTTACTTGAACAGTTTATAAAACATCATTTTTAGTTTAATTTCTGAATCAATCTGAGAATGTGTGATTTAAAAAAGCAAGAGCAAAACATTTGAAGTTAAATGTAAAACTTTGTTCTTATTTACATTTATTCATTTAGCTGACACTTTTATCCAAAGCGACTTACAATTGCTACATATTTGTCAGAGATTGCACGCCTCTGGAGCAACTAGGGGTTAAGTGTTTTGCTCAGGGACACATTGGTGTCTCACAGTGGATTCGAACCCAGGCTCTCACGCCAACACCACTGCGCCAACACCACCTCTATGTTACCTTATGTTAATGAATAAGTGAAATATATCAAATACATTTATTTAGTTATTTTCAAAGATGTTTACATTTTAGTATAGTCTGGAGAGTTCACTTGAATTCACATATTCCATCCTATTTTATATCTTCAAATGTTGCTGTTACAAATTTAGATGAAAATAGTTTGTCTAAACTATTGTTTCACAGAAAGAGTATGCAGTAAATCAAATTCAGCAAAGGCACACAACCACATACATAATACAGAACACCTGTTTAAAAGCTTTTTTTATTATTATTTTATTTTTACCACAAGTCACACGGTTTTTGAGGGCTGATGGACTCACAAAGGTCATAAGACTGATTTAATTTTCAACGCAGCACAGTGATAATGTGACTGCTACGTCGTCTTAAAGTTACCCACGGCCTGCGCTTGCTGCCATCGCACTAAGACTGTGAAAAACCGTAATGCACTAAAATGTAATCAAACGTTTCATTTCTAAGTTCACAGTGGAGTCAAGGTAAGAAAATCTGCTCAGACAGTTGCAAGAAAAATCTGACACTACTGAGCTTTTCAAGACTGAAAGGTTTCATTGCCACTGTGCCTTGCCCTTCCAATCTCAGCTGACAGCATGAAGTGATTCTCCACCCTTGTTCTTGAATAACAAGTGATGAATGACATGCTTGTGATGTCACTAACAGTGAAATGCTGGAATAAAAGCAAAGTAATTCTATACGAGTAGTTAGTATAATTATGTTATCTAACTTTAATCCCTAAAATATCCCAAGAAACTTGCTAAATTGTCAGCCAATGGTTAAATTGTTTCACTGCCCTGGTAAATAAGTAATGAATGAATAGAATAATGACACTTCATTATACCCAGTTTTAAACTGCTTATTATTGCATTCATAGTGCAGTAATTCGCTGATTGTTAACAGTTTAAATACATAATTCTTGCAAAGCATCATAGGGCACTGGAAAAAGGAGGAGAAGGTCAAATTCTATTTTGCAAACCAGTTTAGAGTAAGAGAAAGAGGGAGCTTTTGAGCTAAAATAAACTGACATTAAAAAGATCAGGGTACAAATGATTGTGGTATTTTATTGATATTCACCTAACATTATATTTCAGTATAAGATCAGATGCAGCTAAACCATACACATATTAAAAATAATTAATAGATGTACATACAGTATGCTTCTTTCATTTGATAAATCTCATAACATTTGTATGACTGTATATTTTACATGTACAGTGTGTTAGAATCTTAAGCAGGGCAAGTTTAGGTTTCCATAAAACAAAACTTACTTGGAAATATTTGTTAAACCAACACAAAAAATAAATAAATAAATAAATAAATAAAAAAAATTTCAGTGAGCAATGACTGGCACATTTGGAAGCCTAAGAGCTCTGCAGAAACTCCAGCTTCTTAAACAATCAGCTACATCACAGGGTTTCTGGCTCTACCTGTTGAGTATAAGGAGCACTGCAGGCCTGTCTATTTCTAAACAGTGCTTCATCAGGCTTTGCTTCAAAACCAAAAGCCAGATTTTACATTGGTGATCATGTATCATGTATGAAAAAATGCATAAATTATTTTCTTACTCAGAAACAAATGGGTACACTATCTGACCAGCAGATGACACTATCAAAGAGCCAGAACCCTCTTCCCATCTACACCGCTCTCAACATGAAGAATGGCAAGACAGTATGTACCACAGCCAGGGACAGGTAAGAATAGATTTTAATTCACTTTGGCTGGTTTAATTTGCTTGATACTTCCTATCCCACAAGGTAATAATGTATGTTCCTCATTAAATCAATTCTATATATTGAGAGCAACAAAAAGTGCCTATGTATTATATTTTTCTTAGCTCTCTTCTTTAGAATTAGGTTAATTAATGATAAACAGTCTTCTTTTCCAGCTGTCCCATTATCAGCCAAGTGTTCAACTTCCTTAGAGGCTTCCACCTTCACAGGAACTACAGTGAGAACTGTGCCTTCACCACATGGAAAGGTCGAGTAGAGTCTAATTAGTGCTATTCCCCTTTTGATTCAGTTTAATCAAACTTGGAAATGATTAATTAAAAAGTGGACATTCTGCAGAAACACATCCAGATGCCTTCACAAACTCCCTGACACCAGCAGGCGCCATACTTGGCCTAGTGGACTTTGCTTTTGTCCTGAAGTCAGGATTCCCTCCTGTGTTACGCTCTAACAGACGGGCAGACGTCATTCTGTCTCTGAACTACGCTTGGGACACGGACCAGTTCAAGGTGAGGAAGACCACAAAGATTTGGCAGATTACAAGGAGAAAGATCTTGGAGAAAATACGATTCTGTTGTTTCCGTGTGTGTTTATAGGTCATAAAGCAAACTCAGGAGAACTGCACTGATCGCAAGATTCCATTTCCAAGATTGATTACAGAATGTTGGAGTCTGAGCCGATTAGGGAAGTTTATGTGTTTGAAGATAAAGAGAATCCAGATGTTCCCATAGTGCTTCACTTTCCCTTGGTCAATATGTCATTCAAGCAGTTCAAGTCTCCTGAGTACCGCCAACTGTAACCTTTACTATTTCCATAACTTTTAGCAGTAGTTCACACATAAATGGACATTCTGTCATTTAGATAATCTGAAGAATGTTTCAACAGTTTTCAAGTATTCATCAAAATTCAATATACCTTATTTGAATATTTGAGAGCTGGGGCAGGTTTCTTTTTAAAAAAAATAAATGCTGGCACATCTTGTTCTTTTCTTACATATATAGCAACTTTTTTGGTGTTTTTTTGTTTGCAAAAACATTAAGGTTAGTGAGTGATGAAAATTTAATTTTTTTATTGTTCATCTATTATATACATTTCACAACATTTTTAAGCAGGTATTATTCAACTCAAGAGTTTAACGTTAAACATGTTACTTTGGGGTTGGTAAGATTTTATTTATTTTACAATTTATTTATTTTTTGCTTGCCAAAGCTGCATTTATTTCATCAATATGTAAAAATATTAATATTGTGAAATATTAATATTTCTGTGATAGCAACGCTGCATTTTTAGTCGAGTCTTCGAGTCAAGTCACCTTTATTTATATAGCACTTTAAACAAAATACATTGCGTCAAAGCAACTGAACAATATTAATTAGGAAAACAGTGTCAATAATGCAAAATGATAGTTAAAGGCATTTCATCATTGAATTCAGTTATGTCATTTCAGTTCAGTTTAAATAGTGTCTGTGCATTGATTTGCAATCAAGTCAACGATATCGCTGTAAATGAAGTGACCCCAACTAAGCAAGCCAGAGGCGATAGCGGCAAGGAACCAAAACTCCATCGGTGACAGAATGGAGAAAAAAACCTCTGGAGAAACCAGGCTCAGTTGGGGGGCCAGTTCTCCTCTGAACGGATGAAACCAGTAGTTCAATTCCAGGCTGCAGCAAAGTCAGATTGTGCAGAAGAATCATCTGTTTCCTGTGGTCTTGTCCTGGTGATCGTCTGAGAAAAGGTCTTTACAGGGGATCTGTATCTGGGGCTCTAGTTGTGCTGGTCTCTGCTGTCTTTCAGGGATGTAGAGGTCCTTTCTAGGTGCTGATCCACCATCTGGTCTGGATACGTACTGGATCCGGGTGACTGCAGTGACCCTCTGATCTGGATACAGACTGGATCTGGTGGCTACGGTGACCTCGGAATAAGAGAGAAACAGACAAATATTAGCGTAGATGACATTCTTCTAATGATGTAGCAAGTACATAGGGTGTTATGGGAAGTGTTCCCGGTTCCGGTTTACCTAATTAATGCAGCCTAAAAATCCTTTAACAGATTTGGATATTAGAAGTATATTAGTGTGTTATGTGTAAGCCAGGTTAAAGAGATGGGTCTTTAATCTAGATTTAAACTGCAAGAGTGTGTCTGCCTCCCGAACAATGTTAGGTAGGTTATTCCAGAGTTTAGGCGACAAATAGGAAAAGGATCTGCTGCCTGCAGTTGATTTTGATATTCTAGGTATTATCAAATTCCCTGAGTTTTGAGAACGCAGCGGACGTGGAGGATTATAATGTAAAAGGATCTCATTCAAATACTGAGATGCTAAACCATTCAGGGCTTTATAAGTAATAAGTAATATTTTAAAATCTATACGATGTTTGATAGGGAGCCAGTGCAGTGTTGACAGAACTGGGCTAATATGGTCATACTTCCTGGCTCTAGTAAGAACTCTTGCTGCTGCATTTTGGACTAGCTGTAGTTTGTTTACTAAGTGTGCAGAACAACCACCCAATAAAGCATTACAATAATCTAATATTGAGGTCATAAATGCATGGATTAACATTTCTGCATTTGACATTGAGGGCATAGGCCATAATTTAGATATATTTTTTTGAAATGCAGTTTTACAAATGCTAGAAACGTGGCTTTCTAAGGAAAGATCACTATATAAATAGCACACCTAGGTTCCTAACTGATGATGAAGAATTGACAGAGCGGCCATCAAGTCTTAGACAGTGTTCTAGGTTATTACATGCAGAGTTTTTAGGTCCTATAGTTAACACCTCTGTTTTTTCAGGATTTAGCAGTAAGACATTACTTGTCATCTAGTTTTTTATATAGACTATGCATTCCATTAGTTTTTCAAATTGGTGTGTTTCGCCGGGCCACGTAGAAATATAGAGCTGAGTATCATCAGCATAACAGTGAAAGCTAACACCATGTTTCCTGATGATATCTCCCAAGGGTAACATGTAAAGTGTGAAGAGTAACAGCCCTAGTACTGAGCCTTGAGGTACTCCATACTGCACTTGTGATCGATATGATACCTCTTCATTCACTGATGACGGTCATATAAGTACGATTTAAACCATACTAATGCACTTCCATTAATGCCAACAAAGTGTTCTAGTCTATGCAAAAGAATGTTGTGGTCAGTAGTGTCGAACGCAGCACTAAAATCCAATAGCACTAATAGAGAGATACAACCATGACAAGGTCATAAGAGCAGGTCATTTGTAACTCTAAGGAGAGCAGTCTCAGTAATATGATACGGTCTAAATCCTGACTGGAAATCCTAACAGATACCATTTTTCTCTAAGAAGAAATAAAATTGTGAGGATACTACCTTTTCTAGTATCTTGGACAGAAAAGGGAGATTCGAGATCGGTCTTTAATTAACTAGTTCTTTGGGGTCAAGTTGTGGTTTTTTGATGAGAGGCTTAATAACAGCCAGTTTGAAGGTTTTGGGGACATATCCTCATGACAATGAGGAATTAATAATAGTCAGAAGAGGATCTATGACTTCTGGAAGCACCTATTTTAGGAGCTTAGATGGAATAGGGTCTAACATACATGTTTGTTGGTTTAGATGATTTAACAAGTTGATACAATTCTTCCTCTCCTATAGTAGAGGATGAGTGAACTGCTCTGTCTGATGCAATACTGTAGCTGATGGCTGAATGATTACAATTTTATCCCTAATAGTATCGATTTTAGAAGTAAAGTAGTTTATAAAGTCATTACTGCTGTGATGTTGTCACATAATCTTTCAGAAAGGAAAATCCTTCACTCTAGGCTGATTTTGATGCTCAAGAAAAAATTCTTATTATTAAGTTTTGTAAAAAAAATTGTCAATTTTGTACAACTTTAAAAACAGTTAATTTTGTATGCATGTTTCAGGACGATTTGAAATAGAAATCTTTTGTAAGATTATAAATGTCTTAAGATCAATTGAATGCATCCTTGCTGAAAAATTTATGCCTTTTTTATTGATTTTTTTATTCCTGCTGACCCCAATATTTTAAACATTAGTGTAAGCTGATGTAATTGAACACAGAACAGCAGCAGAAAACTGGTCTAAGGTTCATTCTATGCTTGCTTACACTTTTGCACACTAGATGGACCTACTCACTTACATCTCAGGCCTGGCTGTCACCATCAGTTCATTTCAGACCAGCACTTTTTCCAAAGTAAAAGGCTGTAGTGCTATTGCAGTTCCCCCTGCCCTGTTTTGTTTCTGACTGGAATTATGGGTGTCTCTCAGGACACTGCTCTTACCTGTCATGAATTGCTCAACAGGAGTGACATTGATTCACAATACCTCTGGGCTAGTATGACTGTGTTACCAGATACAACTAAAAATACATATTTTATTAATCACCAAGGGGAAAAGGGGAAAATCACCATGGGGAAAATCACCATGGGGTGGTGTTGGCGCAGTGGATAAGACACATGCCTTTGGTGTGAGAGACCCGGGTTCGAATCCACTGTGAGACACCAATGTGTCCCTGAGCAAGACACTTAACCCCTAGTTGCTCCAGAGGTGTGTGACCTCTGACATATGTGGCAATTGTAAGTCGCTTTGGATAAAAGCGTCAGCTAAGTGAATAAATGTAAATGTAAATGTAAAAGCAGGTGCAAAACAGCACCCGTGTGTGCAATTTTGATTGATTTGCCCTAGGTGACACAAGTTCTTGAAATTCCATAAACATAGACATGATAATTGTTTTTTTGTTGTTGTTTGTTTCCAAATATCAGTGAATATTAAACTACTATTTTTTAAAAAGTGTTTTTCCCCAGTTTGAACCACAGACATTATATTGACCTGTCTATTTAAATTAATAAAGTTCTTAGATTTCATTATTCATACATTTTTTTTTAGGTTTAATTGTGCCCTTTGGATTTGAAAGATGAGACCAAGCTGAAATTGTGCTCACTACAGGCAATGCACTTTCTCATACACCAGCAGTATAACTTAATTTTTCACATTGCCAAATGAAATATGGACACTGGCTAAAAGCTGTTGAGTCATTTGGTTTCCATTACACATATTCTGACTTATGCTGAGAGATTCATTCTCTGACTCAGTCTGAGCATGACTGTTGCAGCAATGCCTTTTGGGAAAAGAGGCCAAAAGAGAAAATAATTTTGACCTCATGTAAAGTCAGACTGACAATGCAGGGTGTAAATATGACTTTTCATCATGGTCATGATGTCATTTGCATGATTCCACAACTAGAGCTGAGCTATTTTTAGATAAGATATGATTTTTATTTTTTTTTTAGCAACAAGACTTTCATATAAAAATCCACCACAGATGTCTGGGAAATGTTGCAACACAAATATTACAAGAGTGTTGTAGTTTGTTTAATATTATACTTTCTAAACAAACACTAAAGCTGTAATCTAAATGCTCTGAGACTGTAAGCTTAGTAAAATGAATTTTTAATGCTAAAAAGATGAAATTAAAGAAAACAATACAGAAGACAAAGTTTGTTTCAACAAACAGCAGAGAAAAAAAAATGAAAATCTAAACAGAAGCCATGAGATTTTTTTTTTCCTGTGGGAAAATTATGATCAAAGAAGCTTTGATTGAACAGATCTTGAATAAATCACACAGTACATATCCAAGTTTGTTTCATGTTTAGATTCAAAGGAAATAGCAAACTATTTTCCCAACAGCAATTTGTGATGATAGAAAAACAAACAACTCTTCACTAGTTGATCGAAACAAGCATTTATCCAAATCAGAACCATGTGAGCACTGAATGGATTTGAATTTGAGTAGGAGCATCACTTAGAATGAGTTTTGTTGCGTTTGAACAAGCAGTGGTGTTGGTATTAGTTGTAATCCATCTTCACTACAAAAAACTGCAATTTAACTGTTTTTCTTACCCCACAAGCAAAACGTTTTTATTTTTCCCCTTTTTTTAAACATAACTGTAGTGAGGGTTAGGGTTAGGTTTGGGTTTAGAGTCTGTAAGATTTTTATTTTTATTTATTTATTTTTTTAAGAAAAAAAATGAATCCTTACATTCAGTAAGGATTCATTACATTGATCAAAACATTGACATCCGATTTCAATTTCAATTGAATTACTGGAAAACAAAGTGAACATACTGATTCAGATAATGACTTTGTTTATTGCTGTTGACTTGCATGACAGTAATGAACATCCGTTCATGACTTCATTCAGGTTGCTGGATCTATTATGGAAATGCATGCATGCATAATATTTTAAACAGCAGGGTTACTGTGCTAATAGAAATAATCAAGCATTTAATGTAATTATTAACCCAAGATCCAGTTTTGTGGTTTCTTTTCAATAAAGCTGATTTGAACACAAAAGGTGACACAAAGAGAGAGTGTGAACAGAGCAAAACGCTGTGAAGTAATGAAGTGCTGCATGGATTTCTGACCCATGAACAGGGGGGTCATTTTCTGTTTCACAACCCATCTCTCTTCCACAATGGTGGAGTTTTGTGTGGACAGGAAAAAGTGATTTTGGTTTGAGATGAGCATTTGGCCTCCTGGCCTTCTGGTCTGATGGAAAACTGCAGCCGAGGGGAAAGAGTCATTATGACTAGAGTCTGTGAGGAAACGAACGTGATGTCTCATCTGAGGAAGGAACCACAAGAATGAAGACGGAATGGAAACGAAGATGAGACTAATGAGGTGGTGGATGTGGGATTGGGCAAGAGAAATGAGGGTAGTGGGATGGTAAACAAGTGTTTTTAAAAAAGAATATGGGAAAGGGGATGAAGATCTCAAGAGAGGGAGTATGTGGTGTGGGATATGTGGTGTCCTTATTCTCAACCTAGACCTCAGCATGAACTTACAGTCAAAGTCAGTGAGGTTATTGTTCGCTAGAACACAGACATCTCTGTGACCTTTCGACTTCTCAGAGCTCAATGCACCGCAATTGTTCTTTTAGATATTCCCCCTAATAAGGACATTTCATGCTTGTGGTATCTGACATCTCGCAGATGGGATGCATCCTGGAATAGATTGTGTGGAACAAAATGTGAGCTATAAATCCAAAAAACAAACAGCGGTAATGTGTGTAAATACGGTGGCCGAGATAGCTCAACATGCTGCAGTTTAAGAAAACATACAAATTTAAAAAACACCAGCAATTGAAGAAAACATCTTCATCAGTTTGACAACACAAGTGTTGCAAATCATCACAACACATGCATATAGCGAAATGCGCTGCAAATCATCACAACACATGCATATAGCGAAACGCGCTGCAAATACTTCACAACACATGCAAATTAAGAATAAATTAATGAAGCATTGCAAATTTATTTTCATTAACCTTGAAATTATATTTAGCTGAGGATATTAAAGTTAGCCATCTTAAGTAAAGTTTTACATTTAATCATGTAATTATTCATCTTATTCAGGCTAATAATATCCAAAAGATAAAGGAAGCATGGTGTTTAAAAAAAACACCATGAAAAAAAAAAACTCACCTTTCAGTTCACCAACAACTCCACTGACCAGTAGCCACTGCACGATAAGTAAATCCCAGCTGGGTCCGATACTTTTTGAGGTTTTCTCGAAACATTTCCATTGTGGTCAGTGCTATTTGCAGCGCTTTTGTTAATTGCATGTGTTGTGAGGATTTGCAGCGCGTTTCGTTATATGCATGTGTTGTGATGGATTTGCAGCGCGTTTCGTTATATGCATGTGTTGTGAGGATTTGCAGCGCGTTTCGTTATATGCATGTGTTGTGAGGATTTGCAGTGCGTTTCGTTATATGCATGTGTTGTGAAGGATTTGCAGCGCGTTTTGTTATATGCATGTGTTGTGAGGATTTGCAGCGTGTTTTGTTATATGCATGTGTTGTGAGGATTTGCAGCGCGTTTTGTTATATGCATGTGTTGTGAGGATTTGCAGCGCGTTTTGTTATATGCATGTGTTGTGAAGGATTTGCAGCGCGTTTTGTTATATGCATGTGTTGTGAGGATTTGCAGCGCGTTTTGTTATATGCATGTGTTGTGAGGATTTGCACCGCGTTTCGTTATATGCATGTGTTGTGAGGATTTGCAGCGCGTTTTGTTATATGCATGTGTTGTGAGGATTTGCACCACGTTTCGTTATATGCATGTGTTGTGAGGATTTGCAGTGCGTTTCGTTATATGCATGTGTTGTGATGGATTTGCAGCGCGTTTCGTTATATGCATGTGTTGTGAGGATTTGCAGCGCGTTTCGTTATATGCATGTGTTGTGAGGATTTGCACCGCGTTTCATTATATGCATGTGTTGTGAGGATTCATCAAACTGATGAAGATGTTTTTTTTTATTTGCTGGTGTTTTTTCAATTTGCATGTGTTTTCTTAAATTGCAGCACGTTGAGCTATCTCGGCCACCGTATGTAAAAGATTACAGATTGTTTCATGTTTTTACTAATGAATAATTTCATATCCCATCTTTGCTGTCTGAAAAAAAGAGACAAGTTTGTGTACCATGATTTCTAAAGCTAAATGTTTTGTGTCAACTCCTTGTTCTTCCCATACACACATGCAATAGGCCTACAGTATATGCACATACATTACATTTCTACTGTATACATAAGTAAATACTTTTTTTTTCTCGCTAAATATCTTCTAAATGTCTTTAAAAATATATTACAAAAACCTATATAAACATACAGATTTTTCTGTATATACTGTATAGTGTTACTTAAATCTTACAGCTTACATCATTATACATCACTTTCTAGTATATTGCAATATCTTGGTATGTAATACAAATATACAGATATTGCACTTTCATATGGTTTTTTCAACTGCATGCTAACACACATAAACATTCCTCTGAATGACAATCCAGTTATTTTCAGAAATGTAATAAATGGAATAATAGAATAAATTCAAATAAAAAATATGACAATTTCTAATAAAAAATAACTGAATGTGAAACATTACCAGCTCCAGTAATATCGATTTTAGCAGACATTATAACCTCCAATATTTCTTTTACACAGCAAAGTTTCTATTCTTGCTTTTGCTGAGTGCTTCTATTTTAGAAATCTTATTACGCTCATCCTTCATCCACTGCATACTTAAGATCTCCTTATAGATTCACAGTAATAAGGCCACTGTTACAATCTTTCATTTCGTGAGGTACTTCATGGAGGTATGTTTTGGATTTTTGTCTTGTTATTTGTTATAACAATCTTATCAGTACTTCCTGAATGTTGATGGAGAATCCATTCATTCTTTCCTCCTCTCATATCTGCAGGCTACCATACGACTTCAAAGCTTATCCAACCTTCCCCCATTCCAATTTACTGGCGTTTGGTTTTCTTCACATTCTTTTCTTTTTCTTAAACCCCTAACTCTTCCTGCATGTCCTTTGTATTGATGTGAGGATTATACATTACTGTTCTTGATGTATGTGTACAAGAAGTTATATTTCTTCTGCCATATTTTATATGACAAAATTCCCATTACAAACCATGAAAACGGCAGGCAGGAAGCATATAGATGGGCTTCCTCTGCTTTGTACGAGTCTGTTTTTCTCATCCTCTGCCAGCCCCAGAACCCACAGTTGTTGAGCGTATCCAAAACATCCTGAGGGACTCATACTTACAGTATTCATTAAGCTCTGGAATTGTCATCACCTGACTGAGATTAAGGCCTACCAAGTCAATTAAGCTCTGAGACCTTTCAAGTCGATCAAGTTGATCAAGAATGGCCAACTTTTTCCCCAAAATGTAATATTTATAATATGCATTTTATGTTTGTTATTTGTAGAAGTTAAACAAAAAATATTACAAATATAAATCAAAAGAAAAAATGCATGCAGTTTCTTTGCTATGCAATGAATAAACTGAATATATGCATTTTTGATTATTTATTAAAAAAAAAAGTTTTCTGTCGAATCATTAACCACGATTTATAAAGTCCTATTATTGCTTTATGTAGTGCTTAGTGTGTTTGCATGTACATTGGTCTTTGATATATTTATAACCCTTACCTTTTCTTTACTCTTTCATAGTGACAGCACACAGGAATGTTTCCTGGAATATCGATGAACTCTTCCATTCCAGCTGTGCATATATTCTCAGCTCTTTGGCTTCACTATGCCCTGAATATAAAGCGAGGATGCCACAGAGTTATCTTTATGACCAAATTTTTGTTCATTTTCTTTTGTATTTGTCAATGCTCTGTCCAAAAACGAAACTATTTTTTAAAAGGAAAGAAAGTATTATTGCACTGAAAAAAATATAATTATTGTATTTTATGGCTGTCTAAAATAGTTGACTCTGATTGGTCAGATGTGGCATTCAGTGGTTAAATATGTCTTAATCCTGACTGTCATCCAAAACTAAGTATACAGATAAACATTTACCAGAGAGAAGTGAAACTGAGTATTTTAAAAACTAGACTGAGATGTCTATTTTGCACTATTAGGAAGTTTTTGAAACAAAGATATCGAAATCAACCTCTTTTCTCTAAACAGTAGTTGAGTAAGGAAATAGCACTATATGGCTAAGCCACCTGAATTTATATGTTGCAGGCTTTGAATGATGCATGAAACATGCAGAATGCTAAAAAAAAAATATTGGTCATACATTTCCAGGAGCAAAAATATAGGGTGGTGTAATGAGATTCATGTAGTCATATCTGCTGGTGTCTTGTTTTGACATTTCATCAAGCGCCCAGGTAACATTTGCGACGAGTGGGCTGCCTGCCTAATGACAAATTAGAGAGAAGACCTGAATGAAATATCAAAAAGTAATTTGATATTCCTCATCGACTTGATTAACATCATCAGCTTCATCAAGACATGCAGGATTTCTCAGAGTAGAGTGGCGAGTTGATCAGCATTCAGATGAGATGCTTATAAACACAACTCACCCACCCATGAAATTACACATGCCTCTGTCATGAATATAGATGAAGAGCAATTGGCTTATTCAAGGACCATTTTCAATCAAAATTTTTTTTCTTTCTTCTCTTAGTGACAAGCACTTTGGGAGTGATCCTATGATATATTTCAGAAAAAAATGCTTGCTTGCTTAGATTTGTTGTGCTGCATTCCCAATGGCAAATGTCACCTAGGGGTTTAAACATAACAAGTGATTTAAGCTAAAACGGGAAAGAATTTCAATCGAGCCTTGGACAACAGCCCTCTTTTATCTTATTACACAACATGTTAAACACATCTTCATTTAATCGTTATCGTCCTTTTGCTACACTCCCCTGTAGTTGACACGATCTTGTCAAACTGGAAGAATAATCCAGCTGTTTTTGGATGATTACAGTTTTTTTTACGGTTTTATTAACCATTTGAGGATGCTTGAATCTGTTATTTTGTTCTTTGCTGAAGTTTGTCTTAATTCTTAGGGATTTTACTCAGCATGTTTTCAGAAGGAAGAGAGAAGAGGGGGGAATCCATGTGAAAACATCTCCACAGGCTCTCAAACAGATGTCCATCAACTGCACAGTGAGTTTATAGACTACTCTCTTAAGAATAATGGTCATTTATTGGAATCTATGCTTCTATGAAGATGCTTTAGCATCCATGAAACTGCTCCACTGCACAAAAGGTTTTTACAGTGGAAAAAGTTTCTTTAGATTATTAAAATGCTCTTCGCTTTAAAAAAATCTATGTATCTATCTATGGTGAATTATTTCATTTGCTCAGATGACCATTATCCAACACATAATCAATTTCATCTGTTTCTGCATTGAGACAAGACCCAGTTGTTCAATCTCTGATTCTGGGTTGAGAGCAGACCATTGAACAAACACGCGGATGTGACAGTGTTAGTCAAATCCCATTCGTTACAGCGAATTAAATTTTGATTTCCCAGAGGGCAGCTCTCTTTGAAGAGGTGGGCTGCTGGCACTGATGGCGACATGGAGAGATAGACAGAGAGCGAGAGAGAGCGATTAGCTCTGAGACATGGCATCGGAATCTAGAGCATGCTGCTGTAACAAACACACCAAGTGTAGCAAGTTTCTGAAATATGAGAAAGTAAGCTAAGCCTACAGAGTAGCGTTCAAAATATATACAAATTAATGATCTGTAATTACACCCCTGAAGTTCACAAAAAGTAGAAATTTAACAGAAATTATAGATCGTTGCATCATAGGAGTGATGGTCTGTTTGAGGATTTAAGTTTGAACTCTGACTCATTTTCCAGTCTTTGTCACAGCAGCAGATCGCTGTGTATAGCTACACGTTTACTCTATTGCAAAATATCATGGGTATGATATCCTGTGATTGCTTCATACATAATGTATCACGCTAAAAAGTTCATGAAGTAACATGGAAACAAGCTAGTCGATGATGGGCCAACTTTAGATAAAAATTATTTCATTTCTGGCATTAAGGGAATATTACCAAATATGTGTTTTCCCACAGTGCCTTTCCAGTGAAATAAGAATTTCATGCAAGACAAGCAGTGTGAAAACTCATGTGCTGGTGAATTTGTCAGTGAGTCAATATGACTCATAATCTCAGTAGATTTCTCAATAATTCAAAGGTCCATGACCGTCATTCAGAAAGCTCAACAGATTATTTTATTGTACACTGAATTTTTATGAACTCTTTTATAAGTACTGTGAATTCGGACATACTTCTTTTGTCACATCCTCTTTTTAAACCTACTAAATAGGCTAGTACATAAGAATGTGATTTTGGATAAAGCAGTGCCTTATGGTTATAACATTGCTGCAGTGCTTGTCTTGCTGCTTGCTACTGTACAGTCATTATCACATTTATACAGTAATTTACAGTCATTATCAAACATCTGGTCATTATCTGTCATCTGAATAAATAAGTAAATAAATAAGTAAATAAACCCTGATAAAATTCTAACTGCCTTAATGTGGTTTATTTTGTGAGCTGAAACTTAGACTTTCAAATAGCCTATAAATGTAACTGGCTTAAATGACAAAACTTAAATAAATAAATAAACAAATAAAAACTTTATAAAAACATTCATATAAATACCAGTCAAACCATAACCAATTTTCTTCCCCCAAATTTAGTTTGACAAATGAAAAGTTACTGAATGAGGAGGACAAACCTCAAGTCTTTTCTCGAAGACTTTTGGATTACAGTACAGTTAAATAGATTTTAGAGAGTCTGACTCTTGGTAATTGTCTTACATTTGTGGCCTGATAAACTGCCAAGCCTGCTGTTTGAGTGCTAGAAAACAGATTAATCGATTTCAAACCAATCAATAACAATTATGTAATGACTTCTGTTCAAACTGCTCATGCATCTTTTTGCTACTGATTTATTCTGGCATCTCTACTGCAGTGAATTCATCTTGTATAATCATTCAGTTTTTTTCTCCCATTGGAAAAAGTAACTGTGGTCTGCCAAAGGTTTTAAGTTTTTGGTTTTACCATGTGCACAACCACACACAACATCAATCTTGAAGCTCATGGGCCTTCATTAAAGGGAAGATGAGCAAGGGGGATGTTTAAAGTAGCCTATTTTATGTGAATGCTATACACACCATCTTGTAGATATAGAAAAATAACTAGTGCAGTGTAAAGCTGGTTTCCTTCGCCAAAAACACTTTTCTGAATAAACTATGACTTTGACAGTAAATTAGAACAAACATGGGGGAGTTGAAAATGATGAAATGCCAACATTGCTGAAAGGGTTTCTTTTAAACCATTTTCAATAAATGAAACAATTTTGCGTAAGCAAATTTTATTGTACTCCTGTCACACTTTATATGAGGTATCTATGCTTAGGCTACATTATTATTTCATACAGCGTACTTATTGAGGCATACATATTGTTTAGCGAAACAGATTCATTGTTACAAAATACGTCGTAGGGCTATGACTTTTCACAGAACAACAGATGTTAGCCACCCCTTCATGTTTAATGCTTTAGCCCAACATTTAGCCCATTCTATTCTGTTTTATTATTAATCCCAAATAGATTGAGTTTATAAATAGCTGGGATTGGTGGGAGCACAGCACATGCAGCACGCGCCGTGTCCCACCCCCTCCACCAACTGAACCCCTGCGAGAGAGAGAGAGAGAGAGAGAGAGAGAGAGAGAGAGAGAGAGAGAGAGGGAGAGAGAGAGAGAGATTGTGGCTGAATACAGACAGAAAGGCTTTCATCAACTCAGTCGCTCAGAAAGTTCTCTGTATCGCGGTCCGCTTCATCGTCATTAAACGCTGGGATATTAAAACTGGACAAGTTGTCAAGGTAAGTTTTCTACGCGAGTAATGTGACGGTATTTTTGGACAGGAATGTTCGATGGTTTACGTGTGACACTGGATCAAGCTAATAGATTTACCCATATATGAGATGACAGTGAGGGTGTTTAATAGCGACGCTCCATCTGACACCGGCTGGATGATAAAGCGTCTAACAGATGATTTCTAAAACTTGTCCATTGAGAAGGGCTTGATAAATAGCGGCTCTCATCAGGATTTTCACTCGCACAGTGTTTCATTCAGATCGAAGGGACGCTGCTGTGACAAGATTCGCTGTGTGCGACCTCTGGCAAGTTCAACGGCATTATTACCCTCACAAACATTTACCATGGTAACCACAGTTTACGCAAAAATACCATAATTGCAGTTATTGTCACTGTATAATTAGAGGAGACAGGGGTCGGTTGGTACGATATCCACTCTTTGTTGAATATCTTTTGAGAAACAGGCATCACTTCAAGCCCTCGCAAGCAAAAAAATTCATGTTACCAAATAGGCTACTTAGAGACTCTTAACTTTTGTCAATTATTGACCAAAATCATTTTGTGCGTTTATACCACCCCATTTCAGGTTGAGGGGTTGGTTGGTTGGTTCAGTGTTAAAATAAATAAATTTGTGAAAACATTTTCCCATTTTAAATATTTTGATTAAAAAGCCTATGAAAATTCGAGAGATTTGATTAATTTGAATCCTTTTCAGAGTCTGTGGGGAAAAAAGGGTTAATTTAAAAGAAATTTATTTATATAATAATTTTTTTTTTAATTGTTTTTGGTGATGATGACTAACACTAAGTTAGCAGTTACTGTAGATATAAGTGTTTTTGTGAATGCTAGGTTTACCATGGAAAATTTTTGGAAGGATTGACTATTGCTCTTGAACTATTTTTAGGTACCTACAGTACAGCATGCTAAACACACTTGCATTTCTATAATTAATCACACATCATTTAATGTGATTTATGTACTGTATAAAGAGAATATCTTATGGAATATAAAATGTTATTTTATTATGGAAAAATAGCATTCCCAAGTAATTCAATATGTTAAAATAAATTTCAGGCCATTTTCAAATTGATTGAGGCTTTGTCTAATTTCCAGAAATTGCACCCAACTCAGACACTCCATTCACCACCATCCATTGAGCTCCACCCCTGACTATGATTTTAGGAATGGGGTTTTTAGGTGAGGGTAAGAGACTGGTTGGAATGGTGTCCTATATGAACAGCAGTGGATGTTGGTTGAAGAACATGTCTCACTCGATTATCGTATGATGCGTATTTCCACCATGGAATATACTGACAGCTATCTAAGAGAAAAGCACAGATGGATCTAGTCTTACATTATTCAACGGCATCAGGTTGCAGCTACGAAATACATGTCGAAACCTGTTGAAATCCATGCTCTGTACTGTGAAGCACCTGTTTATCAAGCTGTAGCTGGTTAATTATAACCAACAGTGAATTCAGAGCAATTTAAAGTGAAGGTTAAGATAATTTTGAGAATTCAATAGGCTGCATAGTTTTTTTTTCAAGAGACATGTTAGAAATGAAAGTTTTTGCTCTATTACCTCAGGAAATTGCCATGGAGTGCTTTTATGTTTGTCATGGCTACTGCACTCTGGAGTGTCTACAAGGCTGTGATGTATTAGTAATTGTTGGCACAAGGAGTGTGCATTGGATGGCTGGAGAGTCTCTTCCTTAGAAAGACATTTACCAGGCTCAGATCTTAACAGCTGCAGAATATATAACTCAGCGCTAAGTCAACATGCTATCCATACCAACAACCAAACCCTTCATCGCTCTGACCCACTGTCTGCCTACACACACACACACACACACACACACACACACACACACACACACACACACACACACACACACACACACACACACACACACACACACACACACACACACACACACACACACAAACAGTCTGACCCTATACCTACAAGCACACTCATACACCCATAGTAAAACAAACACGCATATTACACACACTTATACACATTTCCATTTCACATGGCATAAAATATTTATAGTATGAAGGGTCTGGCTTCTGTGTTTCTCATGAAATCAATCATATTTTACCCCAAAATACAGCACTTATGTTAAGAAGTCAACATTTTAGCACTCACCTTTTCTTACCTTCAGACTTTTCTTCCGCAGTGTAGTAGGCAAAAACAACATTTGCTACTTTGTTTTTGTTATAATGGACCAATTCTGTTTATACCATAAAGCAAATAGTGTTTCCTGCTATGTGTATCGTATCTATATTGCATCCAGTCACTTTGCATTATGTTCTGTTCATATCAAAAGACTCTAAATGTAATTTTCTTATTACATGTCAGAATTTATGTCACAGTCACTGAGCACAATTTTTTTAATGGTTCGCTTGGCCTATGATAAGAAAAACAGAAGCATTATCTTCATCATCATAACTTATGCAATTTCTTCTGGAATGCCATAAGAGTTCATTTTATATTATGGAGGCTTTTCATATAGTGTTCATATTGCATTCAGCAATGAGATGAAACTCAGAATTGGGAGTCAGCAGGGTCTCTCAGACCTCACACTATAGGGCTCAAGGCCTTTATTAACATTTATCTTCCTTTTTCTTCTGAGATTTGCAAAACTTGATCTGACAGTAGACAGATGCCCTTTGGCTTCTGACATGGAGCTGTGTTTGTGCCTGTGAGTGTTTGTATTCATGTGAATGTCTCCTTCATCCTACCTATGTGTGTGTTTGTGATTGTTTGTGACCGGCCTCTCCCTCTTCCTTCTCCTCCCCTGGCAAACCCCCTCTTTTATTTTTTTATTTGTTTAGAAAATGAAAGTTGCCTCCTATAACCTTTGAGGAAAATAAAAGGGGATGAAAGTTGGAAAAAAAGAAAATGAGAAAGAATTTGGTTATTTATGTCTCATGTCATCTGTTCACTGGCACGATTTATGCTCTATAAAGGCTCTCCATTCTCTCTTTTTACAATTTCACACCCCAGTATTAGATATTACACAGCTTTGAATTTTTAATATTGTTTGGTCTGTGATAGATAGAAAGAGAGCTCTTTTAAAAACTTTGAAAGCAGTTTAAATCAAGTAACCTAACTTTCATTCTACAAGAGAGAGAACAGGGCTAGCAGTCATAAGAGCTGGAAATCTCAGGAACTATAAAGTTTTAAATCAAAAGTCCAAATGGTTAGTGCCAAACAGTTCAAAACCCTTATATATAGAATACATGTAGGCTTATACTATATATATATATATATATATATATATATATATATATATATATATATATATATATATATATATATATATATATATTTATACACTACCATTCAAAAGTTTTTTTAATAGTAATTAATAGTTTCATCCAGCAAGGACATAAATTGATCGAAATTGGCAGTAAAGTCATAATTTGACAAAATATTTGTATTTCTATATACATACATTTTAACAGCTTATGAAAATCCAGCTTTGCCATCACAGGAATACATTATATTTATTTTAAATTGTAATAATGTTTGACGGTTTTACTGTATTTTCGATCAAATAAATGAATCCCTGGTGAGTATAAGAGACAAAAACATTACAGACATTTACAAATTTTACTGACTCCAAACATTTTGAATGGTAGTGTATACAGTATGTGAATGTATTTACTTAAATAAACATTGATATACAAATGTGTGTGTGTATATATATATATATATATATATATATATATATATAGATAGATAGATAGATATAGATATATATATATATAAATGATGAAAATTGTTAAAATCTCCATCCTGTAGAGTTCATGTGTCACATCCATACTTCATCCATATTAAATCGATCATTGTTGTGCAGGCCCTCTTTGTCTTGCAGGACTTGCAGCCACTGCAGAGTTAAATGAACTCTATAGCAATGACGAAGATACTTCTCTAAAATATTTCACTCCACACTTCACCAATTGTTAACATCAGCCAAGTCAGCAGTTTATTTGGCCATCCGTGGCAATATAAACAGACGTTGCCTCGAGCCATGTTGTGTATTTCAGACATGCTAACAGCATATCCTACAAGTACAGAAGACCATGAGTGCCGATGTAGAGTCATTTGTATGCAGCATTAACTTGCATGAGTGCTTTTTGCTAGTCTTAATGGTGTCGGTCTGAGTGGTATTAATCTCTTGTGTTGTGTTAGCCAGTCTTAATGGTGTGAGCCTGTCTGAAACCGCCAAATAGGGAGATGTGTCTGCCTGCCTCAGTGGGCTATAGTGAGCTTGTGTTAATGGTCTGCTGAGTTCAGTCATAAAATATTTCTGGTAACTCTTAAGTGACCTTATGACATTTACTGTAATGGACATGCTACTCAATCCTTGCAACACCTGCTTCCTGTTTATTGCCTAATTACTTCATTTGGATTTTAAACTTACTGAATGCTTCAAAACTACTTCAAAACTTTGATAATATTGATTCTGGCCAGTGAGAGGAAAAGAAGCCGAGTATACGAGGGAGAGACAGAGTGAATTTCAGGATGATGGGCCATTCCACCAGGATGATTCATCATGCAGGGTGCCTCTAGGGTAACGTTGCTTTACTTTTTGAAAATACAAACACACACTCTTACTCTTACTACTTGTTTTTTTTTTACTCTTACGCACAGTCTGTTCCTGAAATAATGTTTTTCTGTTATAAGCTTACATAAAGCTAATCTGATTTATGCTTACTTTATGTAAAAAAATGAACGTACTGACTGTAAAAACTTTAGTGAGCTACTGTAATGTACCTCCTGGCTGCATCACTCTATAGCTACTGTATAATATTAAATCTGAGGGATGTATATCATTTATGCATATTCCTGCCCAGCGTCTTGGCTCAGTAGCTTAAATGCCCATCTTCATTTATTTCCAAGCAAAGAGAGAACTCGATTTTGCAGTTTGTCTCTGAATTTCTATGCTCTTCTCATCCTGAACAGTCTCAGCCACAGACGGAACACCAACGGACTGCCCACAGTCCACTTACTAACCGTCTGATGCATACTGGACACAAAACTGGAATTTACTTTCACAATCTGGCAAGCTGCTATCTGATTGGCTGGCTTTGTGCAGCTCAGGTCACACAGGATTTTTTTGTAAGTTAGTCCACCTGCAAGCACAGTCATGTTTACAAAGTTATCCAATTCAGCAAGTGCTTTATACAATGCAGATTGTGTCAAAGCAGCTTCATAGTAATAAACATTATTTCTAAATTATTGTTTAATATTAATAAAACTAAAATAGTTAATTAAATTTAAACATTTAATTAAACAACTAGGTATTAAATAGTAATTAAATATGTATTCATATTTATTTGTAATAATAAATAAATATTTATTAATATTTACTTGTAATAATTATATGAATAAAATTAATTATATTTGAGTTGCATTTAAATATTCAAAATACAAATAAAACACAAAAAACTAAAATAATATTTTAAATGCCACAAGTTAATGCGTGTACATTTTTAAATGTAATATTTTTTAAAAATAATTTGATCATTTACAGCATGAAACACTGATATTCATACTGAGATTTGGTACATTTCTGTTATTAAATTATTAGTTTTATTACAAGTCAGTCAGACAGTCTCTTCCTGTCTTAGTAGATTGTTTTTCACTAGAATAGGCTGCAATGAGGACCAGACCTCTTTTTAATCTGAGATTTGGCTATGAAAGACTATGCAAACCACAAACAGGGAGTCATTGGCCTTGTCAATGCCTCCTTCCCCCAATAAAGAGTATTTATAGCACCTGCTATGGTTGGTGAATAGGTATTATCAACAGGCACAGAATTAGATCAGATTAAATCCTAATATGATTTTACTTGAGGCGTCAGGCCCCCTGAGGCTCAGTTCTGTCTTTCATGTCTATTTGGAGCAGAAACACATACATTGTGCAGCAGTATCAATGGAGGGAGAGAGTTCACTTCTCCCCCTCTCTCTTCTGGTCATCTGTGCCAGGAGCTTTGGTCTGCTGCCCTCTTTAATGATGCATGGAACATTAGCCAGCCACTATCCCAAGTTAGAACGAGGCTGATGGCATTCTCTGGTCAAAGAGGCTGCATTGTTTGGGTTCAGAATAGCATAGTCTACTGAGAAAGGGGAGAACAAAGTGTGCTGTCTGTCGAGTTTGTTTTCTAAAATTGTTATCACAATCCTAATTTGTGATTGCTGCAAATTACATTTTAATATCTTTCATATTCAACCACATTTCTGCCGTGCATGTAGTGATCGGTAGGCAGATGATGTTCGCAGTAATTTACATGCATACATGTTATCTAACTTATTTTGACATTTTAATTATGTTACACTTCACTGTGAAAGATCTGATTTACTATCGTGTTCATTTAATGCAAGGGTTTTTCCAGCTTGTTAGAATAGTAAGATAAAAACAATTGCATTCAGAATTGTGAGATATAAACATGCAATTTCCTTTTCAATTGTTTTAGTCTGTGGCAGAAACCTAAGAAATTGAATTGTCAGATGTAAACTCAGAATTCAGAGAAAAAGTCAGAATTGTGATATATAAAATTACAATAGATAGATAGATAGATATTAGATAGATCATCAGGATACATAAGCATTAGTTATACCATTGACATATTATTCCATTAACATTTTGTGTCATAAAATTCCAGATAATATTTTAATAGTGTCTTTGAAATAATAAAATAAAATTGTATTTTGTATTTTGCAAATTAATTAATAACCTGTTGTTTTTATAATATTAATGGGATCTTATACTGTACATGAAAATACATAGCTGCTTACATATTTTAGTAAAGAAATCTCTTGCAAGAAAATGTTATATTTAGAGTTCTTTGGCAAAACAAAAGGTTTGAAAAACCTGGGTTTAAAGATTGAATTTCTGACTAAACTATATATAAAAAAAGATCAATAAAAAACATAACAAAGAGAAGGAAAAAAACAAGTATATATTGTGATAGGTAAAACTTTGTTTTTAAGGAAATGAAAGCTGCCTTCCATAACCTGCATTCGGGGGTGGAGAAACATAAAAGCGGAGGATGAGAAAGAGAGAGCGAGAAAATAAAGCAAATAGAAAGGATTCTTTGAGTTATTAGTAGCTCACGTCTGTTCATTTTTGCACAACGGATGCTCTGTAACAAATCTCTCATCCCTCTGTTTGCAATTTGTTTCTCAACTCTTTATATCGTAAGTCCCAGGCAGCAGATTTAATTAAGAATCCAGTCAAATACATTGTTTATTTATGAGATAAATTCAAGTGGCTGTTATCTGACGGTATAGAAACGACGTGACTTCGCATTTTTATGCACAACTGCACTGCTGACATTTGCTACATATTATCCTTGTGAATTGTGCATTGGGATGGTAACAAAGAACAGGCTATTGATTAACTGGCAAGAGGAACTTGGATCTATTGTTGCACTGTGGGGATATTTGGGGCATAAAAGGTCTAGGAAGAAGTGTCCTTACTTTCCCATCAAGCACACAATGGTGTTTTAACAGTGCATTGTCAGGAAACAGAACAGTTCAATACATGGGCAGAGAGCTGTTAATTATGTTAATATATATATGTATATATATATAAAAAAATCTTAATAAAGATGGTTCAATCTCTCTTTCTTCCCTCATAACCAAGGTGTTTTTTCACATAGGCTGCTGAATGAAGCACCTCAGGGAACTTCTCTTCTCTCATCTCTGTTGTTTAATTACACTTCTTTTCTTCTGTGCAGCTTCTCTTTTCAGCGTGGATTATGTAAACAGCTCTCCCCAGCCTCCTTGCTCTTGTGCTACACACGCTGCACAGCATAACACAATAAAGCCTTCCGTCAACAGTCTGAAATCAACAGCAAACCCCATGCCTCATGTTTCAAGAGCTGAGACACAAACATCTTCTTCAAGCAGCAAAACAAATCTGCCAAACCGAACATGAGCCTGTCATCATATATATCTATACATATATATAGATGCTGGAGTATCAGAGGGAGAAATAAAGGAGCATTGAGAAACCTACTTCAGCAAGAGTTCACATAACATGAACCATAAACGCATCTGTCTGCCAGATGGGTGCCAAATTACACAAGATGTTGCTAATAATAACTGCTGTATTATTTACACCTTTGAATTTATCAGCTTAGGAAAACACAAGTAGTACAAAAGTTTAGGCTTTACTGACCTGCTGCAATATTAAATAGCAAGTGCACATTGTTGTAATTTAGTGTCATGTGGCTTTTTAATAAATTTAGCAATTGATTAAGTAAAGTTTCACATGCTGACTTATGGTATACAAAATAGGATATCTTGTCAGTTGTTGTGGACTTCCCTTGATTGAAGATGTAATGGGGTGTGTCTCCACAAGTGCATGATAAAGGGGAGCGTCAATGCAAATAGATTACATTGCGCCTGCAAAGTGATCTGTCAAACCTTAAAGTAATTTCGGAAACTGAGTGTGAAAATTAATACTACTGAACGGCAGGTATTAATCTGATTTGGGTTATGCGCCGGTCTGCTGTCACTATGATAAAAGGGAGATGTTAAGAACAGAGAACAGATAGACGTTTACTTCTTTATTGCAAAAATTAATTTCTTGTGAGATTCTGTTATGCAATTGTTTTATTAATAATTATAATCAGCTCAAAAAAGTATTGCTGAGATTGGAATACATTATATTCAGCACACTATATCTGTAAGAAAAATGATACTACAACTACAATGTATGTCCTAATTTGTCAGATTCCATATAGTACTTCCTACTGAGCCTAGTTTAATCAAACTCGTCAAAGTGTTTTCTAGCTCTACCGTGATAGATGATATGGTGGGCACAGAACCAGTTTTTGATATTAAAGGGATAGTTCCCCCCAAAAACAAAACACAAATTAGATTATTTTGTATAATGTTTCAACTGTTTCTGCCCATATAATGGCTTTCACTATAGAGGAAAACAAAATAATTATTTTCACAGTACCTTTTTTTTTATCACTTTAGGGTCTCTGTCTAAGAGGGTGAATTTAATTTATATATATATATTTATCTATTTTACTATTCAGGGAGAGACGTTTTCATATGCTGTGAGGAGGAAATTAGAGCGTCTAAGGTTTTTCACAGAGTTACTATATTAATTGAACTGTCACTCTCATGGCTTTTTCTGGGTTGTGTTTGTCAGACGTTACATCACATCCTTGTACCCAAAGCCTTCGATCATAATGTCTTTTGATATTTACCACATATTTGTTTTTGTTCCAATGCCATTTGGAGGACATTTAATCAGTCAGGAAACAAGAAAACTGAAAAAAAAAACAAAAAAAAAACAATCATGCATTAATATTGAAGATATGCAACATACAGTATAATACATGTCACAGACATTCAGTTATTATTTAGAAGTATTTGCTGTTCTCTAAAATTAAAAATAATTAATGTGTAATAATGTAATAATAATAATTAATTTTAAACAGTTAATGCTAGATAATATAGTGGGGTTGAAAGAATAGTTCACCCAAAAATGAAAATTGTATCATTATTTATTTATCATTTACTCATGTTGTTCCAAATGGATATGAACTTCATTATTCTTTTGAACACAAAAGTGGATATTTTGAAGAATAAACAAATTGTTGCTGAATTTGTAGCCACTGATTTCCACAGTAATGAAGAAATACTATACACTATAGTAATGCAATAATAATAATGCATATTTACACATACAGCTAACTAAATCTGTTTCTCTTTTCCTAATGAGAGTTATGGAAACATTTTTTTTTGAAAACATGAAAAGGAAACTGGGTGAGAGTAAAACATAGATGTGACACAGCCACAACACTTTGAATTGGTGATTTCAATGAATATATAACCAAGTGCATTTAGCACAGATTATTCAGTTTGATGTAATAAGTATATACTAATATAACCGACTGATGCCATTTCAGACTCAGCTCCACTGAGCTACATTATTCATCTCTATTGGATGCCGAATTCGTTCATTTCCTCTCACTTGTTCTGACTGTGGAATAGATGTTATCCCTGCATGTTTTGCCTGTATTGACACTGCACAAATGGAATGTGTACTTGTTAGTCTATGTGTGTGTGTGTGTGTGTGTTTGAGCTTGTATGTATTAGAGAAGAATTTAGATTAACTCAGAAAGAGATTAGAGCAAGCATTTTGCTTTCTATGTCTTCTTTGAGCTGAAGAGCTGGATTGTGATTTTACAAACAGACTCACCCACATATATAACCAAAAGTGCATATTTAGATAAATAGATAGATACTTTACGGCCACTCTATATGCAAAGACATCCACAATAGTAATGTTTCACATCTACTGGTACTTTGCTCCTCATGATTTTCCTATGTGTATCAGTGTTTGTCTCTGTGGTACATTGTGGGCTCCAATTTGAACTACTTTCCTTCCTAGATCCTTGGTATTCCCTTCTATCCACCCGGAACCATTCCTGCGTACTCTGATCCATTGGTCATGGCACTGGCTGGCACAAACAGAGCACCCACTGTGCTCGGAGGCAGTGGTCCTGACAGCCCTGCCACCCTCTTTATATGACTCTGGAAATGGATAAGGAAGGGTGTAAAGAGAGACGTATGTGAAAGATGTCCTGCAGCACTCTCATATAGGAACATCACAGCATCCTGACATCAAACAGTCCTTCAAGTGTAGGATAGTATCTTTGCATTTTCCATCAACCAACCTTACATAGCTACAATGGCTCAGTCAGAGGTTTGAATTTGGGGATGGGACTATTTGTTTGTCTGACAAATGAAAGATTGGGGGAGTGTTCCAGAAACCTGTTTGAAATTGTTAAAGGGTTAGTTAACCCAAAAAAGAAAATTCTGTCATGAATTACTCACCCTCATCTTGTTCCAAACCCGTAAGACCTTCATTACCCATATAGGACCATATGAGACTTACTTCAGAATGCCACATGCGTGCGTTGAATAAAGTCGCTATTATTTAAAACACGCCTAAAACATCCCCCTTCTCCTTCTGTCTCCTCACTGAGGCAGAAGTATCCAAACTTCTCTCCAGCCATCCTACAACATGTCCACTAGACCCAATCCCTTCACACCTTCTCCAAGCAATCTCCCCTACACTTTTTTGCCACCACTCACACACATCATCAACACATCTCTCCTCACAGGCACTTTCCCAACTGCATTCAAGCAGGCTCGGGTAACCCCACTGCTCAAAAAACCTACATTAAACACTTCACTTACAGATAGCTACAGACCTGTCTCACTCCTTCCTTTCATAGCAAAAACACTTGAATGAGTTGTTTTTAATCATTATTTCTTACACAGAACAACTAACTGGATCCTACCTAGTCAGGCTTCATGAGTGGCCATTCAACTGAGACTGCGCTACTGTCAGTCACTGAAGCCCTGCGGATTGCAAAAGCTGATTCCAATTCATCAGCTCTTATTTTACTGGATCTGTCTGCTGCTTTTGACACGGTAAATCATCAGTTCCTCCTGTCCACCCTCTCATCATGGGGCATCACAGGGGTTCCACTTCGATGGTTTGAATCCTATCTCACTGGTAGGTCTTTCAGGGTGGCCTGGGATGGGGAGGTCTCCAAAGCACATCAACGGGCCACTGTGGTTCCTCAGGGATCAGTTCTTGGACCCCTCCTCTTCTCCATATACACTACATCACTGGGACTCATCATACAGGCACATTGTCTCTCAGACCATTGCTATGCTGATGACACACAGCTCTACCTCTCATTTCAACCAGATGATCCCACGGTAACTGCACAAATCTCAGGCTGCCTGGCGGACATCTCAGCATGGATGAAAGGACATCGCCTACAGCTCAACCTGGCAAAGACTGAGCTTCTCATCTTCCCAGCCACTTACTTCATCGTCCAATTAGGTTCACAATTACCCCATCAAGTTCAGTCAGAAATCTTTGAAAAGTTTCCAAGGACCATATTGCAAAAATTTCTAGATCTTGCAGGTTTGCATTGCACAACATCACAAAGATAAGGCCCTTCCTAACGAAGTGTGCTGCAAAAATTCTTGTCCAGGCCCTTGTCATTTCTAGGCTGGACCACTGCAGTGCTCTTCTGGCTGGACTTCTATCATGCACAGTCAAACCTTTACAAATGATTCAGAATGCAGCCGCATGACTGATCTTTAATGAGCCCAAAAGAGCCCACATCACACCTCTCTTTATCTCCCTGCACTGGCTGCCAGTTACAACACGCATCAAGTTCAAGATACTAATTCTTGCATATAGAACAGCCTCAGGCTCAGCACCCGCCTACTTTCAAACACTCTTACGAATCTATATCCCCTCCAGAAGTCTGAGATCCACTAGTGAGCGACACCTCATTTTACCATCACAAAGAGGCACAAAATCACTTTCCAAAACATTTTCGTTCACCGTTCCTGACTGGTGGAATGATCTTCCAACCACTATCCAGAATGCTGATTCCCTAACATTTTTCAAGCGACAGCTGAAAACTCACCTCTTGTCACTATCTGACTTCATCCTAAAAAAAAAAAAAATCTTTCTCTGTCTATCTTATTTGAACAATGCTTAAAACTTGGTTTGACAAGCACTTCCTGTGTTTATTTGCCTCTTTAAGATGAATGGCTTGATCTATTATTACCCAATTGTAATTCACTTTGGATAAAAGAGTCTGCTAAATGAATAAATGTAAATGTAAAATTAAAAACTGAAATAAAAATTAAACTGAAACTAGAACGTTAAAATAAATAAATAAAACTAAATAAAAATGCTAATGATATAGTTCATAATTGGTCTAATTGGAAAAAAAAAAGGTGATAGTTCACTCAAAAAGAAAATAAAAATTATTTACTCACCCTCATTTCATTCCAAATCTGTATATATTTTATTCTATTATTATTTTTGTATGGACAAAATTGTTTATGTTCTGCAGTAGAAACAGTCATACAGGTTTGGAATGTGATTAAATCAGGAGTAATCTCTAAACTACTAGTCATTATTTTCAAAATCATATTTGGTGACACCAATTGCACATAAATCACACATTGATTAGTGTGTAAATGATGACAAAACTTTCATTTTAGGGTAAACTATCCCTTTAAACTGAAATGGACCTTGTGTCAGCTTTGCATTAACAACATCAGAAGCATCAATAGGCACATGCATTGTAGAGCTCCTCACTTGTGGTTTTGATTGACAAATATAATGATGGAGCTTCTCAGTAATGAATCATTGAGCTGTGGACTGCCGTGGCACTCCCGCAGTGAGTGCTCATTTCTACATCCTCTTGCTGTCCCGGACTCCTCCTCTACTTCAGTCAGATCTGTAATGAAAACATGCTCACAGATGCCTCACCTCCCCACACTTAGAGCTGGATTTGTTATTCTGAAATATATTTAAAGTGACAGCACCCATCAGACCAGCTCCTTGCTAAAGTCATCAGAAATGTAACGCTCGTGCTTAAAATAGACACCCACACTGACAGCGATGCTACGGTTTACCTCAAACTCTTATTTTCGACAGAGATAGTGAGACTTTATGATTATGAGACTATGATTTAGATGTCACTGGAATGTCATTTGAGGTCATCGTACAAATACAAATGCTCCCAGAGTCTATTTTCCATAGCAACACGGATCAGTGACACCTGCCTTCATCTCCATGGGAACACAAATGTCCTTCTTTGACTACCTTCCCTCTCATTCTTTCATTAATCTCTCCCTATTTCTCTGTCTCTCACTCTCTCTCTCTGAGCGTTATACAAACCATTTATTTCCCTGGACAAATAGGAAATTATCTATAATTTATGAGCCCTACATCTATTTATTAGTTCAGCATAAATTACTGTGGTTTGTTTGGGCTTCCGGAGAGTCACATTCCTGTTAATGATATCCCCAAGGTAAATTTAACCACAATTAGGCGGTAAATAACAGCCCTGAACTGTCTGATGAAATGATGAAGACAAACCCTCCACCAGAGGATCCTAGCACAGGCCCTTTAATTTGCCCAAATAAAAGGAAGAAAGCAAAATAAGACAAATTGATTTTTTTAGGTTTTCAAAAGCCCTGCTCTAGAATTTCTATCCTTGCACATTCAGCAATAACAAGTCGTTAGGTCTACATTGAGGAGAAATGCTTTTTTGTTCATTTTTGTCTTTTGTTTCCCAGCCTGACTCATGACATTGGTAGGAAGAGATGGTGTCCTTGAGTTAAATATAAACACATAATTAAAAGGATGATAAATAATTAGAACTTTCTGGCCATAAAATTCACTTTGAGATATTTATCAAGAATAAAGCCATTAGTTTTACCAAACACAGAATACAGAAAACTATTATGAAGATGAATTAACATTATTATGGCATGATTTAGATTTTTTTTACTTGTATCATTATTACTTTTAGACCAATTAATGTGATACATTTGTGACTTGTAAACCTATAATGAAGTGATAAATATGACTATATATAATGCAATTACTGTATTTCCAATAATTAGAGTAAGGTCCTAATCGCAGATAAAGAAGATGTTTACATGACAAAAGAAAACCTACTTACTCCAATTTACATGCTGTTTTCATTAGTTTGATTATTTACAAAAATATGTTATATATTTTGTCACTATTGCATCCAACAATTAAGTAGCTTGCAAAAAACATTTAAAAATAAATGTTCCTTGAGCACTGCTTTGCCATCAAAGGAAAAAATTGCATTTTAAAATATACTGAAATATTAGGGTTTTTACTGTATTTTTGATCAAATAAATGCAGCTCTAGTGAGCATAAGACTTCTTTCAAAAAACAATAAAAAATCTTACCGACCCAAAACTTTTGAACAGTGCGAATAGTATATACTAGAATGTCTAATAAAAAAAAAGATAATTTTAAGACACCCATCCTTTTGTTTTTGGCTTCCATTTCATGTGTTCAGACCTTAATTAGGGTCCCCCTCAAACCTGCACACACATCTCCACGTTATTTGTTTCTAACACTGATGTTTTCTTTGATTTCTGCTTTTTTTATCATTTGTAGAATTTCCAGAAACTAGTAATGAAGACAAGGAAAGATTAGGACAGAGAGAGGGAAAGAAGGAGTGGAGGCTGTCAAATAAAATATGTATCTATTAGCTTGCAGCTGGTCTACTGTGTTCTTAATTAGGCATGTCCTGAGGCTATCATGTCTGAATGGATTACGCTCTAAAATTCTCCAAAACACACACACAACACACAAGCACATACATTACATACCCACACACCATATGCCACACAGTCTGTGGCCTGTGTGATCTTCCTGCCATCCTTTCTCTGATGCTTATCCAAACCCCATCACAGAGTTATTGGCATGTGTGAGAGACAGAAACAGAGTAGCACCACCATCCACTGCCTCCTAGACTCAAATCAATGAACCGTCTTTGCCCATTAACTTTTTTTTGTTTTGTTTTTTTGTCTTGCAGGAACAGACCTTTCTGTTATCTGAGCTGCTGTTGGGGTGCTTGTGACCTTGACAACCAAATCTGCACTGTTTGTGCTGGTGCGCTGTCAAGCCTGCTGCCGCTGTGTCATTTGTGGCAGCTAAATTGAAGGAGTGCTCTAATCGTCTCCCACACGTCTTACCCCTCGCAACGCGTGCAGAAAGCCCAGGGCGGCCAGCCCGCGCATTCTGCTGTCTGTCTTCCTGCCCACAAACATCCCAGCATCAACAATGACCTCAAGCCACATGGCATCTGCTCCATGAAAGATGTTGATTTTATTGGCAAAACACGGCTCCTTTGGGTTATGGTCCACTTCATGTGAGCAGTATGAGGAAGACCATGAACTATAACTCACATAGATGGGATTCACTTCATATGTGAAGAAAAACACAGCTAGCATAACACATAATTATGGACCACAGGCATGGGTTTCTCAATGGCCTGGATGAAAAAAAGCCTGTGTTTTTGCACCCCAGCAACAGGTGGACGGGTGTATTGACTATCATAGAGAACAACAGAGCACAACATCAAACATGGGGCCCATGGACACTCAGGTCTGTCCGGAAAATCAAAATCTTAAGCTTCCTTTTCGGACTTATGGTCACCGTTGTCATAATGGCATCCTACATCTTAACGAGGGACCAGAAAGGGCTGTTTTTAACACCATCACCGTATCACCTTACTGTGGAGTCTCATCCGGCTCAGCTGCCCCTTAATCTGTCCTTCGCCACAGACTACACAGTTGTGAGAGAGGTGGTGAGAAGCATTGTGGCCAGAGTGGATTTCAGTCAAAGAAGAGTGCCTGACCTGAGAGAAGTGAGAAAGAAAGAGCCAAACGTATGTGCATTTGAACGAAATTGCTAAACATGCAAAATATCTTGATTTTCTTTACAATTAAAAAAAATCATGTATATAAAAAAATTTGCATTTTTTATTGTTTCTGTGAATTTTAAGATTGACATCATTATAAATCTTGTTTTAGATAACTGTTTTCAATTTTAAAACACTTTAAAATATATTTTATTCCTGCAGTGGCAAATAAATTTTATCTTCAGTGTTAAATTATCCTTTAGAAATCATTCTAATATGCTTTTTATTATTATGATCAATATTGAAAACAATTGTGCTGCTTAATATTTTTTTGGAAACCGGAATACAGTTTTTTCAGGATTCTTAAAGACATCTTTGTAACTTTTAATCAGTTTTACACAACCTTGCTAAAAACATGAATTTTGAATAAATAATTTAATAATAAGCCTTACTGACCCCAAACTTTGTACATAAATTAAGTACATACTACAAGCTACGCTCTGTCAAGTCTTAGTTTGCTAGTATAAGCCTGCTGGTCTTTCTCATCCACAGATATTCTCTGCAATTCCCCTCAAATTTCTTCCTCATCTCAAGAACCCTTGTTGGTATGAAGAGTTCATTGGGAATGTCACAGCTGATCCTTATGGGAAAAACCTGTATGCTCTTTATTCAAAGCGCTTCCAAGCAATATATGACCACCTGCGCAGAGCATTTCCGGCTCACCTGCATCATCACACAGGTAGACAGTATCGCCTTCGCTGCCTGCCTTTCTTTTACATTATCGGACAGCCTAAGTGTGGCACCACGGATCTCTACGACCGGTTACGCCTACATCCAGAGGTCCATTTCACCACTATGAAGGAGCCACACTGGTGGACGCGAAAGAGATTTGGTGAGTTTCATGTAAGAGATAAATTACAGGGTTTAAAATTATGGTCTTCTTTTAAAAGTCTGCATAATGTTCACCACTTACATTTTCTTGCAATACAGAGCATCTGCTTAATGTTTATTACATTCAGTTTATTACACAAATTTTACAGCTAAAGAACAGCTGCCGTGCAATTCTGGTTGCAAGCTATTTTACAACTGAAATAATTCTACTTTGTTTTTCCCTGGTTTAAGGTATCATCAGGTTGAGTAATGGTTTTCATAACCCCTATCCACTGAATGACTACCTGGACCTTTTTGACCAAGCAGCCAATCAGATTCAAGATCACTTGACAAGCAACTCCTCCAAAACCCACAAAAAAGTGGACTTCATTATTGGTAATTATTGGTAAAGTTTTCTCATATTCACGAATTCTCCGACATCAGTTAACAGTAAGGTAAACAAAACTAAACTAAAAATAACAAAAGAATAATGGCATTTTTATATAATTTTTTTATTATTTTACATTAATTTGTACATTTTTATTATATGACTAATTTTTAGCTTTTCAAAAACTCAAACCCCCCCTGCAGTTCCTTCACGAACCCCAGTTTGGGAAGGAATTCAAGTTGTTGTGCTTTTTTCTATTATGTTGATTATGAAGAAAGTGTTCAAATTAAATACACATCATCTAGACTTTCTAATTAGAGAAATGCCAGATGCTATGGCCAAGGTCTATCCTCTTGTTATGACTCGTAACAATAAATAATTTAGAAATGTCAGTCTTCGTCTTCAAAGTCAACCAAATCAAACACATAACAACCCAGTCATAAATAATCACTAATAGCATTCATCAGATTAAGCCAAGTCTTCAAATGAGATATCAAGTTGGTTAGGATAAAGCAATTAACACATTTTATGATTGACAGGTGAGGCGAGTGCATCCACAATGTGGGACAATAACGCTTGGGTTTATTTCTACGACAATGGGACAGAAGTGGAGCCACCTTTTTTGGTGCAAGACTTCATTCATGCTGTTCAACCAGATGCCAGATTCATTGTGATGCTCAGAGACCCAGTAGAAAGGTACTGTAGTACTCCACTGTTTAAATAAGATATAATAATGAATGGTTTGGATATCATAACCAGTAAAATATTACTTTGTGAGAGATGTCTTTTAGATTGTCCTCTTACCTCTTATTGTGTTTGTCCACTGTGTGTGTGTGTGTGTATTTGCGTGTGAGAGAACAGGCTTTACTCAGACTATCTGTACTTTGGCATGGCTAATAAATCTCTGGAGGATTTTCATGAACGAGTATCAGAGTCGTTGCACCTGTTTGAGGGCTGCTTGGCTGAGAGGTCCATCCGTTCCTGCATTTACAATACCACTCTCAACAACCTGATGCCTGTGAGTGTAGTATGAATCGTGAGCATATCAAATGTGGATATTTAATTGGCTATTGCTCTCTTAAAGGGAAAGTACATCCCAAAAATGAAAATTCTGTTTACTCAACCTCATGTTGTTCTGAACCGGTGTGGTTTAAAAAATAGGTTACGTGTAATGATGTATAGAAAATGAATGGGGACCAAGAGTTGTCAAGTTGCAAAAATGATTCCTTCAGTTCATTAAAATGTTATCAGATCTTTTGAACGATAGATGGATATGTCTCACCAAAGCATTTCAGTTGGTAATTCTCATTAGGGACAGGGACCAAAGGAGGCTGGCTGGTATGAGTCAGAGTCAGATTTTGTTCAGTCTGATATGATGTAACTGGTTCAGCCACCAGGTGCAGTCGCATAGATAAGATATACCCACCAGGGTATGAGCTGTTCTGGCTGTTCCCCAAAGCTGTGTAGCCAGTAGATGATCTTCACCTCTGGAGAAAGCTGTTGGAAGCTGAAATGAAAGCACTTTTAGAGAAATCTAAATGTGTTGTGAAGTATACATTGTTTTGCTGCACTGATCTGGGGAATAAGTCATGAATGTTTGATTTATGGAAACCAGCAAAAGTCTGGATTGCTGAATCATTGCTGCTTAGTCTGGTAAATTGGATGTAATATAATACAAATAGAAGCTTGTGCACCATGAATTAAGGTAACAAACAGAATACAGAATTGTTATTTTAATATAAATAAATAAAATAAAACAATAGTAAGCCATTTTACATACCAAAATTCTCAGATTTTAAAATGGAGCCAAACATCAATACACAAAATAAATGTAAATATTTATTGCCAAAAGTTATCTGAGAACAATGTGGTGGAGATTTTTAGATTTTTGACAGTTGTAAAAATATGATGTACATATCAAGAAGTACATAAAAATTTATTATTTATAAAAATTATAATTTATAATTTGTACTAAACTTCTGCTCATCAGTTGGACATGAATTTTTCATTGGTATTTTAATACAGAACATTAAATATATACTACACAAGATGTTTATATCAGAAGCTACTTACTGTAAAGATGTATTAAGTATAATCACCATATAATACAGCAGTGCATAAAATACTGTTATACAAACTGAAAAAGAAAAAAAACATCAAGGCTTGTTACACTGCTAAATGTTATACTGAGCCTTTGGGTCCCTCTGTTGGTGAACACATTAAATTAATACATTCACTTGACGTCCCTTTGTATGCAGATGATGGATCGGAAGTTTCCGTGTCACACTGGTTCCCTCAACAAAAAACCAAAGGGATTTTTCCATAGGCTTTTGGATTATCGCAAAAAAAAAAAAAAAAAACCTTCAATCATAGTTCATGAAACTTTTTGTCCATCAAGATAATCTTCACAAGATAGTATAACTTTGATGAATTTTGAAGCCAAAATAAAAGTGCCAGAACTTATAGTGGTCATATGATGCAAATTTAATTTTTTGGATTTTGGGGCAAAGCAAAAAAAAATAACTTGTCGAACAACAATAAAACAAAATGCAGTAAACTATTAATTGGTTAATTCTACAATAAATTGTATTATAAATTATACTACAATCTGAAAATACTGTAAATTGATAAACTGTTCAGCCTGATGACGTTTAATGTCTCCAACAGCGCCTGTAATCCCATTTAGCAACTTGTTAGCAACCGTTTTATTTTTAAGAAACGTAACTCACGAGTGGGGTGTAACTTTCATGGAATAAAACGTAAAAGTATCTTGAGCTTGTGTAAACCACGGACCTCATTTTAGGGGATTTAACCAAACTCCTATTCAAAACACCCATTGACTCTGGGACTAAGTGCTAAAATGCTAATTCGCTTCAGGGTTTTTGCCTATATGACATCATAATTCCACCACTCTATTCTTAATGCAGACTTCTTAACCAGGGCATCGGCGAAGGCCACTGGGGCTTTCAGGGGGGCAAAATATGTTTTTTAAATAATTTATTTCTATAAAATACAACTTAAAATGGTACAATCACAAAATGTCAAGATGAAAATATATAATCATATTTCTTTTTTACTTGAATAACTATTGTTTTTGATGTAGGTGAGGCTTCAGGTTGGACTATATGTCATATACCTGCTTGACTGGCTGAGTGTTTTCAGTAGAAAGCAGATACTCATCTTACGACTTGAGGATCATGCTGCCAACCGAAAAATCACTATGCGGAGAGTCTTTGAATTTCTACATTTGGGTGAGTTAGTTGTCATCTTTCACACACTTGTTACAGTAATGTGTGTATGTTTGTTTAACCCCTGAAGTCTTCAGAAATGTGTCATTATGTGCAAATATGTATCTGTTATATCACTGTCCGTGTTTCATTGACTCTGCAGGGCCTCTTACTCTGCAGAAGGAAGCAGACATCACAAAGAGCCCCGCCTCAAACACCAGAAGACCAGCCAATCGAAATCTTGGCCCAATGCTGCCCATAACCAAGGAGATCCTGCAGAGCTTCTACGAGCCTTTTAACCAGCGCCTGGCCCAAGTGCTAAGGGACCCTGCCTTCTTGTGGATGTAGCACTGAGAGAGAGGGAATGAATATAATAGAAAAGAGTGACACTGATTAAACTCAAATTTAAAACTAAATTAGATTTGTTAGGCCATTGCTGGGTGGCTGGTATCACCTTTGGCCAGAATTGAAATTTAAGAAAATATTTTTAATTCTAATCAATTATAAAGTGTTACTTTTATTTTTTATTATTTTTTCCTTAGTTATTTGGTGCTGGACACGTTCATTATTGCACTTTGATACTGTGAGAGTATTTGGTCAGGATGACCACTGAGAAATTAACAGACAATTTATTTAATGTATTTGTTATAAGGCCTTGGAAGCCACAGTGCTTCTACAATATGAAAGGATACAGAAACAGAAAAGGCATTGATTAAAAATTGAATATACACTCGACAAACGATAATTAATAAAAAAGTGTCAGTGTTTTGGAGTTTAGCTCTGAGGTGAATGAGAGCGGGCCTAGTGTTGCTGGAAGATACGGACCTGTATAAAGGACAATATAAGAGTTGTGGAAACTGAGCACAAAAGCCATCCTGGACATTGAACTAGGTGAATGAAACCTGATGTCACTGAAATGTATAATGTTAATGTAAATCTGTTATTGTGACTGTACAGAGATAAGGGCAAGAATAGATTCATTCCAACTTAATTCAACTTTGATATTTTCTGACTGAATTGCAATAAATATTGCTTTTTTTATATTTGCTTCTCTAAGACCCAATAATTTGTCTGGAGAACTGGTGTTGGTAAATAAATAAAGTTACATAAATATAGATTAAAAATTATAATGGATACTAACAATAATAAAACATTGTTTCTTTTCAAGACTTTCAAGTCAATAGCTTAGGCCTACCATATTTTATCACTCATATGTTACATTTTAGAAATGTTTATGTAAAAATACTGTGAATGTTCAGTTTTTAAAATGATGAAAGTCTACTACAGTATAATGAAATATTGGTAGTTTAGGCTATATGCTGTTCGAATGCCAACCAATAGATTCTCACCTCCTCAGCATTTAAAGAACTGATATAGGCTATCCTTCATGACGTCGGAGCGAGGGAATATCGAAAAATGTAAAAAATAGCCAACTTTGCGGTCCTTCGAAACATTGTGATGATTGGTGACGTAATGCCGCATAGACAGTCGGTTATCACTGCGGTAACGGGTGGGGGGCGCGCAAGATGGCGACGGAGGCAGTTGGCGATATTCAAGGCTAAGGAAATATAAATGATTTTCTCATCTTAAACGTTAAATTCGATAAGTGCAAACAACTGGAAATATATCTTTATATTGTTATCTTAACAAGAGGACGATTTGAGCTATTTTTTTTTCAAGCGTGAGTTCATTTAAACAGACCATCTAAGTTAGCATAGCTGAAAAAAAGAAAGAAAAGATGGCAGACAAAAGGCCAAGAGATCAAGGTAAAAAGACAAACAAGACTCTTTCATTCACCACTGAACAGGTATGAGACTGAGGAATCATGGAAGTTGTCAAAATAGGTGATATACATACACTAATTCCGACGGAGGTGTTGTCCCTCTTCCCGAGTCAGCTCCGTGCACTCCAATCGCAAAAAGAGGCAAAGTGGGACCTACACTCTCCGATTTGCAAGAGAACATTGTGAGGCTTGTAGCTGAAAAAATAAAAAAATAAAAGAAAACGCAGTAGATTTAGCATCTCCCGGGGCATAAAACAAGGAGATCCGGCGGCTGCTTTCTTGTTACGCAAACTATGACTTTATATATATATATATATATATATATATATATATATATATATAATGACTCGTTTCAAGGTATCAAAATTATGGAAAAAGAAATTAAATGTTGTCAGCTAGCTGATGATACTGATATTTTTTAAAAAGACATTTCACAGGTTAAAAAAGTTATAGAGTTTCTCAATATATTTTCTAAAGCTTCAGGATTATCTTTAAATGTTAAAAAATTTACTCTTTTTCCACTTAAAGACAATGATACTCCTTTAACTGAATTTGAAGGTATTCCAGTTAGGGAGGAAGTTACGTACCTTGGTATCAATATCTGTAAAAATCAATCAGACAGAGTGCAATCTAATTTCCAACCCCTTATAGTGAAAACAAAAAAGAGATTTGATATGTGGCTCATGAGGGATCTATCACTCAAAGGTAGAGTTCTTTTGTCCAAAACTGAGGGGCTGTCTCGTTTAGTCTATCCTGCAAAGGTGTTAGATGTACCAAAATCTTGTATTAAAAAAATGGATTCAACCTTATTCAACTTTATATGGAAAAACAAGTCACACTATTTAAATAAAAATATTTTATGTAATTCTTATAATCAAGGAGGTTTAAATGTGCTTGATTTTGATACTTCTAATACAATCTTCAAATTGAACTGGATTAAACACTATATTAAGCATACTGATAAACTATGGTATATCATTCCAAATCTTATTTTTGAAAAAGTTGGTGGTATAGAGTTCCTTTTAAAATGCGACTTTGAGGTTAACAAGCTCCCCATTCAGCTATCCAATTTTCATAGACAGGCTCTTTTATGTTGGCTTCTTATATACAAACATAACTTCTCCCCTCACAAACAGTTAATTTGGAATAATAGAATTGTTAAATATAAGAATAAATCAATCTTCTATGACAACTGGATTAAAAACGATATTCTAATGGTCTCACAACTGATGAATAATGAGGGTTACTTACTAACATATACTGAATTTTTAAACATATTTAGGATTCCAATAACTCCAAGGGAGTATAGTATTGTCTTTGATGCAATTCCAGAAGGTTTATTGAGACTCTTGAGAGGTAGTAGTGAACCTCATAAGCAACCAATGAATAAAAAACAGGTCTTGTTAAACGGAGTTGATATAAAAGATAGTAAATGTAATAATAAGTTCTTTAGATGCTTGGTTCACTGCCCTGCTACGCCCCGAAATAAATATTTTTGGAAGGAACATTTTGGAAATAATAATTAGAGATTGATTTGGACTTATAATAATAAATACTGTATTAATAATAAAGTTTTTGAAATATAATTTAAAATTATACATAAAATTTACCCAACAAATGAGTTCCTAAAACGATATAAAAATGACCTTTCTGAATCCTGTACATTTTGTAAAAAAAGGATACTGATACTGTCTTACATCTTTTCTTCGAATGCTTGTATGTGAAGTTTTTTTGGATTGATGTGGAATATTTATTTAATATGTTGAGTGGAATTAAAATTTGCATAGAGAAAAACTATGTTTTTTTTATTATGACAAAAAAGAGATTTTTTTTGTGTTAAATCTTATTTTATTACTTGGTAAGTTTTACATACATAAATGTAAATGGTCTGAAAGGATACCCAACATCTACCATTTTAAGGCTGACATGAAGATTTACTTTGAAACACTGAAAGGACTTTCAAACCGCAAAGCAATAAGAACTATGGACATTACCAAAGAATTACATTTCTCTTCTTTATGTTAATTACATATGTATACCCCTTTCCGTTATGTTTTTGTGTGTGTATGTGTTCTTTTTTGTTTTTGTCTTATGATGCTTTGTAATCATTTAGAATATTATTTGATAAATATTTGTATTCACTGTATTACTTTATCTATAATTCTGGAAAAAAAAACTGCGCTAACGGTGACGAATTAGGCTTTCTACGGCCTTGTGGACTTAACATATCAATGGATTTAAGGGCATTATGCGGACATACAGTAGTGTAATACAGTAGTGTATTCTCAAGTACCTTGTACTCGGACTTTCTACTCATTTATTTGACGAATTGTTTTTAGCATACGTTACAGCAGGCCTAGTAAACATACTCTTATGCAAAGTACGTTTTCACGCGCCAAATGTAAATATGCGACGGCATGAGTAAGATTAATGGGCAGCGTCAGATTTCTGAAGATTTTAATTTAAATTTAAGTCAGTTCGTCACACAAATGACACAAATGAGTTTAAAGTAGTTCATACTGTAAATCACATGGATTTCTCCCAAGGACGACCATGAACTTTTTTTCGTCATCGCCTTCCCAATACAAAAACTGGCCTGACAGGTGAGTAAGTTAGCCTAAATGATGGCAGTTTTTCAGTATTATATATTGATTAGTTTTACTGAGAATGCGACATGGCTAGTTTAATAACTGTAACGTTGGGCTTGTTGTATATCACTAGGCAGTGGCAGTCACAGATATGAGCTTTTAATTGTTTTTGAAAGTTTTAATTTTCTTAATTTTGTTCTTAGTATTTTTGCTCAGAGAGCATTGTCTACAGTACATGTTAGGATTAAGATTTAAAACGTAGTTCAGAATCAGAAATGTCCTCACTAGAGGGCAGAAAAGGCCTTAAAAATGTGCAGTCTAGCAGCAGAACCTGAAAACAAACCAGTCAATAACTTATTATCATAAATTCATTAATCAAGGAGCTAACATGACAAACTGATAAATCCACCTTTTGTCCCTCTTCCTTTTTTGCTCTTTTATGACCCTTTGCACCATTATTGATAACATTCATCATTGGTAACCAACAAATTTGCACGAAACTGGCTTGATTTTATTTATATAAAACTTTCAACAAAACCAAATATTGACTATTTTGACTTTTTTGTGTGTGACAAGCAACTTTAATCAGCCATGGGGATGTCCTTTTAATATCTGTAAAAGGTTGTGATTATATTAATCTGGAAAGCTTTACAAAACAATTCCTTTTGTTAGCCTCTTAATAGAGATATTTCATAGGGGGCAAATACTCACAGATCTGTAGATGTGTGAACAAGCGAAAAAGAAAATGTGCTCTGAAATGTCACTGTGATAGACAGGAACTGCTTTACAAATGGTAGATGGAATTACTGAGATGGAGAAGCAAATGTCAATTTTAATATTTGAGGGCAGTAAGGTGTTTTCTCCTGAAGTGTGCAAGCAATTTTATGTGTGCAATAAAGCAAATATTTACACATCACAGAAATATCTGAGGTTTAGATAAGGCTGTTTATTAATTATTTTGTTGAATAGTATATTAAAGGGGTCATATGATGTTGCTAAAAAAGAACATTATTTTGTGTATTTGGTACACATACTGCTCATTATCGTTTCTCCTCTATGTCCCGCCTACTGAAACGCATCGATTTTTACAAAGCTCATCATTCTAAAAAAGCGAGGTGTGCTCTGATTGGCCAACTATCCAGTCCGTTGTGATTGGCCGAATGTTTCAAGCATGTGACAGAAATTTTATGCCCCTTACCAATAGGGGTTAAACGACTTCAGATTTTTCTGGAGCTGTGAAAAACACCTTGTGCACAGCTATGGCATATGACACCGCGTTGTGTACATGGCTTTTGCTCCTATAACAGCAATTCAACCTAAGCAGATGCTGTGCTTCAGTTCAGTATGCTTGAATATGTCATTGAGACATAGACTAAAATAAATGTTAACATCTTTACTGGGTCAAAAACATTGTAAGCTTATGTTCTTCTGCATTAATGCAACCCAGTACCTAGTAAATTCACCATTGCTATGCAGAGGCTTTTAATGTTCAGTAAGTTGACCTAAAAATGTCAGGCAATTGTTACATGGAGCTCTTTCTCTTTATGGTTTTTGTATGCCGAGGAAATCAGGACTTCAGAAGATACACTTCAGCTGAGTTCACACCTCACCAAGATGTTTTTGACAGCCTATGCTATTGTAGGAAAGATATTCTAATCAAAATATCTCAAAACCTTCCCAGTATGTTGCTGAGAGATGCAGATCTCTAAAGCATAATCTTGAACCTTTTATATAACATATCATCAATATACCTCACAGCCTCTACTTTGAGATTTGACTCACGATGAGCTGGGGCCACACTCTGATGGAGTATGACATTGCAGACACACACCCCTCCACACACATTATTCATGGCTCTCTGCTCCATTTCCTCAAAATCATTTCTCACTCTGTCTGCCTGCTTTTCACCTGCTCTTCATAGAATCCTCTGAGAAATACAGGGGTGCCGTATTTCTGTGGGTGGATGGAGAGACAGGCATGCACATGACTCATCTGTTGTTTGTCTTTAGCTGGAATCTCTCTGAGGGAAAAGCATATTGTTTCAAGGAGATGGATTTCAGGTCTGGGCTGATATCTGTTTGACCAAAGGAATGTAGATAAAAGTGATGTATTGATTGACTGCCTGTAGCTGTTATGGGGTATTGTTTAGCAGATAAGAACATATTCTCTCTGTATTCTGTTTTTGCTGGTAGAATTTCAAATGAGGCATTTTGGGGATTTTGTCATCTTGCGGTGACTGTGGCATTCAGGTTTGGAGCAGAATTTGGAAATTCATTCTCAGAGGAAAAAGCTACAAAACTGTCACTGGGGTGGTACACTTTTTAAAACTACTACTCTCAGGAACTAATATTTACCGTTTAGGCGTAAATAAAGTATAAAGATGTACCTGCCCCCAGTGACAGCTTTGTACCTTTTTTCTGAGCACGTGAGTAAGGGATGTACAATTTAAAATTAATTTAGCTGTATTGCTTGATATTGAAAATAATAATAATAATAATAAATAAATAAATAAATATAATTTTATTTAATTGTGCATGCTTATTTCCCATGTTTTAGATTATCTTTGCTTAACAGTAATAATTTAATAACAGTTTAACTTTTAATTTCTAAATGCAAATCTCGAAATGATTACCTATTTTTCATACTGTTTTCAGTATAATGTTGTGATGCTTACATTTATTTGTAGAATTAAAAAAAGGTTTTAGTGTTTATTTTGACAAAATAGGTTAGGTCGCCAAAATAGTATTTGCATATATTTAAATTTTAGAATGTTAATAAATGGTTTGCATGTTTATACTAGGTAGTAATATACCCTTTTCAAGTTCCAACGTGCATTTAGGTTACTAATGTGTACCATTTAGTGGGTTAATAAGGTTCAAATAAGTACATTTTAGACAACTTTTACCTTTTTTTAAGAATGAACTCCCTTTTATATATCTTACAATATAATTTTAAGTTTGTGAAGTTTTCAGCACCTCTTCCCTGATTTCCATGTGCTAGCATGCAGTAAAAGCACACAGACACTCACACATTGACACACATAAATACCACTTTCAACCTGCCCACAGTGGTAATTTAGGCTTGATAGAGAGGGCTGCAGAGCATCCTCAGATGGATGATTGTGTGATCCATTCAGACAATAATGAGTATGAATTTGCTGCTTTGGCCGCTGTGGGGGAGAGAAGACAACCATAGATGAGTTTGTGTGGTTTAAAAGCACACTTTGACTTCATGAGACTTCCTGATGTTCTTCAATCCTGTTCAGTTTACTAAAGGACACCTATTCCCAAGCTTGCTGTTGACTGCACTTTCTACACTTAAATATTGATTAATATGAAAAGATATGAAAATATAGACGCGAAAAGCCTGCAAATAAATAAATAATAAATACAATGCTTTTTTACCTGTTATCTTGTGGTGCTTGAAATGCTACTTTATCATTGGCTATAATGTACTGCTGGCATCATTGGCTGTAATGCACTGCTGGCAGTTGCATTCCCTGTGTTCACTGGCCATGACCAGTTATTGATATAGAATGTTTTACATTTTATTGGTAAAGGCTGTTTGATATGGAAGCAGATTAGTCTCAAATATAATTCACGCAAAAAACATGATTCACACATGCGTAGACAATTTTACATGCATGAAACCTAATTCACGTACACACAAAAATATCCACGTGCGTGAAAAAAAAAAAAGCAACAAAAAGCAATTCACAAAAAGCAATTCACATGCGCAAAATAAAATTATATACTCGTAAAATACACAAATGCAAAACACAATTCGTAGATATACAACTGTGCACAAAAACCTTTGAATGTTTAAAATGTATGAGTGTATCCTTGCATTTGAATGTGCAAATCGTCATTCACGTACGAATCGCCTTAGATATGTGTGTGTGTGTTTTTGAGACTTTCCTGGCAGCATAACACTCGTAACACAGAGCAGTCGTACTCTTTAGCCAATCAGATTTAAGCTTATCAATCGACCAATCAGTATCACGTGAGGGCGGGCCTCCCTGCATGTTACGTCATCAGCTTTCGACCAGTTCAGGGCTGAGCAGAGGTAAGTGCAGTTAATCGTTCATTTCTGTGTTAACTGAAGTTAAAGAGTTCGAGATCAGTTGAAGCAATAGTTTATGAACTATTAACTGATGTAAGCAAGTGTTGTTGTAATCAGATGTCCCATATCGTGTCAAAAATGAAGAAGAATGATGCTTGTTTTGTTGTATTTTAGCTGAAGGTACAGACAGCTCTCACAGCTACAATCACGCTAATGATTGCAAAACAATCATCTGTGGTCAATACCCATCGAGATTGTTCTTTAAATAGTGAATAGACCTATTTTAATGAGCAGCCAGTGTTTTTTTTTGCCATTTGTGTATGATGTTAAATTATTATTAACACTTGTTTCCCTGCATTTTTCAGTATTACTCACCTTTGGTGTGACATCTGGATAGCAGTCACGAACATCTTAATTCATGTTGTTTCTTTATATTCTCTTTTATACTTTTTTTGTATTTATGTCTTAATTGGTAACACTTTATTAAAAAGTTTCATTAGTTAACATGAACTAACAATGAACTGCACGTGAACAGCCTTTATTATTTTTGTTAATGTTAACATTTACTAATACTTCATTAAAATCTTGTTAACATTAGTAAATGCACTGTAAACCAACACTGAACAGCTGTATTTTTACCTAACGTTAACAAAGATTAACAAACACAGCAACAAATGTATTGCTCATGGTTATTTAATACATGAACTAATGTTAACTAGTCATTGTACCTTATTGTAGACTGTTACCAATATATTCAACATTAATTTCCTTATGCTGTATAGTAATGTCAAGGTTTTTTAAATAAGGTTTTTATTGTCATCTTAAGGTCTCACAGGACAATATTGTGAAGCATTCATTTTACTTTGCCTAGTCTAAGATTACTCAGTAAACTCTATTCAAATACCATCACTTAATTTCCCACATCCTCTGTCTGCACCTCTTGTACTATAGGGTTTTAGTACTTTAAATATCAGGACACAATCTTATATGTCCTAACAGAGAAGTCGACTGATGACCGGACTGAACACAATTCATTTTTTAACTTTTCACTTGATGTATTGCAATTATATTTATATACTTTAAAAGCAAAGTACACTCTGAATGGATCTCACAACTCCTGAAGAGACGTATATTTCTCTGTACTGAATATTGTGCTTCACAGTTTAGACTGTCAGTTCATGATCATATGTAACAGGAACATTAATCATGATCAAGTCATTTTATATATTTTATTCCCAAATGATTCGGAAACTTTCAAATTAATAAAACGTGTACAAATTGAACTATGTCTGAATCTTTTAATTCTTACAAGAACATTTAATAATGCATGCATAGCAAGGCTTTATTCCTAAAGTGTGTACATATAGTCCGCAGGAGACAAATTAATACAGTAACAATGCATCACTTTCAACCACTTGTTGAAACAACTGTCAAAATGGATTGCTTGCAACATGACTTTTTATAAAGAATTACAGTAGAAATGGTAAGATCACGGTACTGGTTGTCTGCATCTTCATATATCATCTGTCTTGGAAATCTGAAACAATAAAACTACATAATATATGGAGATCAAAACATGTCTCCTATATTATCGTCATTGCATACATTATCATCAGTTGAATGTGTGGTGGACAGGACATGAAAATCCAAAAGTACTAAAAATAAATGTTTATATTCACATGTCGACTAAACAGCAGTTAATAAACTATTGCTTCAACTGATCTCTAACTTCTAAACAGAAATGAACGATTAACTGCACTTACCTCTGCTCAGCCATGAACTGGTCGAAAGCTGCATGACGTAACATGCAGGTAGGCCCGCCCTCACGTGATACTGATTGGTCGATTGATAAGCTTAAATCTGATTGGCTAAAGAGTACGACTGCTCTGTGTTACGAGTGTTACGCCGCCTTCACACTGGCAGTTGAAATCAGCTCCGATACGGCAGCGAAACGACCGGAAGTCATTCATTTTCTATGGAGATTCGCAGACCGCATGCGAATGGGTCCGAACCAGGTGCGAACGAATGCGGTGCGAAAAAAATCGTGTCCGTTGGCCATCCGGATGCGTTCAAAAAATGTAACTCTTGCGAAAGGCTACGGACGGTTCCTATCCGACAATTCCAGCGGAAGTTGGCGTTGCTATGGTACTGATAAACAAACCTGAATTCTTAACTTTTAATAAAATAAATAATGATTTTATAACGACAAGTTGTCATGTCATTTTTTTCATTTTAATGATTTTATAACGTAATTTATGCAGTTAATACAATTAAATAATTAAATATTTAAATATTGTACAATTCAATGTTGTGGCCATTTTCCCGCTCATTCACATACAGCCAGAAAATTATATTATGGCTAATCGTAGACTTGTCAATGCTCTTGCTGTTGCTCTCCTATACTGGAGAAGCAAGCAAAAAAAAAAGAGATCCATGTGGGTAAAATACTACCTGGCAGAGAGGTATCAGTACGGGGAGTTTCACCGCCTGGTGGGTGAGCTGCGTCTGAACAACGGTGAGGATTTCAGGGAGTATTTCAGGGTGTCGCGCTGTCAGCCTTTCCAACCTTTCCGCCATTTTTGTTCTGCTCGGTTCCGAGGCTTCCGACACTTTTCACCGTTGTGTACGACGTCCACTGGGGGCGTGTTGCGTATTACGGAGCTGATTTCAA